>NC_046313.1:76950244-77582030 GCF_009819535.1 Lacerta agilis | reverse complement strand
TTCTAAGCATTGTAGAGAGTGGGGGAGTGTGATTGTAGGTGAATGTAAGGACATATGAAGAGCCAATGGACCATTTAAGTGCAGCATCCTGTTCTCACAGTAGCCAACCAGATGCCTGTGATCCTAGTGGTTTCTAGCAACTAGTATTCAGAAGCACTGCTGCCTCCAACTATGGAGCCAGAGCATAGCCATCGTGGCTAGTAGTCGTCAATATGACCATGAATTTGTTTAATCCTCTTTAGGTTGGTGGCCATCACTGCATCTTCTGGGAGCAAGTTCCATAGTTTAACTACATGCTGCAAGAATAAATACTTTATTTTATCTTTCCTGAATCTTCCAGCATTCAGTTTCCACAAGTTCTAGTGTTATCAGAGAGGGAGAAAAACTTTTCTCTATCCATTTTCTCAATGCCGTGCATAATTTTATAAACTTCTATCATGTCACCTCTGTGTTGGTCTGCCATAGTCAAAACAAAATAAAAAATGAAAAAAAATTCCTTCCAGTAGCACCTTAGAGACCAACTAAGTTTGTTCTTGGTATGAGCTTTCGTGTGCATGCACACTTCTTCAGATACACTGAAACAGAAGTGTGCACAAGAAAGCTCATACCAAGAACAAACTTAGTTGGTCTCTAAGGTGCTACTGGAAAGATTTTTTTTAATTTTTTTATTTTAACTAGTTTGCTTTTATTACTACAGGTATGTATTTCATAATGATGTTTTAAATGTTGTAAGCTGCCTTGAATCCCAACCTAGGAGAAGGGTGGAATATAAATATACTAAATAATAATAATAATAATAATAATAATAATAATAAGCCTTTGGTTGCAATCCTATGCCCATGTACCTGAGCATAAGCACCATGGAATACATTGACCCTTATTTATGAATAAGCATCCTTTCTCTTAATGAAATAAATGCTTTTCACTTGTGTTTACAGAGTGCCAACCTCATCTCATGTTGCTTTCATACACACAGAAACAAATGTATAAACATAGCAGGAGTTTAACACGTGTTTGTGAATTTGTGTGTGTGTGTGTGTGTGTGTGTGTGTGTGTGTGTTTGCATTAGGTGTTCATAAAAAGATGAACATGTCTTATAAGAAAAATTGCACACACATATATGGTACTCCTACACATACTATGCCAGTGCTAAAATGTTTGTAAACAGGAGCTACATCACCAAAATGCTACTCAAAAGAAATCACAATGACAAAATATAACACATTTAAGACTTCAGTTCCTTCCTCCATAGGAAACTGATTAGACCAAACAGTGAGGCATTACTGTTCCATCAGTAAAGAGTATCTTTGGGTCTATCTCACTTTAGTCATAGAAAGCCATGGTGTCCGTTCAAACTCAAAGCTGAACATTCACAAAAGCTACCCAGCTTTGCCATCTGGAGCTAATTGACAAAAGGGTAATAAAAGCAACCTGATTCTAAGGATTTGATGAAGAGGAAGGACATAAAGAGTACAAAAGAGCCCTGCTGATCAGACCAAAAGTCCAAGGTCCATGCAGGCTAGCCTCCTGTTATCCCGGTAACCAATCAGATGCTTCCAGGAAGCCTACAACCAGAGCCTGAAGGCAGAAGTCCTATTACACGCCAGCTCCCTAGCAACTAGCATTATTTCAATGGCATACTGCTTCTAAACTTGGGATGTTCTATATGACCATGCTTACTTACTGGTCATTGATAGGTCATCTAAGCTAGTAGTTGGAAGCACAGCATGTGGTGCAACGTTTCATAAGTTCATTGTGAACATCATGAAGAAGCACTTTCTTTTGTGTCTGTCCAGAATTTACTGCCCATCAATTGTATTGGATTACTATTCTCTCCCTAGCTTACTCAAATCTCCTTTCAGCGAAGCTCAGTTAAGAAATATGGATACAGAAAAGTCAGCCATAGGTATACATTATATATTGCATATGTCCAAGTTAAGATTTTTTGCTGCTTATATGTTTACTATAACCTGTATTGCAGGTTTGAATATGTTTGTTTTGTATATATAAAAACTAATGAAATAATGTTACCCAAAAGATTGCATTGGATGATCCTATAAGAGAGAAATTTCTTTATCCACATTGTCCAGACCTTGCATACAATTTATGAGCTTCTACCATGTCACTCTCCTGTTCACTTTATTCCTAAATTAAAAAGCGCCCCCCCCCCCAAAGCCTTTCCTTTAAGGGAAAGGACCAGGCCAAAATATGTGGAGTGCTATGCATATTAGCAGTGCTATATGTACTGCATGTGTAACAGTGTTAATACCACACATTGTATATATCTTTTAGTCATGATATATCATCAAGATTGTTGTAATATTTTTCTTCCAACATAAAAAATTGCAAGCTCACATATTTTTAGTAACACAGAAGTGTTCTTATTGAAGCCATTCTTCCAGATTTTTAAAAAAGTGAGTTATGGAGGTGGCACAACATACAAAAGAATTACCTCAAACAGAGAAGTCTATAAAGAAAAATCATCCTTAATATACTGTATGTTTTTCTTCAGGCAGTATGTGAATATTGGCTGGAATCAATAGCAGTAACTGGTCAGAATCAATGGAAATGCTGTTTTCACAACAATTTTTCTAGATAAAAACAATGTAATCAGTATTGGATGGTCACAGCATACAAAAGAATGATATCCAGTATACCATTTTTGAAGAAAAAAAAACATCATTAATATATGCTTCCCACGGGTTGTGTGTGTTGCCTAGGAACAATAGCAGTTAAGAGTCTACACACACTCACCTGGCTGATTATCTCTGTGTGGTAAAGGAGCAGGAATGTTCACCCTTTGTATGTGTTGAGTAGTCTGCAGACATGTAGTCTTGATTGTGCAGTATGTCCCTCTTTTCACTGAGGGCTTCTTTTATTTGAGCCTTTATGCGTAAGGGCCACTCTACCACCGTTACCATGTGAGATTTATGACTGGACTGAATTTAATCATATGGATTGCTGGCTGTTTTAAACTATGTTTTTTATGCCACAGTGTGATGCTGAGTTCTGATCGTAGAATGTGTGCTTCTAATTTTTAAAAAAGTTTGGCAATATATAAAGTAAGTAATTAATACGAAGTGGATGAAGCGCAAGCAGCATCTCAGGAGTTTATATTATTTGTCAACAATGGATATTAGCAACTATTATTATATTGTTTATGAGTTTGTGGGTGCCAGACACCTATAATCCCTGGGGCCAGCATGTGTTAGAATTTAATCAAGCCTCTTGAACCCCTGAATTCAGCAAGTGCTAAAAGATAAAGCAGGCTAGGGTGATGGGTCCCCATTCAGAAAGCAATGGAGAGAAGGCTTCTCTGCCAGATGGCTAATGAATGGGGCCCCTCCTGCAGCTCTTAGATAGAAGAACAAAGCCGGAGTTGAAGGACAGAGTTTGCTGTAATGTGACCTATAAGCAATGTTTCAAGCTGGAAAGCAAGAGAGGCAAAGAATGATATTTTATTTCTGTTTGAATTCTTCAAGGCTGTGGCTATGACAGAAACGAGGTGGTTATGCTGTGAACGCCTCCATTGTAGGCCCAGTTTATGTGTGTGTAAATAAACCATATATCATAAAGACACCATAGTCTCTGCTGTACCTTATTCCCAAAAGGAAACATGAACCCAGGGTAAGTGCCTGGAACCCCAGGAATCTCGCACCGCTCAAAGATTGGGGTGGCGTGTAACAGCATCCTACCCAGAACTGCATTTGATGTCCTACTACTGGTGCTAACTTACTCAGCAATGCTTATGACAGGGGTGGCTAGCTTTGGCCCCACAAGAGGCTTGTGTCCCCCTGAAGATCTGAAGATCCCCCCCCCAAAAAAATCCCATCTAATTCTTTTTATATTATTTTTAAAAAAGATTGATTGCTCCCAAGTCATCTGCCATGAAAGCAAAAGTTTATTTGTGCCCCCTCAGAGGCCTTCTGAAAACCTCCTACCTTTTAAAGAAATTAATGACTGATTTATAATTTAAAAAATTAATATTTTACTGACTATTCCCATGGTTACGTCACTATGATACTTTCTTTCTGTCCCGTTCATTTGTCCTTTAAAAACAACAACAACCACTTGGTCAAATCCTACTTTGTGGCCCTCTATCCCAAAAAAGATTAGCCACAGGTTTTTTTGTAAAAAAAAAATTATACAATCGCCAATTACTGCAGTTGTGAACATTCATTGTGCTTGTTTCGCATACTTTTAAGCTCTGCTTGAATGGTCACAGACTGTACTTTTTGCACTTCATTGCCACCTGATGCCAGCTTCTCCATTTGTTTCCTTTACATCCCTGTGCATATGTGCATGCCAGCTGAGGGTTAGCCTGAGTTGTAGCCTACAAAGGCTTACACCATAGCAAATACATTACTCTTGAAGGTATCACAAGCCACTTCCTTTTTATAATGGTAAAATCTTGGATTCTATACCTGACAAGAGAGGAAATTCTAAGAATTTGTGTAAACTGCCATTTAATTTCACAACCCCTCAGAATTTTTCACATCAAGAATAAGGCTTTGAGGAGAACTCTTCCCACAGAGCTTTGGGTTTATTTTCACTCCCCTCTGTAGTGCATTGGTGTTTGTTTGTTTTTCTTGTTGAATCCAGGAACCAGATAATCTCTTTATCAGTCTCACCCAGCTAATATCCAAGTTCTCCTCACCTTGGTTCTATAAGGTTTGATTCCACTGGCTATGCTCATTACAACACACAGGCTGAAGCCACAGCCAGATTTATTATAACTCTTCATAACTACATCTAATAAATTGAGTTCTAGTCCATGAAAGCTTCTGCCACAGTAAATCCAATGGTCCTTAAAGAGCCACTAGATTCTTTGTTATATCTTGTAGCTGATGACAAACATTAAAAAGCTTTTTCCATATAAGTTCCATTGAAATTAATGGGGCTTGTACAAAAGCATGTTTTAGCAGACGTTCTTGGAAGATTATGCTGTGCATTTCCCCCCTCAAAAATAAACAAGTAGCAAGGGAAGGCTTCCATGGAATGTACTTTCTGAGCTGCCACTTCAAATAAACAGAGAACTTTAAAAGGTTTAACCAAAACAAATTTCTTAGAATGTGTGATGTAATCAGATCTTCTCCAAAATGCATCATTGCCTTTAGGAGTTAGTTTTGAGTTTTTAAACTTATATCATGTTCACCCAGCTTGTTGGTCATGTTGACCAAACTGCAGGAGGCAGTGGAAGACAGGAGTTCCTGGCGTGCTCTGGTCCATGGGGTCACGAAGAATCGGACACGACTAAACGACTAAACAAACAAAAAAAGTGTTCACCCAGAGAAATGTAACAACTTACCAGTAGGTCCTCTAAGCATGGGGGGGTTGCATCTTAAAATCGTGGAATGGCTTTTTTTTTAAAGAACATTGCAAATTTGAGCATGTATCATGCAGATATATTTTGGCATGATTTTTTTTAATTAAGAGTCTGCTGCACTTGCAGTGTCCTTCCTTTCTATTAATTACAGTCAAAGTCAATCTGTTAGTGCCAAGAGGCTCAGGCTCTGAATGCTTCTAGAGGGAAGATGGTTGTGCAAATACCAGGAAGTTGAACAAACTCACTTGCCAAGAATCAGTAGAAAGCACTTTGTGGACTGGCACAAGTCCACAGACAAGTGGTTCAAAGCCACAGTAGTAATGCATCCAGCAGTGATTTTATTATCATTAATATGCTAAGCATAAGCAGGAACTTCACTGTTATATACCCTGTTATATGAATGTTTCCCAAATGGTCCCTTGATATATATTTTTAAAATAGAAATAAATGTCAGTTCCTTATTATTTTAGAAAGTCTTCTTTATACAGGAATTCTACCAAAGTCAATTAAGTACTAATTGATAGAGAAAATCATATTGATTCTGAACAAGCATGATTTTACATCTATATTTTAAAGTGGCCCATTCTCTTCCTTGCCAATAATCTTAAAGTCATGTGCAGTTCAGAACCCTGAATTAGAATCTCAATTCACCGCTTGAGTGATCTTGTTGCAAAAATAAAATAAAAACCTCTGTAGTCGAAAACTTGCATGGGAAAATTCGTGATTTACAAAGCCTTAAAATCTCTCAGAACAAAGCTATTTTGCAGCTGCGAGTGTGGTAGTGGACAAAACCATCACGCATAATACATGGAAGAGTGATATAAACCAGAGAAATAAGCAGTGGAGGACCAATATTAGGTGTGGAAGGAAAGGTGAGTGCTGCTGCTTCCTTTAATAAAAGCTACTGTTCTTTTAAGAAACAATTGTGGACTAGTTTAAACAGCCATATTCATTGCTTGATCTCTCAATAATTAATTACACAACACTTTTATGATTCACAGCCAAATGTGTGAACTGATTCCTTTGAGAAGCATTGTGTTGTGTTTGAATTGCCTGTTAACTAAGCCAAAGTACATGTAATTGAAATAATCACTTATTCTTCCCCACCTACCCATGTCTCCACTTCCACCTTCCTAAATAAATAACAAGGTTCAATTAAACATTTAACCACACCTGATGTGACAGGCAGCAAGTGATTAATATTCAAATGTGAACAAGCCCTAATAAATCTTAATGAGTCCATGGTGCCTCAATAAAACAGAAGCCCCAGTACTCTAAACAACTGGATGAAATCTACAGGAGATCTACCAATAAACTAGAGTGAAGTGCATGACTTGATCATTTTTACAAATTCTTTGATAAAGTGCCAAAATAAGTGTATTTGGTTCTTCACAGAAGCAGAATCTTGTTAATATGCACCAGTAGTTTTGCCAGCTCTGCTCTTAGGAGCCTTGGGGTTCTCTGGAAGTTAATGGGTGGGAGGAGAGAGCTGAAAGAACTAGGAGACAGACAAGGTTTCGTGTGGAGTCAGTGTGGCCAATATCATTTTTTGTGTGTGGCAGTGAAGTTTGACATTGTCCTGATGCAACACTGAAACACGCTACTACACTAGTGCAACATCTAGAGGCACCTTTACTCAATGGTGGAATGCCACTCATCAGAACACTATGCATGGGGTCTTCGGAGTGATTTTATGCGGTTATTTTCCAAAACAGCAACTCCTAAGATCAAGGCATTAATCATTTTATAAAACAGGTTTAAAGAGTCATACACTGAGCCCATGTACATTTTGCAACAGTCATATAAACGAAGATGCAATGGTAAAAATATCCTTCTCAAACAGTTAGCTGATTTATTTAAGACAGTTATTCCTGGGACTCAAAAACTTTGCCCCCCACCCCAGCCTTTATTTACTTAAAGTTATTTCTTCTCCATTAATAGCCATATGAAAAACTTACACTACATTACTAACTCAATTCTTTAAGGGGAAAAAAGAGGGAATTTAACTATATAAAGGTGGACATTCATTAAATTTCAAAAATATTAAGGCTATGTTTCCCATTGCATTTTTAGGCTAATCCCAATAGTTACAAAAATAAAAGAATATTACAATGTCAGTAAATAATATTTTAACAGAGTCTTGAGAAAAAGAAGTGAAAACAGTAAACAAAACATGTTTATGACAGTATGTCAACTACAAAGGCTTTTTCATCATTTTGTACCACTTAAACTTTGCAAACTGTCTAGAACTGTTTATATTCTTTCAAACAGTTGGGTACAAAGCATATGAGTTTTCTCTTGATCTTGAAACAAGAAAAGTTTTAAACCTCTCAAAGAGAATTGAAATGTCAGAAGTTTAATAACTAGAATGAAGCAAAGTCTTTAAAAATAACCTCGTATTTATGTACTTGGTCAAATGCTTACATTTAGACTACAATCCTAGCATATCTGCTTGAAGTAAGCCCTGTTCAACTCTATGAGTAAACCTGAATCTGTAAAACATGTGGTTATTCACATCTATGTGACAGATCCTTGCCATTCCACTCCCTTTCTCCTTAACATTGCTAGGTCACAATGCTGGAGAATATTTCCTTCTATAAGACTCTGAAAAGGCTCAGACTTTTCCTCAGACTTTTTTCTCCTCTACCTGCCCTGGCCTTCAGGCTCCTGTAATTAAACTCAACTGCTTACTCTCCCCTGTGCCTTCAGCTACTCTGCTGCAAGTTAGCTGCCTTCTGAGAGCTCATCTACACTTCCGTTTGCCCTGCTTCCGTTTCCCTCAGCAAAATCCAATTTGATGCCAAATTGGAACAAACAGCAATTGGGTTTTCTGCAGATTGCCATTTGTTCTGATTTAGCGCTAAAGATTGGCTTTTCTGTGAGAAAGTAGTGGGGCAAAGGCAAAACCACTCAGACCTGTGCTTTCTAGTCATAAGCAGAAGTGTGGACAAGCCCTGAGTTTTCCTCTCAGTCAGCTCTCTAGATCTCTCTTAGGCCCTGTTTTAATCCCATACAAATTTACCTCTTTTTCTTGCGTTCTCATAGAAGGTGGGAACTATTTTGTCACTGTTTTGTTTCCTGAGCAATTGGAACAATTGAGGACTTGGTCTAGCATCACACCAGATCAAGAAGTTCATTCCAGAGTCTTCACTAGTACTAGAGAAATATGATACAGCTTGTTTCTTGTTGTGCTGAAAGAGGGAGGAATGCTGAATACCCTCAGATGGAAATATCTGCTAGGACTAAATGTCCATTTACATTTTAATACACCAAAATATAGTAAGAAATAAAAGAGGCAATAAAATACAAGCAAAACCAATAGAATATTTTAATGTGATAGGCACGCCTGTTGTGTTAAACAAAGCTCTTTAATATTCAGTGTAATATTTGTCAGCTTGAGTATTGGGACAGATTCAGCATTCGTCCTGATTCTGCCAATGTATTGACTCTCTATTCCTTTCAGGCCTTGTCAGCTTCTTTTCTCCTACTCAGAAGATTCCTCCATCTTGCTGCCAGCTGCAACTCTAGTCCTCTGAGAAAGGCAAATCTCTCTCCCCACCGCCAATCATTTCCTGTCCATCCCAATCACCTCCTGGGCAGACCACAGAATTTGGAGAATGACAGAGCAGCCATTGTATGTGTGAAAGAGAGAGCACACTCACTCACACACAGAGTTCTTCACAAATGCGTAGCTCTGCCTCTCTGCAGAGCTGCCACAACAGACCATCTGAATGAAGCCCACAGTCTACTTGTGGTCTTTGGACCACACTTTAGTAAGACCTACAGGCCTGTAGGCAACCTAAGGCCTGTGGGCCTGATGTGGCCCAATCGCCTTCTCAATCCGGCCCACGTAGAATGTGTCCTTTTATTTAAAATGCATCTCTGGGTTATTTGTGGGGCCTACCTGGTGTTTTTACGTGAGTAGAATGTGTGCTTTTATTTAAAATGCATCTCTGGGTTATTTGTGGGGCATAGGAATTTGTTCATTTCTCCCCAAAAAATATAGTCCGGCCCACCACATGGTCTGAGGGATGGTCTGAGGGATGGTAGACTGGCCCACAGCTGAAAAAGGTTGCTGACCCCTGCCCTACAGCGTGGTTCAAGCAAGAAGCAAGGAGCACTATGCCATAAGTTCATTCAGCATGAGGAATCTTATTTAGTAATATATATAGAGGGGGGGGGGTAACTGTAGCAAATAAGCTGGGCCACAGAAATAAAAGCAATAAATTGCTTCACATGGTATGTTGTGGGCATCCTTACCACATGTCAAAGTATTCTGCATTCCCCACACAAATAAGAGTTAAGCCGCTAAAGGTTTCTATTCCAGCATAGTTATAGTTTTCAAACAAATGCTTCCATGCAGTGTATCTGGCACCTTTCCCAGAGGCGTATTTAGTAGGTCACCTGTGTGCCACTCCACATATCATTTATGGCTGAAACCGAGGGAGGCCCAGGGGTCAGCCACAAATCCATGCCTTTGAATGCTACTGAGTAGGATCCCTTTGATGTTCTTGATAACATATTATTTCAATTTACACCAGCCTATGATTAAAACATGATTATATAATTGGGCTTCAGCTAATTGACTTGGATACACCATCCACAAAATATACCAGTAAAAATAGCACACACATTTTACTTTGCTGAACTGTACTGGAATGTTGCAGCAGCTGCTATCTATTAAGCCACTCAATTATCTTGAATAGATACTGAAAACACAGTAATAAAAAGGATAAAATCTTCCTTTGTGTGTGGGGGGGGGTTCTGCTTGGGTTTCTTAAATGAGTGGTGAGTAGTATATAGAGTATCAACCCACTCATGCCTCTTGTTACTTCAGTAAACACCAAGGAAGCAAATTAAGAAGAGATTGCTAGAAAGAGGACATAAATATATTTAGAAGTTATGCAGATGCATGGTAAAATGGTTGCCTGTACAACGAAATTCAAATAGGGCCATAAAGCTAAACGGAACACTAGACGGCACAAACTTGGTTCTAACTCTCTTCCACACCAGCACTACAATATTTGATGTTTGCTCCCATTGTTGTCCCTTGTGAAATGGCCTTCAAGCTCCAGATCCTGGTAGTAGCCTACAATTAAGGGGGAAGGAAACAGAATTATGGAGTCATGGGGACAAGTGAGTAGAACTCGCAAAGAGATCTGACAGTGAATGGGAGTCCAGGTAAAGGGACCGGAACATAAATCTGATAGGATGGCAGGCATTTATATATAATTAAGGTAAGAAGGGTTATGGAACAAAAAGTCTCATCATAAGCAGAATGTCAGTTAAATTGGCCACACTGAAGCTATGCCCACATATAGCATTTCACGACTGTTACCGACTGCAATTGGTCTTACGGGAAAAAGCATCTCACCCCTTACTTTTTCCTGTACAGTAAGACCAATTGCAGTCGTTAACCGTTGTCAACAGGTTTACCACACCTATCAGCCAATCACCCATTCCCACTCCCCTTCTGAGTAATACCCCTTCCCACCCTCTCACTATATATAGCAGGGATCCCCAAACTAAGGCCCGCGGGCCACATACAGCCCGCGCGAGCCAATTATGTGGCCCCCGACGACCCCCGCCACTGCCCGCTCTTGCCAGTGCGGCGCGGCGCGGCTGCCCATCTCCAGGTCGGCACAGCACCGGAAATAGCTTGTGCACATGCACAAGCATCATTTCCAGCGCACTTCTGGCGCGGCGCAGCACCGGAAATAGCTTTTGTGCATGTGCAAAGCATCATTTCCAGTGCCACACCGCACCAGAAGTGCACTGGAAATTACACTTGCGCACAAGCTATTCCAAGTGCCGCACCGCGCCACAAAAAGCAAGTGCACACGCGTATGAGTGCACGCTCCCCCGCCCTCCAGCCCACCACGTGATCGGTGCCAGAGGAACCGGCCCGAGGCCAGGTAAGTTTGGGGACCCCTGATATATAGGGTCTGGTGACTTCTGTTTCAGTGTATCTGAAGAAGTGTGCCTGCACATGAAAGCTCATACCAATAACAAACTTAGTTCGTCTCTAAGGTGCTACTGGAAGGAAAAAAATTATTTTGATAATTTAAAAAAAGAGAACCAGAATAATTGGACCACATAACTCCTCTCCACACTTTGCAAAAACTCAGGAAGAAAAGCTGGACTGGTTATCAATTCAACTGAAATTTGGTGGAAGGCTGCTTTGCTGGAAGGTTGCAACATAGATGCCATGGAAGAATACATTGTCAGGACTTGGGATCCTAAGAGCAGTTTAACTGGACAGCCAAATTGCTGTTCTAGGCCACTGAATACATTCAGATGATGGAGGAAGTTTGTGTTTACTGTAATTCTTAGTCAACATTCTTTATCGGGACTTAAAGTGGAACATGTAACTTTTACCACTGTGGATTTAATTCAACAAAACAAAAAAACTGTCCCTAAGAGGCTCACATGATAATGTTATTATGTAATACAGAATGAAAATAAGGGTGTTCTACAAATAATGTGAAGCCTCAAGTTCTACCAGTGGCTATAAATTGTTATTTAGATTACTATTTTAAAAGGGAGATTTATTTATTTTTTCCTTCCCCCTGCAAATACATTTCATTCTAAATCACTTGCAAACCATAGCAACTTTGGAGCTTATATTATCACTACTGTTTAATAATGCTGTTTATTTTACTTCTATACAGGGGTACAGAAGTCTGGCTTTAAAACTGGGGCCAATGACTGGGGCCCAGTTACTGGAGACAAGCCAGTCTGGAGACAAGCCAGTCTCTGCTCCAACCATGTGCCTTTTGTCCTTCCTTCCTTCCTTTAATTTCAGGGTTAAACTTCAGCCCTGAGAAGACAAGGCATGGTGGTTGAGTGGCTGTGAGCATATATAGAGGAATGAAAAAGTTAAGGAGTCATGCAGAAGGAAATCTGACTACACCAGTGAGAAGATGCTTCTGCATCTCAATCTTGAAGGAAAAAAAGACTATTAAAATATTGTGAAACATTAAATAAATAGGTAATATAATACTTAAGATTTCACGTGATGAACAACGCAATCCTAACTACAGGAATCTGACGTTGATGGCGTAAATTATGGGGGCTTAATTTAGGAGGAATTTGACTTGCACCGCTTTTTTGGCCGGCTTAGTTCCACGGGGTTGCCAGGTCACATGACTGGGCTGAAAGGGGCTTGGAGCGGGTGTAAGCCTCTCCTTGTCCTGTCCTTTCCTGCCTCTGCCACACCCTGTAACTTTGCTTTTTAGGGACTTTGTTGTTGTTGTTGTTCAGTCGTTCAGTCGTGTCCGACTCTTCGTGACCCCATGGACCAGAGCACGCCAGGCACGCCTATCCTCCACTGCCTCCCGCAGTTTGGCCAAACTCATGTTAGTAGCTTCGAGAACAAACACTGTCCAACCATCTCATCCTCGGTCGTCCCCTTCTCCTTGTGCCCTCCATCTTTCCCAACATCAGGGTCTTTTCTAGGGAGTCTTCTCTTCTCATGAGGTGGCCAAAGTACTGGAGCCTCAACTTCAGGATCTGTCCTTCTAGTGAGCACTCAGGACTGATTTCTTTAAGAATGGATAGGTTTGATCTTCTTGCAGTCCATGGGACTCTCAAGAGTCTCCTCCAGAACCATAGGGACTTAGGGCAACATTTTTCTGGCCCATGAGGATCTTTGGTTTAGATGTAACTGTAATTCAACGGTTTACAGGTGCTTCCAATTGACATTTGTTGAGCTGAACTAGATAGACCTTTTGTATGACCCAGCAGGTTTCTTCTAATGTTCTTATCTTTAGGCGTATCACAGTAGCCAAGATTTATGCCAGGTAATTCCTTAGCAGTCTTAAATTAGAAGCATCCCCCAAATGATAGTTTTGTGTAAGAGGCTGAGCACAGGGGAGACACATCAACCACAGACCACCAACTGTACCAATTAATTTGTAAATATACAAAATGACAAGAAAAAGCATCTCTGTGTAGCCTTCGCAGACTTGCCTTCTGCCTTAATAACGTGTTGTACATTATAATATCCTACAATTGTCCCCTCCCCCTCAGCTTCATTATACCCCAGGTCCACCAGCAAGTAGATACTTTTAGCTTGCATGCTTTTCCTGTTTGCATTTATAACCAGTTCACGTTTCTCCTTTCTAAGTCCACCTGGAGAGAAGTAGCGTGAAAAATTACTGTTAACACAAGTGAAACAAATGTCATCTACAGAAAGTCATCTCTCATCCTCTGAGCAGTGTAAATCAAAAGGAATCAGAAGCAGTGATAACCATGTTTTGTTAAAGAATAGGAAAAGCATAAAGGATAGTCTCTTATGATTAGCTCTTTTCCTTCAATGTGTTTCTGCAAACCACCCCTAAACCCTTCAAAAGGTTCTGCAGAAATTCTGTTGTACCCTCCACTACTATTCTTTACTGCTTATTGAGCGCATGGGGACATTGTGCAAATATAAGGACACAACAGCTTGAAGCTTTCCCCCCAAGCAGCTCCTTTAACAGCCTGCCCCCACATGCATTTTAATTGAATGTAGGTCCCATTAATTTACAAATGAACTTACTCTCAAGTAAGTACACCCTGGACTGAAGCCTAAAAGTTGTTTTTTCAACAGTCAAAACAAAATAAAAAATAAAAAAAATCCTTCCAGAAGCACCTTAGAGACCAACTAAGTTTGTTTTTGGTATGAGCTTTCTTGTGCATGCACACTTCTTCAGATAGTAAGACTTACTTTTTCAATAGTAAGACTTGTATTTATAGAATCATAGAATTGTAGAGTTGAGACCCCAAGGGTGATGTAGTCCAGACACCTGCAATGAAGGATTCTCAACTAAAGCATCCGGGACAGGTAGACATCCAACCTCTGCTTAAAAACTTCCACCACCTACCGAGGGAGTCTGTTCCACTGCTGAAGCTTAGATTTTTCCTCCCACCACAAAAAATTACTTTTGTATGCTGAATATTAGTAAAATACAGAATTTTCAACACACAAAACTATTTCAATGTCTTTAAAATCACAAGTACAGTATCCTATTTACAAGTATTGTCTCTGTCTCAGAATTTCTGTACTTTAGTCTTTCCGTTTGTAGTGACAACACAGCCACTTCACAACCTTACTTGCAGTAAAAGTTAATATGCCTTGCAAAGTTACGGTAATAGTCTCTTAAAATCTGGGAATGAAAAGTACATCTCAGATAAGCTATTCAGAAGAAAATGAGAGAACATTTCTGGTATTTTTATTAGGTAATAATGTCGCCAACACCCTCTCCACTCCACAGTGCCTTTACATAACTAGCTTATGGAAATAAACTCTTATCAATTACCCTTTAATACAAAATATGAAACCAATAAAAGCTAGCACAATCTCTTTGGGCAGAATTAAAAAGCAATGTAACATCAGGGCTGATGCCTGGCACCTGGAAATCGGCAAGCATTCTAGCCAATAATTTTCAGTATTATTATTATTATTATTATTATTATTATTATTATTATTATTATTATTATTTTAAATCCCTCCTGCTTCTCTTGTTAGTGACTCTCAAGGTAGCAAAGAGTATTTTAAAACACCAAACATGTTAATACTCACAAAATTTAAAGCTAAGTCTGCCAATGGATACCTATATTTTAGATACTAAAGTACTGGGGGGGGGATCTAAATACTTTACAGGATTAGTAAACACTCATGAATATAATTAATATCTTTACTAGTATGAAAACATGAGACTGACCAAACTGCGGGAGGCAGTGCAAGACAGGAGTGCCTGGCGTGCTCTGGTCCATGGGGTCACGAAGAGTCGGACACGACTAAACGACTAAACAACAACAAGTATGAAAAAAACTGTTTGCCAAGAGGTACATGCATGGGATCCCTAGCAGATGACAGGGGGGGGGCTATAGTGTTTGCCTGACCTCATGGTAAGTAGGTCAATGATGCTTACTGGGAAAGAGAGAGAAAGTGGGAGGGGCAAGGCAGCAGGGAGGTCAGCACTGAGCAAATGCACTGGTGGCGCCAATCCAGCACTTCTGCTGGTACGGTTCCAACTTTGCACAGCACCAACCTTCAAGCCACCTTTCACCTTCCACTCTCCCTTCCGGGAAACATCAGCAACTCCACCCTCAGGAGGTCAGATAAGCTCATGAAGACAGATCCATACAAACGTCTTAGGCTTGGGAGAACGTCATTGCAGCCAGTTCATTCTCTAACTGAAAACATACCTGAAAGGCATGATCTATATTTTTAGTGAATCTAACTGCATTCTCCTATGCTTTGCTATAAAAGCATAGAAGAATGCTCTTTAAAGTGATAGGAAAGGATGCTTCTGAATATACTTAGCAATGACCTTTTAATTCTTGGCTCTAATCAAGCAAATATTTTTAAAAGAAACATTAACCCCAAGCACATGTATCAATACACTTCATTTATATTCTGCACAAGGTGTTCAATAAAATGCATTGCTGATACCTCTTCAACAGTTTTACAAATGTTCAAGATTTAAAATAAACAAATTAAGAATTATAGCTACAGTTAACTAACTACCATGTTGTCAAAAACAACCGCAACGGTAAGTAAATCACCCAAAAGCAGAGACACAGAATAAATATAACCATCCTTTGCAGCTAATACGCTCTGACACTGCAAAACAGACATCTGGCTATACAAAGTTGACATGTATTTAGATATTATATAGGAAACACTGCAGGCGCCAACCATGTGATTTATAAGAAGCTGCATTCTGGAAATACTTTGCTCAGAATCATAAGCTGGAGTTGCAATATATACCACAATAAAGCCATCTTATTTCTTATATTCTTTTTCTAAACGTTAATCAATCACACAAAATATTTGGGATGGATTGAGAGCTTCCTTTTCATTATTTTAAACCATGAAGATGAATTCTTAATTCATTATAATATTATAAAAAAAATTAAAAAATGCTTAGATACTAGATGGCAGTTGAAATTGCCACCCAATGTAAATTAAATTAGTGAATAAAAGAGACTTGTAATTCTCTTATTCTTTAGAGTTTAAATAATTAATTGATGCATTAATTAATTGATGCATTAACGGTGATCCAGTGACATAAAAGGATGCACAATCTTCTCCCTCAACTCTGAAAGACTATGCTAAAGTCAAATAAGATACTGTTTCGTGAATTAGCATCCCTCTTGTTTAATGATTTTGAGGTATACTTCAGCAATGACAAGCAAATCCTACATTCCTTTCACAGCTGCCCTCTACACCCGAAAACATAGCCAGAAAGTCATGCTTACAATTGGTCCTCAACTTGGAAAAACTGCTAAGTTGAACTTTAACCCTGAAGGAAGACGCAGAAGAGCAGGTCTTCCTTTTAAGAACCAGAATTGGGAGGGGAAATGCAAAGTGACCACCTATGCTTATTTGTCTTAATTTTGCTGATAAGCACATGAGAATAAGTGGCTGCACACTGCTTATTAAGCACAAAACATTTGGAAAAAGATGTCTGCTAAAATCCTTATTGCTTATTTCACATCACTGTAGGGGAGCAGTGGGACTCAGTGTGTGGTATAGCCCAGATGGAAGAAACTGAGAAGGGACAGGGAAAAAGAGGGGGTGTACTATTACATCCCTACTACCCTGTTTCTCCTAAAATAAGACATGGCCATAAAATAAGCCATAGCAGGATTTCTATGCATTTGCGAAATATAAGCCGTTCCCCAAAAATAAGCCATACCCCGAAAATAAGCCATAGTGACATGGTACCTCCCATTAAAACAGCCTGGAGAGGCGTGGCTATGCAGCGTACCGATGCGACATGGTTAAAATAAGACATCCCCTGAAAATAAGCCATACTGTGTTTTGTGGAGCGAAAAAAAATATAAGACGGTGTCTTATTTTAGGAGAAACACGGTATGTAACCTCTCTATCCTTCCTGCCTTCCTGGACCACACTCACAGGGATTACAAACCTCTGTTCCCCTCTTGGATGTGAGGGCGATCTGGTTGCGACATCTGTCACCCCACTGATCGCCAGGGTTGATTCGGCATGCTATAGGGCTGCCTTGGAAACTGTCTTTGCTTTGAATAATTTTTAAATGCAGCTGCTCTTTAAATACTGTATAATACTGTAATAAAAAGGAACAGAACAGCTCAGGTGTATAGAACTAGTTATCTTGAGCTCATGTCCAGCAACAGTTTGTGAACACTAGGAAAGGTTGCTTCACACATGCATTTTGAACCCTGATCTCCCAGGTCCTAGTCCAACACTCTATAGCCACTACACCACGCTAGCTTCCTAGAGTACTTCTGCTATGGGGCAACTATATAAATTAAGTAAATAAATATGGGGAAAACAAAATGTCCCTTAGAGAAGGATCTGAAATATTTTCCTTGAAGCTTGAATTTGTATTATTCGAGATTGTTTTATTTGATGTTTGAATATGTTGTAAACTGCTTTGAGATTTTTTCTTTAAAACATAAAGTGGTATAGAAATTAAGTATTATTATTATTATTATTATTTCACCACAAAAGACACATAGACATTCTACTGTGGCGACTGTAACCTAGGTTAAAAGAGCCATTTGGCATTTAGCTTATACAGGTATATCTGAGTTTATAACACTGTTTTGATCATTTGCATGCATTTGTGAGTGAATGAGTCCTTGAGAAGAACTTTGATATCATTCAATGTCACCTCAGACACAATGCTTTCCAAGGAGTTGATTCCCACATTCGGCTGTCAAGTCACCAAGAGCCAAGGAATTGAGCATTAAGGTCATGTACACATGCATACGAACTGGCCCACAATTTCACAATATTCCTGTGGGACAGGTAAACATTTAAAGTGAGGGCAGCTAAAATATCTTGTTCAAACCATTCCCAGACCGCTATATATGGCCAAGAATTTATTTTCGCACAAGAGTCTGTGAAGAAAAGGCCCCATAGAATAGCTTTTTGTACCAAAAGAAATGGTAATTACAAAGTATTGGGTTTCCCTATTCAGGGTAATGAAGGGTTCAGCATTTTAAGGTCAGCCTACAAGTGTTTTGTTATTATTTTCCTCACAATACCCAAACTTTCATTTTTTCATATAAATAAAGAAGAACGCTACGACCTTTTCAAGCTGTCAAAATAAAGTAAATGTTTGCTTTGGCGTGACAGCCCTGGCATAAAGCTGGAGGGAGCGAAAGCCTGTGAACCCTTACCTAACTCTTCCTGCTGCTTGGTCTGCATTGGGCTAAATCACGGGGACTCAGCTGACTTCTTTCTGGCATAACCTCATTTTGCAAATACACATAAATATAGTGTGACCTCAGTTATAAATAAAACGTTATTTCATTTATCTTCAGTTGCATATTCATCATCGGGAACACATATTAGCAAAAATGTACATTTTCTGCTATGGGTGTTGCTTGCTAATTAATGAGGTGCCTATCACATTCCAAATAAATATTATTTGTTTATATGAAGCAGGTATTCCATTTACAGCAGCAGTGAAGATTAACATTACCAAAACTCACATGCCACCTATCTGTTCCAAGGTCAATTTTCCTGCTCTGCCAACCTATACATTAAAAAAAAACCACCTCTTATTCCTATGACATGACTAAAGGCAACATAGTGGCAGTGTTTCATATACTCCTTTGATCTGGTTACACTTAAGAGAGAAAAATAGTGTCAACCACTTGTTGTATCTGTTAAACTAAAAGGTAAACATTTGATGAGTTATGATGGACTTGTATGGGTTTCCTTGGAATTCTAAACTCTTGTTTTATTAATAGTAGTGTTACTGCTTGTTAACTGCTATATGGGGTTCTTTTTTAATATAATACATAAAATAAAATAAAATGGCCACGCCCTATGTCTTCATGAAACATAGAATCATAGAATTGTAGAGTTGGAAGGGAATCTGAGGACCATCTAGTCCAACTCCCTGCAATGCAAGAAGATTAGTTCACTTTTTCAAATAAATCTAGGCAGCACATTTGTACAGGGTAGGTTTCCATAACCTGGTGCCTGACAAATATTTTAGACTGCAGCTCCCATCACCCCTCACTATTGGCCATTCAGCTTGGAGCTAATGGAAACTGGAGTCTAACAACATCTGGAATACACTAAGTTGGAGAAGGGGAGGTCCACCCCATAACCAGCAGCAATGACCAGGTTGCTCTCAGTTGTTTATCCATTGAATAGTTAACACACTTGCTCCAAGTAACCTCCTGTACCTTTGCATGCTTTATGAGAGATAGGTGAAGGTGTTTTTAGTGTAGAATTAGTGCCCTGTTCTCTTTTGAGATGGTGTCCAAGACACAAGATGTGACCTGCTGGGGTGATTAGGTGGCAATCTCACACATAAGTCATTCCCCTGTCAGGACCACCTCCATCCCAGATTCGGCCCAGAAAAGTAAACAGGACAACATTTATATTTAGTTTGACAGTTTTAATCTGGCAACTTGTAAGGCAGAAGTGTCAGATTTCATTTACAACCCGAGTATTTTCTAAGACAGCTTTGAAGAAAAGCATTCAGTCCTATATTACAATGCACTTTGTAATTTGGCCTGTTTCAATTTGTATGGTGCAAGAATAAAAAAAAATGACTACTGATGACCTGTTAAGTAACTGAGTAGGTTTTACACATAAAAGCACAAATGGAAAAATAATAGTTTTATTTTTATTCCCTAAGTTGGTCTCTCTATTTCATCTCAGAAACAATTTTCAATTCAAATACCACATCTATTTACATGACACTACATTTCGAATCCACACACTTTACAGAATTCTCTCTCATGCCTGAGCTGATTGGGCTGAAAAAAACAATTTCCACATGCCAAGCATTGCCCATTTTAAATTCACTGCTCAGCTGGCAGGTTCAGGTTGTTAAATTGCTGAAAGCCTCTTTAGGCAGAAGTAGCTTCATTTGTCTTGCGCTTCCACGTAGAGAGAGCCTTGACCCCTTCAAATGAGAACACCTTTCAAAACGATTTAAGCTTTTTACTTATTCTGCACCACTCAGTGAAGTCAAGGAACATCCATGCAATTCTCACTTTTCCATTTGAATAAAAGATAATTTCCATCATAAACTTAAAACTGAACACAACCAAATTATTGCTCTGCCCTGAGCAGAAGATACAAGCGAATGGTTTATTATCACACTCATCCTAAAACCACATTCAGAGCTCTAAGCATTGCTATGGGCTGTTTCCACAAAAACCAAGCAAAAAGGATAATGGAAGGAAATACAGATCCTTTGTTTCTATACTTTTCTTTTTTTAATGTATATTTTTCAAAAGGAGTCATGTATAACAGCACACTCTGCCTCTGTAACCTCCTGGTTGCAGAACCCATCTGGATCTGTATGCAGCCCATGTAGGACTGCTTGTTCAGTGAAGAGGAAACTCCTTAAGGCAGATATGAATCCTCAACACGCTTCTTCCTTCCCAGACAACCAACTTCTGTCTTGGTTCTTGAAGATGACAGAGGGAAAATATGGCACAATGCCTTGTTTCTACAACAGGAAGGACACTCAGATCTCGCCAGCCGATTAAATACCATGTAAACCAGGGGGAAAATATTGAAAAGTCATCTAGCCACATTCAAGCAGTACTTACTCTAACTTATTACTAAGATAGTTTTTTCAGCTCTTCTTTAAAACCTCTGAAGATATTCCTCAGCTTCCCTTCAGGTATTTTCTCCTTTAACTTGTCCATTCCATTAAAAAGGCTTCCTCCTCCACCACACACACACACACACTTAGACAGGGCAGAATGACAATGCAAAGCATGTGGCCCACCACCTACTGTTTTCCAGGGACCTCAAAGGATCAGACAATTATATTTTATGTGCTAGGTAAAGGTAAAGGGACCCCTGATCATTAGGTCCAGTCACGGACGACTCTGGGGTTGCAGCACTCATCTCGCTTTATTGGCCAAGGGAGCCGGCGTACAGCTTCCAGGTCATGTGGCCACCATGACTAAGCTGCTTCTGGCGAACCAGAGCAGCGCACAGAAATGCCGTTTACCTTCCCACCGGAGTGGTACCTATTTATCTACTTGCACTTTGACGTGCTTTCGAACTGCTAGGTTGGCAGGAGCAGGGACCGAGCAACGGGAGCTCACCCCATTGCAAGGATTCAAACCACCGACCTTCTGATAGGCAAGCCCTAGGCTCTGTGGTTTAAACCACAGCACCACCCGCGTCCCATTTTTATGTGCTAGATCAATTATTCATTTCATATATCCCACCTTTACTCCAGAGACCTTAAAGTGGAATACAGACTCCCATCCTGATTTTTGCCAAGCCCAAACCTCCTTAGCTTCTGCAAAACTGCTGCATCATCTTCCTTCCTACCATAGGATCAATGAGACAGGAGCAACTAGTGCCAAGACATTTTATATTCTACTGTTGTGGTGCTGCATCAGGCAATGTCACACTGAATACAGTGGCCTGTATCCTTCACAGTGACCTGAAGCTATTAGTCAGCATCACTTGCTGGCTGCCTGGGGCTGATGGGAGTTGTGGTCCAAAACGTCTGGAGAGTAACCAGGTTGAAGAAGGCCACTCCAAAGCACAGTGAGCCAGCATTTCCAAATCACAATCAGTAATCACAAACACTTTATTCTGCACTGGACAGACGTCATCTAGAATACTGTATCCAGTTCTAAGCACCACACTTTAAGAAGGATGTGCAGACAAATTGGAACATGCTCAGGGGAACACAACCAAGATGGACAATAGTATGGGAAACATGGTGTGAGAAAAGTTGGAAGGGCCTGGGGCATATTTAGCCTGGAGAAGGGAAGACTGAGAAGGGCTGTCGCATAGAAGAAGTCAAAAAGGTTTGTTCTCTGCTGCCCCAGAAGGCCAGACTAGCTAGAGCTAAAGGACATAAGTTGCAGGAGGGTAGATTTCAGGGGAAGCTCCTTAATTAATTAATAATAATAATATTTTTTTTTTATAAGAATTTATTGACATTTTTACTTATAACAACATACAACCTTAACCACACCTACATTTATACACATACAAAACAAATACAATTACACATCTATTACAAAAATTGCCATGATTTTTCTTCTTAATTAGACATCTCAAAAAAAAATTTCTTTTTCCAATCTTGACAGTTGACTTCCCCTGCCTTTTCACCTTCGAGTTTATATCCATAATCTACTTTTTAACCTCTTCATTTAAAAAATTAAACTTAATTATATATATAAAGTAAAACATTCATCTTAATCTTCATCTTAATCTTAATCATCTTAATCTATAAACTTAAACCACTTAAATTGACTTTATTTATACTACATCCTCATCAATCCTCACAAATCGTCCTCATCAAATCTATCTCTTCTATCCTTTGAACTGCTGCTAATAACATAAAAACTTGAAATATCTCTTTTCATGTTCAAACAAATAATAAAACAAACTATTGTTGACAGTGTTCACCCTCCAATTTCAAAATACCATAACAGATTGCTTTAGATTTTACTTAATACTTCACCCCACACCCCCTCTGTCCATTCTTCTTCTCCTGATGGCATCAGCACTGAACTTCCATGCAACTTCCCTCTCCCAACGTCCACAGATCCAGGCACAGTCCAAAGCTCTCCTTGCCACGAGCTCCGAGGTATCCAACTCTCCCTCTCTCAGCTTCTCCGGTTCTTTGTAGCATTCCTTTTCTTCTTGTAAATACCTTAATTCTCTGTCCCTGGCCCCCGAGCTCACACCTCGGGGACTGGATATAGCAAATCTTGACATCGCCTTGGGACTGCCACCCCCAACAAGCGAATTTCTTCTCCGAAGTAGCTCATTCATTTCTTCCCATCTTTCCATCCATCCTCTCAGCTCTTTGACAAGATTTTCTTCCAAAGTGTCAAAAGTTTTGTTAGCCTCCTCTGTGGGCAGTTGGTTCCATTTCAGACCCCCACACAAGACTTTAACTTTCCTGTAAATTAGTTCCACCTTCAAGGCAGTGAGCCTTTGTTCATCTGTTAGTCCAGAGTTCAATACCAGTTCAAGGACGAAACCCAGCATACTGGCAGAGGAGGAGGAAGTGGGTATCATATTTCTTCTCCTGTCTCTTTGTTCGTCGCCATTTTCCTAAGCTGGAGCGCAAACACCGCAACTTTAAATAGAGATATTTTCCGCTAGTTAGCTTCCCAAGAAAAAAGTTTGCCGGTCTCATGTATCGATTTTAGATACTTTATAACCAGTTCTGTGGCAGCAATCCCTCAAATTGGTTAATTTCTTAGGCTCGAAGGGAGGGAGGCAGGCTGCCTTTCTCCTTCCCCCCGGATCGTTCCAAAAACACGATTTCTGCCAAGATTATTTACTCACGACCACCGGGTTCCTTTAGCTCCATTCTTCACAGGTAGAACTTAGACGCTCACCGCGGGCTTTGCCGCCGCATTTGCATCCCGGTTGGGGCATATCCCCGTAAGCCCGGCTCCGTTGTCCCTTCACCCCCACTCCCCCTTTACAGGGGGGCAGGGGAAGGGTTCGGAGCCTCCGCGGGCGCAGCCGGGGAGCCCAGGGTGCGGGACGCTCTTCCCGCACCCCAACCGGAGCCGCGCGCTGCGGTAGCGCGGCTCCTAACCCCCGGGATGGACAAGGCGCTTCAGACCCGAAGCAGCCTTCGACCACCCGGCGATGGCGTCGCCGCCGGAAGTAGCTAATTAATAATAATAATAATTTATTTGTACCCTGCCCATCTGGCTGGGTTTCCCCAGCCACTCTGGGCAGCTTCCAACGGAGATTGAAACGTCAGTCATTAAAAACTTTCCTAAACAGGCCTGCCTTCAGATGTCTTCTAAACATCTGGTAGTTGTTTATCTCTTTGACATCTGAAGGGAGAGCGTTCCACAGGGGGCGCCACTACTGAGAAGGCCCTCTGCCTGGTTCCCAATTTAAAAAAAAAATTATTTAATGGTGAGAACAGTTTGGCAACGGAACCAATTATCAATGGGAGGGACTGTCCCTATCTGAACATATTCAAGTAGATGCTGCAGAGCCATTTTGTAGCCCTTGCCTTCCTGTATTAAGCTGGGGGTTGGATTGGGTGACCTGCAAGGCTCCCTTCCAACACTATGTTTCTGTTATTTTTTTCCCAAACACAGGGGCCATTTCAATTCCATTCCATTCCAAAAGAAATACTTGCCTATATTTTATCAGATTAGTTGCTACATTGTTAAAGGGAGACCTACAAGAACTGCCACTTGCTTCACATTTAATGCTTCACATTAAAGCAGAAGCTCAGCAAAGGACTTGAATACAGCTTTAATATTTCTCTTTTATCAGTCGTGTCCTCCTACATATCCTCTCAGACCAAACACTAATCATTTCCTTAACTTATTGCTGACTAATCTGCCCAGAGGCTATCACATTCATATTTGTGTTCTTTGGCAGTTGCATAAAGGTTAGGAAAAAAATATTTTTAAGTGGTTATTCAGTGACTATTTCCTGCTAAAGGGTCTCCAAGGGGCTGGAGAATATTCTCTTGCAAACCTTTTTAGCTGCAGTGTTTTGGAGAGGATGAAATGTTGCCTCAAAGCTGCCTGATAGTTGCCTGTTTCACAACTGTTCACTAGTATTCACAGACACTCTTAGTTGCTGCAATGATGACTTTTACATGTTGGTTTCTTTTTTTCCTAGGTCACTGTGATCCCAGCTAATTTTGGATCACACTGTAAATATGCTGTCATTGTGCCACATAGAAAGTCAAACATGACCATGAAGACAACTCAGGTGATTGCTATCACTCTGAATTGGCTTCATGAATATACTCTACACCGCCTCTATGTTCTAAAATGCCTGTGATATTAAGTTTTGAAATGTACTGAGCAATTCTTGAAAGGTGTAATATAGGACCAAAAAAGGGTAATACTTAATGGAAAAGGAAGAATGGTAACAAGGAATAGTATATTCCAGCATCATTAGAGCATGTGTTGTTGGATGGGTAGGCTAGAGCATGCTTTCAGTACTTCTACAAAGCAAACACTTCTTTCCAGCTGTTTCTACAAAGCAACTTAGGGTAAGCAGCTTCCATATACCAAACAGTTTTCCCAATCTGAGGAAAAGTTTGGAACGGATGAATTCCTGGTATTGGGATTTAACCATGTCATTCTGTATTGTACGCTGTTCTTTGAACAGAACACTGAAATAGTGTCATTTTCCCAGTATCAAAATAACCTAACTTTGGAATCTTTAATTCTTATCTGGGCAGTGTCACTATACACTTCAGTTAAACAGTTATGATAACTAACATTAAGCGCCATAATTGAAATCAGCTGCAGATCTGTATTTTTAAAGTGTCCTCATAAATATGGTAGAGTGCACGATGAGACCACAGTGTGTCTGATAAGCATAATGCTGCTTTAGGGAACATGATATTCAGTTCTGTGAAAAGGCATTTTTGCCACTTGGCCACTCCGGGGGAAAAACAGTCCATCTTGCCTGAGGCACTTCCACCAATGGCGGAGGGCAGTCTATCCTTCTGTCACACAGTTTTTTATGGTTTCCACCATAAAAGGACAGTTATCAACTGAATAAACCACATTAAAGAAACATAAACAGAGCCAGCCGTTTGCTTTTTATGTAACACAGATGGAACTAATACAGTATTATGATCTTTCTTGTGGCTAGGAGTTAAAGGAAACCGAAGTGTGGAAAACAAACTTTCTATTGCAGGACTGGCCCAAGCCATTTTGCTGCCTGAGACAAGATAGCGACCATCACCAGTACAAGTCCACCACTCACTACTTACTGCTGGTGCCGCAGAGACGCTACCTCAAGTTTTCTGAAGTTTTGCCAAAGTGCCTGGCCCCGGCAGCTGCCAGCAATGTTCTGGTACCCCCATGACCATGGAAGGCAGACAACTGAAGAGAACTCTGCTACCACCCCATAAAAGAGTTGATTCTGTTCTATTCGCAAGCCATTTGGCTGCCCAGACAGAGCTAACCAAGTTAGTGCAACCCCAAATGCACCCGATATATTTCAGCCAACAACTGTAAGGGTCATTTACAAATGAGAGGAGCTGAAAGAGAACACCATTGTCTTGTCTCATCAGACAGCGTATCAGTCCAATCCATTTTACATCCCTATGATTGGAACTTGGATGCAGTTACAGTATCAGCAGTTTTGTCTGTAGCAAGAGCGGGTGGCAATATCCCTATTCTGGGATTCCTCCTTGCATGATTAAAACTGAAACCGAACGGAAGGAGTGTAGCTCATCTGCTTTGGATGTGAAAAGTACCAGGTTCAAGCCCCAGCACCTCCAGGTAAGGCCTTGAATGTTCCCCATCTGAGCCACTGTCAGTCAATGTGGTCATTGTGCACTAATGGGAGTCTGAGTTGGCAGTGATGGACCAGGAACAAGACCTTGCGTTCATAGTGGATAGCTCAATGAAGATGTTGACCCAGTCTGAAAGGTGTATATTTCACATTTCAGTATTAAACAGTATAAGGCTGTCTTTGCAGGAAACATGGGTCTAATCTTATTCAACCCTCTTAGGTGCACCTGGAAACCAACTAAAAGGCCAGTGCAGATCACCGAGTACAGGTGTGATATGCATGCTTTTAGCAAGCACCCTTTCATCAAACAAGAAGTTACACGCACTACTGACTGGGGTTTCCAAGAAGCTTAGTAGAGCAACCAAGTGGGCAAGTGTAGTTTTTCTGAAACATTTGGCTTATGCTTTATTTATTCAGTAGTTGCAGTGTCTTGTTTATTGAGAACTAAAGCCTGTAAAGCTGGTGCTAGCATGAGGCTATCCTTCATTTACTTTCACTGATAGCTACATTGGTCAGGTTATATTGCTTTTATAACCTTGTGCTGTTTACATTTCAGATAAAGAGCATCCCATGTTTGTCCTTTCTGTGATTTATGAGAAGCCTAATCTTTCCCCCATAATTCTAGGCGGTCCTGTGGAAGCTTAAAACTTTAAATGTCAACAAAGATAGCTATTTCTTACAGATCCCTCTTCAGAAATAACAGCTAAAATGTTTATTCAATGTGCTGGAATTACCTACGCTCTCGGTTGCATATTTGAATACACAAATCCCATTCCCTTTTTGAGCAAAGGAGGAAATTAAATGGTGCAGTTATCTTTGTAGGTGGTCCTATGGCACATAACTAAAAAGCTCTCAAAGTGGGGCAAGGCCACTGTCTATTTAAGAGTACAATTAAGTGCACTTTATGTACAATTGGCAAGTGTTGCTATCTACTGCTTTTGTGTAGTCTTACAACTTACAGGCATTTTCATCTGAGCACACTGTACAGTTATGCTGGGGTTAGAAGCAATTGTCCATTCTTTTGTTTAAAACAAGGTCTTCGCTGGAAGTCCCCAAATTCAGTTACTAAATGTAAAGTTGAAATCCTGTACTCCACATTCACTGCCTGGATGTGAGGCAACTTGGGCAATACTGGAAGCTTGGCTGTGCTAGTGTTATCTTGGGATATGCCTTTGCCTGTGGGAATCTGCCCCTATAACACTGTGAGCATGCCAACACAAAAACACTGTTGGCACAACTCTGTCAGCAGAAGGAGCAAAATGGGACCAGGAAGAAGCAGGCATATACCAAATCCTACACTTCTTCAGACCCAAACCCCACTCTTACAGTTACGGAATGTAATACCAACCTCAGAGGTGGAGTAAACAAATCTCACTGAACTCAATGGAAAGGTGGAGGGGGGGGAGAGAGACATAGAGTTATGCATGGGGCTGTTAAAAGTGTGCCAGCCTATGACTGCTTTGAGTCAGCAGTATTGTTATGGAAGCTGAGAATGTAGATGGCAATGGTGCTCCATTCTACGCTTCTTGTTTCTTTTTTCTACTCCACTTTTGTGCCATACCAACTCTACATTAAGCCAATAAATGGCTGGCCAGCATGATGAGGCCATCAAACTTTCTGACCCAAGCACTGCAAAGTACTGCAAAGAACCAGGGCACTTAAATCTGTGTGCAAGTGAGTTAAATTCCAGGGATATTGCCTAAAGCCGAAATAGGGAAAGGTAAAGGGACCCCTGACCATTAGGTCCAGTCGCGGAAGACTCTGGGGTTGCGCCACTCATCTTGCTTTATTGGCTGAGGGAGCCGGCGCACAGCTTCCAGGTCATGTGGCGAACCAGAGCAGCACACAAAAATGCCGTTTACCTTCCCGCTGGAGTGGTACCTATTTATCTACTTGCACTTTGACATGCTTTCGAACTGCTAGGTGGGCAGGAGCTGGGACCGAGCAACGGGAGCTCACCCCATCGCAGGGATTTGAACTGCCAACTGTCTGATCAGCAAGCCCTAGGCTCTGTGGTTTAACCCACAGCACCATCCATGTCCCTATGCTGTACTTTACTCATGTCAAATCATGCTAACTTCTTAGCCACAGCCAATATACTTTGTAGGTCAGCTGCACATGATTACATGAAAAGAGGAACTAGCAATTAATAACAACCTTAGGATTCCTTTGATTCACCCCCCAGCCCCCACCATTTTTCTACCCATAAAAAGATTAATAACTGAAATTTATTTTTTAATATAAAGTAAATATAAAGGGACCCCTGACCGTTAGGTCCAGTCACAGACAACTCTGGGGTTGCGGCACTCATCTCGCTTTATGCCTTTTAGCAAAATCAGCCAGGCTATTTAGCTTTCACCTGCAGGGCTAAACTGTTTTGTGGGGGGGGGGACCCTTTAAGAAACCTTGAGTAATTTATTCAAATTGCTCCTGAGAAGCTTAAGAGATGACCCCAAGTTATAGATAAAGTTAGCCAGTGGCAGAGAGAACAGACATTTAAATGGTTTTTATTCTTTCTTGCTTGCTTGTATGTAAGGAACCATCCCTACAGCTCTAAGGCTCAACAGCATGTTATTCACATAGTTTGCCCTGAAGTGCAAGCTTTTTCTTTTACAAATTGCCAGTGTGGAAGGTCGGATTCAGATCAGGATTCTGGCACCAGATATAATGTAAGGATAGAAATGGCATAGTGCATCTGCAGCAGCACTTCCAGACCCCTTCATCTGCCCCTGCTGCAACAAAGCATGTCTCTCCCATATCAGTCTCTACAGCCACAGCAGGCGCTGTAACTCTTCAATGATTTGACTTCACCCTGAAAGGCGCACTACTCCATTGTTTCCCATGACAGAGGCATGCCAACAACAACTTTGCTCCCCGCTTCAGTACAATCTCGCCGGATCACTGCAAGAATACACTTAGTTTGCACAGCGGGTGGAGGTGGGAATTCCCATTCATTCCAATGGCAGTTTTCCACCCACAATGAAAATTGCAAGTCAGGGACGTGGGCTGAAACAGATCAGAGCAACAGCAAGGACGAAAGGATTAAAATTCCCCTATCACCTTGACAGAATCCCAATCAAGAAAATAATCTTATGCTTAACACCAAAAAAACCAAAGAATTTATAATTGACTTTAGGAGAAAGAAAAGTGTATTTTTACCATTGCACATAAATGGCGAGGAGGTGAAGAGGGTTGGCAGTTTTAAATACCTGGGCATTTACATCTCCGAGGACCTCTCATGGACTGTAAATATTAATATGGCTGTGAGGAAGGTGCAGGGGAGGTTGTATTTCCTGAGAATGCTCAGGGGATTGAATCTATCTCAGCACCTACTCCTGTCCTGTTATCACAGTACCATTGAGAGTGTCTTAACCTATAGTATACTATCGTGGTATGGGAGCAGCTCTGTAACGGATAAAAAAGCTTTACAGAGAATAATTAAAATTGCCCAGAATGTTATTGGGCTCCAACTACCAACCCTGGACGAGATCTTCACGTCTCACTGTTTGAAGAAGTCACACAACATCCTGAGAGATTCCACCCATCCTGCTCACAACCTTTTTGAACTGTTGCCTTCGGGCAGAAGATACAGGATAATGAAAACTCGAACCACATGCCTTCTGAATAGTTTCTATCCAAGAGCTTTGATTGCACTTAATAATGATCTCAGGGTCAGTAGTAAGAAATAGTAAGTAGTGAGTAGTAAGGAATGAGACAGGCTTTTAGGTTATGCTATGCTTTTAATAGGTTATGTTATACTCTGGATTATGTTATGTTTTAATAAGGATGAGAGTGTTGGAGATATGTGCAAATGTGTATGGTAAATCCGGTCTTTGGGTGTTTGATTTTCGTTGTTGTGTATACTGTGTATATACGGACAATGACAATAAATAAATCTATCTATCTATCAGGGCCTACAATGAAAAGGAAAAAAGCTTGCACTCAAGAGCAAACTATGTGATTAATGTCACATATAGTTAAAATAAAAAGGAAACCATTATATAAGTGTCTAAACTACTGAGTTTACACATCTCCCTTTATTTGTAATATCTGAAAATTAAATATAGGCACACAATTGCAGCCCTATCACCACCCTTGCTTTTCAGAAAACCTTGCATAGTGAATAAAAATTGCTTGTAAATATCTACTGACCCTGACATTTATTTCTGTTTTTAAAGTAACAGATCTTAATTTGGTTTGTGTGTGTGCGTGCGTATATCTGTGAGCACATGCACGTGCATACTGTATGTGTGTATTCTGCAAATCATCTTGGCTGTCATAAGTGATTTATAAGTTTTCAAAACAAACAAATACAATTATAAGAATTTTAAACACTACTTTTAAAAAAATGACCAGGCAGATCTTATCAAACAGCTGCTACATGCTTTATATGAGAAAAGACATGCTCTACCAACTGAGCTCTCCTAGAGATAACATAAGCCAGGATACTGTGCTTGCCATAAAAGAAACAACAAGGCTTGTCTTCCCCCTAGCATGATAGTTTTCTATGCAGATGGACAGTTTTGTATGGAGGAAAATGCAGTTATGTGAGTCTCCTTCCATAGTCTGATATGGAACTGTCTGGGCACAGATTTACTGCACCACTGAGAAGTAGACCAATATCTTTGCAGGATCTCAAGTAGTAAGAGAAGATAAAAGAGGTTGTACACTTCAATATATCACAGAGCTAGCAATGTTAAATTCTCAGCTCATATCTCTGTTCTGACAGAAATGCAGTGGGTGGCTTTTTGCAAGCTAATATAGTTTGGGTTTACCCGGAATGAAAAGAGCTTTTAAGCTCTCTATCACACCCAACACACCACCTCTGGAAGGTTCTGGGTGCTCTCGTGAGATCTTGCAGGCCAATCTAAGTTCCCACAAAATCTTGCACAATCATCCCTAGCCTTCCAGAGCTGTTGTGCTGAACAAGCCTTGCCACCCAAGCAAGGCAAAAAGCTCAAAAGATTATTTTGTAGGTCTGCTTTTGTTACCTGGCACAAAAAGAGCTTTTAAGCTCTCCACCTTGCTTGCTAGCCAGGACCTGCTCAGCACAGCACCTCTGAAAGTGCTGGGGGTGTTCTCTCTCCTCCTTACCCACTAGCCATGCTGTGGCTCCTGTTTGAAAGAAGTGAACACACTTCCTTCTCTTGAATTCGTAGGTAATGCATGTGTTACTTTAAACCAACATAAAGTTCTGTGTAGTAATCTAGCCAGCATTTGCTTGTAGTCTTTGCTTTTGTCGAAGTTAAGCCACTCCTAAAAGCTGAGTCCATTTTTTGTTTGCTGTTCTCTCCAGACAATATGTCTACTATTTCTCGCTTTGTAGCTCCACTCATCCTGTAAATAGTTCCTGCATGAATAAAACCCTTGAACTCTGGAAACTGTAAATTTCCCACCTTAATTCACCCTAACTGTAAGCAGACCTTTCAATTATATGCAATTTTCATGTAGATGCAAAAAAGTAAGGATGAAATAAATTGTAGAGGAAATATTCAGTGCTGAGTAGCCAGACGACAGGAAAAATATATAATAGGGCTAGAGGGACTACAGATAACCAAGGGTGAGAAGCAGGAGGATATAAAAGAAGTAAAAGAGGCACACATTGAAACAGCACAGCTAAGGAAAATCTGGAAAGATGTCCAAAGCACATTCAGCCAAGGAAGGCACACATCTGATATTTCATGCCTTACTGACAAAAAAGCACTTACTTACAGCAACTTCCATGGTGCCTTGAATACATACACACACACATGCTTTTAGCCTCTAGGCAGCTGTCTCCAGGTCTGTGCCCTACAGTCCAGTTGCAGCACCAGTGGGACCATGCCCCTCCACCAGCTTATGTACCCTCGCCTGACCAGGGTGCAGGCACACAACCTGAAACTTCTACACAGAAGCAGTCACTGCTCTTCTCTCTTCAAGCCCTTCTTGGTCCTAGGAGACAGTGGGATGGGGGAACATGGGGACTTGTCCGGCCTGTCCCTGACCTGAAATGCCTCTTCCTCCGTCTTTCTTCTGACACATTCTGCGCTCCCACCTCTGCTTTTGGTTGCTCCGACCTGTCCTCTTTCCTCCTCCCTGGCTCCTGCCTTGTGAGAGGCACTAAACCCCATAAATCTCTGGTTCCCTCCCCAGTGTCAGACCCCAGCCACCCTGCCTCCCCCCTCCCATTCCCTGCCAGAAGACAACCAAGGAAATGAATGTCATGAAAGCAATAAACAGAAGCAGAGTTAAGAGGTACTGCTTAGATAAGATCTGATTCTGACATTGTCCCCACAGAGAAAGGAGCAATTCTGAACAAAATCTCACACTACCATTTTGTTCCAGAATACAATGTCATGTAAGAAGCAGAACTATCTTCCGTAAAGGATCCAACAAAAATTGGCTGATTCAGTGGCAGGGGAATCTAATCAAGATAGTCATGAATATTGCTTGCACACAGTCAGTAAAAAAGCTTTACTAGCAGCAAGGCCAAATTAAAACAGTACAGACTTTCAAGATAAGGCCTAATGAATATTAGCAATTATCCCAGTGGGTGTGCTCATCAGGAAGGCAAAGAAGAGCAAAGGAAGAAAGAAATATTGTTCTTCTCACAAAAGACCATTCAGAGGAATCATCTCTTTAAAAACAAACTGGATTTAAAATTGTGTTTGTTTGCACAGTACAGGGTTTCTGTTATTAAAGAATGGACACTTCTACCTTAAAATTTAAATTATTCCTGTTTGTGAGACGTGCACATCCAGTTAAATTCTTCATTGACAGAAGCATGTGCAGCAGCTCCTAAGGCACAGAAAATACACATGTGCTCACACTTCTAGCAACCACATGGCTGACATTAACTTTCCCAGGTTCAAAGCAACAGTGGGACCACGCATCCCCCACCTCCAGGCTTATGAACCCTCATCTGACAGAGTGCAACCTGGGATTCTACTGCACAGAAGTTGTCACTGTGCTTACCTCTTCGAGTCCCTCCTGGTTCTTGGAGACAGAAAGGCAGGGGATGGCATGGATTCGACCAGCCCACCCCTTGCCTAAACAGCCTTCCCCCTTCCTATTCCAACATGTCCTGCGTCTCCTTCTCTGTCTTTTGACTGGTCAGACTCTTTTGCCTTCCTCCAGCTCTGGCTTCTGCCTTGCAGGTGGCACAAAACCTCATAAATCACTGGGCCCCTCTGTCCTAGTTCAACCCCTTGACCCCCTGCCTCCGCCAAACACTTGTCAGAGACCTGACAGCCCCTGACAGCACATTTGCCTTTGAGTTTTGTATTGGGTTATTTTGTTGTTGCATTTTAAGGGCATCTTTCAACTACAGACTTGGTATGTTTTACAAAATAATCCTACGTGAGGTTTGGGAGAGGAAGAAGAAGAAGAAGAAGAAGAAGAAGAAGAAGAAGAAGAAGAAGAAGAAGAGTTTGGATTTGATATCCCGCTTTTCACTATCCGAAGGAGTCTCAAAGCGGCTAACATTCTCCTTTCCCTTCCTCCCCCACAACAAACACTCTGTGAGGTGAGTGGGGCTGAGAGACTTCAGAAAAGTGTGACTAGCCCAAGGTCACCCAGCAGCTGCATGTGGAGGAGTGGAGACGTGAACCCGGTTCACCAGATTACGAGTCTACCACTCTTAACCACTACACCACAGTGGCTCTCCAGACACAGATCCACTGCTGCATCCCCAAGCCCTGCTGGCTTACTTTTTCATTGCACCAGCCATTTCACTGCAACAGCACAGCTGAGCGGTCCAAGAACCAAGTCCCATGGGCAATCTGCAAGGCTTGGACCCTCCTGCCCTATCTTTCCTCTGCTCTCACCCAAACGCAGTTTCAGGGCTTTCTGCTTGCTACCATCACTAGCAAAAAAGCCAACAGCAGCTTTCCGTCCACCTGAGTATAGCTGGGGGCCACATTACAACAGTCCCCCACCCTCCATCAGCACTCCTCTCTGATTGTGAAGGCCAGCAGAAGGGCAACAATATGCCTTTCAACTCCCTCCACCGCCTCCCTCAGCAGGGCATGTGTGTTACATTGTACACTTGATAGTTATCCTTGGTTTGCAAAAATTCTGGGAACTGTAGGTCTGTAGGAGAGAGGCTAGGAATTTCTAACAAAAATGACCAGTACACTCTACAAAGCTAAAAAAGCCAGGACTCTTGGGAAGAAGGGGTCGCAATGGTTATATTAAGATTTGTAATGCTGTTGTAACCTATGCCACATCCTGCTTCGTTATCCACCAAAGATCAAAAGTCCCCTAAGAAAACACATGATGAAATCCAAAGCTCATTCTGCTTTTTGCAAGGACCTCCATAGCAGCATCTCATTCCACCCCAAACGTAAGCAGTGTGGACTTCAGGAAAAGGAGAACAGCTGCAGCAATTCTCTGGGGCAATGAATTCTCTACAGCAATCGCTATTAACAGAAAATGTCTCGAGCATATTGCTCCAGAAGTATTTTTGTCAATTATGATCCTACTTGTTCTAGTCCAGTGAAGTAAGTGCACAGCAGCTGGAGCTGCACACACTGATCTCTTCTTTTTAAAAAGAAAAAGGGGAAAAAAGAAAATCAGTTGTTTGGCAGGGAAGGGGAAGGTTTTCCTCCCAAACAGCTGATCACCAGCTTTTTCATACATATAAAAGCTGCTGGATCAAAAAAGGGAAGTGCAGAAACAGCCTGTAGCTGCACACATAGTTCCTCATGTAGCAAGAAATATGAGCACAGATTGGTGGCAGGGCAACTAACTATTAGTTTTTATCAGGAGTACACTAGTACTAACATTTTAAGAAAGTCTAACGAGTCCATTTTCAATAAGAAAACCCAGCCAGATGGGCAAGGTATAAATAAATTATTATTATTATTATTATTATTATTATTATTATTATTATTATTATTATTATTATTATTATTATTACTGAATTCTGGAATTCATGTCCTCTTTGCTGTCCTACTCCAATTCCAATGCATCTTTCTTTGGATGGGGGAAAAATACATTAACACATACACACACACAAACACACACACACACACACACATCATTTACGGATTTGGGTTTCTGAAGAAGTATGATAATATTTCCTGGCTTTATTATACCTTTTTAAATATCACATAACATCCTATTTTATTCTGAGAGACAAAATGCCTTCTGCTTATGTTTTAGCAGAAGCTATCGCATTTTATCTGAGTATTTATTTTTGGCCTAGCAATCAGCTTTCTTCATTTGTAAGCTTATTCCTCCACCAAACTACCCGCTGCTACCCAAGTTCAGTGGTTTGAAACTGACAATGTTATGTCAGCAGTACACAGGCACCTGAGGTTTTTTAAGGCCGCATGCTTAACTTTACACTACTGTACTGACAATGCCATGCTATACATGTCTACTCAGAAGTAAGTTCTATTGACTTCAATGGCACTTACTTCCAAGTAAGTGTGTATCAGATTGCAGCCATAAAGTCTTGCAGACAACTAGCCTGAAGCATCTGTAGGCAAAGAATTGTGCTGAGCAAGCTGAAATATGGGGGTCATCATTTAGTTTACAAAGTTCTCCACTGTAAATTGATTTAAATGCCTTGGATGAGTTGATGGGTAGATTTTATTTATAAGTGCTGTCAGTCACAATTTGTATTAATCTAACATTTACTGTGACAATCCATTTGGGGGTGGAAATTTGATTGTACAATTAATAGTTTCATCCACCTTGCCTACTGTGTTGATTGCCTTCCATGGAAGATGGATTAAACTTTATAATCCGCCATGTAAGTCACCTAATAAAGAAGCTGACATATTGATATTATTCACTAAAGTGAACTGCTCACTGTCGGTGTAATCAGTTATGCTGCTAGTGATGCACGTGACCTGGGCGAAAATAAAAATGTCTTCCAGATCTCAGCAATTCCTTTTTACCCTTCACACAATACGCAGAAGAATGTCTTCATTTCCTAATGTAGGCGGGGAATGCCACCATTGTAAACTAAAACTTAATCTATTATAAAAGAGGCACTTCTAGTGTTTGCATTCAAGGTGCACAATACATGATGGCATTGGCAGATCTCCTATATGCTGCTTTGCTTTGTTTATTTTTTATTGAGTTTTATAAACAAGAATAAAGGGTTGGGGGTGGCTTAGGGCAGGGGTCGGCAAGGTTTACCTCGCCTGGGCTAGTTCACTCCAGGGGAGATCCCTCTGTGGGCCGGATTGTGCGAGCGTGTGCGTGCCCGCAATTTCCGGCGTTTGCATCTGCGCATACATGATTTCTGGCGCTGCAGAAGCTGTCCTACTGCCGCGCTGCTTTGCTTTAGCACAGCGAGCAGGAACTCGCCAAGCAGGTGGCTCAGTTCGGGGGTGGCTTGTGGGCTGGTTAAACGACCCCTGTGGGCCGCTTGTGGCCCATGGGCCTTAGGTTGCCTACCCCTGGCTTAGGGTATGGTTGGTTGTCTTTGGTTGGCTGTAGTGAGAATTGTTCACAAGCAAACAACCTGTCACCTTTCCCCTTCTAAAGTTCAGAACCCTGCCAATTACTTTTTTACTTTGAAGTGCTAGGTACATGTAGTTGGGCTGTCAGAATTAACCCAAAGACTGTGGGTGACACCCAATGCAGCCATACGCAGAATGGACCCATTCAAAGCCCTAACAGTCTACCCTGCAACATGGGCAGCCGACCTGTGGCCCGCCCACCCTGATTTACAGTCAGTAAAATTTACTGTAAAATACACAATTCATGATACAGGGGTATCAATTATTGTACTGTAGAATTAAATATTACAGAGCTGTTGTTTTTAAATGTTCCTCATCCATCTAAATAGCTTTGTATGCAATAATCAATTCAAATAAATTGTAGCCAATTAAGCTTTTCCTCACTGCTCAACAAAGTCATTAAGGATTTGTGCAAATGTAAAATGTGTTTCTCTGAACACACAGTTGCATAATACATACAGTCCAATGAGAGCTCTATTGCCAATACCCAGTGTAAAACTGTGAAAAATATACAAGATTTCTTCGTGTAAAGAAACCTCAAAGACATTTTTAAAAAATGAAAGCAAGACGTATAAAAATAAAATACTTAAACTTGCCCATGAACTAAGGCAAAATGATTGGTTTTGAACAAGGCATAAATGTGCAAAGTTAAAACAAGATGAACCCAGCTAAAATTCAATAAATTGCCATCCTCTGATGCAGACAGATGCTTTACCCACTTCAAATAATGCTTTATGATATTGGTTATTAGCACAGACCTCCTAGTGGATTGACAGTGACACAGAGATTTGTGTCCTAAATTTCTGGGAGCAAAAACAGACTGCTCAGACACACTGCTACATAGATGGTTCTTCACATTGACCTGAAAAGCACTCCTTGTATACAGAATCTCAAGCTAAGATACGAGCAAGCAAAAACTGTGTATCAAGAAATGTTGAATTCTTCCTATTTGGTTTTATATGTTTCAATCCAAAGATACCAAAGAAGTGTTTGACTGTACCTCTAAAAATACTAAACTGAGGGTGATAAGCACCAATATATTTTAAAAGATTGAGAAAATAATGACAAGGTCAATCGTGACTACCAGAATCGAAAGATTACTCAGATCTATTTATTTGGGGCTGGCAACGTGCTCAAACAAGGATCTGCAGACCACCTCTGCTTTCATCTTAGAAGGATGTGCATGATTTGTTACAAAGACCCTATGCCTCAAGCATCAAGCACAGAAGGCTTAAAAACTATGAGGACACTTTAAAAAATAATAATCCCCCATACATGAACAGAAATCCCAGCATAAGGAGGTGTGCCACATTTGAACCATCCCTAGGTACATTTTTCAAGTCACTGGACCACAGAGCCACAATGTATGGGGAGGGGGGCAGTTGTGTTACAGTATGAAAAATGTGGGTGATCACTGGAAGACACAGGCTGTCGTATATGAACTCTAAAGGGTAATAAAATGATCCTGTGCAAAGGCTGGAGAAATAACTTGCACAGCAGAGAAACTTCTTTGGGTTTGGGGAACCATTTTATCATGCAATCATCTGCTAGTTTGGAAACAGTAATTCCATGTGCAAAAGAGACTTTCCACTAGCAGAAGAATACCTTTGGATACATGTCCATTGTTTTAATATATAAACCTTAGTATCTGCTGCAGTACATAACATTTACATGGGTCAAGCCCCGCTGATGCTCTCACTGAAATCAACAGCTTTATGATACCCTTCCTTCCAGGGTCTAATCTTTTAATTAGGGAGCTAACTTTGTCCATTACTTCCTAGTACAGTAAATCCTTATCATAGAACAATGCATTTAAAGGTACATCTCTATTGATAATATAAACCATTCAATGCTACCATGATTTTTATTTTAAAATGTGAAAATAATTGAAAGTACATGAATAGAGAAATAAAAGTTCATGTGAGGGCTGAGCACTAACACGGCAGACAGTATAAAACATCAGCAACATATAAATCCAATTACTGTGTCCCTCAAAATGCATTTGTATCTCCCCAAGAATTATCATAAACCATCTTATTATATCAGAATCCAGAGCGTGCCTATTGGAACTGGCAACCAAAGCAGCAAAACACATTTTAGAATGTTGGTTCTCATCTCACCCACCCCAACTAAATGTATAATTCATTCCATACTTTTAATAAGGTTTAATGTACATTTTTTGAAAAATTAAAGAACTTCAAGAAAAGGAGAGAAATCCAAAAAACCCCACATACTTACCAAGTTTTGATTTGTTGAATTAGAATCATCTTCTGGGAATGGGATGTAAACAGCTAAGGCCACACAATTGGCAAAAATAGCCAGTAATATAAATATGTCAAATGGTCTGAAGTATCTTGTTAAGGAACATCCAGTGTTGGGATATATTTATATACAACTCAGTCTAATTCCTTACTAATTTGTGCATTAAGGACAATAGGCTTGCTTCTGAAGTAAAACTGACATGTTTGGGCTCTTCTTTTGACTGGTGGAAGTGACAACCCATCCTCCACAAGCATCCATTATATTGTCTCATCGAAATCTTTTTCAGCACATGACCTTTCATCGATGCCCTCTTTTTAGTAACAAACTGCACAATTACATTATTTTGCACAATATATACACAGATAGATATATACCGGTAATAAAAATCCAATTACATAGTACATAATATTGAATCAATAGTTTGATTCAAATATTTGAAATGCTTACAGATCAGTTCTCTCCTCAATGTAGATACCGATCATTAGTGCTAATGGAATCTGCATAGGCACAACAGGCACGGAATAAAACCACAGTGATATCTGCCTATATCTGGATACAACCCAATTTTGGCACATCAATTTTACATGGGTACGTACAGATTATTAGCTAGGGAGAAAAATGTAAGAACATACTAGTGAAAAATCTGTAGCATTTATAGAATATAAAATAACAGTTTTGACCAGTCACATACTTATGCATGGGTTGGTTCAACTGAAATTGTAAGCTGCAATCCCATTTAACTCTGAGCAACCCCAATTGAACTCAGCAGGACTTAGTTCTGGCTAGAAATGTATAGGATTGTGTGGTTAGTGTACTAATTATATCAAAAAAGGCAACTTTTTTTAGCAAAGTAACGTACTACCCATCTTGCCCGAAAGGCTCTTCTGTACATTCATTTTTGAAGCACAAATTTATCCTATCAGAACGAAGTTCTAAATAGTGATGACACAATGAAGTCTCATCTTGTGGCATCAGGTAATTTGCTTTAATAAGCACATATGAATCTATGCATGTGTATCTAAAACACCTCAACAATAGCTTAATAAATGTGAAATAAATCCTGAAGTCCAAAACACTATGTATTAAAGGATATTTTTAGAACTGCATTTTAAGAGCACAAGACCTTGTATCTAAGACTCAGACTACACATTACATAAAAGTTACATTCACTCCTCTCTGCCACATTTCGTAAGTCCAAATCAACATGGACAGGCTATAACTTAGCAGTTTTAATCCCCTACCCAGGCTGCTTTTTCACCCAGAGGAGAAAATCTAACAGGGAAGATTTCGCCACCATCACCTCAGATGAATAAAGGAGGCTTAGGGGGACCGATTTTTAGTTGGGAAAGGGTTAAGCAGCTTTTCCTCTACTGACATTTTCTCCATTCCAATTTCCAACTTGCCAAGGCTGATTTTAGTTAAAATGAAAAGGGGGGAGAGAGAGTAGGAAAACAGCGATAATACAGAATTCTGTGCAGTATGTAGTCTAAGCCCAGGTCAGTGTCTTTGACACACTTTTGAGTATTCAGAGTAGAGATGGTAAGAACAACAACAAAACTCATAAAAAAGGATACTTCCATTCTACTATACCAATGCAGGCTCTCCGGATTGGGTTATTGAGGGATAAACAGAAAAGGGCCCGGGCTGGTCGACTGTTGGATGTATTACCCTGTTTTTTGCTCTTGGCATATTGCTGGCGTTTTCTTTGGGACAGAGATCCTACAGGTTGGGCTGGCGTGGTGCTCATGCTTTGGGCAGCCTTGGCTTGTCTAGCAGCATCAATTGCAGCTTGCCAAGATAGCTTGGATGGTGCTGAGCTGTTCGACTGGAGAGTTGGTCCGTCACCAGGAAGAGGAATTTTGGTGCTATTTGCATAGCTTGCTTCTGTAGGGAAAAGTGGGGAAAGGGGAGAAGAAGATGCATTTATCCTGTGTTAAAATAATCCCGTCCTTTTTAAACTGCTTGCGAGATAACTATCTTTCACTATATTTTGAAGCATGTTAAATTTAAAGACTTGGGGGATCACATTTACAAACATTAGCATTTGTCTTGACAAGTTCTGAAGTTAGCACATCCTGAATCCTCAAGGTATATTAAAGATATATCAAAGAAGCTGAATTCAAATCAATCAAACCAATTTTACAATTGATAAAAGAGTCCGGTTTCCAGCTAATAGAAGTTTCTTCATTTGATTATTTGGTACAAACTGCCTCCGCTTGTTCCGAATGTAATTACGGATTCTCTTAAATCCATAATATGTGAAGTCATTTCAATCACTACAGAAACTGGAATGTATCCCTGCTGACATAAACAAACAGGCAAACCAATCCTTTCAACGTAAATATGCATTGCTTCTTGGCTAACATAGTAATTCTCTCTTTGATAACTGAACACACTTTCCCCAAAAGACAGTTATCTTTAACGCTATACAGCAATTACTACTACTATGGATCCACAAATTTTGTCTAGCATTACTTGTGTTTGCTGCTAACTCTGCTACTTTCCTGAGGCTACTGACATGTGCAGAGGACTTAGGCAGAGCAGTCTTTTCCCCTTGGCTTTATACTGCATTTTGAAGAAACTCAAGATTGCCTCCAAAGTACAGCATGAAAACAGAGGCCACCACTGCATCTCTCCAGGCTTGGGAGAGGAGTTAGTCTTGTCTCTTCATGTTGCATTTTGTCACATTGCATTTTGAAGACTTTGGGTGGTGTGACAGCAGAAACAAGGTATGGGGGAAGACTGCAATCAACCTGGCAGTCAAATTTGTGAACCCTTGATAGTAACTAGCAAAATGCCTCCTGTGATGATGGATAAGAGAACTTCTATAGAGGGAACGCATGTATATTGCAGAGCACCCTGGTGTGGATTTTGCTCTCACCACAATACTGTCCCAAGAAAAGCTATTTATTTCCTCCTGTTGAAATGAATGGCAGAAAGTTAAATGCTACACTCAGAGACACCACAGGATAACGGGGGGGGGGGACTGATTCCCTAAACCAGGCCCCTAAGTCTAAGTTTTAAAATTAAAGCTATAAACCATCCTGATATCTGTTTCTTGGACATGTCAGAGGGTGGTAGAATGGTTGCATGGTAGTCAGAATTGTGGGCACAGATTTTTGGATATCATTCAGCAACAAGAGCATCTGTATAATGAAGGCAGCTTGTGTGTGTGTGGTTTTTCCCCCCTAGAAGCCCTTTGCACACACCACAGCACACCCAGGTATACTAAATTCATAGCATCTACAAGATAAAGATGAAGCTGGTGGTCTATGGGAATGTACCTTTTTTGTAAGTATGTACCTTTTTTTAGATTTTAAAAGCTAAAGATTTAATTCTTAACAGCCAGCCTTCTGCAAAACTCATATTATGGTGTGCATTCTTAATCAAAAGTAGAACTGGAACATCAGAATCTGCTCTGCTTGTGGATTCTAAATATTTAATTAACTCATTTCAGAGAGAACCTGTTGCAAAGCCAATGCCAATGTACGTTTTACTCAAAACAAAATAAAAAAAATTCTTTCCAGTAGCACCTTAGAGACCAACTAAGTTTGTTCTTGGTATGAGCTTTCGTTTTACTGTTAGCTTATACATCCAGCACTCACCCTCCTGCTGACTTGTATATTGAATCAATGCTTGTCTGTCCCCAGTCTCATATCCTTGTCTACATCCTCCCTCTATTAGCCCATATATAGGCAATATATAGGCCATAACCACCCATATATAGCTTGTCACTGCTAACCATGTGCTCTAATCCAGGAGTGGCCAGTGTGTGGTCCTCCAGATGTTGCTGGACTGCAGCTACTATCACCCTTCAACAATGGCCATCTAGAGAGCTGCAGGTTGTCTGGGTCCTGTTGTAAAGCAAGCTAAGCAGATAATGAAAAATCCAAAATGAAAGCAGGTAGGGATAGCAGGGGGTCAGTATGCCCTGATCCCCATAGTAGCCATTGTCCGCAGTGTCCTAAACTTCAGTGTTCTCCTAACCTGTATAGGACAACTGGGACTGAAAGACCAAGGCAAAAAACACAACGTGTGAGGCTGCAGGGCATGCTTATTGTGTGCAATATGTGGAGGTTGGGATGAGAACATAAGAAGAGCCCTGGGTGGTCAGAGCAAAGGCCCATCTGACCAGTGTTCTGTTCTTACTGTGGACAACTGGATGTTTATGGAGAAAGCCTGCAAGCCGGACCTAAGTGTCCCCACTTGTGTTCCACAGCAAATGCTAATCAGAGGCAGTAGTGAAGTCCCTAGTCAAAGTGTAGGCGGTGTGAAGAAATACGTTGCTTTGTCTGTCCTGAGTCTTCCAACATTCAGCTTCATTACATGGCTCCAGATTATAGTATTATGAGAGTGAGAAAAATGTGCCTTTTCTGAACCTTTCCCAACCCTACAAATATACTTTTCCAGATGCAACAATCAGAACTGAACAGAGTCTTCCAGGTAAACTTGCACCATAGATTGGTATAGTGCCGGGTTCCCCAAACTAAGGCCCGGGGGCCGGATGCGGCCCAATCACCTTCTCAATCTGGCCCACGGACAGCCCGAGAATCAACATGTTTTTACATGAGTAGAATGTGTGCTTTTATTTAAAATGCATCTCTGGGTTATTTGTGGGGCATAGGAATTCATTCATTTTTTTTTTTCAAAATATAGTCCGGCCCCCCACAACGTCTGAGGGACAGTGGACCGGCCCCCTGCTGAAAAAGTTTGCTGATCCCTGGTATAGTGGCATTATAATATTGGCTGTTTTATTCTCAATCCCTTTCCTTATGTCCCATCCCTAACATAGAATTTTCCCTTTCCACAACTACTGCACACTAGTTCAACACGTTTATCGACACCTGAACTTATCCTTTTCCTGCCTTTTTTTGTACATGAATTTAGTAAGTGACTTAACTCTCAAATCAAAGGTTTTTTGGTCCTAGAATACAGAATAACATCAGCAATGAAACTGGAATCTCCCTAAAGTTTACAATTAAAGCAGATTGTTTGGAAGAAGCAGCCTAAATTACAAAGAAAGAAGATGCAACGGACCTTGATAAGGATCTTAGATTCTAGCCTACCAAGTGTGCCTGCGGGAAGCAGCTTCTAACTGTGCTCTAAACTTGAGGATATATGTGAGGGGGGAAAGATGGAGGGAATGGATGCAAAGGAAATTAGAGAAAGAGAAATTGACAAGAAGCTTTGCACAGGCAGGGGATGAACTAATATCTTTTGATCACTGCTCTTCAGACAGAACAAAGATGTAGCAAAGATACTCTTCCAAAAGCTTTTTCTCCCTTTACTGAGGCGGGGGAGGGGGGGCTGTTGCCATGTCCTGTGCCCCTTTGCATAATCTAGTGACAAGAACCTAATGTGCACATACAGAGATGCAAAACAGAGGTGGGTTGGGGGAGAGTTTAAGATGGCTCCCTTGGGGTGGGTGAAGGTTGGGGAGAAGGTTGTTGTTGTTAGCATGTTTCCCACCGACCAAATAATTAATGGATCTTGCATTAAATCTCAGAGAAGGGAGAGTGGGCAGAGAGTGATGAGTGGCTGGCCCATCAGATTGCACGGGGTCACATCAGCAGCTGGGTCCATTGCTAGGTTACCCAAGGAGAAGAAGAGTTCCTGCCTCAGGTGACCGTTTGATGCAACAGCAAACGTTGTCAGATTCACTCTACAATTATTTCTCCTAGAACCATTTCGTAATTCCGCCCCCTCCTCCAAGTTGCACTGCTTTCTCATTCTTCCTTCTCCCCCACCCCGCACTTCCGTCTTTCTATTTTTATGGGATGTCAAAAACGAAGGCGGTCAACCTATTGACCCCTCTCCTTGGCAAAGGGGCACCACTGAAAGTGAACTCCAAAAGGGGGGGGGGCTTATCTTGCCCCTGGCGCGCGCGAGGAAAAGCACGCGCGCGCGTGCGATATCAAAGTCGCTGTCAATTTCAGGAGAGATGAATCATTTCCACGCAACTCGCTCTCTGGGAGAAAGAGGAGCGGGAGGTTGACGGAGGGGGGGGCAGCAGCAGCGCCTGCCCGAGCCTGTTTGCAAAGGCGATTAACACACACGAGCCCCATGTGTCGTCTCTCCCTCGGAGCTCGGCGAAGAGGTGGAGGGGGGGGAGCGCTGCTCGCCCGTCTTCCGCAAGAGCCTTAACCACCAAGGCACATGCCCGGGGCGCCCGCAGCAAACAAAAAAACAAAAAAAACCCAAACCCTTCCGTCGAAAGGCGCCGCGTCCCCCTTCTCGCCCTTCCTTCCCTCCCCAGCTTCAGCCCAGCCTCGCGGCGAAAGGCAGACGTGCGAAATCAATGCAACGCGCTCCCGCGGGAAGGGGAGGCGGCAGAGGGAAGCTCGCTTGCCTTCGCCTCGGGAGCCTGCCACAACCCCGTGACCCCCCAGCCCTTCCTTTCGCCAGCCCCTTAATCCTCCCCGCGGTTCCCTCCTCTAATCCCAACATCCCCAAAATCCCTAGCTGTTTTAATCCCAAGGCATCCTCCTCCTGCTGCTGCTGCCGCGGTTGTTGCTGCTTCGGGAGGCGGCCAGGGATGGAGGTGGGGGGCTGGAAGGTGAGGGCGAGCGCACAGCGGCGCGGCTCTTACCATCATTGAGCTGCGGCTGCTGCTGCTGCTGGGACATCATGGTCACTTTCCTGCGGGGGCCCCCCGAGACGCGGGCGCCGCTCCTTTCGCCCTCCTCCTGCCCGTCCGCCGCTCCAAGCCAGGCGTGAGGCGATGCCCCCCTCTTGGCCCTTGCCCCTGCGCTGCCTGCTATCCGGCTGTCCCCATGGTGGCAGGGCGGGCGAGCGAGCGAGAGGGCAAGGGCTTGGAACGGGGTGGGTGGGAAGAGTCGCTGTGGCTACTACAACAACCACCGCCTCCGCCGCCGCCGGTTCTTCTTCTCCGCCGCCGCTGCTTGCAAATCCCTTCGAGTTTGGGCCAACATGACACTCACATCCGGGTGACACGGGCGCTCTCCATCCCTAGCAACCCGCCGCCGCCGCCGCCGCGGCTGCACCCTCTTCCCGCCCCGGCTGCCGCCTCTCTCGAGCCCGCAGCCGCTGCCTGGCTGCCTCCCGCGCAGCCGTCGCCACGCGGGTTAACTCTCTAGCGCCTGCCGCCGCCGCCGCCGCCACCTGCTGCTGCTCAGCGAGGAGGAGGAGGAGGAGGAGCAGGCGGGCGCAGCGAAGGAGAGGCAGGCTGAGCCGCGCAGTAAGCAGCCTAGAGGCGAGCTCCAGACCGGCGTCCACAAATAGCAAAGAGCGCGCCGCGGCCTTAACCCCTTCCTTCCTCCTCCTTTCCGCTCTTGAATGTCTTGGAAGCAGGAGAGAGCAACTGCGTTGCGAGGGGGTTCAAGGCCGCCTGCAGACCAGGCCCGCCTCGGGCGTGCAAGCTGCGCTTCGTACTCCCAGGAGAGCTGCGTGCGTGCATGCGTGCGTCTGGGCGTGTGACCCACCTCTGCTCCTATAACTGGGCGTGAGCCTCTAGCTAAGGCGGCCGGGCGCGTATTTGCCACCAAGGGAACCTCCAGGGTTAGAGGCTTGCAGCGCCTGGGCTTTGCGCGCGGTTTTGCCCATATGCAAACTTCCGGTGGCATCTGGGCGGCGGATGCTGCTGCCCTGGTAAATAAGAGCAAGGGAATTATGGAGGGAGGCCTTGCGTGTGAGAGATGGGCACTTTTTACACAGAGGGGGAGAAAGCAGCAAACACTACCCTGAAGCTTCTTGTGTTGCACATGTGTTTGTGAAAGCTGGCAATGCGGGTGGAAGAGGAAGCATCTATTCCTTGTCAGCCAGGGGAATTTTACACTTGCCTTAGGTGAGGACCAGCCACGTGTTGAAAACGCGACGGCCAGCAGGCTGTTCATATTGGAAGAGATGAAGTTGTGGGCAGGATGCCGTTTCCTCCTTTCCACTGCAATCCACATCTGGGAGTTAGAGGGAAGGGTTTCCAGGTCAAATCGTGTGCATGCGCTGACAGACTCAAATGAGCCCACCACCACCATGCCTTTATTTTATTTTTTAAAAGTAAAGCACTGTGGAGGAGGCTTGATGTAGCTACTCATGACTGAAGTAAATGTACTGTGCATATCTTCTTTCGTTAGTACACTAAGAGTCAATCAGCTTCGCAGGGAACTTTTACTCAGGGAAGGATGAGAGTAGGTGGGTTTCTTCCCTACATAACTTGCACTGCTCTCCCTTTCATCATTTCTTTTCCCATTTCTCCTCTTTCGTCTACTGCCCACTTTGGACTGGAAAGGTTAGCCGGGGAGATCGGTGCTGGTGGGGGCAAAGATGCTCTGGTCAACGTTGAGTGTCCCTATTTGCAAAATGGCTGCTCCTCCTTTCCCTGCTTCCACTATGGGGCAAGAGAGTTTGTCTGGCATAGCTCAGAATGGGTTGAGCCGAATGACATATGGAAGTCAGAAGATGGAGGGTTAGTTGCTTTCTCTCTCACTTAAACTGACAGAGACTCTTTAGGTACTATGTGCACCCTCTTTGCAAGGCACACGGAAACACTTAACTAGCGCTCCTGCTTCTTGTCACACTAGAACAGGTGGCCAAGTGGCACTTTGATTTCCTCTACTGTCCTAACTACAACTTCAGCAGCCTAGTCTTGCCACTGAAAATGACAGGAGTAGTTTAGAAAGATTGTACTTGTGCATCTTTCATCCTTCACCTTCCATGATGTATGTTATCAGATCTATATCCATGCCACCATTTACACCCTTATTGATCCCCTATTAATTCCAAACCTCTTTAATGAGCCAGTACCATACCAGCCACTAACCTGTTCTCTTTCTATTTGTAATAGAGGCAGCCAGTTTTATCTAGATAAATATACAACAACAATAACCTGACTTGGGTCCTCATTGCTCACAAATTGAGGGAGCAACTTCCCCCTTAATCTGCAGCCTCACCTATCATTTCCCACACAGTTTCCAACGGTCCCCCAACCCTGAGAAGCAGGTTTTTTGCAAGAGGGGATACAGGGGGCTGCAGAAAGAAGCAGGAAAGCCCAATTCCATGAACTTCCATTCAAAGAAAAAAAGTTAGGAACCAAGCCAATGTTTCTAAGTGTTCTAACACTGCTGACATTTTACTTTTGCAGCTCAGATAGCATAAAAAGGTAAAGGACCCCTGACAATTAAGTCCAGTCGTGGATGACTCTGGGGTTGCGGCGCTCATCTCGCTTTGCTGGCCGAGGGAGCTGGCGTTTGTCCACATAGAGTTTAGTAAATACATCAAGTAATTTAATGCAAATTATTTATCTTTGTTTTGACACTCTGGAGTTGTAATATTTTTTAAACAAAATCATTCATACTTGAATATCATAATTTGTAATGTTAGAACTGCATATGAAACACTTTAATTAAATTATCCAATGAAATGGATGCTAATGAATACAGTCATTCATCCTGTAAAATAGGTGATTTTCATCTGCTTTCTTTAGTAAACTGAGATATCCAATTATTCTGCTAAAATTGATTTGTTTTTAGTACATTAATGGAATACAGTGTTGACTGTCTTATTTGCTATTACATTACTTACATGCTAAATGTTAATACTTGCCTATGTTTATTAGCAAATGCTGGGAATAATGAGATTTTGGAGGGGAAAATAGCTTTTAATGGAATAAATGTAGCGTTCTTATCTGCAGTGTTATCCCTGTAACATCACATCATACCCTACTGAAATTCATTCACACTTTTATATTAGTGAAATGGCATGTGAAGAAGCTAGCCTGTTAATTGTTCACTCTCTCCCCACTAGTCTGAAAAGTACCCGGTAACGATTTTGGGATGTAAATCATAATTAGGGGAGCAATCCAAGCCGCTGGTATGCAGCAACAGGGTTTAAAGGAATGCTCACTCTGGACAGGATGAAATGTGGGGAGGGTAATCCTATGTTTTTATTGCGCCAGCTCCAGGGTGGCACAGAAGAGAGGCCCTGATTGGGCTGAATGCTGGTAGCTGGACCATCTTAGGATTCAGCAGTTCCATTTTGGGAGTATACAAGAGGTGTAGTCAGGAGCTCCACCCCTGATGGCAGATCCGGCACAATCATCCAAAGCTGGACAGAGGGACACCTGCACCTCTACCAAACCCCCTCCAGTGTGGTAGATAAGTGTGAGATAAGCCTCATAACTAATCTGTGTAAGTCTAATCAATGCATGAAGGGGTTAATACTATAGAGTAAGCTGTCCTGCCAGGCTTAGCTCACCTTGGGCACTAGATAATCAATACAGTACTTTCTTCCCCTTCAGTCAACTTGTGAGGAAGGCTGAGCTTGTTGATCTCAAGCCACTAAAGTTCCTATACCAATAATTTAGGAACTTTCACCACTTTGCAACTAAGCCAAGTTTTTCTGCCTGTGCAGTTTTTTGGAAGCACATGAATCTCACCTTTGGAGAGTTTGTAAGTAAACCAATTTTAAACTTAGCAAATATGTGGTCTTCGCCTATGCCAGGGGAAGTGGGAAGCCTTGGAACTCACTTTAAAGGGCATATGTTAAAGGTCTGACAACCTGTATTTTTACTCTTTGCTGCATATTTTGTGATTTTAAATCTACTGGGGTTCTTTCACCAAATAGTACTTGCCCCAAACCTGGGTCTTGGCATCTAGGAAATTCTCCTATATATACATTGGTGTTGCATTGTTGGCATCTGTCTGTCACGGGAGACAATGGAGTGCACCTTTAGGGGTGAAGTCAAAACTGTTGGAAGGCTAGACCACCTTCTGTGGCTGTAGAGACCAATATGAGAGATACATGTTTTGTTGCAGCTGGAGCAGATGAAGGTATCCGGTTGTGCTGCTACAGATGCACCATGGCGTTTCTATATACAGAGAGCAAGAATTCTATCTATATACTGTATATCTATACTTCTTTTTTCCACCAGCAATAAGAGCATAAGACGGACCCTGCTGAATCCGACCAAAGATCCATCTAGTTCAGCATCCTGTTCTCACAATGTCCAACCAGATGCCTATGGTAAGCTCACAAGCAGAATTGGGAATTTCGATTGTGCTGTATGTTCAGCGGAACACTTAATGCAGGGATGTACAAGCAAGCCACAGTTAGCCTAAGAAAACATCCTATAATTTGCCCCCAAAGCATTTGAGCTTTTGCAAGCGTTCCTTTTCAACACTCACAAAAGATTCTATGACACCTGCAAAGCTCACATTTCTGCTGCCTTCTCCCCACTTTTCTCGCTCCCAATGCCAAACAAGTTACCATTGGGGTGACAGGATAAGAAGGTGGCTGCAGTCCTTCTTAAGATCTCTGGCAGAGCATTCCACACACACACCTCACCATCTATGACAGACTACCAGAGTCCCAGGGCGGCAGCAACTCCTTAGATAAATGAATTGGAAAAAATCAGGAATAGCAGCACAAGTGTGAAATGTAGACAGTAGAATCCTTTTTTAGTTAAGGCCACTGGAAAACAGAGATATTAATGATATACTGCTGTCAGCAGCAATATTTCTGCAAAATCCTTGACTTGCGCATTCATATTTTCTTCTCTAACTTATGAAATACACACCTACCTGAGACAGGTTCAAAATATGTCAAAAATTCTGCTTGATCATTGTTGATATCAGGTGTGAAGAATGTACAGCTTTCTATATTCCTAAGCTCTCTGTCCTCCCCCAAAATCGCCTGGTTAAAATTGTTTTCACTTTAGAAATCTGATAGCCAGTACCATGGCTTAACTGAAGGGCAAATAATAAATGCATCTGCCTATGTACCGGTATATATGGGTAGGATATGGTCACACTTAAGTGTCTTTGCACTGGCACTATGTCATTAGATGTCATCTTGCTCGACCACAGCTCCAACCCCACAGCCTAAAAACTGCAGTGAAACAGTACTAGGCTGTACAGTTCAAGGCCTTGCATGCCCCCTAAGCAGATAGAGAGGAGTGTTTGGTGCAGAACATCTCTTTTGGTGTAAGGTCACTTCATATGCACATATATGTTCAAAGATGCACATTAGCTACAATAATTGGAAACCCAACTTGAATACCAATATATTCTGCCTTGATAAGCACCTTAGATCTGTGAAAGTTAGTAAACAGATAATAGCTTTCCCATAATTTGTGGACAAGCATGTGCCAGTATTTCTCAGCAAGGCCATTTTCTCTGCTGGAACTCACCAGGAAGTTGTTACGGTGAGTCGTTGGGCAACTCAGGGCAGCCCTGAACAGATGCCGGTTTGACAACAGCTGCATTCACACCACCCGCACAGGTGCTAAAATCTACAACAAACTGTCTCCCTAGCTGGCCACCCCTGGTTCTGGTGCAAGTCAAATAAATGTGCCCCTGCCTCCCTTGTTCTCTTAGATTCCGGCAGATGGCTAGAGCATCTTGGAAGGGACCTCATGCAAACACAATGGCAGAGACACGCGGCTAGGAGTGTAGTGACTAGGAGCTAGGTGGAGTCATAGATCTAAATGTTTAAATGTTCGTTTTGGGCTTCTCAGAAGTACAGTACGTAAAGGCACAAATGCCAGTCCGCAATGTAGTCCACCTGAGAGATGCTGGAACTGCACTCTGGCACACTCTGGCTGAAAAAATGTACTTTAAACAAAGATTAAACAAAGCTGATTTAAGCTTCCCTTGTTAAAATAATCTGTTTATAGTCCTGTTCCCCAAAATATAAACACTGATCCCGTACAAGTTGCCCTGAACTTTGCAGTTGGCTAAGGAAATGGAAGCAAAAGTATTGATCGAACTATTACAACCTCCAGAACACAGTAACAGGGAATCTACTTAGGTGGATGGAAATTCAAGCCTTGGGGCTGAATATTAGATAGTGCACAGTAATTCATAACAACAATGTAGGGAAAAGCTGTGTTGGATTTCGTAAGCTAACAGAGAGTGCTCAATGACCTCTTCTCTATCACGAGAACATCTCTGATGTCCTGGAGTAGTGATAGATGAGATATTATAAAATGCTTGAAACGTATCCAGTGCAGTATCAAATTAATGTTTATGAAATAACAAACAAATCATGGGCTATATGCCGACTTCCTACAAGTTGCCCTTGAACATAATGGAAACCCGTTGAGAACAACCACCGCTCAATATTCCAAGGCACTGAGCTGATAGATGAGCCAAATCATTACCATGAAATTATGGTTTGGAAGCAAGGGTGTAACATTAATTTCCAGAGACTAGGAAATTTACATCTCAATATAAGTTTCTAGTTTCCAGTAATTAAGAATTATATATCCAAATGAATGGATGCTGGCAGGTACATCAACACAGTTCAATAAGGTTTTTTATTATTCATGCAAAGTAAAACAGGCTCAAGTGGACCATATCTTGGGACCCTTCCAGTTTCCTATTGTATATTGGTTCTTTGAAAGTACCTCTCGGAACAGAGACCTAGCTATGAAGAGCACTAGGCATTAATATCTTCAGTCATTTAATCTGCACACTGTAGGTCTTTGTCCTGAGGTCATTTATTCCCATAAATTAAATGCATGGTTCTCCAGCAGTGATTCTTAGGCAACCTGGAAAGTATTGCTTGAAAAACCATTTCAACCTGAGAAAGGTTTCATATTGGATAAGAGATCCAATGAAATTGCTGATAAAATTGTCTAATAGCAAGAAAGATATGCTGGTGACAATTATTAGGAAGACACAATTTGAGTTTACTGTCCAGTAGATAGATAGATAGAAAGAGAGAGAGAGAGATTGTGGGAGGAGGAATGCAAAATTATTTAACATAGAATCATGGTGATTTATTTGAAAGAATCTCTCCTATGTTTCCCCTACTTAACTAAAAATGTACTTTGGCACTGAGGTCCAGTTTTTTGCAGATAAAAATCTCTCAGAATCCACCGTGGGAGCAAACTTTTTCAGCAGGGGGCCGGTCCACTGTCCCTCAGACCTTGTGGGGGCTGGACTATATATTGAAAAAAAATATGAACGAATTCCTATGCCCCACAAATAACCCAGAGATGCATTTTAAATAAAAGGACACGTTCTACTCATGTAAAAACACGCTGATTCCTGGACCATCTGTGGGCCGGATTTAGAAGGCAATTGGGCCGCATCCGGCACCCGGGCCTTAGTTTGCCTGCCCATGGCTTAAAGCATTTGGCTATGGAGCTGAGTTGAGAGCAGGAGGAATTTTTTCAGAAGAAGCCATAAGAAACTAGAATAAGAAGTGATTAAGTGGAATATAGTTGATGAAATCTTATGCCATAACAAATTTATTAGTTAAAAGGTGGTGGCACCCATAATGTGGAACAACCTCCCTTTATAAATCCAGCGCACTGAAGAAGAAGAGGAGTTTGGATTTGATATCCCGCTTTTCACTACCCAAAGGAGTCTCAAAGCGGCTAACATTCTCCTTTCCCTTCCTCCCCCACAACAAACACTCTGTGAGGTGAGTGGAGCTGAGAGACTTCAAAGAAGTGTGACTAGCCCAAGGTCACCCAGCAGCTGCATGTGGAGGAGTGGAGACACGAACCCGGTTTCCCAGATTACGAGTCTACCGCTCTTAACCACTACACTACACTGGCTCCCACTGTTCTCTGCTTGATGCTTTCAGCGAATGCTGAACACCTTGATGCCACACAAGCACCACCTGATTATTAATACTGATTGGTGCATTTGCTTAGTCGCTGTGGAAACTGGAAGCTATATTATAGTTCACTATTTTATTTATGTCTGTATTTTTTTGTTTGTTAATTACTCATTGTATGCTGAAATATTTTGTACATCATTCTCAAGTATTTTAAATAAAAATAAAACTTGTTTTTCTGCAACAAACTAACATGGCTACTACCCCTCTGGAAATTGGGAAGGAGGGAGTTAATGTTTCACCTAGAGTCCATATACTCCCCTCTCTAGCTTCCTTTCTTGAGTCTTGAGAGGGAAATCATGGGTGGCACTTCTATGTCAGAGAAACCAGCAGCTTTCTCAGCTGGAGCCATATAAATTCTACATTTGCCTTGACTGTTAAAGTGCTGCTTTTTCACCATCAGAATAGGGTGCTTAACATCATACCATGTATAACAGCAGGAGAATGAGGTGGGTGTAGTGAGAGTGAGTGACAAGTGGAAGCGAGTGACAGGTGAAATGAGAAGAACAGATAGGAAAGTCAAGAAAGCAACCGGGTATAAAGGCTAGTGGTTAAGACACCAGTTCAAAAGGGGAGTCAGGTATGCTGGGAAAGTCTATTAGGTAGAAACAATTATTCATTATTTCTTAGTGAATGACAGCACAGCTTCTAGTTGTGTTCCTAAAATACTGTAGCTGGCCGACATGGCATGCAGCAGTGGTTGGCAGGGGTGCAGGGTTGGGCAGCCGCACACACCTTGCCTCCCGGCACCAGTGTCACTGCGGCTTACTGGGAGAGAGAGGCAGTGGTGTGGTCAGCGCCATATGGATGGACTGGCAGAGTCAAAGCAGAATGCTGGTGCATTTGCAGAGTGCTGGCCTCCCTGCCGCCTCACCCATCTCCCGGCAAACCTCAGTGCTGAGCCACTGGACACCTAGCTGCTCTGGATTAAGAGAAGGGCTGAACTAGAGGAGTGGGCAGAGCACATGCTTTCATGGGAAGGGTTCCAGGTTTAGTCACCGGCATCTGCAGGCAGGACTGGGAAAGTCTGTGTCTGAAACCCTGGGGAGCCGCTGTCAGGCTGTGTAGATAATACTGAGCTAGATGAACCAATGGTCCAACTCAGTGTAGGGCAGCTTCTTGTGTTCTTTACACAGAGACTCCTGAACAGCATGCAACCACTTTTTCTGGTTATTTTAGCTCACTGAACGAACATGTGTTCAGTTGTTCCTGCACTGAGCTCACCTTGTTCCATCTTTTCTCTCTGGTTTTCTGATTGTTGAAGACAAGCACTCATTTTAAAAATACGATGTGTTGTTTGGGTGAGGCTGAGGCAGAGGAAGTACAGGTCTTAAGAGTTTTGTTCACCTAAAAACTCAGCAAAATAGCCCCTGTACATTCCTCAGCGTACCTGGCTATTTCAGAGAACGGGCCATTGCAACTGACTCTACATGTGTAGTTGGGCTTGTTTAACAAGTTCAAAGAAATCAAAGAGCAAAAAGTGAAGTGTATTTCAATGTATTTGTAAGGAGTTTGATATCTCTTTTATGTATGACTTAAGAATTCATACAAGAAGGAGGAGAAGGAAATGCTGCACTACCCTAAAACAATCAGGAGAGTTTGGAGACCCACAACACTCCAGCCCTCTGACAACAGGAAGGCATTCATTGATGATAAAGGGTAAAGGTAAAGGTACCCCTGACCATTAGGTCCAGTCACAGACGACTCTGGTTGCGGCGCTCCTCTCGCTCTATAGGCAAGGGAGTCGGCATTTGTCCGCAGACAGCTTCCAGGTCATGTGGCCAGCATGACTAAGCTGCTTCTGGTGAAACCAGAGCAGCACATGGAAACGCCGTTTACCTTTCCGCCAGAGCAGTACCTATTTATCTACTTGCACTTGACGTGCTTTCAAACTGCTAGGTGGGCAGGAGCTGGGACCAAGCAACGGGAGCTCACCATGTCTGGGGATTTGAACCGCCGACGTTCTGATTGGCAAGCCCTAGGCTCTGTGGTTTAGACCACAGCGCCACCCACACCCCCTCAGTGATGATACCTCCCTGCATTTATCTGCTGGTGATCAAGGTTGGTATTTCTGCTAACAATCCAAAGTGCCAAAGCAAAAGTTCAGAGTGAAATGTAAAAAGCACAGGCAACAGCAGCTGCTCTGATTTGCACATTAGGGCTATGCCATTATAAGGCAAAGCAAAATGTCAAAAAATAGTGTGCGGGCAGGGGGAAGGGAGGGTGTTGAGGGAAGGGGAAAGGGTTGGACTGGCAAAAGTAACATCTGGGGGGAAAGAATAAGAGCTGGAAAACTTTTCCAGGAAGCCTTTGGATCACCCTTCTAGTTCCTTTACTGTAGCTTATTGAAACGAAACCAAAGTGCATGCCATTGAAATAATCATGTATTTCCCTGCTTAGCCATGCCTACATATGCCACTCTTTGGGATAGGGACCAGTCACACCTGTTCTTTTTTAAAGCATCACATACATAGATGGCTATATAGGGACCCTCCAAACATCCTTTTTAGTGAGCATTCATGACGATTCATGCTCATGCTGGTATCGGGGTGGTTATACACAACCCCACTTTCAATACTGTTTTCACCTGCCAAAAGTTCCAGGGCAGACATACTGCTTCATTTCCACTCAGTGCATGTCCCATAACTTCTTGCTGAAACCCTATAACTTCGTATAGCACAAAATGTTTAATGGGGGTTGAGTTGCCCCATGTTTATTGGGTTATAGTGCAAAGATGGCCCAGTCAGCAGTAGGGTGCTGACAGTGGGGAAGTATCAGAAAATAACTAATAAAGCATGGAATAATGTGTGGTTGATCCATTATCGCCCTATTATTGCATCAGTGGCATGTTGAAGAATCCGCCGACCAAAAAGTCTGGAGCAGCTCATAGCCAAAGTCCACAAAGTTGAAAAGACCACATGTTCTTCTCCCACCTAAGCCATGCCTACATCCCCCACTTTATCTATTGTATCCCTATATCTAATTTAAGTTGAAAAGCCTTTTGACCAGTTACAGCTGCTCTTTGTAGAGCACCATGGACATAGATTGTGACGGTAGATGTATAGATATACAGTGGTATAAAAGCTATGGATATCTCTGTAAGGAAGGCTCCAGTGTCTGACAACAACCTCAAAACAGTCATTCAGAAGAAGAACAGTGGAAGCTCCAGGTCTCCATCTCTCCTACCTCATCATCGCCACCCCTTCCCATCTCCTTGAAGAAGTCCTTTCTCCCTTCTGCACTCCTTTAAAATGTATTTATCTATCTGCCTTTGAACCACTACTTTCATTTATTCTTTTCCTTGGTTTTCTGAAGCTAGTTTTGCTACAGCACATTCAGGCTTCAGCTTTAAGTGCAATACACATTTCCGTACTGGAAAGCTGGAAAGCCACCCCCTGGATGCTTCTTAAGCAACATTCCACTCCAATCTTATAAAATGTCATCAGTGACGCTTGTAAATTGGGTTCTGAAAGCAAGATCACTGGTGGAGGATATAAACTCATTGGCATGCTGGGCTGTATTTGGCTGGCTTCAATAGCAGTACAAAGAAGGAAGAAGTAGGCTGGAAGATTGTCCACTCATGTATTGCCAGCCATGGCCACCTGCTAGTGCCAGCAACAATGCTCTGCTATGCTTATCCCGCCCCCCAATAGTGCCATGCATGGCAGAAGAAGAAGAAGAAGAAGAAGAAGAAGAAGAAGAAGAAGAAGAAGAAGAAGAAGAAGAAGAAGAGTTTGGATTTGATATCCCGCTTATCACTACCCGAAGGAGTCTCAAAGCGGCTAACAATCTCCTTTCCCTTCCTCCCCCACAACAAACACTCTGTGAGGTGAGTGGGGCTGAGAGACTTCAAAGAAGTGTGACTAGCCCAAGGTCACCCAGCAGCTGCATGCGGAGGAGCGGAGACGCGAACCCGGTTCCCCAGATTATGAGACTACCGCTTTTAACCACTACACCACACTGGCTGATTCTTGTGTAGATATTGACTATGCTTGCTTTCAGTTCAGCATCAATGCAAATGAACAGCAGACCATTCTCCTCCCTGTGTCAGAAGAGTGGCAGTCTTTCAGGGCCTGAAGAAGTGTCTGAGACAACAAATGTGGTTGTGTATTTTTTGTGATGCATAGCAGCCGAGGTGTTTTTTTTAATATATAAAATCAGTCCTAATGGCTGTGCAGCTCGTTTGTCAACATGTACTTCAAAGGGGTGGCAAAAGACAGGGGTGTTTTATTTCTCCTCCCCTCTCGTTTTATCTTTTGGGGATTCTAGCCTATAACTACTGATGCCGCTGGAGGTGCGCTCTCCTTTCTACGATCTCTCCCTCCTTGCATCATTGCTCAGACTATTGTTTTCTTTCCTAAGCATCAAAATCCTCCTCTCTTTGTTTGTGCCAGTAGCACCAGTGGTGCCCAAGTTCCACTATTGAAAGGAGCCAGCAGTGATGTGATGGCTTAAAGGCAAAGGCTGACTCAGAAGCGCTGAAGCTAATCATTTATGCTTCCTCCACGCAGAAAAGCAGCTCGCTATTATGGAGCGCAGTGCATGCCTGTGTAGTACTTCTTGCAGCAGAGCCATAATAGATCAAGGAGAATAAATATGAAACCATGAGGCTAGGGGACAAGACAAAGGGGACATTGCAAGAGAAAGGAAGATGCAAGTTAAAGGAGTGAAAGAAATTGGGAGCAATGTAAATCAAAAAGGAGAGGGAAGAGCTCTCCTAGGATTAGCTAAGGATGTCCAGCCTACTACAGGATTTCGAGGTAGAAGAGGCTGTGCAAATTGCTCGCATATAATGTTTATACAAAATCTCTGCTGCAGAGGTTGCATTCACGGCTTGAACTTTGGACCCCCTTTACGCAACGTTGTCTGGCTGTTTGTGCACCAATCAAAGCGTAAGCAATAAGAACAAAAACATTAAGAGCACCACATCCAGAGAAATCAAAATAGTGTGAGGTAAAACTGAACGGGGACCACTATAGCATATTATTCCCTCCTTAAGGCCCTTGAATCGGTCTATTGTAAACATATACTGTAAAGGGGATCTGAATGGGCAGATTTAGCCTTGAAAGGCATGTTTGTGGGTGAAGAGGGAATTGTAGTCCATTTCAGGGAACAGAAGTGTGTTAGAATGTGCACCTGGCAAGATAATGTTTGCGACACACATTGATTTACGGAACACCACTTCTTGATGCTTGGGCATGTCTGCTTAAAGCCAAGAGGGAGCAAAAGGCATGTGACATGGACCACAGCATGTCTGGCCAATCCTGGAGACAAGTGGGCATTTAAAAACTGAGTCTGCTCTTGAAACCTATTCTAATTGTCGGCATAGCAAAGGTTGTTTTTTTCTTTAAAAATGCACTTCTGCAAACCTGGGAATTCCCCAAAACCTCTCCTGCATAGTTTTTCCCATTTTCACTACATAACAGTCCACACTCAAATAGTTGAGTTTGCCCTATCTAGCCATCCATCCTCAGTACTGCCCCCTCCTCAAATACACAATTGTTCCATGCATATCTATTTACACATGCACTCTGGGAATTAGGTAGAAAATCTGTGTGTACCTTATTTCACAAAAAAACAACCTGTTGTACTAAATTAAAAATTACCCACTCCTATGTTGTCTTGGCTTTTGGACAGTGTGTTTATGCAAGTAGGTTTGCATATTTATAACTTTTTTAAAAAATTCACTAATTGATTTAAACATTTTTACTTTATTTATTTATTTTCTATCTTACCTGTTTCAAAGCAGCTGTCAAACAGTAATAAAAACAGAATAAAATATTCTCCTAGAAAAACACATTATACATTCAAATTAATATGTCAACAGTCTCCATATAACAATTTACAGAATGAATCAAAGGCCATTTGGAAAAGCCAGATTTCTCCCAACCACCTGCAGCAGTACAGACATGAGGCTTGATGGACTTTGCTCAGCAAGACATTCCATAGGAGAGGTGCTACAACAGAAAAGGCCCTACCGACTGCTGGCACCAGCTGAGCAATTTTGAACAGACCCAGATGACAATCAGAGAGTGTCGGGAAGAATAGACAGGAATAGGTGTTTCCTAGGGTACCCAGGTCCCAAATGAGCCTGGACATTAATTGCCAGTGTAAATCATATAGAACTGAATTGCCTGGCTGTCATCAGCATTCTGGCTGCAAGCATTTTGCACTAATTAAAACATGCACATGCCATATCATTTTACCAAACATCAAACTAAATACAAGCTGAAGTTACCGCAATGGTTTAGAGAGGCCATAAGGAAGTTGATGACAAACACGCCAGCTCTAACTAATTCTTACCATTGCTTGCAGTAACACCATATAAAAGCTACCTGGATAACTGTATCTCTTTGATCATTCCAAAGGTTCTCTTCTGCATCTATATTTTATACCCTAGTGCTACATCATCCATAAAGTCCCCTGCAACGTCCAAGTGATCTAAAACAAAGCTTGATCTCAAAAATGTCAAACACAGGGAAAAACAGAGAGCCGGTTACAGCTATCTCTGTAGTCCCCACCCTCAAAGGCTCTGCGGTTTTCTTTCAACTCTGTTAATTACAGCTGACTTGGAGGAACCAGCTACTGTTAGCGCTGCTGCTGTTCCCAACTTGGTTGCTGGCGCATGTTCCCTCAGATGAATACGTCTCAGAGAATAAGTTTCCGCATAAGCCGCCGGTGTCCCAGTTTACCTTTATGAGTACAATGCAATTAGCACATGTTGTGACAGGGATTGGAAGGTGCAGAAAACTTGTGATTTTTCTTGGCATTGCAGTCAGGATCCTCCCAGAGGAGAGGCTCAAGCCCGACTCCAATGAAGTCGGCGAGTTGGTTAGCTGACACCACAAAAAATGTGCATGCATTCTTTCGAAAGGAGACTTACCTAGTGTGAGAGTTTGGCAACACAGGAATTGTTCCTCAGGGACATCTGGTGCCCATTGAGGACTGTTAAGGCAGGAAGACCAACAGTAGGTGGAGCAAGAGTCAATGAATTGCAGGAGCCAATTCTATATTTCTATTCTCCTCCCCAGCTGAGTGGTACAAGGGCAACACAAGAGACCGAGGAGGAGGAAGAAGAGGCCAGGAAGTGCCTCCTCCAGACTAGTTTTAAGTAAGAAGGTAGGCCCAGTGGGACTAGTTGGGGCAGAATGAGGTTGGTGGGGCAAGGACACACTCTCCTTAATGAGCCAGCCTCCACTGTGAGCTGTTACTAGGAGTGAAAACAACATTTAGAGACTTTGGAACGCAGAAACAAAGGAAAGCATCAAACAATGAATTCTAGCATGCGGGACGCCACCTAAATTGTATAATTTGGCATCTCAGTGATTGGTATTATTAACTGTATTATAATTTGGCATTGTTATAATGAGGCTGTTATTGGATTGGATTGTGGTAATTGAAAACTAATAAAAATTATTGTATAAAAAAAGAAAACAACATTTAGAAAGGATTAGTCCACAGATCCACCACAGAGAAACAAATGTTTCCCCTGCCTGCGCCTGACCTGTCTTATCTACCCACATTCTGATGCTCTAAGGTATTTTCCCCAGCCAAGCTCCAAAACCTGAAATGGATCCTGCATTACTGGATAAGATGAGCATGTAAAATTAAAGGAAAAGCAACTCAAAATGGTTAAAAATAATGTGGTTAAGGAGGTGGGAGTTGCCTTCTGCCATCTTTCCCAGGGAATTGAAATGTGTTTGGGAGGGGGTAAATTATTGGATTGTTTTTTGTTTTTTTATATTGTGGTTTTATGTTGTAACCTCCCTGAGACCTGCTGGTATAGGGTAATATACAAATAAAGGGTGAGATGATGGAAGTGCTTTGGAAATAAATTAACAAATTGTATGCACACGAAAGCTTATACCCAGAACAAACTTAGTTGGACTCTAAGGTGCTACTGGACAATTTTTTAATTTTTTAATTTATTTTTACTGTAGCAGACCAACACGGCTACCTACCTGAATCTAGTGCTTTGGAAAGTTAGTGAACAGGCAGTTCAAAACAAAAAAATAAATCCCTCAGCATGTATGGAAAATGGTGCTGGGCTTGGGAAAGGAAAAGAATGCTGTTAGTCATTAGGTAAGCATGATAGTCACACAACTACCGGTACATGTTTCATGCAGCACTCATAATACAATCCTTTGCATTTTCTAGTTATGGGCTGAAGTGCAATTTCCCATCAACTTGATTGAGCAGTGTGTGATTTCCGCAGAATGAAAGTGCTTGCTAGAGGGGTATTGTCAGGAAAATGAACAAGAAACAGCTGCCCAAGCTCTGTGCGGAATTCATGTTGTCTTGAAGTGCGCTTGGATCTCATGCCCATTAGCAATGCCCAGCTGCAAACTGAGGTCTCCTCCAAACTAGGAATGGAAGTATTGTCAATTTTGGTTTCTTTCCATTTCTAAACTTTTCAGTCTTAAGTTCAGTTTTCCACATTTCCACATAATTTTCTGAGTTTCTTTTAGAAGTCCTCCTGAAAATGCATTAGCATTTTAGGGAAAATTTCTCTAAATATACATATTTTGTATGCAACTTTGCCTAAAATACATATTTTTGCAAACCACATTTCCCTAATATTTATCCCCCCCATAGAATGTGTTTCTATGTGTTGTTTTCACCAACGTGTTCATTTTTATGCACTCTTTATCCTAGTAGATGCATTTTTGTACATATTACTTGGCTGCAGAACTGCATTGCAAAATTCAGATTTCAAAGCATGGCTGTGTTTCAGTCTGTGTGTTGTTCTGGAAGGTATGGATTGGGTAGGTCTGCCTTTAAATGTGAGCAGAACTGAATACCACCCAATTCCTACTCCAGACTGTCAGTATTTTGCAAGAAGGATTGAGTTACATACTGAAAGTTTCAGTTTGCACTGTTGGTGGATTAAAGCAGACTCCCCCCCCCCCAGCTCAATGCAGATTTTGGGAGGGCAGGGTTAGGAATGAGACAGCGAAACACATTGAAAAGTGTGGAATGAACGAAAGATTAACAACAAGGCATATAAACACCTTGCAAACAAATCAGGATAAATACTCTTTATCATATAAGCACCTCACAAAGAAATTAGAACACATGCCCAATAAAGACTGGATATCATCTAACTTCTGCATAAGCTTTCTGCAAGCAAATCAGGATGGATCTCAATAAATAGGTCATCCGAAGAAGCGGCATGATTTTGTTCATTGGTTTGAGAAAGCAAAGCCTTTGTAGCATTCGTGTTCACCTTGCCACGAGATGCTGGGTAATGAGGCAGAAGAGAAGCACCCTCCTTCGCTAAGACCAATGAAAATGTCAAGGCCAAAAGTGCAGGAAAGATGGCTGAACTGCCATACCCAGGAAAGGGATTTGAGTAGGTGAGTGGGAGAATAATGAGCCCGGTTTCTGGACTCTTAACGCAGGCATTCTAGAGCAACACCTCCCACACTACCACCTCCGACTTCAGTTTATTATTCTCTAACAGAATAACTCCAGTTGTTCGTTGATTTTCTGTCTCTGCCATCTGGGAATGAAACTGCACTTAATTCTGCCAGTTGAAGGTTAAGTGCAACTGAGATCACCTTCTGTTTTCCAGTTGCTGGGAAATTATATGCTCTTTGCTGAAGGTATGGATCAAATATACCAGACTACTTTACAGGCACTCTTGTCTGTTTCTTTAATACAAAATTCTGATACTTGGGAGATGCAGTGATTTTAGTGCACCACTGCTGCTAATGTAACAGATGGCAAATGGCTGCATAAGGGGGGGGGGAGAGAAGCATAAGAGATTCTGGTTTTGCTATGTCAGTATATGAGCTTTTAAGAGGTAAAATTTAAAATTACTGTGTGTGTGGTATTTTTTGATAAATGTGCATAGTTGAACTGTGGGCCGATCCACACTTGCCAGCAAAATCATGACTTCCATTGTTCAGTGGGTCCATATTTGTGTGCTTTTTCTTTTTGTTCTGGAACCCTCTCCAGAAAACCCATGTTTCTTAGTCGGATTTTTCTAAGTGTATCTGCCTTGTTCTGACCTCTGTGCTTGTCAGGGGCTTAGAGCAGCAGAACACTCTAGGCTTCCAGGATTTGTTGCTCCCCTCCCTGTTGTTAAGAGGAGTTCCTAAGAGTGTTATGGGCTCCTAAACTCATTGGTCCTTCCTTCCCTCTTGCTCCTCTGAAGCAGATGCTGGGTCATTTTATGTTTTTTAGAGGACAGGTTTTGCAGTTATGCAGAGATGTGGCACAGTTTGCATAGCAGGGTCATTTGGAAAATGTGGGTGGGGGTGGGGGGGTCTTGTGTCCCAGCAACGCAGTAACTGGAAGTGAGCAGTTCAACAGAGAAACTGAAATGAGTTATTTCCACCATTAGGAGGCGAGTGTGGAAAGAAATGGAGAAGGTGAGAGTTAGTGTGGAGTACTGGGCCGCATGGACCAATGGTAAAAGGCAATCTGATTTGGTATGAGGCAAGTTTGCATATAGAGAGAGAGTCTACTTTTAACTATGGATTGCTATGATGACTCTACCCATTAAAAAGAGGATGTGTCCTGGGAAAAGAGGACAGATGGCAACCCTAAGATATATACACCTACTAATGGGGTATATTGTATTTCTATTTAAATTATAGCATTTACTTCTAAGTAGCCACCCTAGTTCGTGTTCTTCTGAATTATCCCATGTGTCTCTGTTTTCCTGAACTTGCTCTAGAGACCATTTTGGTGCCCACCAAAGGAATGGTAAGAATATTCAGGCCTTTCAAGGTACTCTATCCTTTTGATATAAAGCACACAAGCAATAGGGAGTGTGTTTCATTTTAGAAAAATATTTTCCCTGGAATGGGCATCCCTTGCTCCCTACAGCCCCATCATCACACAGCCGTACTTATCTCTTCTTCCAGGAATTTTACAGATTATGTTAACTGTTCTGTTTTTATTAATGAATTTTTTTTTTTTTTGCTGAAGTTTTCTGCTGTTGCAAAGTCAGTTTTATGGGTTATGTAATGGTTTCATTGTACTGTCATTTTGCCATGCCTTTGACTAAAAGGTTTATGTAAGTTGCTGAGATACTTTTTTCTTTATATTGTTACAAATGCCCGGTTCCTGTCCCTCTCTCTGCCAAGCAGTGGCCAGAGCGAATGGGGCCACGGCCACAGGCACACACAGAGGAGGCTGTCGTGCTTTAAGAAATAGGGTTTATTTGCCTATTTACACCTTCAGTCTGCATGGAGGGAGTCCAGATCTTACAGCATGGCCCACAGCATTGCAGGTAACCTTCCCTCTCTCCCACAAAGATGGATCTCAGCTTTACTTCCTCCACCTTCTTCCACGGAATCCTTGCTTCAAAACTCCTTTTTATTGCCTCCTAAATCACACAAGCAGGGATGCGGGTGGCGCTGTGGTCTAAACCACTGAGCCTAGGGCTTGCCAATCGGAAGGTCGGTGGTTCGAATCCCCAAGACGGGGTGGGCTCCCATTGCTCTGTCCCAGCTCCTGCCAACCTAGCAGTTCGAAAGCACGTCAAAGTGCAAGTAGATAAATAGGTACCGCTCTGGTGGGAAGGTAAAAGGTGTTTCCATGCACTGCTCTGGTTTCGCCAGAAGTGGCTTAGTCATGCTGGCCACATGACCCGGAAGCTGTACGCTGGCTCCATCAGCCAACAAAGCAAGATGAGCGCCGCAACCCCAGAGTCGTTTGCAACTGGACTTAACTGTAAGGGGTCCTTTACCATTTTAAAAACACAGTTGCCCCGGCAACCTTTGTGACATTTGACTCCCCAGGTCAAAGGAGCCTTCTGTGGCCCATCAACACATTTTTATAATGCTAACAGGTCTGCCCTTCCCCCCAGCCAGCCAGGCTAGTTTGCATAAGCCAGCCCAGGAATCCCCTGAATTCCCTGTGTGGCACAGTTCTGTACTTTGATCCATATGCCAATTAATCAAAATCCTAGTACAGTGGTCCCTTGACTTACGAAATACTCAACATCTGAATTTTTCAACTTACGAACGAAAAAAGTGGTCGCACGCCAATGAATTTTTTGACATCCGAATGGAAATCCGATAGCATTTTAGATGCGGTTTATTCGACTTACAAATTTTCTTTTTAAAACTGCTTCAATACATTCCTATGGGGAAAATCGCTTTTTCGACTTACGAACTTTTCGACCTACTAATGTGCTTCCGGAACGGATTAAATTCGTACATTGAGGGACCACTGTATTTATTTGTTCCTTGTGTTTGGGGGACCCCCCCCCCGTTCTATAACAATGTTAAGCAACTAACAGTTTGACTTCACTCCCAAATGCCCACTCCTCCATTGCCTCCTGAGACAGACGGATGCCAACAAACAACTAACAAGTTAAATGAATGAATACATAAATAAATAAATAACAAGAAGGCTGAATCCTGTGCATAATGGGTTCTTCCAGATATGATCCCTATATGAGTATCTGCTCTTAGTATCACTTCATTTTATTGTTCTATTATTTTATCCAATGTTTGACACTGAAGCTGGTTTGTTCCACAGACTGTGCCCAGTTTGTAATTTTACCTGAAGTTGTTGAGTTACACAAAATATTTCATCAAGCAGAAAATCAGAACAGAATCAAAGAACTGTTGGGTTGAAAGGGACCTCAGGTGTCATCAAGTCCAAGCCTCTGGGATGCAGGAATCACAACTAAGTAAGCCCTCTAGCCACAGTGTAGTCAAATTGCCAATCACTCAATGTTCACTAGTGCTATATGGCAATAACTGCACAACTTTACAAATACTCAGGTTGAGCACAGATGGAGGTACGCAGGTTAAACACTGGAGCAAACACTCAAAGCCCACTGTTCCCACATCAGATGGCTAGCAAGCATGGGCGTAGCCTGGGGGGTGCGGCAGCTGCCCCCCCCCATCAAGTAAATAAGTAATAATACTTAACTAACTGACCAATTGCATCACAGATAACTCAGTTCTGTCCCCCCAACATAAATCCTGCCCTCCTCAAATAAATCCTGGCCACGCCCATGCTAGCAATACAGACAAGATTCCTACAGAGCCCAACCCCAGTTCCTTGTTTCTCTTCCTGTGCATCTCAACTAACCTACTTTCTCCCCACACCCTAGCTTGGAGGAGGATGACCTCCCCACTTCTCTGATAAGCTTCTCTGTTCAGAACATTCCCCAAATGCTCCTGAATCATCAAGAAGCAGTTGTCTAACTATTTAATTCCCATGGCAACATATCCCTTGTAGTTTGCCTAACAAAAGGATTCATCTGGCCACCTTTGAGCAGTCCTTCTGGTCCATTAACCCACAATCTTGCAACAATACTATGTGGTAAGTATGTTTTTCACCCTAATGTACATTTTCACCACTTATGTAACTAGGCAGAGACTGCTGCTTATGTTTGTTTGTTTGTTTATCCTGTTTTGCTTCCCTTCAATACACCTCCTGTTACTCCCTTATCCATATAGTAAATGTTGCTGTGTGTGTTTGGGCTGCAGCTAGTCAATCGAACCATATCCATCTTGAGGGAAAACATTATGTTAAAACAGTAAGGTTTTAATTTAAAAAAAACACACACAAAACAAAGCACCCAAACTGTTATGATCAATATACACTAACACACCTGCTTCAGAAGCCTGGGTGGGACAGGCTATTTCAGAGTAAATGAATCCAACATAGAGCAGATGGTGAAGAGTTGCTAGCAATATGGAACAGTACTAGTGGGTGGTGCAATGTTACAAGAGTGCCCTTGTTTTTCCCTCTATGAAATGTTGGAGGGTTTGCACAAATTATTGTCGTTCCTTAAAGGATCAGGAATCAAATTTAGTTAAAAGGATCCGTGAAGATAGAGACAAGTGACAATCTAGCACATGGAAACCATGGAAACCAGCTTGTGTGTGTGTGTGCGCGCATGGTGGGGTAGCTGTGTTTAGGTTTAGCTGAAGCACATCAAAGCGTGCATCAAGCTAACCAAAAGAAATTCAGATGAAAAAGCACTCCAATCAGCAATATAGAAAGCAATGGTTGCAGCAACAGCTCTTACTCAAACAGATTGCAACAGCAGCTGCTCCAAGAACTAACCGGAGACTATTTGGGCCATATCAAAAGCCAAGAGCAACTACATGACAGGAGGTCCCTTTATCTGTTTGGGAAGATATTAATTTCAGCATTCTACTACAGGGCAAAGAACAATAACCACAATCTTTAGCAAAGCAATAATCATGATTGCTGGTATTGCTTGCAAAATGCCTTGGTTTACAGCTTGATTTTAAGGGAGGGATCAATGTTGTGACACTAAGAGCCATGTGATTCTTGGCCAATGTGCACTTCAAAAGAGGGTCTTGTGCACCCATTTACAGAATTACCACATTAAACAAACAAACAATAATAATAATAATAATTGCTGCAAAGTTATCTGTTCCATCTGCACCCTGGTAAATCACTAATGGCATTTCTGTTTGAACAGATTTTTACAACTTTCTTATTTCTAAACCTATAGATGATTCTCAAGCAATCGGGTGTAATTTCCTCATTTTAACATGTTGAGGCTATTCTAGGAAAACTAGCAGCAGATCATAATTCCAGAATAGCCGCTGGCTGCATGCTAAACCATGGATTGGTGTTTCAAAAATGAGCCCCCCCCCCTTCCATGGGGTCAAACATTCCCCCTTCCCTCTCTTCCTCCAATTTGGCTGTGAGGAGGAGAATGGATGCTACCAGTTCAATTTTAGATTAAAAGCGGTTAAGGATGCCATCCAAAACCTAAATAGTAATGTCAACCATGGTTATTAAAAGGAGGCAGGTTCATAAGCTATGGTTTGAAGTTGGCTTGTTTCCACTGACCACGGTTTAAGCACAGTTCATCTGAGTTCAGAAAATATGGCACGTGGTCACTCTAAAACAGAAACAAAAGCTTCTCAACTCCTCCCTGATGGGAGGTAGGAAGCACATAATCACATATAATATGAATGATCAGGGCTCTAGAGTACGGAAAAGCATTTACAGTACAACTTTATGTACTGAGACCCCCTCCCTACAAACATTCATGCTATAAATGAGCAGAAAGAGTCAAGAGTGGGAGCCGTAAGTGTGGTCCTCAGCCCACCTCCATGTGTTCGCTGAACATCTGAAAAATATTCATCTTTCTGATAAATTCCAATTACAAAAGAGCATTTTATTACATACATCCCCCAAACTGCTATTTGATTAAGCATTTTATAAATCTTTCTAAATAAAATTAATAAACTTTGGATCTCCAAGGTTTAGCTTTTCCATTGTCTCATTCAGCTCTATCTTGCCAAGCAATGATTAGTTCCTGGTTACAAATGACAATGAATTATTTCTCACTGCATACTGAAATGCATTGCAAGAGGAATCACAGTGCAATTACAGTCCAGCACTTATTAAGGCGATCTTTTATCCATGACAAATTGCTAATGATATTGAATCAGTGAGCGGTCAGTATAAAGAAATTCAGGGTTGAGACCATTCACCGCACACAGAGATATGCTTGAAAATGGGGGTGGGGAGGATGAACTGAAAAGTTACTCATAGCGACAGAGCAATTAATGTGCTGGAAGGGAATAAAATCACAGAGCTATTTCTTTCTACCCTCTAGAGGCAAACAGAAAAATAGAGCTCTTCTCTCTCAAATTAACAATTGCTTTTGCTACGTGAAAAAGGAAGGGTGGGCGCTGGGCGTTCTTTTTTTGTCCCCAAGGTGTTTTCCGAAAAATGGCAGATGAATATTTCCCATTTGACCCTACACCGCTATGGACTGCTAGCACACCTCAACTCTGGTACTCTGCAAAACATGTTGTAAATTTTATTAACGCAGCTAAACTGTGAGAACAAAGCATGGAGGGGTGTGGGGAGAGCACCATTAGCATATTGATGTAATCCCTAGCTCTGTTGTCGGTATGAGGTGCTGGATATATTATAGGAGGAATCGATTATATAATAGCTACAAGTTCTTCTCACTTACACCCACACAGTTCCAGTGACGTCAGCATCTCTGAGTGGAAAGCTAAGCCTTCCTTATTCACAATATGCACTGAAATACATCTATGTATCTAGTTAGCTATCTGAGCTTTACTCCCTAACTAGCTACATGTGTGCGAATAATGTGAAATAAGTGAAGGACCGGACAGAGGTTTAAGATTGTTTATGTACTACTGTACCACCCTTCATCAAAAATGGTCACAGGGTGGTCTACAAAAAAAAGACCATATAAAACATGATAAGAAGAACATAAAAATAATTTTCAAACATTCTGTAAGAACTTAATTAGCAACATTACTCAGCCTCTGAAAGCCTGACCAAAAAAAAAATGAGTCCTCTCCTGGTGTCTGAAAAAAATATAAAGTGGTGGTGAGGTGCACCTGTGTGGGGAGGACCACCCCCCCACACACACTGATCTTCACACTGAGAGCCAGTGTGGTGCAATGGTTAAGAGTGGTAGACTTGTAATCTGGGGAACTGGGTTCGTGTCTCCGCTCCTCCACATGCAGCTGCTGGGTGACCTTGGGCTAGTCCAGTGTTTTTCAACCTTTTTTGGGCAAAGGCACACTTGTTTCATGAAAAAAATCACGAGGCACACCACCATTAGAAAATGTTAAAAAAATTAACTCTGTGCCTATATTGACTATATATAAAGTAATTCTCTTGAATAGGAATCAAATAAACACAAAGAAAGTATTTTATAATTACTTTATTATGAAATAGTAAGTAAACAGAAATATGAAAAATTATAAAATACTTTATTCAGTGCGCAATCAGGGCCTGTTTGGCTGAACACAAAGCTGATATTCTGGCTGGAATTTTTCCCACGGCACACCAGGCAACATCTCGCGGCACACTAGTGTGCCACGGAACAGTGGTTGAAAAACACTGGGCTAGTCACACTTCTCTAAAGCCTCTCAGCCCCACTCAGCTCACAGAGTGTTTGTTGTGGGGGAGGAAGGGAAAGGAGAATGTTAGCCGCTTCGAGATTCCTTTGGGTAGTGAAAAGCGGGATATCAAATCCAAACTCTTCTTCTTCTTCTAAAGCGGGATATCAAATCCAAACTCTTCTTCTTCTTCTTCAAACATGGGCTGGTGGATACAGGAGGAGGTGTCTTTAAGCATTTTGGCTTCAGTCTTTTTCAAAGGAACTCTGGGAGCTAAGATGACATCATCACTCCTATGGCATTCTGACTGTTGTGGTTCTTCCTGCACAGGCAGCCCCCCATTTATGCATGTTCAAGATGTGCATGGCTGTGTATACGCACATCACGCCGAACCCAGGAGTGACCTGGAAATGTCATAAAGATGTCATGGAAACGTCACTAAAAGGGCAGAACAGGGTGTTTGCAGGCTATTTAGTGTGTTAAGCCTTTCAGTTGAGTTTTCTTCCTTCCAGTATCCTAGGACTCGAGGGTTTCTCTGTAGAAAATACTTCCAAAACAAAGAGGTTGTTGTCGTCAGAATTAAAATATTTTAAAAGGAGGACATGTGACCTTTTTATGATTGCTGATTTTTGGTTTCTAAATTGCGTATGAAGGGCATAATATTCCCTTTTGGCCAGACATTTTGTGTCCTGGGTCTGTAGGAGTGAACACTCAAATCAAATTTGGCCAAGGAGTTGGGGTGCAGGAAATGATCCAGTTCCCCACCTCTGCTCTAATGCACACAGAAGAATGGTAATGGATCATGGCAGCACAGCGGATGTGACAGAGGATCAGGGCAGAAATGGTAATTGTCTGCTTTCACAAGGCATGCTGAAAGCCTTTCGTGTTCCAGCCAACAACAGTAATAATTTGTTCCCTCACTAAGTACACTTTGTACAAATACTACCCACTACGAGAACATCAGGCCTCAGATCCTTCCAGCTGCAAAACATTTTGGGATTCTGAAGAATGGATTTATTTATTTTGCCGTACAAATATGTATTATATTTAGTTACCTTTTACAATATTAAGCTCTCCAGAAGCTTTGCAATACTTTTGGCAATAGGCACACCTTATCCTTTGGGGCGACAGAGAGAGTGTATCATGGTATGATCTGACCAAGACAAGTTGAAGATGTAACAAAGGAGTGACAGTAGGAGAGCATAACTTTCTGGTCCACCTCAGGAATACAGGAAGCTGCCTTATACCAAGTCACGACTACTGGTTCAACTAGCACAGTAATGTGTACACAGCTTCACAATGGCTCTGCAGGGTTTCAGATTGGTGGTCTCTCCAAGCCCTACTGGGAGATGCCAGGGATTGAACCTGGGATATACTAGATGCAAAATGTCCTCTGCTATTGAGCCATCTTTCTCAGTTTTGTGTTCATTTATAAATCTGTGCTATCTTGTTTTAACATCATTAAAATAAACAAACCTTGAAAATTCACCTTCTTTGTTACACATTTTATGCTAAAATATGCATTTTTGTAGGTTCATGTTTCATCTCGCTTTCAGGCCAAGGGAGCCGGTGTTTGTCCACAGACAGCTTCCTGGGTCATGTGGCCAGCATGACTAAACCACTTCTGGTGCAACAGAACACCATGACGGAAACCAGAGTGCACGGAAACATCGTTTACCTTCTTGCCACAGCAGTACCTATTTATCTACTTGCACTGGTGTGCTTTCAAACTGCTAGATTGGCAGGAGCTGGGTCAGACCAATGGGAGCTCACTCCACTGCGGGGATTTGAACTGCTGACTTTCCGATCAGCAAGCCCAAGAGGCTCAGTGGTTTAGACTACAGCACCACAAATCATAGAGTGGGAATAGGAAAGTGGAGAGAAAGGGTGATTTAAAATAAAATTTGGTACTTTTTTGAGCAGACAAATGTATTGCAAAATTTGAAGAAGTGCAAAAGCAGGAAGGATATCCAATATGTATTAGTCTAGACCAGGGGTAGGCAACCTAAGGTCCATGGACCGGATGCAGCCCATTCGCCTTCTCAATCCGGCCCACGGACACTCCAGGAATCAGTGTGTTTTTACGTGAGTAGAATGTGTCCTTTTATTCACAATGCATCTCTGGGTTATTTGTGGGGCATAGGAATTTGTTCATCCCCCCCCCCCCCCAGAAAAATAGTCCGGCCCACCACATGGTCTGAGGGATGGTGGACCGGCCCATGGCTGAAAAAGGTTGCTGACCCCTGGTCTAGACTCTAGGAAACACCAGTCAGCTTGGTTTGCTTGAAAATGCAGGCGAAATGAAATCCTCAAGTATCCCTACCTTGTGGGCAGTGGCACAAGAGTTCAGTGCAACCAAAGGCTCTGTGGATGGTTACATAATAAATATGTAGACCACAGGGCAGGTAAGTGCTCAGAAGGCAACTGGGGGAAATTAAACCAGGGCTTCCCATTTCAGAGATACTTTTGTGGCTCAGAGGAAAGGTAAAGCACACCTGTTCCTTGGCCAGAAAACCCCAATCAATATGTGTGACAGCCTTCATTTTGTGTAGGGCTTAGCAATACGCCTTTGAATAATTCTTTAAAACAGTGGAATGACATTGCTCTTCATTCATCTACATGGCTGGCCAATGATCCATGCAGAGCACGCTGCATCGGTGTGACGATTAAGCAGAAGCTGATAAGTAATTTGAGATTCAAGTGATGGTGGATGCAAAAATTAAATTCAGAAAGAGGAAGACAAATCAAATCACCAATCAGATTATTGTGAGGAAGCATCCTAAATTGTTAGTTTAAAAGAAAAGTCAAATTAATCCTTCCCAACACTGTTAGCAACTTAGCGCCCAGTGTGGGGGAACCAGTCATGGTGCCCTATATCTGGCTCTGCCTCATGCCTCCCAATGTGTTCCAGAGGGTTGGGGTAATTCCTAGAATAGATCTAGGGGGGTGGGGGGAAAGGTGGGGAGAGTTCTGTTGCGCAAGCAAAATCCCATGTACTAATGGAACTACTTACTTAGCACTAAGTTGAATACAACCCATCTCAGCTGGAATTTTTTGACTGAATGCATAAAAAAAAGAAAAGGGAAAATGGGGTATTTATAACCAGGGGTGGGTGGGTTCCAGCTTACAGGCTGGAACTAGATCAGACAACATGCTCTGAATTGTTTCTAAAGACCATTGGAAATTAGACAGCATTTTTCTTCTTAGTTTAAAGCTGAGTGCTCTGGTCTCTTTCTTTTGTGAAGGCAATGGCACAGCAAAAGGCTAAAGTAAACAAAAGAAAGCCAGGGCTTCAGCTTGATAGTGAAAGAATAAAACTCAAGTATGTGTTAGCTGGGGCCAAAATAGTTGATCTCAACAGCCCTGCCTGACCTTGACGTTTATATTATGCAGGCTTCTATTCTCTCCTTGAAGTTAAAGAATCCAAAACACCTATCTTCCTCAGCAAAAGTAGATGTGGGGATGAGCAATATCCTGTTTTGACCCCCTACCTGGATACAGCAATGTATATCAAAGGGGAGCTTGGATAAGATGTTGCTTATGGAAGTATGTGAGGTCCTTCTTAGGAATTACACTTATATATTTACCTATAGCAGATGAGACGCAGGTGGCGCTGTGGTCTAAACCACAGAGCCTAGGGCTTGCCGATTGGAAGGTCGGCGGTTTAAATCCCTGCAACGGGGTGAGCTCCCATTGCTCGGTCCCTGCTCCTGCCCACCTAGCAGTTCGAAAGCATGTCAAAATGCAAGTAGATAAATAGGTACCGCTCCGGCGGGAAGGTAAACAGCGTTTCTGTGCTCTGCTCTGGTTCTCCAGAAGCGGCTTAGTCATGCTGGCCACATGACCCGGAAGCTGTACACCAGCTCCCTCACTCAATAAAGCGAGATGAGCGCCGCAACCCCAGAGACTGGACCTAACCATAGCTGTCAACTTTTCCCTTTTCTTGCGAAGAATCCTATTCAGAGTAAGGGAATTTCCCTTAAAAAGGGGGGGAAAGTTGACAGCTATGGACCTAACGGTCAGGGGTCTCTTTACCTTTATAGCAGATGAGGAGGATTGGGGGTATAATTTCAGAAGCCATTTGCAAATGATCACTTCAGAATTCTGGCAACACTGATCTGCACCTTCTCCAGCAATCTGCTGGGCAATGAGAAAGTGAGGAGAGAGAAGTGGGTGGCAGACAGAGAAAGATGGCCTGCTTACTTTTGGACTGGCCTCACTCATTACTGACTTTAAACAAACCCACAGCTGCCATGCAGCCCCTGACAGACCCCTGACAGATTAATCCTGAGGAAATGTGGCCCACTTTCAACCTATAGGAATGGATAGTGACAGAAATCTTAAAAGTGTATACTCATACAACTGTAATCAATATCCAGTACAAAATTTAAGCAAAAAGCTTACTCAAGCAATTTACATAACAGCAACAAATTGTGAACCTCACACAATGTGCACCGTTTGGTAATATGTGCAATATTAATGCAGCACATAATTAAAAAAAACAAACAAATGCCATTACTTTCTGCAAGAAAAACATAAGTCAGTATGGTTTCGTCAGGGGAAACATTCCTAATATTGAGTAACATTTGTATTTAAACCAATACAGAAAACAATACATTTGTATTGGAAGGGGTTAATTAGCTAACCTATATATTTACCTGAATGTATTGTTAGTCCAGTGAAGGTATTAAGTATAAAAGTGCCCCTGTTAAGCTTTTCTGTATGAAACTGTTCTGTAAAGCTGTGAACTTTGATCTGCATTGTATTTCTCTCTGGCAAGCTTCGCCTTACTAAGTGTCTGGAGATAAGAACAGTAGACCTTACGCAGAGAGTACTGTAGCTGTCCTTCATTGAGAGGAACTGTTGTCTAGGTCAAGAGATAGGATGGCCTTGCTGGAGTGCGCATGAACCAACACTGGGCTAAATGTTATTTTGCCTTATATGTCCTTTGCCTTATATGTATAACAGGAAATGTACAACAGGAAATGTTCCTTATATGGACAAGAGGAAGTTTTCCGAAGGTGGGGGGAATGAGTTGGAAAACTGTATAAGAACTGCTGGTAAACTGACTAACTTTTGTACTTGCTTGGCTATCTAAACACCGAAGTACCTCTGCATGCAGAAATTAAATCTCTCTCTCTCTCTGAAGCCAGAAGCCTCAGGTTTTTTTTTACTTCCATGTTCTCTCACCGGGCGCAACAATGGGAACCCGTAGGGGCAAATAAGGCTCCATAACGTGGTGCATTGGCCGGGAACCCTTTGCTGTTCCCCGGGATTGAGAAAACAGGGAGTCCGAGGCGTCGCTGCACAGCAGAAAAGGCTCTCCTGGTCTGGCGTTTGCTGGCCCCAAGCGCGCTTCCTGCCTGTTTGTGGGAAGGGACTGGCTCACCCCAGGGGGAGAGCCAAACTGCACCGTGGCGACGGGAGAAAGAGAAAGCGGCCGCAAGGGGGGAAGGGAAGTAAGATCTGCAGAGGACAGGTAAGCTCCACAGGGGGAGCAGCTTCCCAGGGAAGGGGAAGCGCAGGATGCGATCGATCCTGCAGCGGCAGTGTGTCGTAGAGGACCGCCGCTAAAATCCGGTAGTGTGCAATAGAGTTGCCACCGGAGCCTGGCAGTGTGCAATAGAGTTGCCGCCAGAAGCCTGGCCGTGAGCCGTGGAGGGCCGCCAGGAAGGGGGAAAGGAAGGGGGGTGCCCTCTCTGAGGAGAGAGAAGGGGGTTAAGAATCTTTCAGAGAGAGAAGGGGGTTAAGAATTTTTCAGAGAGAGAAGGGGGTTAAGAATTTTTCTGTGATTTTACTCTGTGTATGGGGAATGGTGTGTGGGGACACTCCAATGGATGTATTGAGTGAATGAGACGCAGGAACTCAGTGTCCCTAGCGAAGCGGAGAGTGTGTGCATGAAAAAAGTCTGGTTAGGTGGAAGGAGTGTCCCACTGTCCCAGGTTGAACCAGAGCTTGCTGAGATGGGGAATTGGAATTTTTGTTGCTGTTTAAAAATTTATGACTTGTAATAATTTTATGAACCTGTTGAATATTTTTTCCTTCAGTATATGTGTGTGTGTTGTATGAGTTCTGTGTTTGCAGTGATTGTGCAGTGTGATTTTTGTGAGTTTGTCTGTATCTGTAGTGCCTGTGTGTGTGTGTGTGTGTGTTGGTCCCTGTTTGAGGCATGCATTCATTTTGGAAAGGTGGGGCAGAAAGCAGCCCTAATCTGTGGGTTCCCAAACTCTGTGTTCCTAAAATTGTTTCATTTCTTGCTGCATTGCCAATGAAGTCTGGGAAGTCTGTTTTTTCCTTGTATATGTGGCTGCACAATTTGTATTTGTTGTTTTGTTTTGCTGTCCCTTCAAGGAATCTGTTTGAACCCCAGGGTTTGGTGAGTGTGTTTTGGAAATTGTTTGTGTGCCAAGGTATGTCCCTTCAATAGAATGGGCTGTAAAAGTATTTCTCTGCAATGTTAAGGTGAATGTAAAAGTGTGTCTGAAGCATTGAAAGGAGGGCTGCTCTTGCAATCAGGAATGTTTGTTAGTTTGTTTTTAAAGTTGGTACAGTCTTATTTTGTTTCTTAATTGACCTTTGGTAAAGCAATGAGAGTGGGGAGATGGACAGAAATAGAGAGAAGCCTTAGTTTAAACAGCAAGGATTTTTCTCTTTGCAGCAGTGAATCTTGCAAAGGAAGGGAATTTGCCTCCCACAAGGGGGGGAAAGAAGATTATGTCTTCTGAGCAGTTTGATTGTTTCCAGCAGAAGTTGATTAGAGAGAAAAAGTTTTATTTTATATCCCAGGTTTTAAGTTTTTCAGGGAAGGTTTTGAAACAGAAGAAATGGCTTCTTAGCAGAATGTATTTTGGAATGTAGATGTAGGTTTGTGGAATGTGTAATGAAGGAGAAGAGAATGTTGAAATAGAATGGGAAGGGGCTCAACTGGTTAGCAACTGACAGTGTAGCCCTGACAGTGTAAGTTAGGATTTGGAGGAAGTTTGAACCTCAGGAGGAAAAGGGGACAGAAATTTTGGAATGATTGGAAGAAAAATTGATGATAAAGTGAAGGTATACATATCATAGAATCATAGAGTTGGAAGGGACCCCAAGGGTCATCTAGTCCAACCCCCCTGCCCAGCAGGAAACAATATTGAAGGCAATACACCACCCTCCATGCCAAGGTTGCAGAGGACATCTAGGGGGGTGAATCCATTGTCCAAACCATGGAGAGGACCACCAGGTTGTTGCCATGGAAGCATGAGACAATGAGAGAGGCCTGAAGATGGCTCTGCTTCAGAGGTGGTAGATATAGTAAGCCCTTCAAAGATTGTTTTAAAAGGGACAGGGGCTTTCCCTATTGCCTGTCCATAATTTGTTGTTACCTAAAAGAAGCCTGAAAATTGTCACTATTTGAATGAGCACATCAAGGGTTCAACTCCATTGTCCTAATGAAACACCGTTGTGAGGAGTTAGCAATTTTGCTAAGCTGGCCGCCATGTGTGAGATGATGAGAGTGACCTAACGATGGCTCTGAAGCGAGATAAATAGGCCAAGTTCTATTCTGTCTGACAACCCAACTTTGTCAGAATTTGTTCCCTACTGCCCTGTTCCACCCTAAGTCCTCCTGAAGGTCAAAAATAGGTTGGTGGTGGTGAGTTAATTCTTGGACACAAGGTCCTGATAGGCTTGGTGAGGTGATAAGTAGAAAATTAGGTACTGAGGATCAATGGCTGGTGCTTGGATGCAGGAAACAGAAGAGGAGGGAAAGTTAGTTTTTGATGTGGCTGTTGGAATTGGTAATATAATTGGGATGGAGAAATGGAACATTAGAAAAGAGAAGACAGTAAGGAGAAAATAGCTATACCCAAACACCCTAGATCACTTGTACAATGTTATATTGGAGAGGATTAGTTGCTAGGAGAATGTTCTGAAGGATGTCAAGATAGTGAGAATTGCAATGGCTCTAGTAGTGTGTCTGGAAGGTGATGTTGAAGAAGTGGATCTTATTTGGGAAAAATTGTATCTTTCTGTTCCCTGACATTAGCAGAGTTTTATGTTAAATTGGTCTGAAATTGTGGTGATAGTATGATTGTATTGTGTACTTGTTTATATTTGTGTGTATTCTAAGTTTAGAGTGTTTGCATGGATTGGAAAAATGAACTAAATTATTATTCTGGGCCAAAGAAGTAGACCAAAGAGCTATGGGATAATTATTGCGGAAGAATATTGTATTTCGAGGAGATAGTGATTCGGCATGGTCAGTAATATCTTGTGAGTGTATGGGAGGCTGTCCTTATTTGATTGGGTTATTCTAGCTTACCTCCAACAGGGAGGAGGACTGAGGTGTGATCAATATCGATACCTGTGAGGTTAATCTGTGAGGCAAAAGAAAGGCTGGAGGGGCCCAAGACACCACCCTCCAAGGGCAGATATAATCTCTGTAACTATCTTCTATTCTTTTAGCAGGTGCCCTAATGCCATGTAGCTTTGCTAAGCCAGTTTTATCCCTATGCAGCGACTCTGAAACCTAAGTGGCAAAGATCCTAAACAGTCTTTATGACAACACTGCCAGTGGTGAAAGTGGCTGGTGTCCGCCTCCTTATGTAGAGACAGAACCTGCCACAGTGTGCTGAAACATCCCTTGAAGCTGAAGATCCAGGGAAGCAACAAAGGCCAAGAAGCAACAAACCTGCTGCCAATGCACAGGGGAGGGGCCATTGGCCCTGTGCACGCCTATGGAAGAAAAGGAAGGAAAAGAACACTGAATGGGAGGACTGAGTGATCATATTGCCTTAATTTGTGTTGACCAGTTACCAGATAATGTGACCAGTTGAACAGTTTCTGTAATTAGTGTTAGGAATATTCGAAGTAAAAGATCCTTAGTTGTATTTGTTGTATCTGTTGATATTGTGTCCCCCATTGTTATTTTGCCTTTGTATTTCTGTTTAATGTAATGTATGCATATGGTGATTTATAAAGTTGTGTCATGGATTCTTTAGCTCATTGCCCTTGCTAGAGAATATCAGTCATTTCCCAGGGACGCGCTGGAGAAAGAATTCCAGCGGTCCGAAGAAGAGGAGGGAATGGAAGGGGTTAATTAGCTAACCTATATATTTACCTGAATGTATTGTTAGTCCAGTGAAGGTATTAAGTATAAAAGTGCCCCTGTTAAGCTTTTCTGTATGAAACTGTTCTGTAAAGCTGTGAACTTTGATCTGCATTGTATTTCTCTCTGGCAAGCTTTGCCTTACTAAGTGTCTGGAGATAAGAACAGTAGACCTTACGCAGAGAGTACTGTAGCTGTCCTTCATTGAGAGGAACTGTTGTCTAGGTCAAGAGATAGGATGGCCTTGCTGGAGTGCGCATGAACCAACACTGGGCTAAATGTTATTTTGCCTTATATGTCCTTTGCCTTATATGTATAACAGGAAATGTACAACAGGAAATGTTCCTTATATGGACAAGAGGAAGTTTTCCGAAGGTGGGGGGAATGAGTTGGAAAACTGTATAAGAACTGCTGGTAAACTGACTAACTTTTGTACTTGCTTGGCTATCTAAACACCGAAGTACCTCTGCATGCAGAAATTAAATCTCTCTCTCTCTCTGAAGCCAGAAGCCTCAGGTTTTTTTTTACTTCCATGTTCTCTCACCGGGCGCAACAATGGGAACCCGTAGGGGCAAATAAGGCTCCAGTATCATTCACTCTGAGTAAGCAGAATGTGTCACACAAACATCATTTTTAAAACTGTGCGTGTTTAGACTCCTGAATTATAGTGGCACACATTTCAGAATACAGTACTGAACAGGGAAGAACTAGAGAACTGAACTACCTCCTGGTCCGTAGAGATATTGTAAATGACATTACATTGTACAGGTAATGCTCTTCTGGTTTTGATACCTAGGAAATGTAAAACCACAATATGTCACATTCACTGGTCACAGAATATTACACCTTACTGATCCAGTGTGTATGTGTCTCTTAGATCTTCCCCAGAGTCTAGCTGTTTGCTTCAAAATTGAAATATTATGTGCTTCAGATTGTTCTGGCACATGTAAAGCTGAAGGAACAAAAGCCACATTCTTTTCTATCATAAGGTAAAGGTAAAGGTACCCCTGACCGTTAGGTCCAGTCACGGATGACTCTGGGGTTGCAGTGCTCATCTCGCTCTATAGGCCAAGGGAGCCAGCGTTTGTCCGCAGACAGCTTCTGGGTCATGTGGCCAGCATGACTAAGCCGCTTCTGGCAAACCAGAGCAGTGCACGGAAACACTGTTTACTTTCCCACTGGGACAGTACCTATTTATCTATTTGCACTTTGATGTGCTTTCGGACTGCTAGGTGGGCAGGAGCTGGGACTGAACAACGGGAGCTTCCTGATCAGCAAGCCCAAGGCTCAGTGGTTTAGACCACAGCCTCACCTGCGTCCGTCTTCTCTATCATATGTATGCATAAATATCCCCCCCCACACTTTTTGGCCCAGTTGTAACATAGGAAGAGTGCTCTTCAGAACAGTAGGACTGGCATTATCAACCGTCACTATGGCGTTTGCTGAGGCCTACATACCAGTAAAGGGCCAATTATTAATCAGAGCCTCATAAACCACTGCTGGATGCTGCCATCTTGCTGCAGCACTGCATGTGTGCTCTGACATGTTAAAGGATGCATCTCAATTGTGTTAGCAGAACACTTCAGAACACTCTGAAGGCAGCCCTGTTTAGGGAAGTTTTTAATGATTGATGTTTTATTTTGTTTTTAATATTCTGTTGGGAGCTACCCAGAGTGGCTGGAGAAACCCCGGCAGATGGGCAGAGTATACATAATAAATTGATTTTTTTGTTGTTGTTGCTATTTTTAAGTATCCTTTTTGTGGAATACTTCTGCACCCTGAGAGAAGGCTTTCTTGGAGGTGGGGCTTTATTTCTGCCTTTTCACCATTTGAATCCAATTTACAGGGGTCTCCCAGCTCTGGCTCCCAGCAGCACCAGTGGGATCTAGCTGACATGCAAATAAAGCCTTAATTTTTCTTCGGAGCTTATGTAGCTCTGTAAAGCTACTCTGAAAATGGTACTTGCTTCCAAATGCATATTCAGACAGAAAAAAATAGGATGTACATTTGTATGCTGGCATAGCATAGCAGCTAAGAATCTGAATTTAGCTGCTTAGAAGCATTTTTTGACATGATGGAGCATATACAAAAAATCATCGGTTTGAATTTTGGCTCTGCTATGTACAGTAAGCCTGCAACTTGCTTGGGGGTTACGTTCTGGGGATGGCACCTAAAATCAAAACCGCATATAGTCAAAACACATTGGGTTCAATGGCGGGTGGCATTGCCAAAGTCTTTTTTCCCAGATGCCTGCCCACTCTTCGCCCCCTTAAAAGATTTATTTTTGCCAAGCACGTAAAGCCGAATGCATACAAGTTAAATGTTAGTTTACTGTACTCATTTAGGCCAGCCGCTCTTTCTCAACTTCTCTTTTTCCTATCCACAATATGGGAAATAATAATACTGACTTGCCTTACAGGGTTGTTGTAAGGACTTGGGCGGCTGAATACTAACTGTATCCTTCATTTCTGCTGGGCACAGTGCCAGAGAGGCAGCCAAACCTCCGCAGGCTTCCCCAGCACCTGCATATTATTTACATACCCACTCTCAAAAATATGAAAGCATTGTGACATTATCTCTCCAAGATTATAAAATGTACAATTAAGCATAGATTACAGTATATTAATTAAATGTGAAAACAAGCATTGGATATCTATCATAAAGGTTTTGAGGGACCTATTCCAGCCTGTCGTGCAAATTGGTACTGAGTCTTTAAATAGTTTCTTCTATTATTATGACATATGACAGTCTCTCGGGCAAAGTCTAATAAGGCCACTGACCAGTGACCTAACAATAATATGTCAGGCCTGCAGAAGTTCCCTGGTTTTATTCTAACAGTGCATTAAGACATAGGAGCCAACTCCTGGGGGGCGAGGAGTCTTCACCCCCCCTCCAATAAAATATTTGAGGGGGCTAGGCCCCGTCCCCCAGAGTTGATGTGCATTGCCATTCAAACGGTGTGTGTGCACTGTGTCATGTGACCAGTTATGCAGGGTGGGGTTTACCTGCAACCCCCCCCCCCCAATATTTTATTCAAGTTGGCACCCTTGCGTTAAGGTCATGTGCTGGTGGTCATACTGCTCAGAGACATTTACAATGTACATGCAGTAGGAAGACACCTTCCTCGTCACCATGGTTGCTGGTTCTGTTTTCTTTTATACCACTCCAGTTAACATTAGGCTATTAATAGGATTTACCATCTTCCCACTTTTAAGATTAAAGTAGGTGTGTGTATGCATTCTGATTCTGAACTTCGGAAGGAAAGTGCCCACCATTCTGTAGCCAGAACGGCAGATCCACGCACAAGCCAGCTAGCTTGGCGGCATCATAAAATCTTTCAGGGGACGTGGGGGATCCTAAGGCAGAGAAAACTCTTCAACCAGCCTAATGGGAGTGGAAGCTGGTCGATTAGAGTGAGTGTAGCACCACCTCAAGTACGTTAATCTGCTCTCAACCAGCCCCACTTGCCTGCTTTCTTACAACCAGCCCTGTCAGCTTCCTTCCTCATCATGCCCTTGTAGAATGCAGCAGAGAGCAGGATAGTGACAAAGCTAGAATTAGTAGGCTCCGCCTTCCTCTGGCTCTGCCTATCATTGGCTCTGGCTCTGCCTGCTCAGTTGGCCTCCCTCCCTGCCTTCCACCCCACCCAGGGACATCTTAGCTTTTGAGGCTACTGGCGCAAGGCGCCACGGCCTGAGGAGGGCGCCTGCGCCCTCCAGCCCTGCCAGCAGGGCCGCTCTCGTCCACCTCTTCTTGAGCTGCGGATGCGGGGAGGCCGTCGGCGAGCCTCCTATTGGCGCTGCAGCCAAGTATCCTTGGATGGCAGCACCACGCTGCCGCTTCAGCCGAGCAGGGGAAGGCGGAGGCGGAGGTGGAGCACAGCTGGCAGCATCCCCACCCGCCCCTCCGTGCCCTCCAGCTGCCCGCCGCGCCTGGCCCTGCCCAGCGGAGCACAAGGGGCACCAGAGGGATCTTCATGCCAGGGCACCGGATTTACTTAAGACGGCCCTGACCCCACCCCACTCCCAAGGGGCATCAGCCACCACTGCCAGTGAGGACTCAATTACGTTAAGAGACTAAGTCCCATTTGGTTGTTAGCTCCTGGGTAAATCACTGTTACCAACATGAGTTTGACCAAACTGCGGGAGGCAGTGGAAGACAGGAGTGCCTGGCGTGCTCTGGTCCATGGGGTCATGAAGAGTCGGACACGACTAAACGACTAAACAACAACAAATCAATGTGGGAGCAAGGAGCAGGGCTGCACTTGAGTACCAATCATGTTTGTTTGGCCTAATAAAGATACTAGTTTTAGAATTCTTCTTATGAGCCAACATGGCTACTTTGTGTTCAAGTTAAGGAGTACTCCCCAACAGACATTCACCCCACCACTTTCTTTGCCCAAACAAACACTTTGGGAGGCACTGTTCTTTATCATCACTAGCAGCAGGAGTCCTTGCATGCCCGTGTGTGTGTGTGTGTGTGTGTGTTGGTGGTGTCTGGCTAGAGCATAAAATAATCCATGTGAATAGGAAATGAATTGTCTTAAAGGCAATGGCTGGCATCCAGAATTCTAAGGCAGTGGCTGGTATCTAGAATCTTATGTATACAGTTTTGTACTGTATGATAAGGGAATAACTGATACTGGTTCCAGGGAATATCTCTCAAGTTTCAGTTCTCATCATAACTGAATGTAAGAGGCGTTAGCCAGATAGCATCTCTTGCTACTTTCTAGTAACTACTATGCTCTTTTTTTAAACGAAGATGCACATAAACATATGTTTGTAAACTTAAGTGGAGAGATCAAACTCCAAAACACCCAGATCCACCAGTTCAGGTTAAAATAATGAAGAGGGTATTATGAAACACTAAAGCTTTTTTGTGTGACAAAGCATCAACAATGCTGACTTAAAATCTGCGTAATTTATATTCTTGACAAACAAGAACACCAGAATTATTCCACAAGGGGTACAACTTGGTAAAGTCTCTGTTTGCAATGCAACTTATGTGAGTACAGTATACAACTCATTGCTAATTTTGAGACGTTATACTCAGTGGAATCCTATACAGCCTCATCTGAAGAATTTGCCTGTTTTCTAAACCGCGGAAGAAAGTTGATGCAACGACAGACATATATACAGAGAGCTTTGAATGCTGGAACTTGATTTCACACACAAATTTAGGGGGAAAGTTGCCTTTTTAAAGTGTAACCATATTTACAAGTATCTTTCAATTGCAGAAGTCTGTTACACGAGAAATTCACAAATGTTAGGTTAGAATTTGTAGGTGTTTGTTGGAGACTTTGTGGGCAGAAGCATAATGATGGCAGTAGGTTTGGGGGATAGTGGAGTGCCATGCAACCATAGATCGTAAGCAAGGATAGGGAATCTGTGGCCCTCCCAATGTTTTCAGACTCTAACTCCCCTCTGCCCCAGCCAGCATGGACAAAGGTCAGGAATGTCAGGAGATTGTAGCCCAGCAATATCTGCAGGTTTCTCATCCTTGTTGTTGAGCTTATTGCTTCGATCAGGGAGTTGAAGTGCACATTATGTTAATCACATTTTTTCAAATGTCTGCTTAATGCTGCCACTTAACGATTTGTAGGCAAAGCAGCTGCAGGATCTCAAGGTATACTGTGCTGCCATTCAGGACCCAGACTCTTCTCTCTCTCTCTCTCTCTCTCTCTCTCTCTCTCTCTCTCTCTCTCTCTCTCTAACTCCTGCTGCTATATACCACTGCAGGCATAGTCCGCATTAAAAAGTTCAGACCTAATCAAAGACAGACAGTCCAGACTACTGATGAGGTTGTCTCAGAAGTGCTTGCGATTGATTTCAGTGAGACTTGCCTTTAGGTAAGAATGCATAAGATTGCCTTTCTCTTTTTTTTTGCATGGTGGGGAGGCAGGTGAGTCCTACTCCGAGGGGTTCAGGAGCTGTTTTCCCCATTAGTCAACCACAATTGTTTTCTATGGCATTTGCTAACCTTCTAATGTAAAAAAATGGCTGATCTTCCACTATTTTACAAATGAATGACATTCGCTGTTTATGCTGCAGATTTAAGCTGGTTAATGCAGACCTACAGTAGTCCTATTGAAATTATATTACCTGTGACTGAATATTGCTCAAAACATTAACATTTAGGAAAAGAGAAGAATAAATATTTGTATACTGTAAGGCATTGTTTTTCAACCTTTTTTGGGCAAAGGCACACTTGTTTCATGAAAAAAATCACGAGGCACACCACCATTAGAAAATGTTAAAAAATTTAACTCTGTGCCTATATTGACTATATATAAAGTAATTCTCTTGAATAGGAATCAAATAAACAAATTTTTCCCACGGCACACCAGGCAACATCTCGCGGCACACTAGTGTGCCGCGGAACAGTGGTTGAAAAACACTGCTGTAAGGGAATAAGAGAGTTCCCCTTGCATTGGTAGAGACTTTCATCACTTTGCAAAGTGCATGCAAGTTTGCTAAATGCGCCGAAGAAATCAGCAGCTTTCTCGACTCTTACACAAAAAGAAGCAGAACAGAAATGCAAATTGCATCTATGGTTGGCTAGCAGTGTTAATGGCAAGGGAGGATGTCTTATTTTACCACGAGCTGCCTTAAGAAAACAGATCCTCTTAAGAATTAAAAAAACAAAAACTGGTTGCAAGTTGTGAGCGGCACATTTACAGCTCCAGCTTTACCTGTGTCATTAAAACCACTTACCGCCCTCAGACGGAAGATGTCATATTCATGAAGCAAATTCCTGCAATTTGTATGTCTCCAGCTGGCAGGCCGATGCTGCCTTTCCAGAAAAGTTGCCGCCCTTGCACAATCCCCTGATGAAATGGCATCCCATGTCAGAAGGATGCAGGAGATTGGATTACCTGTCTGCACCAGATCATTGTTTCTAGGAGATAATCCATAAATTATTAATCCTTCTAATGTTCTTGAGCAATGTAAGGAGGGCTGCCTGTGACCTATTTCAACCTTTCCTACTGCTGTGGTGAGAACAGCCTTGGTATAGAAATGAAACTGGCTGCTCGTTCTTATTGGATCATCAGGGTGGTTTATAGCCCTTTTCGTTCAGCAACGGCCATTTCACATCTGTTAGCTGGAACAGCCACTAGTTATGGTTAGTTAATTCCGCAACCATAGGGGAGCACATAGAAGCATAAATTGTTATTCTATGCTGTTATAATTGTACTCTATTAAATTACATGGTTTCAATTATTCACTATTTCTTTAATGTTTCCTACTCTACATTTATTTTCTAAAGGATTTCACTGGCTTCACAGAAAAGAGCAAGCAGTGTGTATTGATTCACATTAGCCTCCCCACACTTTATCCTTTCCCGGAGGCCTGGGGGTGTGTAAACTTAAGGATCAAATGCAAGAAACAGAAGGTTCTTAAAACAAGTCTACATAGATAAAAATAATTATTCTGTGTTACAAACTCTTTGGGGCATTTGTCAATTACAGTTTATTTACTGTGATTGATTGAGCAAAACAAACAAATGAGAGCTTCTACAAATATCAGGATCGAAATTTCAACAGAAAGGCAGGGCAGATTCTTATTCTGAACTTTTGCACTAATGTAATTTGAATGGATGGATTTTGGTGCATATATTATTATTTTATCAGTGCTCTTTATGATACTTTATGAAGGCAGTAAGGTAGCATGGCTTGGGTGCTTTATTTATTACATTCTCTCTAATGAGTGTACAGAGTTCTGCCTCCCCTATTTTATCATCACAACAATCCCGTGTACCCCCTGGGAATGTCATGGTCAGATTCCGAGGAGAAATGGAAGGAGATATGAGAGCTGGGGCTGAAGACCCTGAAAAGGGTGCTAGCAGGATGGGCCAGATGAAATCAAGAAGTACCTGAGGCCAGGAAGGAGGCCAGTTGTTCAGGGGACAGAACTCTGGATCCTGGAGACGGATCAAGCAAGTTGAAAGAGGAGTGTTCCACCCCTGTGAAAACTGATACACCCCTAGTCAGACTCTGCCTACTGTTGAGCTGGCATCTCCTCCTGTCAGTGAGGAGCCTCCTCCTTTGGGGGGAGATGACTGAGAGTCAATCAGATGCTGAGCTGGTGCCAACCCCATCTCTGCCTCCAAGGTCATGGAGACACCAGTGCACACAAACCTCAAAAACCCACTCAAAGGAGTGCATGCTTGTTTGCCCACTTCCAGAATGCAACCTCGCACTTCTATCAGCAGGCATGGAAGGAGCCAATACACTGGTTGATGGGAACAGGGGTAACTGGTGGGTGGCTGTCGGAATACGCTGCGTGGATCCGTTAAAAGATCCGCGGTTGTTTCATTTGCTTTAATGGGTTTTTGAGAACTACTTTTAGTATCTTTACGCGTGAAAGCAAAAGTGAAAGTAAGAATGAACAGTTGGTTTACCAATAAGATTAATCCGCCTTTTATTTGTAGTTCCGGCAATATTTGAAGTTATCAATGAACGTTAAACCTGCTTCCCGCCTTTTTGGAGGGCAGCAACAGTGGTTTTATTGGTTGAAGTGTCAATCGTGATGTCACATCTGTTCCCTAATAAAAGGCTGAGGCTCCCCGCTTGGGCACGTTTTTGCTTTAGTTGGGTTTCAGTTCAGGTCAAGTTTAGTTTAAGGGATTTTGGGAGCGGGCTGGTTGGGTTGGATGGGTTTTGCTTTTAGTTAGGTTTAGTTCGCGGAAGATATTCGGTTTAGCCTTAGTTAGGTTTCTTAGGTTTAGCCTAGGGCTAGAATTGCGGAAGATATTCGGTTTAGACTTAGATTAATTTAGTATCGCGGAAGAATTGGCGCGCAGGGACTTAGAGCTCAGGGAAACCTAGCTTAGGGCCACAAGACGAGCCTACGCGGGTTTTGCCAAAGCCATGAAAGAAAGATCTGGTGTCTGTCGTCATTTGGGGTAAAGGGGGTAAAGGTTTTAAGAATTTTAATTTCAATGCAATGTCCTTGGTTTGGTCTACATGGTTCAGATTCAGGGCGTCCTTTGGTTTTCGAGGCATCCTTTAGTTTCCGAGGTGTTATTTTAGTTAGAAGGCATTCAAGAACTCACACACCTTCGGAGTCATTTTCCGTCTTACTCAGCTTCCTTCAGATTGTGAGACTTGGCCGGCGCCCATGCTCATAAGCACGTGGAACGCTGGCCGCTTTTCCCCGCTACTGGTACCTCGTGCATGGGCAGCCTAAGTTTGTGCACGAGGAGCTCCAGCACCCGAACCCCGACAGGTGGCGTTGCTACCTTTTGTGAATCTTAGGCACACTGTCTTTTCCTTATAAGCTTGGTGGCTGGCAGTGGACAGAAAACATTACAACAGCCAAAAATGACATGTTGGTTCCAATGTATTACTTTGCCAAGGGGCCAAACTCCCAGCTTCCAGGGTCCATTTTGAAACACCATGTTTGTGAAATAGGTCAGTAAGGTAACGAGTTAGGGCATGTAATTTGAGGCGAAAACCTGGTTGCTATTTATGTCTTTTAATGCATCTATTAAAAAGTGACTAATGTAAAACCAAATAGAAGTTTATAAATTATGCAAGGCATGGAGAAAGTGGATGAATGGCTCTCATACTCTGTCATGATGCTCCAACTCATGAACAGTTGATGAAACTGAACATTGGAAGATTCAGGACACATAAAAGGGAGCATGGTTGCACAGGAACTTGCACAGGAGGCAGTGATGTCCACAAACCTAGATGACATTAGATGAAGTCATGGGGGATGGGGCTATCAATGGCTACTAGCCATGATAGGTACATTCTACCTCCCCTGTCAGAGGCATTATACCTCTGGATACCAGATGTTGAGAACTGTAGGTGGGCAGAGTGCTGCTGTGCCCATGTCCTGCTTGCAGCCTTCCCACAAGCATCTGGTTGGTCACTGTGAGAACAGAATGCTGGACTAGATGGGCCATTGGCCTGATCCTGCAGGCTCTTATTACCGGTACTTTATCTCATTCTTATGTTAGTGAAAATAGCATCTAAGAAGAAATCCGCCAGAAGTGAGTTACAGAAATAAGAAAAGAATCTATTATCAGAAGCTGGTATGTAGTATCAGCCTGCTTCATATTTCACTTTCAGTTCCAGAGGGACTTAAACACTTGAAAAGTTGAAAGCTGCCTTCACTGAGAATTTCTCTTTACATTTGCTACAGCCCCTTTATACTCTGGGAGAGCCAAGTTAATTCTGAGTTCCTACTGAAGCTCAGTTAACTAACAGCAAAGGTGTGAACCCAGGGCCATAAGATGAATCAGACCAAAAGTCCATGTAGTCTAGTACCGGTATCTGCCTCCTACAGTGGCCAATCAGATTCCTATGAAAAGTCCACAAGCAGGGCTTGAATAGCCCTTTCCTGCTGTTGCTCCTGCAATAGGCAAAATGGGTGCATTCATTTGGAATATGTGAGGTTTTTTTTTTTTTGGTTTTTTTTAAAAAGCTCTCCCTGTACCTCTGGAGAGGTCAAGTTGGTGACTCGTGCCCTCCTCTACTGCTCCTTTTACTGAGGTCATTGAAAAATCTTTATCAAACCCAGGACAATCGGATGCATTTTACATTCTTTTACTCCCCCTCAGATCAAAACACATCTATCACTCTCAGTGGCCAAGTACTTAGCTGCAGCAAGCAAACCCCATCAGGAACTGACTCCAGGCATCTTGTAATTTTATTCTTTGGAGATCATTACGTGACCATAATAACTTTATTTTTTATGTTCCTTTTATTTTATTCTGTGTTACTTTTATTTATTATATCCAACTATGCACATCTCGACAAACATCCATGTGCTTCTTAACTTGTTTAATGGTGGTCATTGACCATAACAATAAAGATTTGATGTGAAAGCTTCTCCCATGCTTTACTGTAGCCTTTGCCAACCTGGTGTCCTCCAGCTGTTTTGGCCTACAACCCTTATCAGTCCCAGCCAGCACAGTCATGCATGTTGGGCCAGATGGTAGCTGTAGAACAAAACAGTTGGAAAAGTCTGATTTTTTTTCATGTATATGCCACTTTTCCTCCACAGAGCTCAGAGCCACATTCCATCCTCACAAACATTCCAGGAGGTAATATACTTGCCAAGTAAAATGTAAAATTACCCTTGCCGTACATTGAGCATGGCTATCAGTTTTGGAAGTAAAGCAAAAACTGTAGTAGTTATACTCCTGTTTTAACCTAAGGCTATACATGGCTCTACAGTAATTGGTAGATTATTCATCGTTATCATATGTGTTTTTATAAATGAAGCGTTCTTCACGCTCTTCATTTGGCAGAGTGGAATGCAGAACAAAGCAAAACAAACATATCCTAACTTCCAATGATGCCAGAATGCTAAGAGATTTGGAAAGCAGTGCTGCTTTTCACAAAGCTATTTACATAAAGTCAGTGCTTTCTTTATAAAAAAAAATTAGGTGCCGGTGCCCAAATCTGGATAAGCCGTAAAACCCCTCCCTTCCCGTCTTCCTACACACCTCCCCACTTGTATACTGAATTTGTGATTAGCTTTTAATTAAATAGTTGATAATAAAACGATGTCATACATTACATTCAGGGTTTTCTTACATTTTCTCCAAACTTACAAAAACTGTGGAACTATTTGAGAACCGATAATAACTTATGAAATCTTCAACTTGGAGAGGCTCCAGCAGGAGAAAGCAACGATTCACTTTACTTCTGATGTGTTTCTGAGCTCCTGGCATTTCTGCAGGAGCTGCTTTGGTTATATAGCTGGGTTTTATTTCTGGGTGAGGCGGAGCGGGGAGACGCATTTCGATTCTGAAACTGGCCAAGCATGGGCGTGTGGAGAAACGAGGACAATACAGAGCGACCAGAGACGAAGCATCCTCAGAAACGGTTTTAGGACCCCTGTGACCCTACGCGCTGCAGCGACGGAACCAAAGGCGCAGGGTAGTGGTTTCCGGCCGGCGGATGGGGAAGCGCTGCACACAGGGCTCCTCCGCGCGGCTGGCTGGCTCGGCTGGCTTTTTCCTTCCTTCCTCCCCCCCACCTTCGCCGCGGCTGAGATCCCGGGTCCAAGATGGAGTCTCTGAGCAAAGCGGGGCAGGACATGAGCCTGGCGGCCTTAAAGCAGAACGACCCCTACATCACCAGCATCGCCGACGTGACCGGCCAGGTGGCCCTTTACTGCTTCAGCCCCAAGTCCAACGAGTGGGTGAGTGGGGCGCTGAGCGGGCGGGGGGGGGGACCAGGCCGGTGGGGACCCCCCCTCTCTCAGCCCCGGTTGTTAACCCTTTTCTCTCTGCCTTCTCTCTGCCTTTGGACCCTGGTCCAAAGTCTCCTCGCGGGGTCCAAAGAGTCACAGAGAAGGTCCCGATGGAAGAGGCGCACAAAAGCGCCTTCGCTTCGTGCGTGCCACCCGCAAAGAAAGATTCCCCACCCGTCCTATATATCCCCGACTGTCCGCAGAGGAATGTTTTCGGTGGGGGAGAAGAGAGGAGGCTGCCCGGTTCGGTTGGCGCAGCAGCTCTTGGGGAACACGCCCACCTCCCTCGGTTTTCTGTGGTTCATCTCCTCGTGCTCTTCTCCTCCTCCTCCTGCTACTAACTCGCTGGGCTCAAAATTCAGGACGGATTAGTTAGCGCATAACACACCCTTTTAAATTAGCCGGCCTCAGTTGAGGGTGGTTTAAAAGCTGGTGCTAGGAACTAGTACTGTAGTGAACTTTGTCGGTGCTTTTTCTGAGTCCTAGGGGACCCTTGTGGTTGGCTGCTGGTTCACAGATTCTGAAGATGGATCTTATTGGATATTGCTGTCCCCTCCTCTCCAAAATATTAAATAGCTTCCCTGGCCAGTCTTCAGATTTGCATTAGTTGTTGAAATTATGGATCCAGTGAATGATGGCTTATGTACTCTTGGTGTGTGTATATTGTCAGGGCTCATATCTGTTGGTGTGCGTGTATATTTGTGAGAGAGCAAGGTTTTAGTGACAGGTTCTAATTATATAGTGCAGGATTATGAAAGCTGGAACTGAACTTCATCTGAACCAAGTAGGATTCCAGCTTGACTTGTGTATATTTCTCCTCCTTTGCTTCATAGGTCGGAGCCAGCCCAAGTTCAAGGCTTTCTTTTAGATTATCTGATTATCACTATGATTTGAGGGAGACGCAGGTTCAGATCCCCACTCAGCCACAAAGCTTGAGGATTGTTTGAAGGTGGATTTCAACCAATCACCATTTTGCAGTCTAACCTACATAATATGGCTGTTGTTAGGGAAAAAATTATGTGCTTGTGGAAAGACCTCTGAGTTACTTGGGGGAAGGTAGGCTAAATAAATAAATAATAGAGCTCCCACCTACACTGTGTCCCACTTATCCACATATTTTAGAGCAGGGGTGTGGAACCTGTACACCTCCAGATGCTGTTGGACTCCCAACTTCCATCAGTCCCATCTGGCATGTTCAGTGGTCAGGGCTGATGGGAGTTGTAACCCACCCAACTGCTGGAAAGTCACAAGTTCCCCATCTCTGTTTTAAAGGGGGCATTGGTGAATTCTCTGCAGTTGCAGTCAGCTTCTTACTTAGACATGAAAGAGATCACAAGGTGGAAAGTACTTGTCCTTTCTAGGGACTGTTCATACATTTTTGATTGCACACAACTGTACCCAAACAGGATTTTAGGTCATTGTCATCCAGAATTCATGACCTGTTCCATGCGGATTGACAAGGCTTGGACCCATCTTAGGACAAAATCAGAAGTTGATGTACATCTTTTTCAGTGAGCAATGTGCCATATGCCATCTCTGTTCTCACTGTATAGGGAGCTGCTTTGCATTGAGTCAGACGCAGGTCAGTATAGTTGACACTGACTGGCAGTGGCTCTCCAGGAGTTCAGACAGTAGTCTTTCCTAGCCCTGCCTGGAGATGATATTGAACCCCTGGGCCTTCTGTATTCAAAACATGTGTTCTACAACTGAGTTATGGTATAGCTTGCAATAATTTTACTGCTCCCCACCTGCCCTTGCAGGACATTTCTGCATGGTGGTTAGTGGTGCAAACATATGGGTTGCAATAACAAACAAACACAGCTGTTACCATCTCCATTATTTCAATAAGTCATGCAAACTTAGGAATAACATGTATATGTGAGAAAATGTTTAGTGTATGAAATATTCCTTTGTGTTCACTGAACCATCTGCACAGTAAGTCTTGGGATTCATTAGAAGCACTGCATTATATTTACCAAGAGAGCCTCGCTGACAGGTAGCAGAAACTTCTTTTCCTAAATGGGTCTGTATCAGCCATTTAAAGGCCACCTCCTCTCAGCTGAACCTGCCCACTCCTCCTGCCTTCAGATATTAGGATGGAGAATATGTGGGTAAGAGCCTTTTCTGCTGTTGTGTGCAGTCTTTAAAGCAATCTCTTCCAAGATAGCACCACACACTCTTGATCTTCTTTGCTCTTTAGTGAGCCTATGTTACCGCTATGTTACGAAGGAATGGTAACATAAGTGGTAACATGTTACCAAGGAATGGGTTACCGCTCTTTCCTTTGATCTTCTGCTGCAGAACTTCCCAAACTTTTCATGTTGGTGACACACTTTTTAGACATCATTTCACGACACAGTAATTCAGTTTTACTAGCAAACCGGAGGTTAAACTAACCCCTTTCCAGCCCTGGGAGGAGCACAGGGCGTGTTCGCGCTACACACTGCAGCCGACACACTTCATCTCTCCCATGCATCTCTCTGCAAAGAGTAATGCTTGAGAGACTACTGTGGTCAGTCATCCATTAATTTTAAAAACCTTAGTTTTGCAAACATATACACCATTTTAATATTTGGTATATGTTACAGTTTATCGCTCTTAATAGAGGTCTCAAGCCTTTTTGGGTCCATGGGCACATTTGCTCACCAGATAAATTGTGGGCACAACACACTTACTTACTTACTTACTTACTTACACACACACACCACAACCTAGTCTATTGGCTACAGTTATTCTTTCAAGACTAATTTCATCAGAGGCAGGGGACCCTATGGGCTCTAAGGAAAACCTGCAGGCATATATACGTCTGTGGGCACCATCTTGGCAACCCCTGACTCAGAAACAGAATAGTAATGTGGAAAACTTCATGTGTTTTAAAAACTTTTGCGGACTGCAATTCTGCCCACTGTGTGGTGTAGTTGATGCTATTTAATAGCTCACTTTATCTCTCCCTAGTTGCCCACAGAATTCATGGAAAAACAACAAATAATTAAACTTCAGGTTTTTTAATACGATTTTAGCATGACTGTTACTGATCAAATGTAAAAGTACATGCAATTTAATTTATTTATCATTACCTTTTGAACCATGCTAATGAATCAACCATAGGTATTTAAAAACTTCTAAATATTGTATGGAGTGCTGTGCCTTCCTGCTTGCAGTCACCTTACATTATATATAGCAATATTGAATGCCACCATGTATAAACATTTGTACTGATGTATTTTTCTAGACCTTTAGCATAAGTTCAGGGTTTGTTTTCATTAGGTTGGAGCCGATGTTAGTATGTACAACTCAACCACCTTCTTGACAGCACAGCGAGTCTTAGAATAACAGTTATATTCTTAACCATGAAAATAAATAGGATCCATTAAGTTCTGTAGTTATAATTTTATGTTAAATGTAAACCTCAGGGGATGAGCTGAAAACAAGGAATTCTGCTCAGTGATTGTTTAGAAACCACAAATTCACCACCTTGGGTTCCATGATGGAAGAAAGATGGGATATAAATGTAAGAAAATAAATAAAACAGGGGCTGTAATGCTTAAATTAATTTATTGCTACAATTTCTTATTGTTTGTTACAGGAGAAGACTGACATTGAAGGTACTTTATTTGTATATAAAAGGTAAGTGTATATTAATCTTATTCTAGAGTCAGTTTTGCTTTCAACACTATGAACTGCAAAACTATTTGCTGTTCAAATAGAGCATGCCTTTCAGAAATTGAAATTTTATTTTCTTAGCTTAACACTATTTTTTCCTACCTGCAGTTCTAAGAAAAAAAAGGGGTTTTCTTTTGATAAACAAGGTTTTCAGGAAAGCTTACATGCTACTGTGTTGTGCTGTTAGCAACCCTGTAATATGATATTACAGTGTATTTAAACCTTTGCCATATCTTTTATGTAAGCAAATATGCCTCAAATGCTTGTATTTGTCAGGAAGATCCTCCCTGTTCCTTGGTAACATTAAATAGTACCGGGTATTTCTGTACCTGCCCCAAATCTTGGATATCCTTCTTAAGAGGGGGTAACTAGTACTGTACACACTTGAAATAGCTTTAGTATGCTTAAAGAAAGAAAGAAAATACTTTCCTAGTAACTGTTTTCACAGTAAATTTGCCTTTTTAAAAATTCACTGCCCCACCCCGTGAACCAGATAAATCTTTCCTGGATAATCACAGCCAGTTTAGCCAAATTCTCACAGGACATGGCTTGTGGCATATGCCTTCAGTGTGGAAAGCTTTATAACTTAATAAAGCTTTCCATTGGCTTCATTTCAGCATCAGCCACAAAATTCTTGTTGTTATCTTTTACTCTTTGTGCAACATCCTTTCTTTTTATCCTTGTTTTCCATTATATACATGTCTGTGATTTTTTATTTTTCAAAATTTATCCCTTCAGCCCTCCTAAAAGTTCCATTCTATACATTTTTCCTTGCTGATGCCTATGCCCAGGGCACTGTCTCCCTTCAAATCCTTCATCATGGTGCACCTTTCCTGTGAAGCCTTTGGCTTAACTTGTTTAGTCCTTATCCCCAAGTAAAAGGCAACCTTAATATGTACTTGGTTTTTTGAGCCCTCACGTTTCTTGCTTTTGCTTTCCCTATCTACCATTTGTTTTCCCCGCAGTCAAAATTCTTCTTATTAAATTTGTTAGTTTCATAATACAGGTGCTCCTGTAGAATGTACAATAATAATTAGATTGTAAATTCCATGAGGAAAACACAATCTGGATATGATGGGTATTGTGCACTGTAAATTACAGGCATGCAAGGAGGTAGAATGGGATCTTTTGGCACACCTCTTGACAATTTGAAGTAGATTGGCAAGGATTTCTGACTCCCCAGCTGATTAACAGTGACAACAACAAAACAGCTCCCCCACTAACTTATACTGTCAAGATGAACAAAAGTGGAAATACTCAGGAGAGGAAGCCTCATGAGTTCAGTTCATAGAATTGTAGAGTTTGAGGGGATCCCTGAGGGTCATCTAGTCCAGTTCAGCTCTGCTACTCATAACAAATTCCTGGGCTCAGAATGTTAACTATATGCCTTTTGCACCAGGCTTCTAATTAAAAAAGTGAAATGGCTCCCTCAAGTCTGCACACTCCTTCTGTAAATAATGGCAAAACACTCACTTGGAAGATAGCATAAGTTTTTGTTATTGTGGTTGTTGTAAGACAATGATCTAGCGATATGTGGTTAAGTTTTGGTCTTCATATTTAATAGGGTGGGGTAGGATTTTAATGTTGCCGCAAGGTGAGCATTTCTGGTTCATTAAGATTCTCTTTTATGTATTTTATATTTTGTATTATATATGCTTTTAAAATTGTTAGCTGCTTAGAGACATGTTTGTAGCCAGTAACAAATAAATATAAATAAGAATGATTTAATATTTTTAATTACATCAAAAGTGTTCAGCTACTCTTTCCATGGACCCCTGGTGGTTCCCATGCAGAATTGGGCCCAAGGGGTGGTAACCTATATTTCAGGTTCTGCTTTTTCACTTCTCATATAGGCATCTGGTTGGCCACTGTAAATACAGAATGCTGGACTAGATGGGCCATTTTATGTTCTTAGCTGCCCCTTCAGGTGGCAGTCTCTGCCAGTGGTAATGTACCTTTTCCCCTGACTGATTTTAGTAAGCATTGAATTCGCAAGAGGGGAAAGTGTATAACTGTGAGAGTTTCCCATAGTATCTTCAGACCTATGGTAGAGGGGATGTGGAGGATTGGTATTAACAGTAAGTAGCAGGCGACACTTATGTAATATTCTCCCCTTCCTTCCTTTCCTTTCTATTTTGACTTACTGAACTAAACTGGCTCGAAAGAATTGCCATAGAAATGCCGTTTAGCAAAAGAATAGTAGTTGAAGTGTATCATCATTATACGAAATAGTTTAGTGTGACACTATAGTTTGAGGTTAAAGGGAGTATTTTAAATATTGGTAAATAATAGAAGGTATAATCTTGAAATAGAGCTGTAGGAGTTTTATGAGGGAGGAGGCCAACTTTAACATTGTTGGAAATATTTAGAGCATGAGCTGGTGCTTGAAGGTGGCATGGAGAATCACTTTACAAGGTAGCGGACACTTGTGGTCAGCAGAGTGTTGTGATCTGTGGGTGATGAGATTAGGAAATGTCTTCATCACCAAAGCAATTGAATCTTTGTGTTTACTTAGGCCTGTAACATAGATATGCTGCGTGCTTCATTCTAATGGTTGACTGTTGCATATGGAGTGTCAGGTTGCAACTGAATATGCATGCTTTTTAACTGAGGGTCTTTAACTCTCTGTTTCAGTTCTTGATCTTGCCACTCTCATCCCTCTTATCATGCATACTGGACATCTTAAGGGCCCTAGTTGGGACTCTCCTTACATATAACTTGGAGGGTGCAGAACATGAGAGTCCTCTTCTGACCCGCTCAGTTATCCGTAGAAGATGAGATAGGTGCTTTGTGGTCTGTACAGTTTAATGTAGGCTTCCAGGCCTATTTCCTGGTACTTAGGGCAGCAGTCCTAACCCTACTAACCTGGAAGTAATCCATATTGAATTCAAAAGGACTTACTTCTGAGGAGACATGGTTAGGATTGTGCTGTTCTGATTTCCTTCTGCTTGTGTACATGTATACAGTTAAGGATTCAAAAATAACTCTTCAATACAGTCTTCTCAGTAATGCTTTAATGCCAGCAGTGCTTTTAAAACTGTTCTTGTGAACCATTTATTTTATTTTGGGTAGCAAGAAAAATATCAATATGATCAGTTTTCTCCAAAACCCTTTTAGAGATCTAGAGAAAATAAGTCAAAACCAAAAATGTCACTCTTCTTGTTTACACTGTTGTAATGCCTTTGGGCTTTCTACACATGCTATTTCCAGACCTTTACTGCTGTAATCATGACTTCAGTTGAATTTTAATTATTTTTGACATGCTAACTCAGGCTGTTAGTCCATCTGTTATAATAGATGTAGAAAATAAAGAAGAAAGTATGTATTAAAGTGACCTCTTATGTTTCTCAGACACAGCCCAATGACACTTTAGGTCTGTTAACTTTATGGCATAGCATGCTTAGCAGTGTGCTAGAATGCAGTCTGTGTCGTTTTCCTCTTGCATTCCCAAGAAATAGCTTGAGTGTTATTTAATTTGGTTTCTAACACAGCTTTTCTTAATACACAGATACACTTTTTATGTACATAAGAAAGGGTATGTCCGCAATAACATGTTTGGTTCCTAGGAAATAGCTCATCACTGAAAATAGATACTTTATAGCTATTTTTTGTATGTTTGATACTTTTGATCCTGAAGTGCTTTCTGAAATGTATTTTTTTTTGGGGGGGGACTGCACTGTTCTGTTTTTTTGCATGAATTAGCATTTATGAAAAGTTTGAGAGTTGGATTTTAGTGTGCCTCTACAAGTTATGTTTCCCACTCCATTTACCTGAATTGCTATTGATAACATGAAATGTTTGTTTACCATTCCGCTCTAAAAGTTTTGCATACAAGGTTGTAAGCATACCAAAATAACCTTTGGTGTTTTTTTCATGGCATGTGAAACTTGCTACAGTATATAATTTTAAATGAAGGAGAAGCATGAATTTAATCCTTTTTGGAGTAGCCTTGAAAATCAGTTTCTTAAAAAAAAAAAAAAAGATTGTGCATCTCTTCCTCCCCTCCCCTAGTTTTAGTTACAATATTGCAAAGTAGACTAATCATTGCTATGTTTTTTATATTCAGATACTGAAATACAATTCATCTGGTTAGATCCAAAGGTGCCAGTCTGTGAGCTTGGCCTCTTCCACAAGCACAAGTGTGTTGTCTGATATAGGAGGAGTGCTATTCTTCTTGCATGAACTTTTGTCATAGCTCTTGAATAATATCTTCCATTAGCCATTGAACAATGGTTCACAGAGGAGTACCACTCCCATAATTCCTTATGCTTGTGAATCTCCCCACACCTTGTGTTTCAAATTGCAAGCTTGCATGGCATTTTGATTTCACTAAAGTCATTTGGGTATTCCCAAAGGAGTAACTTCTGACGGAAAAGCTTCTGTCAACAGAACCAGGAGGGAAGCAGTTTGGTGATTCTCCCTGCCCACTGGAGCCCCCTTTCTGCAAAGAATTTTTCTTGTAAAGTGGTATAAAAATTATTACCGTAAATTAAAAAAGATATTCTCCAAAGAGTTGGGAGCCCCCCCCCCCAGAACAGAGAGTGGGGGCTTCAGGGGAATAGCTGACCCCCCCCCCCCAATTCTGCTTCACCATCATTTGAGTGATACTGTTGGATACATTTCATCACCATCATTGCTATTGATTATTTTCCTGAAAGCAGGTTGTTATTCATATAATGCATTTATTTAATAGTTTTTTCCTCTGGGTATCCATGTTATGCATTTACACCAGTGGTGGCCAAACTTGGCTCTTCAGCTGTTTTCTGGACTACAGCTCCCACCACCCCTAGCTAACAGGATCAGTGGTCAGGGATGATGGGAATTATAGTCCCAAAAGTTTGGCCACCACTGATTTACACAGTTGTTTTGTTGTTCTCTTGAAATAACAGGTCTGCGTCACCTTACCATGGCTTCACAATTGTGAATCGACTGAATATGCACAACTTGGTTGAGCCTGTAAACAAAGACTTGGAGTTTCAACTACACGAGCCCTTTCTTCTGTACAGAAATGCTAACTGTGAGTATAAACTTGGAATAATGTTGTTATTTAGGAGACCCCACTTTTTGAACTGCCCTGGACCACTTCTGCTATTAAAGTAATATACGTGTGATGTGGCAGTAGCTAGTTAGACTCTAAACACCAGTTCAGTTTCTGGGGTGCCACTCTTCCAGCTGTGTTCCATCCATAAACAGTGTGAATTCCGTGTGTTATACAGTCCTTCTTTCTTTCTGTTTCGACACCTCTCTGGTCTTTTTGTGTCCTCGAAGACCTGTCTTCATAATTCCAATTGATTGACTAGTAGCAAATAATGGTTCTTAACTGGTGTGTTGAGGTAAGGTAATATCAAAGGCTAGCAGAGATGGGCAGATGCTTGGTTAGGGGAGAGGCAGGGGGGCGAAGTAAAACGTCTTGGGAAGCAGCATGCAGTGGGTAGGCTATGCTGGATTTGAGCATGCATTGTGGGCCTTTCTTCTCCAAGTCACCTCTGCTCAGAGCTAACTGGGGCTGGCACCCCAGCCAGCTGGAGGCAAATTGCGCCAAACATGATGGGCCTTATTCAGCATAGCATGTATTTGTTATTTTCAGCATTTCTGTCCTACCTTTCATTAAAACTATATTCCAGATAGGAAATGGGTACAAGCAAATTATGAGACTATATCTCCCCAAAGATCATAATTTAATTACTTTAGTTTGGCCTATTTCCTTTCATTTGAGGCTTTGCTATGAGATCAAACACATGTCACATAACCATTTTCTTGGCACCAGAGGTAATGTTTGCAAGGACCTGAGAAATTCAAAAAGCAGGATATTTTGAATCAGTTTGGCAAGTCTGCTGGATCACTGTCCTCTCTTGACCACAGTATCTTTAGCTGAGGGAGCAAGGCATGCAGATCTCCAGGTATTTGTTTTAGGATAAAAAATTTCCTGATAACAGTAACAGCTGGATTATTCTTTAAATCTTTTTAAAAAGCTAGCATCACTTATGCTAATTATTCAGTATGTCACCAAAGACCTATTTTAATCTGTATTGAGAAAGTCACTAAGTTAACTTCAGAAGCTCTAGAGAAGACCGTTATAGAATTCCCATCTTTTATTCATAATATATTGAATACGCTTGTAACATCAGTGATATGCTGTAGTTACCAAACTGCATAACAGGAAGCAATATAAAGCACTCAGTGACAAAAAGGATATGACTGCAAGTAAAAACATTTCTAGTGTCCTACAGGGTTGCTAACTGTGCCTTTCTCCATAAAGGGCTTAAAATCTAAGCATCAACCACTTAATAAATTCATAGATACAAATGTGATCAAAAATTTCAGAAACTTGGGTTTGTTTGGTTTTTAAATCAACAATTTTGAACTTACCTCTAAAGGTCTTAAAGAAGTATGCTTCCAAATCAGTTTCACTCACAATTCTTCCTTTGTATCTAATGTCACTGTCTTGATGTAGAGAACGAAATTCCATGCTAATATTAAAAGATAGGTGGTGGTATACAATTCTGAATTCTCAAATGAAGATACTGCCTGCACTTGTACCTTTTCTTCTTTTTTGAGCTCTGTATGTCCTTTTTCCAGTTGAAATGCAGCAGCAGAGATATAATTCCAGAAGGATGTACTTGAAACTCTGTTACCTTGGCGGTAACAACAGATTGCTCCCTAAATATACCTTTGTAGCCAGGCCGTCTTATTTCGTTGCTGTAAAAATATCAAAGTGGGTCCAGAAAGTTGAAGACCAGCCACATGTGCATATCAGCAGTGTTGTCAGAGTGACATGTGTTTGATCAGGGAAGGGGAATGGATCTTTAGTAACTGCTTTAGCTCTGCCTTCTCAAGAAAGATAAGGAGTGGGACTGCTGTTGCTATTTCTGTAGAGAGAAATGGTAAAATTGCATTTAGGGTGTTTATAATGGAGTTTAAGTTGAGGGCAGCCAAACATGTAGAATAGTGTGGCACAATGAGCTAATGTGTTAAACAGCAGTCACTTTCTTGTTCTCTGTTCTGTTGCAAAGCAGTTATCTCTTTTCTGTCTTTGATAGCTAGCTTTGTTTAGGACAGATCCATTAGTACTTGGCTTTGATATCCTCTTAGACATATGTTTTCTTTCACCATGCTAATAACTCCAGATTAAACCAAAGACTCTTCTCTCCTTCCTTCCTTCCTTCCTTCCTTCCGCCCTTCCTTCCGCCCTTCCTTCCGCCCTTCCTTTCTTTCTTTAGCATAACCTTTAACAGGGGCCAGCAAACATTTTTAGCAGGGGGATGGTCCACTGTTCCTCAGAGCTTGTGGGGGGGCCGGACTATATTTTGGGAAAAAATATGGACAAATTCCTGTGCCCCACAATGCATTTTATGCCCGCCCAGAGGTGCATTTTAAATAAAAGGACACATTCTCATGTAAGGACTCACATAAAAACATGCTGGTTCCTGGACCACCCGTGGGCTGGATTTAGAAGGTGATTGGGCCAGATCCGGCCCCCGGGCCTTAGTTTGCCTACCCATGCTTTAAAACCTTGAATTGTTACATACTGTCTTTTATAAGTTATATTACAGTTGGTAGTTGTTGCTACTTTGCAATGAATTCAGCTCATATTATTGGTCTTAAAAGTTTTCCCTTGAGTTAGAAAATATTTGTGAGACAATGTCACTTGTATTTACAGTGGTACCTCGGTTTACGAACTTAATCCATTCCGGAAGTTCGTTCTTAAACTGAAACCGTTCTTAAACCGAGGCTTGCTTTCCCTTAATGAGGCCTCCCACCTCCAGTGCCCTTCCACCATTCAGATTCCATTCTTAGACTGAGGTAAAGTTCGCAAATCGGGACACTACTTCTGGTTTTGCAGAGTTCGTAAACCGAATCATTCGTAAACAGGGCTGTTCTTAAACCAAGGTACCACTGTATTATTATGATTATTAAATTTCTATACTGCCCTCCTCACAGGGGAGTTTACAGTAGTACATACCATAATAACAAACAATAACAGTACTGTACCCACCCATCCCACATACTTAACAATGCCAGAGATTGTTTAATTAGCCAAAGGCCTGGGAGAAGGGGAATATTTTTGCCTGACACCTCAAGATATGTAATGGCAAGCCACCACAGAGAAGGCCCAATCTCATGTTCCCACCTACTGGACCTCTCGTGGAGGAGCCACATAAAGAAGGGTTTCAGATGAGATGGTGGTCCTGAGCCATTTAATGATTTATAGGTAAAAACTATCACTTTGAACTGGGCCTGGAAACTGATTGACAGCCAGTGCAGTTGGACCAGGATCAGTGTAATATGCTCAAACTGTCTTGCCCCAGTGAGCAACCTGGCCATTGAATTCTGCAGCAGCTGAACTTTCCAAACTGTCTTGAAAGACAGAGTTACATATATAATTGTGCTGCAGTAATCTAACCTAGAGGTTACGAGCGCCTAGATGACATAACTTGGGCATATCCAGATAGGGGTGCAGTTGGGCCACCAGCCAAAGCTGATGGAAGGCACTCTGTCCCACTGAGGCCACCTGAGCCTAAAGCGACAGCAGTGGGTTCAGAAGTACTTTCTAACGGAGTATTATTATTTTTTGATGTTTAGGACACAGCTATGTACCAGTTTCCTTAAAAGATAGTTTTGCATTGCTTTGGTCATCTGCTTTCAAAGATTTAATATTTCACAATGCTTAATGGAATCACATCTCCCCATTTTTATTTAAGAATTTGTCCCTTACTGAATCCCAATTTTTGTTAACTGTGGTTTAGTGTTTTGTGTGAATTGAGCCAGAATCTCTTAACACAGAGACCTGGCCACAAGTTCCCTGTTCCATGGAATTATGGGCCTGCTAGCTTGATCCAGTTCCCAATCCCTGTTCTAATATATAATTATCTGTAGTATATTACCAGTATATCTTTTTTAGAGTCCACAGTTATTTCAAATCAGATTACTAAACTGGGCATGCCTCATCCTGCATCTTCATTTTGTCTCTACCCCGTAGCATAGCTACTCTTCTTCCTGTTCCCAAGCGATGGTTTTCTTAACAGTGCCTTTTCCTTTGTTTATTCTGCTTCATATCAGTTGCTTCCTTTACCCATCTTCTCTTGGGACTCTGTTATTTGGCCCATTACTTACTTTGTCTCTCTTCCTCCGTCTGTCTTGCCTTCTGACCTTGAGTTTCCTTCTTGCTAGATCCTTTTTACTCCTTTGCAAGAATAGAATGAAGGTTTATAGCCAGGAAGGTGACACAGAAAGGACTCTGTATATGCGTGTCAGATGAAAGGCTAGAAGTACAGAGTGAAGGAAAAGGAAAGACTCATGCAGTCTGACAAATTTCTGGTTCCTTTAGACCTTTTCTTTTTCACTCCCAGGGCAGAAAGTGAAATACACATTTTTAAATGTATTTAACGCTTATACATAATTCCCTTTTGAGTTAATGTTGTTAACGTCATATCATTTTAATTGTACAAGCATACACATACCTACTCAGAAGTAAGTCCCACTGAACTAAATGGGACTTACTGGTACATCCAGTTAACTGTATAATGTTAAAGCCAAAGTCTTATTTAAGCTGCTACTGACTTTAAGTGAATGGTTCATAATTATCATACACATATAACTGGGCTGAATGTTATGTTGATTTGCACTGCACTTTGGGTTCTGCACTAGTCTTAAGTGCTCATTTTATCTGACCTGCCTGTAATTTAACCTGTCAGATCGGGAGCTTTTTACATGTAACCTTTTTTTTGGCCTAAGATTAAAGCTTTTGCCTGGGAACAAGATGTTTGTTTTCGATATGGTTGTACATATTAAATTGTTCACTAGCAAGTGTAATACCATAACCTAACATCTGTTTTATTATTTGCTGCTCCTGTTTCCATGAATATTTGAAATTACCCAGTAATACTGCTCATATGTGCATAAATCATTTTAAGTACAGAATTTGTAATCCATGCATCCTGCTGTTTTCTGTTTGGAGATATTCTGTAATCAAAATGATTTAAAAATAGTAATAATATTATATTAACTGTCTTTTTTAAATACCTTCCTCAAGTGTCAATTTACAGTATCTGGTTCTATGACAAGAATGACTGTCATCGAATAGCAAAACTCATGGCAAAGTAAGTATCTCATTTTTTTAAAACAACTTTGTGTTATTTCTAGTTTGCATTTTATAGCATTTCCTATAAAACCATGTATCTTTGCCAATATTTGTGCCGCCAGTAAAAATTCATGATAACTTAGTTTGTAATGCACTCCTTAATTTTGTGAGTATGGGCCATTTACTTTCCCTGTTTGCATGCAATACTAAGCCAAACTATGGCTTAGCACCCAGGCAATGTGATATGAGCTCTCTTATAGTGCATGCAAAGTGTATACATGAGCAGAACAGAAGTCAAAAAATAATAATAATAATAATAATATTTATTATTTGTACCCCGCCCATCTGGCTGGATTTCCCCAGCCACTCTGGGCGGCTTCCAACAGAAACCAAATACAACAATATCAAACATTAAAAACTTCCCTAAAAAGGGCTGCCTTCAGGTTTTTTCTGAATGTCAGGTAGTTGTTTATTTCCCTGACCTGTGATGGGAGGGCGTTCCACAGGGCGGGCGCCACTACCGAGAAGGCCCTCTGCCTGGTTCCCTGTAGTTTTGCTTCTCGCAGTGAGGGAACAGACAGAAGGCCCTCGGCGCTGGATCTCAGTGTCCGGGCTGAATGATGGGGGTGGAGACGCTCCTTCAGGTATACAGGACCGAGGCCGTTTAGGGCTTTAAAGGTCAGCACCAACACTTTGAATTGTGCTCGGAAACGTACTGTATTGAATTGTTTTATATTATATATCTGGAGGATAATGCTAAATCAGATAGCCTTGGTACCTCCAGTATCAGACACTACATGCCTCTGAATACTAGCTTATTTGATAGATGGATTAATTTGTTTAATTAACTCCCCCACCCCCAGTTTCTTCCGAAAGAAGCCCAGAATGGCAAACAGCAAGTGAATAAAACAATTCAATACAGATTCAGACTAGACAAATCCTCTTGCTGGGGATCACAGAAAGCTTGTGGGCTTTCTGTAGACATCTGGTGAACTTGATAGGCCCTGGGCCAGGTCCAGCAGGACAATACTTTGGTCAAGAATTTATCATAAACTGGTTCATTTTTATAATTGTAAAGTAACAGAATTATTGAATGGGTGCGATCCGTTGCTCAAAATGAGTGAGGAGTTGCAGTGGATCACTGTATGTAACACTTCTGATTCTGCAACCCAATGCTGGGTTCAAATTCTGGTCAAACCAATGAATAAGAGTGGGGAGAGAGAGGGATTTATAGCAAGGAGCACACGATCCCATGGCTACCAGTTTTTTAACCGTGGTTACAATTTTAGGAGCATCACATCTGCATTGATCCAGTGATACAGAATCCAAATTTCAGATCTGAATCATGCAAATTAAGATTGTCTATGCCAATTAGCGAAGGTTTGCCTCTCTTCTTGTTGTGTAATTTGGTGGCTTTATCGCAGCGTGTGCCCAGCATGTCCTCAATATTACCTATAGTAATGTCATGTCTTGGAGGACAGTCCACAATTTTATTTGGCATCAAATAGCTGCATCAGCAAATACTTTAGAGCTCAGAGAACGGACCACTCTCAACCCTCTCCAGGGAATTTAATGGTATTTATGACCTTCTGTTTCTGTGATTTTTTCATTCTAGACTGGGGAAACATTAATGTAATGATGGTGTGAGCTGTTGGGAGTTAACCTGCTCTAGCATCCTTTCATGAAGAGAAGATATGGCGTGATTGACATATTCTGTGATTGTTGTGATATCACCTTTTGGCTTTCCCATCAGCTGCCTGTAATATAGCCTGATGCTTTTGACATGGCATTTCCTGTTCTTAATAATTAAATCTACCGTATATCGCGGCGTATAAGGCGACTGGGCGTATAAGATGACACCCCCCCCCAACTTTTTATGTGAAAAAACAGAGTTTGGGGTATACTCACCCAGCCCGGGCTCCATGGCTGCTGAGGCGGCGGCAGCGGCGCTGGAGCGGCGGGGAGAGCCTCCCCGCGCTGCACAGGAGATCTCCGCGCTTGCCGGCAAAGCGCACAGCGGCCTCCATGGCTGTTGAGGCGGCGGCAGCGGCGCTGGAGCGGCGGGGAGAGCCTCCCCGCGCTGCACAGGAGATCTCCGCGCTTGCCGGCAAAGCGCACAGCGGCCTCCATGGCTGTTGAGGCGGCGGCAGTGGCGCTGGAGCGGCGGGGAGAGTCTCCCCGCGCTGCACAGGAGATCTCCGCGCTTGCCGTCCAAGCGCAGGACGGCCTCCATGGCTGTTGAGGCGGTGGCAGCGGCAGCTGGAGCAGCGGGGAGAGCCTCCCCCTCGCCGCACAGGAGCCCTCCGCGCTTGCCGCCCATGCCCAGCCCGGGCTCCATGGTGGCTGAGGCAGCGGCTGCGGCTGGAGCGCCGGGGAGAGGCTCCATGGCGGCTGAGACGGCGCACGCACGGCACGCTGAGTCGGCGCACGCACGCAGCCAGTGGCGGGGCGGAACTCCGGGTCACGTCGCATGATGTTGCCGGCGTACAAGATGACCCCCGACTTTAGAGAAGATTTTTCGGGCTTAAAAAGTCGTCTTATACGCCGCGATATACGGTACTCTCACTGCAGGAGACTAGATAAAAACCCACATCACTACTACCATCTCATTGAAGGTTAAAGGTAAAGGTAAAGGGGCCCCTGACCGTTAGGTCCAGTCGTGAACGACTCTGGGGTTGCGGCACTCATCTCGCTTTACTGGCCGAGGAAGCCGGTGTACAGCTTCCAGGTCATGTGGCCAGCATGACTAAGCTGCTTCTGGCGAAACCCGAGCAGCTCATGGAAACACCGTTTACCTTCCCGCCGCAGCGGTACCTGTTTATCTACTTGCACTTTGACGTGCTTTTGAACTGCTAGGTTGGCAGGAGCAGGGACCGAACAACGGGAGCTCACCCCACCGCAGGGATTCGAACCGCCGACCTTCTGATTGGCAAGCCCTAGGCTCTGTGGTTTAGACCACAGTTAATTCAAGCGGCTTTGATCTAACCTGTTTCAGGAAAGTGGAACATTTTTTACCAGGCTACCAAGTGGGGACCAAGCACTGGCTATTCTGAGCCAGAGCCTGGATCTCCTGCCCCTTTCTCTCCCATTTGAAAAGCTTTGTTGAAAGAAACTTTGTTTATAGGGTGACTGGATGCCCTCTGAAGCAAAGTGCTGTTGATACCCAGCCACCCATCATCTTAAGCCACATTTGCATTATACATTTTTAAAGCATTATCATACCAATTTAAATAGCCACGAGCTCCCTCAAGAATCCTGAGGACTGTAGTTAAGGGTGTAGAGATTTCTTAGGAGGCTTCTGTTTTCCATTACCCAGCTACAATTCCCAGAGTTCTCTGGAAAGAGGGATTGATTACTACACTGATATGGTTCCCAGGATTCTTTTGGGGGGAAGCCATGACTATGTGGGATGATACTATATTAAATGTATAGCGCAGTTGTGGGCTCAACTTCTGAGAGGCATCTATGTTTATAAATTAGCATCTCCAAATATTAAGCATCGGGGTGCCATCTTGTCCTCGGGATTGTGGGTGCCTGCCGCTGCAACACGGGCGTGCGACGTCACACACACAACATGCAGGCATGTGATGTCACATGTCCATGTTGCGGCAGTGGTGGCTCCTCTTCTTCCCCCTCTCCGCAGCCAGCGAGGCACTGTTTTCCATTAGGAGGGGCTCAGAGTCGGAGGCAGAGAGACACTGCCTCCACGTCCAAGCCCCATGCCCTGGAAAAGGATGCCTCGCTCACTGGCTGCAAAGACGGAGCTGAACTGCTTCTCTCTCTCAGAGGCAGCACCGCTGATGCCTGCTGGGTTTTCTCATTGACTTTGTGGTGGCTCAGCCCCCACAAGTCGTTACTGTGGGTGCCCATGGTCCCCTGGAGATGGCTGCTATGTAATGCATATTTGGGTCATGGGCTCGTGACCTGATCCTTTAAATTTCTAGCAATGTTCCTGCTCTCGACCAGTAGTTATGGTAAAATAATAGTCTCCTTTAAAAAAACACACACAAAAAATTGATATCCCATCTTTCTATGCATCTGTACACTGAAAGTTACATTTAAAACAAAATAAATGTGACAATATAATCAACTGAAATCTAAAAGCTAGTATAATGCAAACCAGAAGCAAAACAAACCTTTAAAAGGCTCTGACTAAAAATGCAAGTTGAAATAAAATAGTCTGCAAGTGTGCACTTGAAAATTGGCCATGAAGGGATCAGACATACCTCTCAGTGACTAGACTATATCATTTGTATTTCTGTTCCTCTAATCTTACTCTTTCTTATACAGAATTTTGCACACAAACACACCATCCAGCTGATGAGAATCAGGCTATTCCCGTAATGCACTTCCTGTGATAATTTGTGCCAAAAAATGTCATTATAAGCTGGGCTCTATTGTTTGGCAATAAAACATTTTTGGAGTAGTGGCTAATAAAGGATTTTATAGAGGAATCTCCTGGTGTTGTTTTTTGATGGGCTGCTTTGTACATGTCTACAAAAGTAGGAAATGGTCACATGAAAAGTGAACTGGGTAGTCTTGGTGACTGAGCACATTTACAAGTAGCCCAAATTCAAAATTCCTTCAAATGCGCAAAAGTTTTGTGTGTGTGTCAATGATCTGCTTTTTTTTTAGAAAGTACATTTACTCCTTCTACTACCTTGGGAAAGGCCTAACCTGGTCATAATCAGTGGAATCATAGGTGTTGGTTTACAGTATTACTTGCTCCACTTTATATGTCTTTACTGTTAGGTTATCTAAATGCTATACATAACCACTGTACAAAACCCTGCCATTTTTGGGAAGTAGAAACCAGCAATGAATTGAAATTATAAAATTCAGGTTTAGAACGTATAGCTCTATTGGGGTTAAGATGTGCACAGAATTCATGAAGCATGTATTCAGTTCAAAATATGAAACAAAATGTTTCTATAGTGAATGGTGTGTTTTGCTGTACATTTTTAATAAAATCTAAATATATGCTGTCCCCCCTCCTCTATCATAGAGTAGTGCAAGAAGAAGCTCAGAGATCCCAGCTGCTGTTCCAGGACAGAAGAAATGTCAGCAGGATTAATGGATGCACTGATATCCTAGAGATGCTTAGCAAAGCTAAGGTTGAATATGAACAGGTAAGGAAAGTATCTGTATTAGAAACTGGAGGTCAGACTTGCATTAAATATTTTAATGGGAGCCAAAATAAACTTGGTGTACTTTTTTTTTTGCTAACTGTTGGATGGTTATCCCTCAGTGATTTCCATTCATTCTATTTTCTTTTTCTAGCAGAAGGCACTGGCAAAATGGGGCTGTCCTGCCTTGTTTTTCTAAGAATATCTGGATTTCCATTAATGTAATTTTTGTGTGTCACTGTACATAATTAGGCTTTTGAAATTTAATTTCAGCCTCAAATGGCTGCCTTTCTGGAAGCTGAGATAAATGTCAAAGGAGGTGTTGCGTACTATTACTCAAGGTTCATGTTCCTTCTGTCCAAACTTGATTATATTACCAACAGACCTGGAAAAGTGGGCAACAACAAAGTTGCCTGTATTTTAGTATTCCCCTAGCACAACTTCACACTCTAGAAACTTTCCTTCAGTCTTCAGTACTATAATACAGTCTGTTTTCTTTCTCCTTACCCAAACTTGCTGAAGGAGAAAGAGTGAGCAGTGAATCATCATAGGCAGTGCATTGCAATATTAAAATGCCTCAAGGCATGTTGAATCATGAAGCAAATGGCTAAGGGCTTTCATCTATCCTGGAATACCAATTTTAGACACATTGGTGTTTATCCAAGCTAGAATAAGTTGCTGTACCTTTTAAAAACAAAAACAGCAGCCCGTCATGGTTTATAAAATAATGGCGACATAATCCGTCTTGGCTCTGACAGTAATGACTAAAAACTATAAGGAGAAACAATGAGAGAGAGATATATTTTTCTTCAAGCTTCTGTTTTATCTGGGAGAAGGGGCATAGTTTATGTGAGTAAAACATGCAAATATGGTTTTGCCTTAGTATTTTACATCTGATCAGTTTAAATTTCTTCGTTCTATGTTTAATGCCTTCCCAACCCTCGCCTTCAGTAGCAATCTATCTATATAATGTAGAGTTGTCTAACTCACCCTGTGCCTTCTTAACTGCATTGCAACCACACGTCCATTACTGCCTAGGTTCTATTAACTATGGCAGTCTCCCCTCCAACGCGCCTGTGGTGGGGTGTCCAGTCCTTCAGAAATGTGTGCACTGTGAACGCCTCATCTACTTCCAGCCCCCACCCATCTTGTTCCCTCCCTCCTCAGAGAGACATGTTAAATGAATCAGGTAGGATTAGAGGTAATAAGAGAGGAGAGAATAAGCAAGTACTCCTTGATTTTGGTTTTTTTAAGGTGGTGGAGTAGAATGAATTAAGAAAAGGAACAGTTTCAATGAGTTGGGTCCAGAGTATCTCCTTCTGTTTTTGAAAGGGGCCTGGATCCATCAGAGGTTTCTGTTCCGTTTTGGCAATTCCCCCATTATGGCCTTATTCACCACCTGCTACACTTTTCTGGAGGGTCCCCTAGTGCTAGAGTACACCTTTCAGGGAGCGACGGGAGGAAGGAGAAGTCATTGAAAATACTCCCCCCTCCCCCTCTTCATGTGTGAAATGTTTTGTAACCGCAACACTATTTATGGGATTTCTCAACACAATTCAACAACATTGAGACATTAACATGATCATCACTGTATCTACATAATGGAATAAAGAAAACCTTCACAACCTAATTTTCTGCTTTCAATGCTGTTAAAGACAAAGGAGAAACCCAGAAATAATTTGGCAACCTTAATCATGTGAACTATTCTGGAAAATATGTCTACTTGTCTGTCTTGTAAAGTTCATTGTAAGCTAACTTTATGTCTAAATCTGCATGCCCTCTTCTCTTTTCTCTTGAGGTCTAATATGAATAGCTGGGACAGGTTGAATTGAATCACTTGATTAAATGTATACACCATTCTGTACACTCAGGGCAGGTTGAATTCATTATAACACTGCCTCTTCCATCTGTGGGAGGCAGAGACTCCGACTCCACATTCTCTCGCATACTTTGCATAACTCCTCCAGCTATTGAAATGTGCCCTAAACCACAGCTATCCAATTTGGTTTTCAGAGGTGATGCTTCTAAATATGCAGATCTGTAAAGTACCTGTTTAATGAAAGAAATGAGAGGGAAGCTTTAGAAATAAACTCCTGGTATAAATTGAATTAGTGTTTTATGTTGTTTAGTTGTGGGTTCTTTCTGTTGCTGTGTCATGTGTCTTACACATTATTGCTCCTTATTCTTTTAATTGCATGCTTTTTCAAGCGTGTGTATGTTTTTATGTCATTTCTCTTACTAATTCCTTGCCAATTATCTTGAGTCTATAATAATTATAGGTGAATTTGCATTTTATAGAAAAATCTGCCTAGTACAGTCCAGATGGATCATAAAATAATCCTGCTGTGCAGCCCACATGTGATGGGCGGAGAGTCGGCATGAGAATGGGTAGCCAGGAGTGAGAAAAGAGTTTTGTAACTGCCTGAGTGATTTAATATAGGATTCTAAATCAGCTTAATCTTTCATGTACTCTCTGCATCCAGTCCGTATGAGAAAATGAATGAGTTTGGTTAGTGGGTGGATTCTTTATTCTGGGGTATTTTCTGGGGTATTGTCAATCTATGTTGTGAATTTTAAATCTGTAAGATAAAGTAAATCTTTACATATTTATGCAAAGTTGTAGTGGTGTGGCAGGTTTCCATTGATGGCCATGTTTGCAGCTTGCAGCTTGCTGCAGTTGGCTTAACTTCCTTGGGTTGATGGTCAGCTCATGAAGCTTGAAGCTTGTACTTGGGGGAAAAACTTTGCGTAAGGTAATATATCGACTGAATTTTTTCTCCAACAGCAGCAAAGACTGTCAACTTCAGCTCTGTTGACTGCATCATAAATGGCACACTCAAAAGATTTAAACTGGCAGGTCTCTTGAACCATGAAGCTGAATCATCACTTTATTTTAGTGCTGTTAGTACATTTGCCTAATGCCTGGAAACATGCTGGACTCATGACAGTTCTAGCTAATTTTATAATTGTTCTGTGTACACCTTGGTGTGTATTTTCACAAGTGTAAGCACATCTACCCTTTTAGAGGACGTGCACCCAGTTGTATAGCTGTAAGAGATGTTTAAAAACTCTGTTGCGTAGACATTCTGTATCTTCTCCATTCATCTGGGTAACCCAAATGGCCTGAGTCATGCATTCTTGTCTAGCTGACAACAGCTGGGAGAACTGTTTGGGTTGAAACTGGGTGATGCTGGCCATGATGTTTACTCAGCTTCTGATCAAGTTGTGCCTTTAGCATGACACTGGCAGAACTATGATATGATTGTGCAATGTCATAACCACAACATTGAAAGATAGTATGTTGTGAAAAGCGTAAAGTGCAGAGAGAAGAGGAGCAGGCGAGGTAGTAGAAATCTTCCTGGGAGGTTTATAGAGGGGTGCGAAAAATGAACACGTCTAAGCGGGAATTAAAAACAATAATGCATTTTATTTTCTAGAATCAGAAGAGTGACCTCATTTGTTGGACACAACCAAGTGCAAATCCCACAAAGACGGAAAATACAGAGATTTCAGAGCATGGATCATCAATGTTACAAATGCAAGACCATGTATGTTCATTTTAAAGCACTGTGAAATTACTGCACTGTTTTGTTACCTTTATAACAATTGGATCATGGGGTTGTACCCAGTGCTTTTTTTTCAGGGGGAACGCAGGGGGACACATACCCCTAAACATTTTGTGAATCTTTGTACTTTTGTCCATTTATTGTATTTATTTCCCCCGATTTGAACTACAAAATGGTGTTTTTCTTGAGTCAAAATGAGAGTACCCCTTAATATTTTTAAAGAAAAAAAGCACTGGTTGTATCCAATGGTAGCACTGCAAGCCAAGGCACCCCATTTTCACAGATTCCCCCCAGCAATCGTTGCCCTCTGTGCTATATCCCATAGTGTTTCAGAGGGTCCTCTGGCTCTCAGGAAAAGCTTTTGAGGCCATAGGAGACTTGTCCTGGGTAGGAGGGATCAGTAAAATCGGGGGCCTTGTTTTGTGCAAGTGGAAGTGCTTAGCACTAGTGCAGAGCCACCAGTTGGAAACAACCATTATGAGTTTTCAGGTCCTTCTAACTGGAACATGGTGTAGATTGCATTCAGTGCTGTTCGTAGGCAGCTGTTTGGATCCAGCAGAGGCTTCCATAAACAGAAGGGGGTGGGAAATAATTTTCACTGATTTCCCCCTTCCCTCTGGAGACCCTCCAGAACAGCATGGAAGATCACTTGGAAGACGGCAGAAGAAAGGGGAAATTTGCCAAAAACAAAACAAACAAAAACCCCCAACCCCCTCCCTCTTCTGCTGGATCAAAGAGCCTTTTGTGTACAGAAGGGACAGCATTGGAAACAACCCCTGTGTCTTCATTTTAAAGGTATAGATGACCTCTGTGTTGAACTATACCTGCTGAATAATCACATATTATATTTGTTGGGGCCGCCTTAGGTGGAGTGATTGCAGGCTTCCCCTGCTGGTTTAAAAACAACAAGAGTTCCTAACACAAGAGAAACAGGCTAGACTGGAACTTTTCTTTTCCATGGTGCTTTAAGGTTAGAACGAAGAATGTGAGAACCATGAGTGCAGCATTCATAACTCTGTTGTATGTCTAAACATGGATTCTGTCCCTGCTGTAGGTTGCTTTTACGGCAACAGTAGGGACATCTGACCACCTAGGCCAGCTTTGGGCCCTCATCGGACATCGTAAGGCTTATCAGTCAACTAAACAGGAGCTTTGGCTAAGAAGTGAGACAGATAGCCAAGAAAGATACTGTATACTAATACAGAAAATTGGTTGCAAGAAATAAGATGAGCCTGGTCTTGAAGGTCTTCTGCCTGCTAATAGTGCCATCTAGTGGAAGAAAAGGAGTGGTGCACAATTTAATCTTTAAGAGTCTCCTTCTAGAAATGGGGTTTTAGGGCCATTTTGTCTTACTGAAGCCACTGAGGGTTTTTGACAGATCTACAAGGAAGATGTTGGATGTTTCAATTTTTTAATTGATGTAATTAATCAGAAGTAGTCTTATCCACTTTTTTTGGCTCTAAATGAGGTTTGGGGTGCGTAGTCCTAATTATTAGTCTGGAATTGGAGATTAAAGTGAACCAGTGCTGCAAGATTCTAAAATATTACACTTCTACATCACAGGAGTTTTTCCATCCTTTTTATTTCTCTTTCTCCGCCACCTTTTCCCCTTTTATTATTCCCTCCCTCCCTCCCTCCCTCCCTTTTTGGTGTCTTCTACTCTGGGCCACTATTGGGATTACAGTGGTGCCTCGGGTTACATACGCTTCAGGTTACAAACTCCGCTAACCCAGAAATAATGCTTCAGGTTAAGAACTTTGCTTCAGGATAAGAACAGAAAGTGTGCTCTGGCGGCGCAGCGGCAGCGGGAGGTCCCATTAGCTAAAGTGGTGCTTCAGGTAAAGAACAGTTTCAGGTTAAGAACGGACCTCCAGAACGAATTAAGTATGTAACCAGAAGTACCACTGTATACACACATGGAAGGTAATGGCTGGCTAGTGAAGGACCCTGTGTGAGAGGCAGGGAAGGGAAGAAAAGGAATCTCTCAGGTGATAACTGGAAGGGTCAACCCCTTTCTCTGTGATACAAGGGTTAAGATCTAATTGAGAGAGGACTTTGCTGTTTCTTTTTCTTTTCATTTAAATTAGTTTGTCTTTTATTATATTGTATTATGAAACAGCTTCCAAAAAATTATGACATAAATGAGTTTTGCAGTTCTGAAAGTGGCAGGGAGCTAATTTTCTGACCATGAAGATTTCCTTCTGTGCACAGGGAACAAATAAATCCTTGCCGTAATCACACACAACCCCATTTCTCCTCCAGCATGCTGGAGCTCTGCCTTGTGTAACAGTAACACACCATGCCATGCAAAGTAACCCAGTACCCTTTTGTTGGCCTTCTAGCAGCTCATTCCTTCCTATGCCCATGTGCAGAGCTTACTTTGACTTTAAACTCCTTTTTTGTACTTATCTATTATGGTTTGCAATCTTTACAGATATGAACTACTTATTTGTGAGGCGAAACTGATACTGCCATGAGATAAGATGGTGATATCTGTGCAGAATGGGTGAAGGAGTATGGAAATAAGTAGCTTCTTGGGGCAAATGTGCTTACGGCTCCTTAATTTTTTTTAAGTCACCTGATAAATATTCTCTCCTTAAAGGTGTTTGCAGATTAAAACGCCTTGCAATTTTAAGGACAATAAAAAGCAGTAGGAAAACAAGCTCTTACAGTTAGGATTCCAAGAATTAGTTGTTAGCGTATATTGTTTCATCATAATATACAAGCATATCGTGCCACATAAGTATAAAAATATTGTTGATAAAACCAATGGCCCACAATGTGTTTTTTGCATGGCTCTACAACTTTTAGCAAGCTGTTCTCTTTTAAATTCTACACACTACCACTAATTTACTGGAGACTTGTCTTTGTATACACTTTAAGCTGAGCTTCTGGTCATTCTTTTATCTCTATTTCTAGCCATGCTCATCCATACCAAAACACCTAACAGTGGAAGAGTTATTTGGAACTTCATTTCCAAAGGAACACAGTACAGTTCCCTACTCTAATCCAGAGAGAACCAAGAAGCCTGACGCCTCATGCAGAGAGCACAATTTGCTCCTTCCTTTTTCATTTGAGCAGTCGACAGTGATCCATCAGCCTCTGGGGAAACTGGATGGCTCAAGCTTCAAAAGTAATTCTTGTACCTTACTGCCACAGGAGTGTATGCCACCCTTACTGATTGCCTCACCTTCTGCCCCACAACCTGAAGTGAATAAAGCTTCAAACTATGCCATACAGCTAAGCCCTAACCTTAATTCCACTCTGGCCACGGAAGCTCCCTGCGTGCAAATGCTTCAGAGCGGCAGCACAAACAATAACATGCTGCAAGTTATGCAGCAGGCTGCCAAGCAAATGTCTCCGCTTGTGAATCAGCAGCCGTCTGATGTGAACCACGGTCCGCAGAACATCACTCCCAGTCAGAACCAATTCTTAACATCTTTGGCTGCAACCAGTACAGAAAGTGCTTCGAACATGCCGCTTCCAAATACGGATCTCCTTCAAAAACTCAGGTTGACCCCACAACATGATGTTATGCAGCAGTCGGTAAATAAAGCGCCAGTAGCGCCTAACTCTTCTTCTGCCGCTAGCCAGCTGGCAACCCCAGATCGTTTCAAAGAATCCCACACCAAACAAGCCCTGACTGGTAAAGCGATTGCACCTGTTCAGGTCAGTTCTCTTAGTGTATAACAAAATGGTTAGAGTGTTATCACACTGCTGTTCACAAAAGAGAAGCAGGCGGGCGGCCCAGGTATGGAGGCAAGTGGGTGGAGCAAGCAGTTGGAGTGCAGCCCAGGTGAGCTGCAGAAGACTAGCTCCCCATCAGCTGTCCTGCTCTGCTGCCACTGCGCACCTCATGGCTTTTGCTATTCCAGCCTCATCAGCATGGAAGGCCATGGAGGGAAGTGGCAGCAGAGCAGGACAATTGCTGGGGAGCTGCCCCAGCTTGTCCTGCCTGTTCCTCTGTGGCTTGCCTGGGCTGCTGCCTAGGCGAGCTGTGGGGGGACACAGGTGCATGGCTTGGGTGAGCAAAATGAGCAGGGTTGCGGCTCCTAGTAAATTAATATATGTAGATTTCTTTAGCAATAAGGTTGAGTGTAGAAACATTTGTAGCTTAGTGCTGTTACCAGCGGTTCTCATGTTACTACACCATGTTATTTGAGTCTAAAAGTGCCAACACAATTCCTTTCTTGCCAGTGGGTGAATTGGACATTTGTATTGGATACTAGTCTTGTAAAGGGTGCTTTATAACACTGTTTTGGCTAGGCAGTTAGTTATTATTATTTTTTAACAATGTTGGGTTTTTTCAGTGTTTTTCTTTAAAAGTGACGTATTGATCAGAAAACTTTGGTCCAATACAGATGAAATTGTGTATCCGGCCAAAACAGTATTTGTTGATTATGTCAGTAGAGACTAGATGGTCAGAGAACTGTGCTTGAATCTGGAAGACCAAGTCTCACCTTTCCAAGCAACCCTGTGGTGGTGAGAAGTACAGTATGTAACTGACAATTTTGGTTACGAACTCTTATACAGTAATAGGTTACCTTAGGTATCTTATCTAACAAATGAAGCAATAGCATGTGTATGTGTATGAATTTTTAAAAGGGGGAAATGTAAGAAGAATGCGGGATTGTTCACGTACTACGTATTTCTTTCTTTAAAATTGTAGGTTGCACAGCAAAGCAAAGAGCTTGAAACATTTTCACACCCCAAAGCTTTGTCGAAGGCAAGCCAAGTATGTATTTAAATCCTTGCATCACCATAGTGTCTTTCCCTGTCTGGGTTTGTGCAAAGGCCAATTCTAAACAAAACCTGGTTCTATCCAGGCTGATGACCCAATGTGTCTTCAATCCTGATCCCTTTCCATTAATTAGGATGACCTACTTCTCCTCTACTGGTATACTCCTCCTGGAGACCTCCAGGTCATGCAAGAATTGAAATATGCCTAGCCGACAATCCTTTCCCTTGTAGCTCATAAAACAATAATGCAATTGGCTGCTCTCTATAAAAGTGCCCATTTTTTTCCAGAGCACATATTAGTAACCTCTTGTTTCTTTATAAGACCGAGTTTATACGCTGGTACAAAGAGTCCAAGAAGGCATCAACAATTGTACTACTATCCATATTATTGCAAATCGCTACATAGTTCTCTTCGAGCTACCACATCAGTATGCCAGAATAAAAATTTGGGTTTATTAATTATTTCCTGAATGGCGTTGTGATCCAGGTTGGTTCACAGTGGTTACTGTTAGCATCCATAGCTTTTGTGAGGCCCTTTCAACTTAAGCCGCTTCATTTCTGCATGCAAGTCCCTGCAGCTTGTATAATGTTGGAAGCGCTGAGGTCACATAAGAGCCAGTGAAGCAGCTGCTGCTTTTGCCGGTGTGCCAAGGAGCTACGTCGCTGGTTCTTGCTATTTTAACTGGGGCTTCAAACAGTACCAGAAAGGTAATGTCAGAAGCGGCTTTAATATATCTGGATGGTTCTTGAAAAATGAGAAAAAATCATCCCCATCTCATTTGATTCCTTGTTTTTGCAGGTTGCTTCCCCACAGTTTGCTGCAGCTACAACCACAATGGCACCTTCAGTCCTCCTGTCACCTAGTGTGTTCCAACAGTCAGCTATGAAGTCCTCCGACATCGAAAACAAAGTTGGTTCCTCTTCTCCTCTCACGCTTGGAGCAGTAGATGTTCCAACATTACCTCCGACAGTTCTTACTAGATCTCAGCTTCAAGAAACCTTAATATATCTAATAAAGGTACAGTCAGTGACTCATGTGGCCTCTTGATTCAGAATAAAGTGCTGATTATCAGTGGGTACCATAAAGAAGGTTAGGAGGAATAACACTGATAGGTGTGTTAGATCATTTAGCAATAAAAGCAGCAGCTAGAGAACTGTTACCAATATTTTAAGTGGTAATGATATTGATAACCTTAAAAATGTGAGAATTGTTAATTCAGTTAAATAACACAATTTATTATTAAGTATGCTAACTTAAATGTCATCTACCAAGGACAACTCTCCAAGTATCTCTCTATCTAAGGATTTTGAGGCAAGAGGTATGCGCTTCAGGGCTGATTCAGAAATATTTGGAGTTCATATTTCTAAGCCATTTAATAACTGATGAATTAGGAAAGTGGGTAACCAGGGCCTCCCAAGTTGCAAATTTTGTTTTAAAAGTCTGCTGTGGCTATGGCACCTGAAATGTGTTGGACATGCAGAGGGTTCTGATTTTTGAATTGTCCAAATTGTTCACAACCAGAGGATGAAATAAGTGCTGTCTGCATTTTAAACAACTGCTCAACCTTCCCATAGTTCAGTGTTTCTTTTGAGTGAATCTAATCTGTACGTTCAGAAGGATGGGAAAAATGAAGATGAAAGATGTTTGACATTTTACATGAAAACCTCTAGCAAAATGGGTTACAAAGGTGTAGCTGGAGATCATAAATCAACCTGCTTCACATGCTTTACCACAGGAGTTTGTTCATTAGAAGTTCCAAGTGGCTTGGCCATTCTTGGTTTATTCTGTTACGAAATATTTGAGAGTTCATTGAGACTCGTATTTAGCCAGCAAAAGCACACTTGTTTTTTTAGTTATGTATTGGCTTCAGCTGCAAGGCTGCTTTGTAAGTGTGCCAATAGATCCAGTGAATCACAAAGAGAGATCTTGCACCTAGGACAGGCTTACATTAAGAGGATTGTTTTGCCCTTTTTGTCATCACCAGGGTCACAAACCTTTGTGCTACATCAGGGCTCTCTAGTTCTTTCTATACTGATATCAGTAAGTCTTGTCTACAGAGTACAGATCTAAAAATAACAGGACACAGAAATTAGTGTTTTGGTAATAGAATTGTTAGGAATAAAATGGGCCTGTACTCAGTCACATAATCAGCTTTGTGGCCTCTGTTTTGTGTCTTTGTAGTTTTTTTTCTGCACAACCTGCTATTTCTTTTCCCCTGTCAGAACTGCAAGTGAAACAAAGAAACTTGCTGACTGTGAAGGGAGGGGAGAAGAGCCCCTATGAACAGAGGTCAACTGTCAGCAATTTTACTTTGCAATTAAAATCATGCCGCACTTTCAGTGATCTTGAGAATGTGCTTTGTGTTGTCTTAAACCTTCACAAATGCTGTTTCTGACTGCTCTCTGCTTTGTGTATGTCCGATCTGGTTAACGGTTGATAATATTATTATTAAACTCTGTTTCCCTTCAGTAGAGGAGTATTAAAAAATAGTGCTACAAAATTCCATGAGCTATATGTGGATCCAAAATGCAAAGCTCATCTGATTGTTACATTTATTATAACTAGAGTTCTTTAAGTGATGAATAAATAAAACAATTTAAAACACCAGTCCAAATAAAACACCAGTCAAAGGACAGCACAGAATCCCTGTAAAACGAAACAGCTGGAGCAGAGGCTAAAAGTCAAATAATAAAACAGTAATGGAGAGCAACTCCTCACTAAAACCATGTTCCAAGTTTCCATTAAATGTAGATAAAAATGAATTAATATAGCTGATTCTTAAGAGAATAAAAGAGGATTTATTTTTTTTACTAAGGAAAGATATTAAAATAGGTGAGAGGTGATCACCTGTGAGTGAGGCTGCAGAGAAGTGTGACTAGCAGCTGCATGTGGAGGAGCAGGGAATCAAATGCAGTTCACCAGATTGAGTCCACCGCTCTTAACCACTACACCACACTGGCTAGATGATGCTTGGGCTTCAAACTCTACAATTCTAGGATTCTATGGCTCTGCTTAGTTTCATTGTGGTGGTGGGCACAGGGAGGAGCCATTAAAAGCATAGAGTGCCGTCAATTGCAACCACCTAACTATTATGTGCAGCCTGAGTCTCTCCCCTCAGAGAGAATTGTCCCTTCTCTTCCCAGTTCTTATTTGGCCTTCTGTTATTCCCGTCACAGTATTTTGGCAGCAGCAATGTGGTAACTGCTTTGCTGTGCAGTATATGCTCAGTGATATTTCTGAGCTAGGCCTATATATAATTGATGGTATAGCTTTATTAAACTTCTTGCCTCCTACCCAACTCCTAAACTTAGTGATTGTAAGAAACTGCATCTTCATTCAACTTGGGTTTCCTATCTCCTAATTCTCTAATTCAAATAAATACAGGTTTTGTTAATAGGTATAGAATAATGAATTGGGTTGGAAAAAGTGATGAATTATTTCTGTCATTGGTTTAATTATGTTCCCTCCCCCTCTTTCCTTCAGAATGATGCGAATTTTCTTAGTACGCTTCATGAAGTTTATTTACAAGTCTTGACCAAGAATACGGACAGCATCAAACTATAACTGAAGTAAATACAGTTCAACTTACCACCTAATAGTTTCAGAAACAATTATGCCTCTTCTGTGAAACTGTTAATATTTTTAAAGGTTGTTTTTAGTTGAAGTTTTAAGTTTTGTTAAAGTAAGGAGACCTTGTCCCTTAAAATTGCATAACTAATGTTCTCAGAAGTGATCTAGGTTTCACTGTGACCAACCACCAGCAGGCTTTTATTTCTGTATGCCAAAAATGGTCTTCATGTTTTAACAGCACATTGTTTTTGAGTGGGTTTAGAGTAATATGAAAAACTGTTTTGATTTTTCTCTATCTGGTACATATGTCTAAATAATTAGGGTGAATGTGGCCTAAGCCATCTTCGGCAGTTGAGTAAAGATAACAAGTTGTGAAGCCAGCTTCTGATTTAAAGAGCCATGGAAGGAATGCAGAAGATCATTTTAGGCTTTGGAAGGAAACAGTGGAAAGCATTGTAAAAATGCTGGGGGTTTTTTTAGCTTTGAGCTGGGTGGACTCAGCATGGTATTGACCATCAAATTGACTCTCTTAATATGCAGTGTTGGCTTATGCATCCTAATGTTTTACTAAGGCAAAATCAAGATGGATTATGAAATACCCCTTTAACAATACTTGCAGTGTGCTTATATTTTGTTTATGGTACTATTTTCAAGCAAATAATTTTAAAACAGAAATGGTTGGAACATCATTGTGGTCATCTTATTGTCCTTTCCAGGCTTAATGCAAATTTTGGAGGTTTGCCTGTAGCATAGATGGGAAGGAACCCAGAGAAATGTGTATAATTTCGTTTGTGGTGTTCAAAAACGGGCACATAAACAACAAATGCAGTCTGCTCTTCTCCCAATATTTTCCCTCCATTTGCAGGTTTTTGTGAGTTCTCATAGAAGGTTAAGATTTCATTACCACTGTAAAGATCAAACTTCTTCCCAAAGGAAGTTGCTCTGATCTCCTTCTTGTTTTATATGCTGCTATCGGTCTCTCCTTGACTTGTATTTATTTCATTATGGCATGTGATAGTAGCTAGCAATACTCTAGTGTAACATAAATCTCAATATGTTCAAGCAATACTAATATTAAAGGATGGGGTGGTTTTTGTTTTTTAGTAGAAGGTCTTTGTTTTATATTGTGAAAGGTAATTTTGTAATCCTTTTAACCTATCAACACACACTGCTTATTTGTCAAAGCATTGCTGGAATGGAGGATCCATGTGTTACAATCAGTTTCCTGTGCAAGCCATTGAAACGAGTAGGGCTTGATAAAAAGCACAGCCAGGATCTTATAAAGGCCCCCTTCTTTTGGTAGAGTTTGCAATGGAAAAGGTCCTGAATTAGAATGTACCTGTTGCTCTTAAAATTTAAATGTAACGGTGATCCCTTCAAGGTATCTGCAATTCATCTAATTATGATTCCACCACAAATCAGTGTTTTGATATATAGTGTGTTGGATTTTTAAAAAATCAAAATATGTACTTCATTTTGAGTGATTTTAAGTAGGTGTTTTTATGTTTAGCAAAATCTGCCTTTTGAGAGAACCTCTTCGGCCTTTGAACTCAGTGTTTCTAGTTGCAAACATAGTATTTTATATCAGATATATGTGCAGAATTCAGGGAAATATGTTAGTAGTGATATGCATATTTGACTAATGTTTTGGCTTTAATGGTAAAACTAAAATGCATCTTTTCAGGCTTTCTAGACTTTTTTTTTATGAAACATGAGAGCTCTACATAAATGCTGGACCTTTGATAGCACACCCATGTATGTGCACCAACAAAAACATGCTTGCTTATTTAAACAGAATTATTCTGTATGAAGCTTTTTCCTGGGGGTGGGGCAGGAATCAAGCCACTTCAGTACTCTTCAGTTTATTTTAAGTGGCTATATTAACCATACCCCCTGAACCAAATTTATATAATGCTGTGTTTGTAGATAATAAAGACTCAAGAACAGTCCTTAATTATTGTGGATGGAAAGAAGAAAACCTTCTTAGCCATAAGCATAATATTGGAGGAATAATTATATTGAGCTGAACTTTGTCACAATGTTCAAAGTAAGCATTGTATCCAGATATCTGAAAATGAAACCGAAGTAGCCAGTGTGGTGCCCTCCAGATGTTGAACTGCAACTCCCTGGCCACTGACCATACTGGGTAGGGCTGTTGGGAATAGCAATCCAACATCTGGGGGACACGTTGGCTACCCCTGCTATAAAGGGTTCCCTGATATTGAATGTACCATTACGGTTTTGTTTCTTCAAGGGGTTAGTGAGAGAGAGTTTTGCTTCAAACATCATCACTGTTTCAAAGAATATTTGTCCCAATACACTTGGTCCTCCTGTTTACTATTTTGCATTATAATTCCCTAGAAACCTCATCTGGTAGCTTGTCAGGTCAGAGTTCTCAACTGACAGAAGTATCTGCAACATCAATAAATAGTTCTCTGCTTCCAAAGAATTCCCTTAGCTAGAAGAAAGTTGAACTTTTTTTTGTCAGATTTGCATTAACCTAGGATCTTACACACACCATTAACAACATTTGTGTATGTAGCAGGCTCAATCTGGGAGATCACAGGCAAACTACGCAATGCAAAGCAGCATTCTGCTTTTATAGCTTATTGTAGCGTGAGAAGTTAACAAACGAAACAAAACAAAACTTTTTAAGAATTGCTTTGAAAAACAAAACTCTGCTGCAAGGTAAAAATCACAGAAGCTTACAAAATGTAGAAATCACTGGACAGCTTTAGCCTGATTACATATGGTCATATCCAACAGTAATCATACTCAGAGTAAACCTATTGAAATTGATGGAATTAAGTTCCTTAAGTTGAATGATTACAATAGGTCTGTTCTCAGTGCGATTTAGTCTTTTAATCTCTTGTAGAAGTTTAGAGTTATAATGAAACATTTTATTCTTACCTGCATGTAACAGTAACAAATACATAGCTAACCTACTTGGGCCATTCTTTTCAAGCTTATATTTTAGCAAGGTATTTCCCACAAGCAAATGAATGATTTTAGACTGTCCTAAAAATCAATATTCAGTATCTAAGCATGTATTTTTTTTCATTGCCTATATGCAGCATTTTATTTAAAATTGCTTAATATTTGTCCATCCAAAAGTGGCTTTAAAACAAGCAGCTTACTCAATAAGAACTCATTGCTGTTTTGTTCTGTTGCATTAACAATGTTTTCTTAAAAATGTGCCTAGCAACTCTGTATTTGTGACACACCTGGCAAAATGTAAACAGTCTGCTAAGAGCTAAGGCACACTATCACAGTATGACAAGTAAAAGCATGTCTTATTCTGACATGGGGTTGGAGTCGAAAGTTTCTTCCATGAACAGAAAAGCTCATTCTGTGGAAGAGACAAATGTTGCTGAAGGAAAGGGGGAAGGTGATCTTGCAGATCCCCACTTCCTCCCTGCCTCCCCCATGCCGCCTCAGTTTTCTGGAAGGTTCCTCAGCCCTCCAGAGTAGTTTTCCATCTTCTGAGAGTGACATTTCACTCCCTGGAACTTTGTGGATCTAAGCCAGCGAGTATAATCATGTTTCAGGCATACTAAATGGTATCCCCACCCCATTGCCCACCCCCGTAGTTCTCTTTTGCTTGGATTTAGGGCATTCCACCAATGCCATGTTTAGGCACGGGTATAATTAGTGTGGAACTTTCCAGGAAATATATTTAATGTGGAGTGGTCTGACACAAAAACCCAGCCACCTCTTGTTGGCTTACATGAGTTGCTTCTTAAGCATATCTTAAAAAGAGGAATGTGTGCAATATATATTTCACCTCAGTTTTGGACATCTTTCGTGAACATGTTAAAGGTGCAATATCTTCACTTTAAGTGGGAAACATTTGCAATAATTTCCCCCTGTGGTTTGTTTTTGTACCAATTTAACATTGTGGGCACATGGTGGTTGTCTGTTAAAAATGCACACTACACTCAGTGTTTGGGTTTAGCGCTTTAATTTGCACTCGCATGCATATCAAGAGTTTGAGGTGCTTCCGATCTTTTGGATTTCAAATGATTACTTTAGGGAAACAATGGGCATGGTCCTGTTCCACAGGCACAGTATTCACACCTGAATGATTCCCAGAGGATCAATAGAGCCCTGCTTCCCCATTTTTTGTGGGCACATAGGAAGTACAAGAGACCGTTAGGAAGAGGAATGGAACTTTTGTACGTGTGTCTCATTCATATTCGTAGTCCTTGACTGCTTGGTTGAAGTTACTCATCCTTCTACGCACATATATAGGTGGGGGTATTGGGAGCTGATATATATTGAACTTGTTGGAATCCTCTACATATTGGCGCTGCAGGTGGCCTGGATTGTGCCCACTAGCATTTGAGCAACTTTTAAAACTGTCACCATAAAGCTTCATTAACATTTCAGTATATGGGTATGTAATTTGTGCCATCTTATTATATTGGCAAATATTAAGTTATTGCATAAATGTTTAAGAATAAGCATTTTTCATTGAAAATTTTGTATGTTTGCAGATATATTTTTGTAATAAAACTTCAAAGACAAATGTTCTGGTCTGTCCTGATGTCTTCTTGGTGGCAGTTCACTTTTTGAAAAGAGAGTCCAGCTTAGGAGAGCTGTTGAAAGCTTTTGTGAAGATTTGATAATTGGGTACCAGTCTTCAAAAACCAGACGTCTCTGTACTTTAACACAAAAATGTGACTCTTGGGATTGTAGCCAACTAACATTGGCCAAACTGCGAGAGGCAGTGAAGGACAGGCGTGCCTGGCGTGCTCTGGTCCATGGGGTCACGAAGAGTTGGACACGACTGAACGACTGAACAACAACAACATTGAGTAGACCCATTGAAATTAATGGATCTAAGTTAGTTGTGTCCATTAACTTCAATGAATGTACTGTACTTGGACTACCATTGAATGCAACCCTAGATTCTTGCATCTGTGTTCCTTTTCGTTTGCTTTAACACTTTAATATAAATCTTTAAAATATGCTATACGAACATCTGATGCCACACTTACCCAGGGAATATACTATTATGAAACTGGGGGAAGAAGCTAAGGAGAAAACATTTGAGATGGTGTAAGACATTCACCTGACAGGCTTAGCATCTTTAAAAAGCCAGGATGTCTTCTGAAATTAACTGTTTCATTCAAGTTGATGAAGATGTAACCTGAATACAAGCATCCCCCTACTTAAGTGCGTTATAGTTGTACATGACCACTCATATGCACAGCTCTGAGAAATACCGTATTGGCCCAAATATAAGCTGCACCTTTAAAATTGGAGGGGGGGGGAAGGAAAAACACCCAAATATAAGCCGCTCCATTCCTTGCTGCTCCTGGCTGCATACCGGGGGGGGGGGGCGCCCTGCATTGCCGGCAGCCTTTCCCCTTCCTCACTCTCTCCCTTCCTGACCTTGGGGGGAGAGGATGGGGGACTACACATGAGGTGGGCGCTGCTTTGCCGCACTCCTGGCGCTGTTTGCCCCGCACTTCTGGCTGCACACTGTAAGGTCATGAATATAAGCCACACTTACCCGGTATCTACGTATCTACGGTGGCTAGGAGTGCATTTGCACAGTTAAAGCTAGTGCACCAGCTGCACTCGTTCCTTGAGATGTATTTGGCCACAGTGACACACGCAGCTTAAGTTACATCCCATTTGGATCACTATAACACGCTCTACATGGGGCTGCCTTTGAAAAGTGCTCAAAAACTTCAACTGGTCCAAAGAGCTGAAGCCAGATTGTTGACTGGGTCTGGTTATAGGGAGCATAACAGCTCCACTGGTCTGTTTCAAAGTGCTAGTTATAATGCTCTGTGGGTCCAAGCTATCTGAAAGACCACATTCCTTCTTATGAACCAGCCCATGTTCTGAGATCTTCAGAGGAGGCCCTTTTCTCAGTCCTGCCACCCTCACAGACACGCTTTGTAGGGACACAAGAGAGGGCCTTCTCAGTGACTTCTCCCAAACTTTGGAACCCCCAAGCAGGATTCCACGGGGTTTCAGGCGATCACCCAGTGTTTCCATTGGGAAAATTGAGACACAGTGTATTTAAGAAATATTGTTCATTTTACACCTATTTACACCCAAAGTCTTCAATGAAGGGGGTTAAAGGTAAAGGGACCCCTGACCATTAGGTCCAGTCGTGTCCGACTCTGGGGTTGCAGCGCTCATCTTGCGTTACCAGCCGAGGGAGCCAGCATACAGCTTCCGGGTCATGTGGCCAGCATGACTAAGCCGCTTCTGGCGAACCAGAGCAGCGCTGGAGCGGTACCTATTTATCTACTTGCACTTGGACGTGCTTTCGAACTGCTAGGTAGACAGGAGTTGGGACCTAGCAACAGGAGCTCACCCCGTCGCAGGGATTCGAACCGCCGACCTTCTGATCAGCAAGCCCTAGACTCTGTGGTTTAACACACAGCACACCACAGGCGTCCCCAATGAAGGGGGTGCAGAACATTATTCCCAGCGCCTTTTTTCACCCGGGATTCCTCTCAGGTGGGCGTCATAGCCATTCTAAGAGAACGAGGGAGGCGGTCCTGGTGAGTTCCAGCGCCTCTTTTTCTAGAAAAATAGTGCATAGTGTGTCTCAATTTTTGAGCGTTTTCTTTCAAACCGACTAGTTTTCCCCGCAACATCGCAAGCACAGAATGCCATTACAACGCGGAGCTGGAGGAAACCTGCGGACCCGCCAGGTTTTCTTGGACTCCAATTCCCAGCATCCCTGACCATTGGCCGTGCTGGCTGAGGGTGATGGGAGCCGGAGTCCAACAGCACCTGGAGGTCCGGATAGAAAGAAAGCCCTGCACCCTACGCGGGCTGAGTTGCACCCTGGGCTTTTCCACTTCCCTTCGCCGCTGCGCAAATGGCGCTCAGCCGCGCCCTGCTCCCGTTACGCGCGGAGCGAGAGGGAAAAGGACGCGGCTTTTTTCGGCGCCTCAGCCGCGCCTCTCTTCCTCGGGAGGGGAGCGGCTGGCCTTCGCAGCCGGGCGGGAGAGCTCAGTTCGCAGGCAGCGCGCTGCTCGAGAGGCGGGGGCTTTTCGCCCAGGCAGGCAGGCAGGACTCCGCCCGCGCGCCGCTCGCAGAGGTGGCCCCGGCTCCTGGCCCCTCCTCGCCCGGCCGAGCAGCTCCGCCTCTCCTTCCTCAGTCGCCGAGCCCGGGCCTGTCCAGCGCCACACGCTCCAGCTCCTGCCGCCGCCTGTAACCCGAGCCTGCTGTCGGCCACGTTCCTGCTTCGCCATGGAGGATTATCACAAGCCCGACCAGCAGACGCTGCAGGCCCTGAAGGACACGGCCAATCGGCTGCGCATCAACTCCATCAAGGCCACCACCGCGGCTGGCTCCGGGTGAGCCAAGGGGGAGAGGGAGGGAGGGAGCCAGGCTCGATTCAGGCAGAGCGAATCCCTCACCAGAGAAGTGCCGGGGCTCACACGCCTGCCGGCCAGTCACGCCTTCTCTCTTGGAAGGCCCCGGATCTCGCAGATGAGGGATCAAGGCAGCCTGTCTTGCTTAGCACGACGAAGGAAAACTGCCTCACACCGTATCAGACCTTTGGTCCTAGCTTAGTGTTCCGCGACTCGGACTGGCAGTAGGCACTCGGGGTTTCCAGTTCTCCCAAGCCCTACAGTGGAGATGCTAAGGGTTGAACCGAGCACCTTTTGCATGCCTTTTCCCTGTAATACACGCCGCTTCCGGAGTGCAGACCTATTTCTCCAGAGCTGAGCGTTGGCTGAAATTAACTCACGGAGGGATGGCAGCAGTCTGCCTGGCATATTCAGCACTGTCTGGCTGCCCGCCTTTTATCTTGCCCCAGGTTTCCCACTCACAGTGGGTGGAAGTAGCTCTATTGGTGCCTTCTGTAAATGTCCCCTGCCACCTTTATCCCAGGGTAGATCTTACTTAGGTACCGGATATCCTCCTAAGAACAGACCCTTGCCATTTTCTGAGCAAGGTGGGGTCAACTCTCTTTCACCCCCATAAGGTGGATAGGTTCTGGTCCCTTCATAATCCTAGTAAGCAGAAGGTAGCCCCTACTTATGTGTCTCTTTGGTATAGCCCAGGAAGATACAGTAGTTGTGCTTTCCTTCCTTGGTCCTGCTACAAATGATTCTAGAGCAAGGCTACTATGGAACAAGTACTATGGTACTTGTATGGAGCAGCCTTGACACTACCAGCTGTTTGTGTGGACCTCTGTGCCTCTGGATGAAATTTGGTCCAAATCTTGCCTCTTACTGTTGCATGTGTGTGCAGTCCAGGGGGTTTCTGCAGAGATCTGACTGTTGAGTTGTGCATCAGTCATCAAGCCACAATGTGCGTACACTGTTACCCAAACACTGTATTTGAGTTCAGTAGGGTGTTTCTCTTGGAGCAATAATTGATTTCACAGCTTTGCCCAAATGGGCTAGTGATATCTTAAACATTATACCTATTTGCATACTACCTGTTTTCCCTCCCCCCTTTTCTTAAAAAGCAGCAATGACAAGTAAAATATAGAGCTGAAGATCTTTATTCTTACTGAGAAACCTTGAATTTGGAGTTGCAAAATGGGTTCAGAGCTTCCATTAGGTTTTGAAATGCAGATTTAAAGCAATCTTTAGGTGTCAGTTATGTTTCACAACTCATGTAGTAAGCAAACCTGGTTTGGCAACTTAAAGCTTTCAACGGTTTCAACAGCCATACAATTTAATTGAGGATTTTATTAGAAAAGAAGATGTAGCCATTCATTACAAAACACTGCAGAATGGCGAATATAGCAAAGGTGCAAATAGAATTAGATAGCTTATTTGCTTCATCTGTAGCTGGATTGAATATGGGATTTGAGTAAATTCCAAGGAGCCGAACAAACCCATTTTCAGCCAGTGCCTGCAGTCCTATACACATTTATCTGGGAGTAAGTCCCATTAAACTCAATGGGGGAACTTTTGAATAGACCAGTTTAGGATTGTGCTGAATGTAATCATTGTACCTGGAAGATACAGATCATAATTAGATATGCAGCAGTTATCTGGAAATACACTTGGGTGTGAAAATTGTTACCTCACCTGTGACTGTGAAAAATGAATAAGGATGATAAAACATTGAACACTGGATGTGTTTGTTGATGGAATACTTTGTGTTTTGTATGTTTTGATAAAGGGCTCATTGCATAACAACCCTTTTTACATCATATGGATTGGTTCAAAAACTTCTTTTTTAGAAAAAGAACAGAGTTAATTGCTCTTAAATATAGGGGCCTTTCTGATTATACTCATACACAATTTGTTTATGGATGTAGTGTGTGTGTGTGTCCAAATGTTTGGCTCAGTGTGGATAGCGTGCAGAATGAGCTGCCCTTCTACCATAATGCTGTCTGCTTTAATCATGTACAGCTAAAATGGGCAGCTAAAATGAGAGCATTCAGAAATGCGTGAGAGTATAATATTGACAGTGTATTTTTGACACAGATGGTAAGATATTGGGGTATAAGGTTCTTCATGCGTATGATATGACAGAAAGAGAACTCAGGAATGCTCTCTTGACACACAGTTGGAAAGAAAAACAATTTATGCTTTCGGCCAAATTATTTCTTTTGTGCCCAACAGTCGTAACTAATTGTCGGCAAAATTTCAAGTTGGCCTAAGTGGGATTATTTTTCCAAATGCCTGAAGGGCAGTTTATTCAGGCTTTAGAGTAGAGGTTATTTTAGGCTCTGTCTGCAGATTCCAGAGTTAGTCTAGTTTTGCTTGTACTCTGCGATGGGAAAAATCCATTGTCTTTTGATGTGAAAATCAAGCTATTTCCCCACATCAAACAGGTTTATTTAATGTTCCATTGACAAACACTGATTTTCTAAGATCTCTTTACAATATATTTACCTTTTTTCAGCTGAGGATTGTATTTTTTATTTTCTATTGATTGTGTGTGCTATATTATTTAAGGTTCACATTGTCACATTTTAAAATTTAATTTTTAGAAGCAAAAGTTTTCTGTAAGGTTGAAACATCTGCCCACATTTTAAATTCCTTTTGTCTGTAGTGATCTCTCACTGAATTTTGTAAGGTGCATGATAATGCCATCGTTGGAGGCATTTCTGCACTGAATATCATTTAAATGGAATGCTAAATTCCCACAACCACACGTTCTGTTCTGAGGTCCATCTGAAGGACTAGGGATCATAAAAATATGGGGGGGGGGGGTAAGTAAACCCTTCCACCTTGTGTTGGGCAACAAAGTTGGGCAACAAAAGAAAAGTGATGGAACCATTTTGAATTTGCATAAATTCAAACCACCGAACCATAGTTCAACCTTAACGTTGGTTCAATGTGACATCAGACCTGAGAAACCATGATTTGTAATGGAATGGAAAATTACAACTGGGAACATGATATGAAGTGAGTTTGCTTATACTAGCTGTAATTCCATGATTGTCTGAATTGACACACCATAGGTATGGCTGTTGCCTTGGTGTACCATTAAGGCAGAAAAGCTGGGGGAAATGAAAGTGCACATGTGACTTCAGTTGTAGCACATCATCATGGGTGCTCTATTCTGCTCGCAGGATAGTTCTCCTTTTTCATAGCCTTACTCTTATTATGCATCCTCTGTAGCTGTGTTCAGGGCAGCTTACAGTATAAGAGCAGTTCGGAACAAACAGTGAACAGCCTTATAACGAGCTCCTTTGTAAGATAAGTAACAACAGCAAGAATTAAAATGCAAGTGTATTTTAAAACTGATATTAGTTCTAATCATTGTGCCTGATTTGCCTTGAAAGGAGCATGTTCTGCTTGATCCTAAGTTCACCAAGTCATGTAGAAGGTGGCAAAAACCTTATCCTCCCAGATGGAGCTCAAAATGACTTTATGTTGGCTGTGGGTGGTGTTAGCGACTCGGCGCGTGGCTTCTCCGTCCTCCTGAAGTCACGCTGTTCTGCGGGCAGTTGCTCCGCCCTCCTGGCCACCGCAGTGCCTGCTGGGTTCCCGCCAAACCCAGATTTAAATTCTGGTCTATCTGCAGCGGCCTTGGGGTGTGGCAACAGCAGCAGACCGAGTTGGAGCAGGCTTCACTCTGGTCCGCTCCAGAAGCATAAAAAGGGGCTGGAGCTGACATCGGCAGCACAGTCAGCCCCAGAGCGTCACCCACCTCTAATCTTGTTTTTTTCTTACAGGCTAACCTTTCTCCTTTCTAGGTTCTCTGGCGTTGATATGGTCGTACGATGGTTGCTGTTTTCTCACAGCTGGGAAGGAATTTTCCCTGCTCTACAGGTTTTGCCTACCTCATAGCAATTGTCACAACTTTGGCGATTTTAGGCATTGGGCAGAATCCTTTAGTCTTAACAACTGAAAAAGGGGTTAAGCGGTGACTTACCCCTTCTGCGGCAGCGATACCAGGGTACCCCATTAGAGGGGTCTTGAGGGGAGTCTCTGTCCACAAGGGCACAACAAGTGGGCCATAGAACTTCCCCCAGCGACGTGGGAGAGAGCTAGTTGCGTAAACACACATTTTGCAGTGGCCCCATATTCCCGTTCGACCCTGACTTGCCTCAGACCCCCAGCAGGGGGCTGAGAGGGATACATGCCCAATGCCTATGCCAAGGTTTCCTACATCTGAAATTGTGGCCATTTTAATACCTAAAGATGTTGTTGTGTCTCCTGGTTGATCCTATTGGTCTGGCTCCCGGAGGGGTGGGGTGGGGACTTTGCCTAGGCACACAAAAACCATTTACCAGACTTTGAGTAGGCCTATGCCTCTAGTCGAGGGCAAATAGCATTCCTCAGGCTTGGTCACAACTCTTCTGTACTTTCAAAGCCTATGCTAATTTTTATGCACATTAAAATGTGACTCTGTCACAAATTGCTACATCTCCTGTACAAAGTAACTTTTTAAGGCAAAACCATTTCTGAGGAAGGATATGGAATGGGTGGGGGAAAAAACCGAAGTAGGGTCTGGGGGCAGGGGAAGAAAGTACTTAACCATAAAGCAGAACCCTTAGAAGGAAGTTGCCTTTGATATTCTTGGTGTGGTGTTGCAATAGCTATATTTACCATTTTACAACATCAAGGTGGTTCCTGTTTTATTTTTTGAGGTCAGTTGGAGTTCTGTCTGAAGGAGACTGTGAAGATGCAAAGCCAAGTGACTGGAAAATTAAGAGATGGGAACAATGTGATTGTACAGTACATCCAAATACAGGATCAATATTTATTTGAACAGTCTCTTTAGTAAATAGCATGGAGCAGAGACTCAGTACTGAGTTCGGCAAGATCTAATTCCTCCTTTGTTATTCCTGGGGCCAGATACTAGAATGAATAGATGGATATCTGTTCTTGCCACTCCTTGGGAACATAAAATGGCCAGCAGTAGATGCATGAACATGCCTATGATGAATCATGTTATGGGGCTCTGCAAGTCTCCAATTGATATGCCCTACCCACTTCTTTGTTTGCACTAATAGAAAAGTGCCTGAGGATGCTTGGGTAATCTTTTAGTCCTCTTTCCCTATTGTGTCCAGACTTATCCATCTAGCAGAGTCTTAAAAGGGTCTCATGACCACCAGGGGGCGGGTAACATGCCAGTTGTGGGAGGAGCCAGAGGTAGAAGTAGGTGATGGTGACAAACAATCCAGAGCAGGAAGGAGGAGGCAGCCTTTGTCCGTGAGGACACTTATTTTCCTTGAGCGGCAATGATCTATCCAGGTGCATGCTGAGACTATGTAACTGCCTTTTCAAGGGGACTGTGACTGTGCCCAGAACAGGCTGTGTACCTAATTCCAGGGAAAGCAATTTACTAACCTACAGGACCTCCCTCTTGTCTGGATTCAGTATCTACTTACCAGTACTGGTCCTCATAGAATTATAGAGTTGGAAGTGATCCCAAGGGTCTTCTAGTCCAACCCCCTGCAATGCAGGAATCACAACTATATATACATGACAGATGGCCACCCAACCTCTGCTTAAAAACCTTGAAGGAAGGAGAGTCCACAACCTCCCAAGGGAAACCATTCCACTGTCAAACAGCTCTTACTGTCAGAAAGTTCTTCCTGAATCTCTTTTTTTGTAACTTCAACCCATTGGTTCAAGTCCTACCCTCCAGAGCAGGAGAAAACAAGCTTGCTCCATCTACTATGTGACAGCTCTTTAGATATTTGAAGATGGCTATCATATCTCTTCTCAGTCTCCTCTTCTCCAGGCTAAACATACCTAGCTCCTTCAACCGTTCCTCAATAGACTTGGTTTCCAGACCCTTGATCATCTTGGTTGCCCACCTCTGCACATGTCCCAGCTTGTCAACATCCTTCTTAAAATGTGGTGCCCAGAATTGGACACAAGACTCCAGGTGTGGTCTGACCAAGACAGAATAGAGTGGGACTATTACTTCCCTTGATCAGAATACAGTACTTATGTTGATGCAGCCTAGAATAGCATTAGCTTTTTTTTTGCTGCTGCATCACACTGTTGACTCCTGACCTTATTATTATTTTTAACTTCTCTTGCAAGTCTGAGATTTGGCCCACCTGACCTTTTCCCTGCAACTGCTGGTTACTCATGTATATTCTTCCTTTGGAATTTCCCATTTCTTCCATTTCTTATTCATTCCCTTCTTACATCTCAGCTCATCTGTAAGTTCCTTATGTTGCCACACTGGTTTCATTAGATGCCTCCCATTTTTCATTCTTGATGGAAATGTCTGCCTTTGTGCCTTAAATATTTCACCTTTAAGAAACTCACATCCACCTTGGATGCCCTTCTCTTTTATTGTTTTGGACCATGGGACCATCCAACCCATCCCTGCATCTGGGCACTGGTCAAGGATTCAGATGACAAGGAGAAATAGAGCTAGATGGCGTCTGCGCCATGTTGCATAGTGATCGCAACTTCCTGAAGCATCCTTGCCTTTAGCTCAAGCCCTGTGTTCACAGAACTGGTAATTAGTGGCTGTAGGCTGCTGGCTGTCCTACCCAGCTGTCCCTGCATGCTCAACCTGAGCAATCTCATTGGTTTTTGCAGGTCCTTTTCAGTGCAGCAACTCAAGGTAGTCTCTTGACTACTGCTTCCTTTGCCAGCATTTGGAATAAGTGACTTTCTTAACATGGGCTCACAACCTCCATCAAGATGGTGGTGCATGTTTACAAATGTCTCTTCTTGATAAAAGCCGAAATTGGTTATTTTATGCTTTTACGTTGTTACGCCTTGCTACTCCTTTTGGGCATATTTGCCTTTGCATAATTCCACCCCACCCGCTGGCTGGCACTTGGTGCGTTTTTGCTTAATCAACTGTCCATGCTGAGTAGGCATCTTTTGTATTGCAGCTCTGTTTGTTTTGTGTTAATCCAAGCAGTTTGACCAGAACTAATAGAATTTGACGATTGAAAGAAGAGAGGTTTGATTTTCGTTTTTTTCGAAGGGGGAAAGAACAAATGGTTATTGTAGTTTCGGAGGAATATATATTTTTTAAAGAAATTGCAAGAAGGAATTTACATATGAGTGTATTTCCATAGAATTCACTGTGTTTGCATTCCTTTTCTAAAACGTGTTGTTCGTATTGGGAGTGCTGTTTGCAAATGTATAGGGGGAAAGTTATTTTGCACATTGGCCAATAGTTGAAAATCTCTAGTTTCAACAGGAATGGTTTTTTACATGGAATGTGTTGAATTTCAGATATTGGCATGTAGCTTGGCTTGTAAACTGAATTCCAGTTACTGATGGAAGCTGAAAGGTAGAGGATGTGTCTACTACGCCTTCTGCAACACCTTAGTTCATTTTGAAATCTGCTTGAAGGCTTTTGCAGAAGTCTTATGAAAATTAGTGGTACTTGCAGAACACTATTGCTTAGTGGGTTTTTGTTTTTTTGCAATATCAGTATTTTGCAATCTAATCCTAAAGCTGTTGTCATACTCCCACATACCTGTAAGTAAGCCCTGTTGAATTCAGTAAAACTTCCTTTTGAGTAGGCGTGGCTAGAACTGTGTTGTCCATCTTGCCAAGTTTAATCAGACTTGCTTCCTGGTAACCAAAGTTGCAATCCTAAGCACATTTAACATCTCCCCCTCCAGTAGATAGGTAGCTCGATTTTCAGTTTTTATATTTTATTAATATAATTTTAAACCTGCTTTAAAATGTTTTTAAAATGCTAACAATTATTGAAGTCCCCTACCACAAATATATCTACATATCTATATATCTATATCTATATATTTATATCTGTATCTATATCTAAGTGCCTAGAGGGGTAGCTGTGTTAGTCTGCTGCAGCAAAACAGCAATAAGTCTTGTCTGATGAAATGGACCCTTGCCCACTACAACATATGCTGAAATAAATTAGCTGGCATTTAAGGTGCCTCAAGATTATTTGTTGGAATTGAGAATTGTTGTGGTAAAATGTTTTTAATTGGTTGTTTTTATTTTTCAAATGTTTGCTTTCATTCCCTGTTTAATTTTTCTTCTTCTACATGTTCACCAATAGGTTTATTTTAAAAACTTTACCCCCAGAGCAGCAGTTCTTTAGAGAGATGGTTAAGTATAACATTTATAAGATTTAAGGAATGAAAGCCTTTTAAGCAAGCATGTAACGTTTACTGATTAACAGCCATGTGTAAATATTTACTAATACATGTTTTTGAGTCGTGACTTAAATCTAATTATTTTAATTCCTAGCGTGCAAGTACTTAACTTAACAAGGGATGAGCACTAACCTTTACTCCTGTTTTCTTTTTAAAAGCATTTGCATGTGTTTTAAGAAATTGTTAACGAGAGTGCTGTTCCCAAAGGGGTTTGGATTAGGAAGCAATATTTAATTGGCAGCTTGATAATAAGCACATTATATAGTGGATGCCATACAACTGTTGTATCATGTGTTTGGATTTATGATTTTAAAATGCTAACATGCATGGAAAATGTAGTCAAAGGGAAAATGCCATGTGACAGCCAAACTAGTAGACCGCTACTCTATGAACAGGATTTCTGGCTGTTAACTATTATAGCCGCCCTATAGCATGTCAGCTGACAATTCATTCCACTTTATCATTACAAGCTACTGACGCTTGTAGACTACTGTAGTGTTTAAAACTGAGCGTGATCCTGGGTCACAGACTTCAGCCATAAATTTATGAACAGTTTTACTCTAATTCTGCAGTCCTTAATACACTTATACTAGGGAGTAAGCCTCATTGAACCCAGTAGGACAGGAATGAGGAACCTCCAGCCCAGGGGGCCAATTTTGGCCTGTCAACCTTCCCCATTTGGACTGCAAAGCCATTTTGGGCAAGCCACGCTCACCTGTCCTACACCTGAGGGTCATACGGATAAGGGTGGGGGTGGGGGTCTTGGAAATGCTGCACAAAACTGGTACCCAGCACTAAGCAGGATTTCCCTCCTGGTGCATTGGCTGATGCAAAGAAAGGGTGATTCTACAGGAAACTCCCTCACACACCCAAACCTGCTCAGTTTGGCTGCACTTTCAGAACACTCAGAAGGTAGCAAAGCACTGCTAAAAGCAAGCTTTCCCTTCTTTTCAGCAGCTGTTTCACTGTAAACCCCTTGCAGTGAAACAGGTGTTAGCAGTGCCTTCCTGCCTGCTACAAACTTTGAAGTCCTGATTTCAAAGGGCAAAAAACCCTGATATCATTTGTGACAGAATGTGGGTTGACAGGTAGGCATCCTCACTCACTTGCTAAATTTGGCCCATCAGTTGGATCTGGCCTGTGGAGCCAAAAGTTTTCTCCACACTTGAAGCAGGGCTAAGTAATCATACATAGGGTTGAGCTGTAAAATTCTGTTACATATATTAAAATAAATGATACATTATTGACAAGTCCAAATTCTGAAATCCAGATGCCTTGCTTATGGAATGCTGTTATACTATCTATAATTAACTGTATGCATTCTTATAAATTGTGTATTTTAGAGACAAAGTAAATCACACTCCAGGGTAATGCTTGCTTTCTCAGTTTCTTCAATCCCTAGAAATGTTAATTTCTAGTTTCCCTGTTCAGGGTAGGCAATATCTTAAAAGGGTATGACAAATGTTCACAAATGAAAAATGAAGTGGGGGGGGGGGGAGAGAAATTCCCACTCCATTCAAAAGCCCACTCCAATCTATGGAGGTTTTTCTTTTTCTTTTTAAGGCAAGTTGGGGCTTTTAGAAACCTCTTAAAGAAATTAGTTTAACAACTGTGGAGAATCTCTCTTGCTGCCCGAACATGATGCTCAGGTGTGGTACTATAAGAATTGTTTGCTGTTGATCCTTAAGATCACATTGGGATACATAGGAGGAGGAAGCAAGCCACTTCAAGTTTATACTAGGTTAAACAGAATTGTACTTGTTTCTTGTCCTGAAATAGCCTAATAATCTGCAGTGCTAGAAAGGGCATCTCTCCTGTTCATGTTCCTTTTACATGATTATTTTGCAAACCAACTGAAACCCTTCCCTGAAGCTCAGTAGAAAATCATAGATATCATGCTCCTTCACAATGTCATTGAAATCCCTGCTAAAAATCTCCTTCAGCTCGTGCTCTCTAAAGAGAGAAAGCATATCCAATGTCATAATGCACCAATTTGTTTTCTGGAGCTTAACTTTCCTTTATAAGTGCTCATTAAAACTTAACATCTAGTCAGATAAGTGCTCTTTCAAAGTCCCTTTCAATCAGGAGTGGCTAACTTGTGTCCTTTCAGATGTTGCTGGACTACACTCCCATCATCCTGGTTGGGGCTGGTGAGAAGTGGAGCCCAGCGGCATCTAGGCGGCGAATACCCTTTAGCCATGTATATAAACCATAGGCGAGGAGCCATCTTTGCAAAATACTTGAAGTATTGTCAGGGCTTCGTTCAGGTCAAGGAGATCTCCTTGGGCCTTTCACAGGAAATGAAGCTTTTCTCTAAAAGTAGGTGAATGTGTAACTTCATGAACACAATAACTGCTGATTCTGATGCTCTTTCTTGATCTTAGTGGAGAGAAAGTAGCTCAAGCTGTCCTGTCGCTAAAGCTTACATTTCGGCATCCATTTTGGGGGACATAACACGACATTCTCTTCTCTCAACTGATCAGAGCTAATGGACACTAGGATGATAGTAGATGGAAGGAGTTCTCATAGGCACTTCTAAAGGCGCATTTCCCTGTGGAAGCCTGGAAGGATGAGCATGTTGGTGTTTCAGTGACAGGAATGTGACCTGACAAGAGGCTGCAGTTGTAACGCTCTGTGTGCTTTGATTTGCAGCCACCCAACGTCATGTTGCAGTGCTGCAGAAATCATGTCTGTGCTGTTTTTCCATACCATGAGGTACAAGCCACAGGATCCCAGAAATCCTAACAATGACCGGTTTGTTCTTTCCAAGGTAAGAGCTAGATCTTTTTCATTACTCTCCTGACGGCTAGCTCTGATTGAATACTGTACTCTGTTTCCTCAGCAGTGCTCTTATACAACAATGCAAAAAAAACCCAAGAATTTCTTTGCCATCCATCACAATTTCGGCGCTGACCCTTGGATTCATGCACTTGTTTCAAACTCCTTGGGCTTTTGAGATATTGGCTCAAATGCCAGTTAAGTTAGTCACACCTAAAGTCCTATTGGAATCAGTAGGACAAGTAGCCAACTGGACATTAATTTCAGTGGAACTTGAAATTCAGCCGGCTGTCTTTTGCTTTGGGCTGTTATTCCTTATCTCTACCTCTTTATACACGTTGAGATGGGCAGTGGGGCTCAAACTCACTTATGAAGAGAAGCAAACCATTAACCAGGAGGCCCCATATATTGCAGGATCCTTGGGATTTTGTTTTCTCATCTCTCACTTTGGGCATTTGCTTCTCTCTACAATGAGCAGAACAGAGTAGGGACCAGGAGAAAGTATTTGCAGCCTTCTGGTCTTTGACTTCAAAGATTTTTTTTCACTTTGCACATGTAGACATACCTACTTTTTAAAACTTTCCTTTATTCCTGTTCTAACTGCTTGTCTGCTCCCACCCTCTTTTTCATTACTTCCTACTCCTGTTTGCCATGCTGTTTCCTATTCTAGAACTGCCATCCCCATTTCCCCCTTCTACTAGTTCACTGTCCCTTTTTGCCTCATTTAAACTCTCTGATTTGAATAAGACCCTTCAGCTGAGACCATGTCACTAGTATGATATCTAATGGTTTTTCTCCTCAATAGTTAAAAGTTAAACACACACACACACACAAGCTTTGCTGCATCAAGCAAAAATCCCATCTAGTCTAGCATCCTGTTCTCGCTGTAGACAACCAGATGCCTGCAAGCAGAACATGAGGGCAACATGTTGACATGAGCATTTCCATATCCTTGCATGCTATTTGGCCTTTCTTAAGATGGTCTGCAATTGTTGATTTTGTTTCTTCCCCTTTGTCTAGGGTCATGCAGCCCCAATCTTATATGCTGCCTGGGCTGAAGCAGGCTTCCTCCATGAATCAGAGTTATTAAACCTGAGGAAGATTGATTCCATTTTGGAAGGCCACCCTGTGCCAGTGAGTATTTCGGGAAAACGCAGGGAGATTGCCTTAGGAATAAAAAAGTTTGTGCACCTTTTACACTGTCAACATCTGGTTCGTAGTGATAGTTTAGCAATGGTTTAGGTAACAGAAATAAACCCATGGGTTGACAACAAATGAAGTATAATTAAAGGTGGGGGTTTTCCCCCGTGAAAGCAACCAAAGAAGATTACTTTTACATTTTTGAAGGGCGCTCAATGCCTTTACTTTCATGCATGTCAATATTAGCTATGGTATTAAAACGGGCTACTTTTTATGATGCTCCGACACATCTCTCATACCTCTGAGAATCGATGGATGCTTCATCACAATACCCACCCAAATCCCCTCCACATACTGCCGCTGCCTCCCCTAGATGCAGAAGCCCATGGCAGTGGCTGTAGAGTTTGATCTCTCGCCCTCTTCTCTTGAACGTGGTAGAAGGGCAGATCCATGGACAGTTGCCTTTGGACTGATGTTAAGAGGGAGCGTCGCCAGGCACAGGTTCACCTAATGAGAAGCTGTTTTTGAAATGTACAGTTGATCAAGATGTTCAGCATGCTTTCTTTGTTAGAATCTATTTAACATGGCCATTGCAACAGCTGCGAGCTAAGAGCAGAAAATGGGGCTTTAAATATTTGGGGCAGGTGCAGCTTTTGTATCTCAGACCTTCAGGGATGTATAGGTTATGACTGCAAAGTAATACTTAACCCCTGACACACCTGTATTGCTTTAATTTACTCATGTAGGGTTGCATCCGGTGCTGCTGATCTGCTCATACAACATACTACCACTTGCACATGGAAATGTCTGCTTCCTCTTCCCCGCAGCCCCTTGTGCACCCTCAAAATCTGATATGTAGGGGTAGTAGTCTTGTTGCACGAATGGAACTCCAGTTGTATTGGATGCAACCCATAGGCTCTTCTCGTGACTTTCTGAAGTGCCCAGAGGGGAGTGCTTGATCTGGCAGCTAAGGCTGACTAAGGGCCAGATTTCAAGGGCAGGTGGGGTTGAGTGGGGTACGGTACTTAGATAATATAGATGGCTAAAAAGGTGAGTATTGGTGGTGCAAAGGTGAGTTTCGCAAATTGGTCTTAAGAGAGTTAGGCTGGTATCTGCACTAGATGTACCTGTGGGAACCTTGGGTCAGGGTTGAACATGCAGCCTGATCTGTGAATGCTTACTTGGAAGTAAGCTCAACTGGGCTCAGTGTTGGTGTGCCTAGGATTGAAAACTTAGGGTTTATGAAGTAGGTATTCTTTTTATTACATGGTATTTCTTCTTATTTTTAGAAACAAGCATTCACTGATGTAGCTACTGGATCACTTGGTCAAGGATTGGGTGCTGCATGCGGTATGGCCTACACCGGGAAGTATTTTGACAAAGCCAGGTATCTTGAAAATATTTCACCTTCTTTGCTTGCATGGAGGTATATGGGTGGATAAGGAAATGAAGCTGTTACACAATCAAGTCTCCAATCTCAATCTCCAATCCAACCTCAGGTTTGAGAATGCAGACCCTGCTAAATTAACAAGATTCATCTGTTGTTAAATTGGGCACAGACCAAAGAAATGCCAAATCTGGCCCACAACCTTTTGAATTGCAATTATAGCTTGTTCAGTGCCCATGTATGCATGAGAGAAAGAGCGAGAATCTCCATACCTCTGCAGAAATAATGCTAGTGACAATGGAATAGAAAGGTGACTTTATATGAAAGCAGTATTTAACTTGAGCGGAAGCAAATTTTGTTCAAAGATTGTTATGGCAACACAGCATTGTCCAACAAAAGTAGGTGTTAGAGGATATTATGCAGAAGAACCCTGTTGTGCAATTTGTAGAGAGTTCAAGGGCAATAGTCCTGTTAGAACTGGTATGAAAATCTTCATGTGGTGTTAAAGAAAAGTAGATATCCAAAGGCATTCGTCTGTGTGTGTTGGGGAAGTTGATGTATTTTATGTGACAGTATTAGAGCATGAAAATCTGGGTTGCTGAGTAAATGCAATTTTACATTGCACACTTCACTTGCTTGAAAGCTTTTCTGTGTACAATGATGTGCTGATCTTAATGCAGCCTGGCAGGTGGTATTCATAGAAAGACTTTATCTCTGCCTACGGTTGGTGCTCACTGGCTCTTTGCACGTCATGCTGCAGAATAGCCAGGGTTTTGTAAAATTGCAATTTAGCTAGGTAACTAATAAAGTTTGCAGATATGTGCTCTAACACAAATGATATTTACTGTAGATGATAGCATGAACTGCTCTCATCAGTATTTATTCATTTTTATTCCTGCCTTGCTGTATTATTGCCAGCTTGCTATATTCACACACCCCACCTCACCTCTCACACAAATACATTTAATTTGCAGACTAATGTTTTGGCAAATAGACAAATCAGCCCAGAAATCATACAGTCATCTGTAAAGTATTTGAGGAAGTAGGAAATGCAGAAAAGCTAAATTTGGGGGGGGGGCACAGGGGACCGGGACCCTGTCACTTGGAGTTGAGTTTGATTCACAAAATCTTAAGGCTGAGAGAGGGATGTTAAGTCCATCTAGGATTGTCAACTTTGTTCCATCAGCCTCCTAGGCCTTTTAACAGCTGCATATTAGGTTTAAATACTGGCAGTTTAAATACTGTTGCCAGTGCATTCCCCATCATGAGATACTGGGATGGGTAGCAAATCACGCATTAAATGTCAACCTGTCTGCCAGAAAGAAATGGCATCAAATTACACAATGCAGCAGTTACTTCACAGTGGCTCTTTCTATTCCTTGCTCTGTCCCCACCAAGACGCATCACAATCCATATTGGCCTTGGCTCATTTGAAAAAAAAAACACCATAAAGTAGAACTGTCACCTGATTAAAGAAATGCTAGTTACTTGATCATATGGTTTTTAGTTGACTATAACTATGTAAATTTGCATCAGAATAAACAACAATGCAAGCATACTCTTGAATGCCTGCACGTGTTGCAGTAGGCGCCATCTTACTAGAGACCTTCCATCCTCTGTAAGAGAGAGGGGACGGGGGATGCCTCTTCAAAGACAACACCTGTCACCTGCAGCTTTTTCTAAGAACGTTTTTAAAACCAGTTCTTTTGCTTTGCTTTTTAAAACTTACAGACCTCTTAAATAAGCCCATAGAAGTTACTAGCCTGCCTGCAGAAATGTTTACAAGCTTGCTGGTGGCTAGCAAAGGATGGATGGAGAGCTCTGTTCCCTTTGCAACAAGCCTGTGGCATTTGTGTGCTGGAAGTCAACAGGGAAAGGGTTTCCATCCTCCGGCAGCTCCCTTAGTCTCTCTGCTGGATGCTCAGTAGGGACAGACTCGTCTATCCCTCTGTTAACACCACACACTTGCCTGCTTAGAATTGCATCATGCACTCAACCTGCATGCAGTTCCTAATCACTTGTGGCTACTAGGCTAGTGCTTAAATGCAAGGCTGAGTCTTGGGCACCTTTGTAATAAACCAAAAGATTTCTAATCTATATTAATATAATCAGCCGTACCAAGAAGGAACATTGCTCTGCAAGACTATCGCTCCCAGTGCTTTTACTTGTGGCAGATGCTAATGACATGAAAGAAGTGGGGGTAAACCCAGTATAATGGAAGTGGGGCTTAACCTTTTATTTAACTGTAGTAGGCCACAACGGAGGGCCAAATTAAACATGACTCTAAATGCATTTGGAAGTTGCATTTGTATGTTTGTTTGTTTTGTTTTTTAAACAGCTAATAGGGATATGTGGGTGGGAAATTCTATCGTCTGCTGAATATGCCTCATGCTGTCGCTTCAACCCAGAAAGGGAGTTTCCATTGGTGCTGGTTGGAGCTATGAACTATAAAACAAGCGAACAAAACTTCAAGCATTTTAGCGTCCCGACTTGTTTTCCCTTGAGATATATAGCAGTTACAGTATTACAGGTTAAGCATTTAGACTCAAATATACATACATATTAAATAATGTGCAAATCCTTGCCTCTGGCTGGATAGATTATAAGCAGCACTTGTTAAGTAATAGCTGAGCTTTCCCAAGGATTTTGCTGAGTCACAGTGATGGTGTGTTTAGCAGGCACGCATTCATTCCAGCTTTACAGTAAGAGTCATTGTTACAGCACCTTTTCCCCCTCAAGGTTACATTCTCGTTCTACAATAATTGGCACTAATGACTCACAGCTTCCCTCTGGTTACTCATTTTGATTACCTTTAGGTGAGGCTTTGACTTAGGCGGAAAAACCAAAAGTAGAGAATAATGTGTGTTTCAGATTATTCTTGCTGCTCTTTACGAGCTCTTTAAATACTTTCTAGGGCACATGGGCACACATTATTAGGCCTCTTAACAACCGCAGCAGCCTACAGAAACAAATGAAGTTAGTTCAGTGAACTACACTAGGAGGGGTTGAATTTTGGCCTTAAAAACTTGCATTATGGAGCTGAATAATACTTGTCTGCAGCCCTGTTTCTCATGGTGTGCGACTATGAACAAAAGCTGTCCTCTCAGGGCATGTTTATGTTAGAATCCTAATATTAATCTGTAGTGCTTAAGGTCCCAGTAGACGCAACTGTATTTCAGTGGCGTCCTGTCTAAATCTGGAGGTAGCATATAGCCATCATGATTGTAGCAGCTAATAGCCTTTTATATTCTATGAATTTGTCTAATCTAGGCTAGTGGCTGCTACCATATCCTGCAGCAGCTCATTCCATAGGCTCATTCCAAAAAGGGAGGAGGGGGGCTTTCTAATAAGAACAATACTTCCCACGATTCTTGGGGAGCGGGAGAAGCCATGACATTTAAGGCAGCTTTATGTCTGTAGTGCGAGCCTGATCATAGACCAGGACATTGGAGAGCACCCACAAGCCTTGTGTGACCTGTCGAACCAAATCCCCAAATGCAGGCATAAATCTCGTGTCCATACCTCTGGGGATTGCAGCCATAAGAAATATGGCATAGCTAGCTTAAAGCTTTTATCTGCACACGTGTAAGTTTTCTGTGATTACATTGACACAGCCCTAAAAATTGTGTTTACTTCCTCCTGTCTTCAAAACTGGCTCGTTATTTTAAATTAGATTTTAAAATTATGTTTTGGTGACTATTTTCCGGAACACATTTGCTGGATTGCTGGTAGAAACAGAAAGCTGGACTAGATGAGCCTTTGTCTGATTCACCTTTTAGGCTCATAGACTTTATTTTATGACGCATCCGGTACTATCAATCACTTAAGCTTTTTCAGTATAAATGAGTCACGAACCAACACAAAAAAGACATTTGGATCGACCCATCTAATGAGGATTGTGTACTTTCTCTCTGATTAAAGGAATAAATCCAAATAAACTGGCCTTTGTGATTTGTTTTGAGAAGCTCAGTTTTCTGCTGCCAGAACAGAAATAACCCAAGACATCTTAATGCCTTTAGTATCATACACCCAGAGAGCATGCTTTGGAAACATTATAGCAGCCTTTCACAAACTTGAGTCCCCAGATGTTGTTGGACTACAACTCCCATCATTCTTAGCTACCAGGACCAGTGGTCAGGGATGATGGAAGTTGTGGTCCAACAACATCTGGGGACCCAAGTTTGAGAAAGGCTGTGTAATAGCATGCCAAGCACACTCGTTCTGGCTGCTGTGCTGAACTGTAGCAAAGTCAGCGGTGGGAAACTTAAGGCTTTTCAGATGTTGCTGGACTAGAAACTTCTGTCCAGCATGGCCATTGCTCAGAGATAGTTAGCATTGTAGTCCAAGGGCATATGGGCAGCCACAAGTTTCCTGCCCCTGTCCTAATGGTGAAACCGAATGTAACGGCAGCAGGTCTGTGTTGAAATCCAGTTCTTCCCCAGCCACACAGGAAGCTGGGGGTGGAGGCAGGGTCTGAATTTAAGAATAAAAGGAAGTGATATACCAGACTTTCACATGGCTGTCACTTGAAGTTTCCCCGATACCAAAAGTTTGTCAAGCTAGGAAGCATGTGCCTGGCATGATGGGCTGTAGAGATGTAAGTCACGGGGGTGTCCTGTGCCCCCTGCCTACCTTTTGCTCTTGCCAGATCTATTTTCTCCAGATACACAGATATGCTGCTGTAACACCTAACTAGGTTATGTAATAACAATGCAACAAACAATGGTAAAAAGAAAAGAAAGTATTTGAAAGCAAAATTCCTCAAAATCTATGCAGGAAGAGTGTCATTTAAAGGAAAAAATGTTTCATTGGAGCTACTGTTGTATTGTCCATGCTGTGTAGGCTTCTCTGAAAAAGTGTTTTTCCTCCTTTGTCAACTTATGGTACTGAATATTTAGTCCCCGCTTTTTGTTGTTCAATATGCAGCTACCGTGTTTATTGTGTCCTTGGTGATGGAGAATTGTCTGAAGGTTCAGTTTGGGAGGCAATGGCCTTTGCTGGGTTCTACAAGCTGGATAATTTGGTTGCTATTCTTGACATTAACCGACTGGGACAAAGTGACCCTGCGCCTCTGCAGCATCATGTTGAAATCTACCAAAAACGTTGTGAAGCCTTTGGGTATGTATGTATGTATGTATGTATGTATGTATGTATTTGAGAAATATATAGTGTCTTCAACCTTGGTTGCTCTGTACTCTTCTCAATTAATGGATTGAGTTTGGAGGATTATTAAATGCAGAATCAAAATCTCTATGGGCAGCAATCTTCCCACAGGCCTCTCCCACTAAAGGAAGAGGGCATTTCCCCCTGATTCCTCCCTCAAAATTCCTGTGCTCTCTGAAAAGCTGCTATAGAGTGTCAGGGTACAGAGTACATGGGGCTACACGTAGAAGGCAGATTTGGTGAAAATCACCTTGCCTCCTTCTTGTACTAGGAGCCTCCACTGACTCTCAATTCCTTCCACAAACAGAGAAGTCTGCATCCAACTTGGAGCCATGATAGCCAATATAAAGGTATCATAAATACAGTAAAATAAAGGGCAATACGGGTTGTTAAATTTTGTCCAGGAGTCAGTCCGTTCTTTCATTTGAAGAGCACAAAATGGCAAGGAAGTGTTTATTTCTGGCTCTGTTGAAATTTGTCACATTTGAGGAAACTGACTTTCCTCACTCCTTAAAACACGCTTAAAGGCCCCATTGAACTATTTGAGCCTTTAGGTCACATAGGTGTTGCCTCTATTTCAGAGAGGATTTATTGTTATAGAGTCTTGTGTCCTTAACAAGTATTCTAGACCTTGCTTTAGTTTATAGTTATTTTAATAAAGTGGCTAAATGGGTTGCAGGTAGCTTATAGCCTTTGAGCCCAAAAGAGTATGGGATAGTAAGTGGGAAAAGTAAAAATCTATTATTCAGAGAGATAATTCTTGCTTTTTGCAAAGGTCCTTTATGCTTATGAATACTTGGAAGATATTTATCTTTTAGTCCATGATACACTCTTGCCTAATATTCTTAACTACTGTTTCTTTTATTATTCGTTTATAAAGGTTAGACTGAATATGCTAGGACCAAAATTTGCTACTGTTCAGTGTGCCATAAGTCAGAGACGAGGACGAATAAGCTACTGCTATAAGCCCAAAATGTAACATTTTCTGATTCTGAAACTGTGTGCTCATTCTTAAGCATCCAGGAGAGCTTGGTCTTAATTTCTTTCAAACTGCAGCTCCTCAGGACGCATGGCAAACTACTTTTTGATACTGAGGAGGCATTACAAAGCGAACTCTGATACAGCTTGGGCTTGACTGTTCAAAAAACACTTTGGTGCACTTAAGCTACTTTTTGGATCTTAGCTGCATCTTGCAACAAAAATGCCATAGTATAGCTTATTAATAATATACAACTATATTTACCAGTTCAGTGCTTGCTTTTGCTTATTTGGCACGGAGCTCTTATAAAAAGCTTTGCCTCTGCAAATCCTTTTAAAAGCTAATCTGTTTGTTTGCATTCCTAGCTGGCATGCTATCGTCGTTGATGGGCACAGTGTGGAGGAACTGTGCAAAGCCTTTGGCCAGGCCAAACATCAGCCAACTGCAATTATTGCCAAGACTTATAAAGGCAAAGGAATAACAGGTGATGCCAGGCTGCAGACTTTTCAGCTGAGCAGCAGCTACTGCTATGATTTGCTTGTTAATAGTATTTCTAGCCACTTTTTTTAAAATTAAGGATAAGGATGATGATAAGGAATTACATAGTGCTTTCAGAATGCTTATATTGTCATGTAATCCTTACAGCAACCCTGCATAACGTTAACGCTGTTTTGCTGAAAGGGGTCTGAGACTGACAGAGTGCTTTGCCTATGACCACCTAGTAAGTTCAAGGCAGGTGTGAGGTTCAAAAGCAGGGGTTTCCTGACTACAAGTTCAGTCTTTTCACCACTATGCTACACCAACTATCACATTTATTTATCATGTATATATGTATTCATATTATATGAATGAAAGAGAAATAAATGTGATAGTTGGTGTAGCATAGTGGTGAAAAGACTGAGCTACAAGTCAATATATATATATACAGTGGTACCCCGTGTTATGTACATGATCCGTTCCAGATTGTGCTACGTAACACAGGCATGCGTAACGTGAATGCTCCTCCCAAAAGAAAAAACATGGAAGTAGCGCAAAGTGCGCAGAAGTATTCTGCGCATCTGGGGGTTGCGCGTGCGCTCCGGAAATGCTTCCAGGTTGCGGGCGTTCTTAACTCGAACCTCCACAACCCGGGGTTCCACTGTATATTGCTTGATTGCAGAAAACCTCATTGTCATTAATGATCCCATTAGAAAATGCTTAAGCCACATCAGTAAGTGTGAAAGGCTTGATTTCCCCCGGTAAGACTTCAGTGTGAACCAGTTCTTTGAAATCAGTTCCTCACTCAAGCTGAAACATTTCTGCATTTGCAGGTGACTAAAATGGCAAGATGGCTGACAGCTTATTACAGAGTGGCATGTCACCTTCCAGGCATTGCAGGAGTACAGCTCCCTCTTTTCCTGAGCATTGGTCAGCGGTGTAGCTAACTGCTCAAGTGCCCAGGGCAGCGCAAATGCCCTGCACCCAGGGACAGGGCAAGCCAGGGCAGAGTACGCTGCGTGGAACCTCCACAGAGTCCGCACGCCCCACATTGCCGTTTCGGGCAGCACAGAGTCTGAAGGTGCCCGAGCCATCACATCACTCCCCAGGAGAGACGTGTGGCTCGGGCATGCTACAGGCCAGGCCCCGCGATCAACCCCCTCATTCACTACACCCCCTTCAAACGCCACCGGCGTTGGTCATGTTGGCTGGGGTTGAACGACACCATGTTGTCTATCCCTGCCTATAACGTGACACAGTATGTGTCATAGTGGGAAACACTAGATCTGGACTCTAAGCCTTTTCTTTTCACAACAAGCTTTAGCTGTAAATTATTCTGTATATCAACACAACCCTTTGCGATATCTGATTTTATTTAGCCAGATTTATATATACGGTACCACGAAATCAAAAGCAAATCAAAACACTAAACAAACCTGATTAGCATACCTCAGGACTTGAATAATAGTCTTCCACACAAATTACATAAAATGTGATCAATCTGGGATATTAAGCAGAAATATTTTTAAAAGCCCTGTTCTTAAGGGAGCATAACTCATCGATTATTGTAAAGGAAAAGCTTTTTGTGCAATAAACATGCTACAAAAGTGTCAAGCATGGTGCTGAGATGTAAAGCTAAATAAAATAGAAGTTTAGGCTCAATTCAAGGGGGATGAGGGGAGAAGAGTGGGCTGGCATAAAGGAGAATGCCTGTATATGTACTTCCATATTCCTGAGAATGGTTATGGTCCAAAAATTAAGCCATCGGGAAAAGTGGAGTGTGCAGTATTCAAACAGTAAATTAATGTACTACTACAAGAGAATAACATGGACGTTTTTTTTAAAAATTCAGTAGTTGTTAAATATGAATGAGATGCTCACTCATATCATATATTTATATCAAATGAAGTTTGAGTTAGCCTTCAAAATATCTCTTGTGCTTTTCCTCCTGATTCACATTAAGTAATCTGCCACTTTTTGGTAAATAGTAGGTAGGCATCGTCTTCTGCTTGGCTCTCCAGTATGAATTGTGAGCTGTCACAAGTGGCAGGACACATCAAATGTTTCATTAGCCATGCAGCAGAGATATTTGTGCTCCTCCTGCCTGCTTGGCAGTCTGTGCCCATTAAAAATTAAATAAATCCCAGGCACATCTGCTGAATTTGGATATGTGCAAGGATGTAAATTCCTTTCTGCTCTGGTAGAGAACCAGCTGAAATCACAATGAATAATGAATCTCTTTGCGCTAGGCAACTGGGGGTTTGTGCCACTATGCATTTATCATGTATTCCCCCCCTCCTCCCCATTATGTTACATTTTTAATATTGTGCATCCATCAGCTGGCTTAAGCCATTTCAAAAATAGCTAAATAAACTTAGGATATTTGTCATTTTTCAGGAACAAATGCTGCCATTCTGTGAGACTTCTGTATGGCGAAAAGAATCCAGTATTTAGCTCCTGTTACTGTGAGAGCTCAGTCTGTCTGATGCTCTTTCCTGAAGCAAAGAGACGTTTCGTGCTTGCACAGAGTGCCTGCTTATTCAGGTCCTTAATTACAGAATACCTAGCATGTCATTATTGCAGTCAAGGTTATTGATTTGCTGGCTTGATTTTACTCATTTACTTGAACACATAGTGCAACCTGCTCCAAGGGTTTAGCTAGCAGTATTGCAGAAACAAAATTATGATGATACGTGTTGCGGAGGCTCATGATCTAAAGAGGACTAAGAGAGGCCAAAAAGGGATAATAGCAATATGCATTTATGTTGTAATTGAACTGATGCAGATGAGTGTGTTATATTGTCATTCTAGTGGGCCCAAGCACCAAAGGAGATTACTGTAGAAAGGAGGTGATGAGAAGATGAAGGGAGGAATTACTAGGACTATATTTTTTTATTAATTAATTGCTAGGTCCTTGGAGACACGGGTGGCGCTGTGGGTTAAACCACAGAGCCTAGGGCTTGCTGATCAGAAGGTTGGCGGTTCGAATCTCTGCGACGGGGTGAGCTCCCATTGCTCAGTCCCAGCTCCTGCCCACCTAGCAGTTCGAAAGCACGTCCAAGTGCAAGTTGATAAATAGGTACTGCTCCGGCAGAAAGGTAAATGGCGTTTCGCCAGAGTGGTGCATGCTCTAGTTATCTCTCGCTTGGATTACTGCAATGCGCTCTATGTGGGGCTACCTTTGAAGGTGACCTGGAAACTACAACTAATCCAGAATGCGGCAGCTAGACGGGTGACTGGGAGCGGCCGACGAGACCACATAACACTGGTCTTGAAAAACCTACATTGGCTCCCAGTACATTTCCGAGCACAATTCAAAGTGTTGGTGCTGACCTTTAAAGCCCTAAACGGCCTCGGTCCAGTATACCTGAAGGAGCGTCTCCACCCCCATCGTTCTGCCCGGACACTGAGGTCCAGTGCTGAGGGCCTTCTGACAGTTCCCTCGCTGCGAGAAGCCAAGTTACAGGGAACCAGGCAGAGGGCCTTCTCGGTAGTGGCACCCACCCTGTGGAACACCCTCCCACCAGATGTCTAAGAGAAAAAGAACTACTAGACTTTTAGGAGACATCTGAAAGCAGCCCTGTTTAGGGAAGCTTTTAATGTGTAATAGATTATTGTATTTTAAGATTCTTTTGGAAGCCGCCCAGAGTGGCTGGGGAAACCCAGCCAGATGGGCGGGGTATTAATAATAATAATAATAAAATATATTATTATTATTATTATTATTATTATTAATTTCTGTGCGCTACTCTGGTTCGCCAGAAGCGGCTTTGTCATGCTGGCCACAACATGACCCAGAAGCTGTACACCGGCTCCATCGGCCATTAACGCGAGATGAGTGCCGCAACCCCAGAGTCGGACACGACTGGACCTAATGGTCAGGGGTCCCTTTACCTTTACCTAGGTCCTTGGAGAAGCTCAGGGATCTCCTTCCCCGGCTTCCCAATTTTAAACTCAAAGCAGTTCTGTGAAGTAGGTCAGGCTGAATGATAGTGACATTGGATGAGTGGGGGGGGGGGCTGAGTGGGGATTTTAACCCACGTATTTCCAGTCTTAGTATGATACTCTCACGACTGGCTCAGCATCTTTGAATAATGGAACTGGGAGTACAGCGGGGAGGGAGAAGGAATTTGGCTGTAGGAGCGTAAGGGAAGAGTGTGTCAGGAGACTTTCTGCAGGATCAAAAGAATACAGTAACAGGAATGAGGCAGGCTAACTTTGCTAGCTTAAACCTCATAGGAAGATGATTGCATTTGCAAATAACCTTATTAGCTTACTTGGGCCTAACTCAGAGGAAGCTGCTGATTTTGGCACTTTGAGAAAGTGTGTTGTATTTAACTTATTTCCTTTTTTAATTATGTGTATGGTAATCCGCAGGTGTTGAGGATAAGGAAAACTGGCATGGCAAACCTCTTCCCAGAAACATGGCTGAGCAAGTCATTTCAGAGATTGATGACAGAATCCAGAACAAGAAAAAGCTTTCTCCAGCCCTTCCTCAAGAAGATGCACCAGTTGTCAGTATCAGAAATGTCAAGATGCCTTCACCACCAAATTACAAGATGGGAGAGAAGGTATGATGGCCTTTCTCTGTTCTCCTCAAGCAGTTCCAGCTTAGGTTTATATTTGTGATTGGAAATGTGCTTTTGCTCTCTATTCTGGGAACTGTGTTTTTTATGGAGTTGATGAATAAGAATAAACAACTTTCAGTCCAGAATTCTGTAAAATATTCCAGATGACATTCAGCCGCCTGCTCAGTGGAGTTCCAATTGTAATTAATTCATCATAGTAGCAGAATGCCCATTCAAAATGTCACACCTTTTGGGAGAACAGTAAATGCTATTTCAAAATATTGAAGATGAGGCAAACTTGATCTTGTATATGTGAGTCTCAAAGCCAATGTTTCACTTCATCTTGGCTGTTTAAAAGGCTAGGCCATAATTCTACTGAGTCACTTCTAAGGTAACTGCTAAGAATGGGACTTGTGGAGCCATCACACATGTGATGCCTTGTGCATTCAGGATGGCTGCAAGTGAAGGCTGCAGGTCCCTACTTCGGTCTGGAAGGGATACATCCTGATCAAACTTGGTTGCCATTTCTAGACCCAGGTAGACTTCTTGTTTCTTTAAGAATGAACCAGGTAGAGAGTTTGCCTGTCCCTCTTGTCTAGTGGTGGCAAAGTCACATGACTGGCCAGTTGTCTAGCCTTCACCTGCTGTGATGCAGAGCAAGTAATAGCTGTCAGGCAGCTGAACTGATGCAGCAAATGGGAGAAGAAAAGGAAGACTTACCAGACTGGCCCTCCCTGTCCTCAGATTTGAAGAGCATGGAAATCTTACCTGAGCCTGCAGACGAAAACCTTAGATGCCAAAGTAAACAGAGACAGAAGGAGAAACTCATGCAAGGGTGGTTTTGGGTTTCCACTTCTCTAGGGAAGTGCTGGTTGTGTTCCCATGGCTAGCTTGTAGTCAGTTAAAGGACAACACTGCACTGGTGTAACTGTATGAGGACAACCTGGCTTATCTCAGCGCAGTTTCCCCTGAGGCCTATTCCTAGGTCTTTCTGCTTCAGCTGTGATGTGTAAGATGACTAGAGGTATAAAGACCCTTGTACTACTAGCACAACACCAGAAAGCTTGAAGTTAACCAGGATTGCAAGGACATATTATAGAGGCTTCAGTTAGATAGGACAATCTCTATGCTTAGGATCAGAATGGTAAACGTTTAAAATGTTGGGTCGTAAGTATGAGGTATCTGTGTGACATACTGTAACATGTAGGGGAGCATTAGAGATTCTTTGAAACTCTTCAGTATAATATTGGTCATGCAGAGTTTTGTCTTGGACTCGTTTTCGAAGGTTTTTATTTACGAGATTTGCAATTGCAGCGTAACGGAATAATTGAACATAATGCAAATGAGGCATCTATGTCCTCTTCCTCTCCACAGTTTGCTACTCGCAAAGCTTATGGCTTGGCCCTTGCCAAACTGGGCCATGCCTGTGATCGTGTGGTTGCTTTGGATGGGGATACCAAAAATTCCACTTTCTCTGAGCTCTTCAAAAAAGAGCACCCCAGCCGTTTCATTGAATGCTACATCGCTGAACAAAACATGGTAAGGTGGTTTGTTTGGGTGTTTGTTTGTTTGTTTTTTTACTTCAAACTAAGCAGCTTTTTGGGATAAGTTCATGCTCCCATAATTAAACCATTGCCATTACCCTACCTTTATAAATAAGGTTTTGTATTCAACTAAGTCATCCTTGGAGTAGACCCTTTGAAATCAATAGACTCATTATTTCTGTCCATTGATTACAGTGGCTCTGCTCTGAGGATGACTTGGTTAGATACAATGTCCTAAAGAGCTTAGAGCAGTGATTCCCAACTCCCCCCCCAAAAAACATCTCTAAAATCCTGATCCTCCCCAGTGACATATAATTCTTATTACTGTATTCAAAAAGTGAACTCCTATTTACGTGGAGGAAGCTAAAAGGCCATTAACTTGGTCTAACACATTCTCTAATTGCCCCCCTTAAAATCAAATTGCCCCCCTGTGGGGCATGAGCCCCACGTTGGGAACCACGGGTTTAGTTTCTAGGTGCACCGCAACACGCAACGGCCAGGTTGATTCAAGGGCACATTTCATAGTGCATCAGCCCCATAGTTCTCCTTCTCTTTCAGCCCCATAGTTAACCTTCTCTTTCCCTCCCACCTCTTTCAGAACACCCCCTGCCCTGTTTCTCCTTTCCCTCAGGCCTTGGACAGGTTGCTGCTGCTCTCCCTATATCCAGCCTACCGTTGTCAGAGAGCTTCTGCTTCAGAGCTCTGCAGATCAGGTTGCTGCAACCAGAGCCATTACTTCCAATTTCTTGAGGAGCTTAAGCACATTTCGTGCACCACAAACATGTGCACGAGAGCAGGTTGCACTGCTATGATCGTTCTGTCGGTACATGTAACTCTTATTTCCTTTCCCACTCCTCTGTGCAGTCCAGATTTATTAGTCAATTAGTGACGTAGCAATTGGACCAAGAGCATGGAGACCCAAGTTCATGCATCCATTAAACTTACCAGCTGGTCTTGAGTCACTCCATCTTTCTTTGCCTTGTTGTAAGGATAACGTAGGGAAAAGGGAAGAGCTATGTATACTGCCCTGACCTTCTCCTCGGAGGAAGAATATAAAGGTCTAAAACATATATAGTTTATAATCCGCTGTTCCCCTCCACTCCCCATCACAGGTGAGCGTTGGCGTTGGTTGTGCAACCCGGGACAGAAACATTGTGTTTGCCAGCACCTTTGCCACATTTTACACCAGGGCATATGATCAGATCCGCATGGCAGCAATTTCCGAGAGCAATATCAACCTCTGTGGATCTCACTGCGGTGTATCCATTGGTAAGCGTCTTTAAATTTATTCAGCAGATTGCCTTAGTCTCCCAGATGCAGACACACAGACAGCTCATAAAACTAAGGGGCATGGTTAAAGTTTTAACTCTGTGTGAGTTTGAAACAAATATTCAAATCTAAACTTTGCTTTACCCATGAAGTGAAAGTAATTAAGTTATTATAATAGTCTACAAATTTTATTCTCTGCTTTTTATTTGATATCACTTGTTGCATCATACAGGAAATGAGGCTTGTAAAACTGATGGTCTGCTAAGTCCTTTGACCAAAGTGTACTTTTCAAACCTCACATAGTTGATCTGCCTACAATAGACATTCCATGTATACATTAGAGACAAATAAAGTGAGTTTTGGATGTATCAGAGAGTGTTCCAACATGTGCTAGAAAATGCTGTGTATTTTCATTTAGTTCCAAATGACCATTACACTTTACCATTGTGTCAATGTGCAGGACGCTCTGGCTATACCCAACAAAATTGAAACAGCAAAGCAAGCTTTTCCCCCAAGCTTTTATTCTATTATTGCTATATGGATAATGACCTTGTTTGTACATAATACTAAACCAGACTATGACTTAGCAAGAATAAGCAAGCATGTGGTTGCCCAGCATGAAAACTGATGCACTTTGTCGTTCCCCTGGTTCTGCTGCACTGCCATGAGCCAAATACATGATTTAATTTAGCCTTTTGTGTAAACTTATGCTTGTAGTTTAGTCTCGCTCCCAAGAAACCAGAGTTTATACCAAGCACAAACCTTGGTTATTTGGGCGGGGGGGGGGGGGCAAGCCTCAAGTCTGTGTTCAAACGTAACCCTAAGCCAAACCCTGGTTTAGCTACAAGCAGTGCAATAGCATGACCAGAGATAAGCAAAGTAGCCATAATTTTCACTCTGGGTACCTGCATGCTTGCTCATTCTGGCCAGGATATAATTTGCCTTAGGGGGTATGTGCAAATCGGGTTATTATGAACAGTGTTTTGTCTGATAGATCTGAGTGTAAATCACCTTTGCCACCAGCTGCCAAATCTTGTTGAAATATTGTTCCTTCATAGCTCATTGACAAAGTATATGGTTCAGTAATGATACCACACTAAAAGCTGATTAGAACTGCAAGTGGCTTATCACAAATTTCTTCTTAAATCTGAGCTTTGTGAAGCACAGTGGAAGTTTCCTTATTGGCTTAAGTGTTGCTCATGCTGCACTCAGAGTTTGCACTGGAAATGTAAGCAGTGAAGCCTGAACAGCTTGGCAGTGGTTCAGGAATTTCCAGCTTGGGCTTTGCTATACTTGTCTATCAGTGCTGTCGCATGTTCAGGTTGCTTGCTTTAGCCATTAATTAGCCTCAGATTCTTTCTAACACTACTTGCCACTTGTGCTTCTCTTCAAAGAATTTCCAGTTGCTTCTTTGACAGTACAGCGAAGCCCTCTTTTAAGTACAGGTGCCAGTGTATTTCAGTGCACATATTCAATTTCTATTTGTAGGGTGGGACATATGCTTTTGTTTTTTGCACATGCCAAGATCTTAATTTCAGTAGAACTCTCACGGCCATCAGGATAAAAGCTTCGCCTACTTCCGAAGTGTGTGTTTGTATGTAGGAGGCTGCAGGTTCAATCCTTGCCATTATCAAGAACGGGATCTTAAGTTCCATTGATGAGAGAAGGTAGTGCCATTTCAGTAACTGTCACTGTGGCAATTGTACTGAAATAGGAAGCAGACACTTTCCCACATTTTAAAAAAATGACTTTGGAGCAGCCCTCTGGCTCCTTTTTGAGGCAGACAGTGTTCACAAGTCAGTTCAGCCAAGTAGAAGCTGGAAAAAATGCACTCAGTTCTTCCAACTGGTTTCCTGTAAATACTTTTCTTTTCTACCAGAAGGGCACAAGTGCATCCACAGCTCTTCCTACTGCTGGCTCTGGAGGGATTTGAACTGTGCCATTCACTGCTCTACACACACACACCCAAATATATCCTTAATTATAATTCATCTCTCTGTGGGTTTCATTAAGCCAATCCTCACTGAAAAATAAGCTTCTCATGAGCTTCAAGTGCCCCCTCTCATGAATTCTTCTGTGTTCCACCAACATTTGGGACATGCCTACTGTCACCTTGTACATTTTCCTCTTGCCAGTTGGCTAAAATCGTGTATTTATTTTCTTTCATTTCTGTAGTCATGTATGTAGCCCCATATCCCTTTTCTTTCTCCTTTTGCCTCTGTGGTAGTGGTGGTTTAGTTTCTGCCTTATTGTTTTAGTTGCCGTTTACGTCTGCATTTTTCCATGATTTTTCTTTATAACCCTAGTTTTCTTTCTTTTTAGTTTCCTTCTATCTTCTTTCTTTGCTATTTCCAAGTTTAAGCAGAAGAGGGTAGGTAGCCTTCCATGTCCTGTGAGTGCCTTATATTTATTTTGGATGCCTTTTGTTTTAAGAAGTATACAGAGAAGTTTGTTCACTTTTCGACACTGATATTTTTCATTCATCCCCCGCCCCACAATCATCTCTTTTCTAGGTGAAGATGGACCTTCACAGATGGGGCTGGAAGATCTGTGCATGTTCCGTGCCATTCCTAATTCAACTGTATTTTACCCTAGTGATGCTGTATCCACTGAAAAGGCGGTAGAATTGGCTGCAAATACAAAGGTCTGCAACTCTTCCGCAGTGTGCTTGCTTGGGAGTTTTAGAGCAGGGGTGGAGATACTGCTGGCCCTCCCCATTTGGCCTAAAAGTTTGTTTCAGGCAAGCCTTACACCTGACATCATATATGGCAGTGGTGGCGAACCTATGGCACGGGTGCCAGAGTGGGCACGCAGAGCCCTCTCTGTTGGCACGCGCCATCACGCCAGCAGTGCCGTTGTTTGGGGTTTTCAAATTGGGCAGCAGCTTCCCTCCACGCCTCCTTGTGAGTAAACTGCTCCCACCCGGCCGGCAGCAGCTTAGAGGCAGTTTATCTCCCCCAAAGCAGCTATATTCCTGCCTCCCCGCCCCCGGCCATTGGTGGGATTTTTTTACAGCCAACAGGCTGTAGTTCATGTGATTGGTGGCTTTGTCAAGGGTTTTCGTTTATTGGTTGCTGCCTGCGATCTTTGAGACTATGTGTTGTTTCTGCTCCTTGTGCCATAGGAAGCGTTTATAATTCATGTGAGTGTTCTCCCCCTCAAAAAACAACTGTGATCCAAGCCCCCCCAAAAGCTCTGCTAGTCTTGGCAACCCCCCAAAAAAACTCTGGGCAATGCCCCCCCAAGCTCTATGTGTTGTTTCTGCTCTGCGTTTATAATGCGTGTGAGTGTTTTTCTCCCCACCAAAAAAACTACTGTGATCCAACCCCCCCAAAAAACTCTGGCAATGTCCCCCAAAACTCTGTGTTGTTTCTGCTCCGCGTGCCATAGGAAGTGTTTATAAGGCGTGTAAATGTTTTTCTCCCCCCCAAAAAACAACTGTGTTCCAAGCCCCCCCTCAGCAACCCAGGGCAGCCCCCCCCCCACTCATTTTATTATGGTATATTAATTATTATCCCATATTAAATTGCCGTGTTGGCACTTTGCGATAAATTAGTAGGTTTTGGGTTGCAGTTTGGGCACTCGGTCTCCAAAAGGTTCGCCACCACTGATATATGGCATCAGATGGAGGATAGGTATTGTTGGGACTTCCTCATTGTGCAGCACTTCCCAAGTGCAGTGGGCATTAGGAAGGAAATGTGCAAGGGACTTTTGACAGGCGTCAATCACCTGGCATCCTCATGACCTCAGATGATTGACAGTTGCTGCATAGGAATGGGGGGGGGATAAGGATCTAGCCCATTACTGCCTCCAAATCTGAAGTTTGCTCTCTCCTGTTGCAGAGGCATATAGGGAAGGGTGCCCACTGATGTGAATATGTCAAAGTTTCATTGTTGGTTGGCTGTTTATTTCATTACATTTATACCCCACTTTTCTTCTGTCATGGAACCCAAAGTGTCATGCTTATAATACCTGGGTGGTCACCCATCCAGAATTAGACACATTCAGCTTTAAAAAGGTTAATTTTAGTGTTTGGATTTTTAAATGCATTTTTCCCGTTTTCAAGTTTAATTCCATGGGCCGTTGTGGGTGTTACAATCTATGCTGTGTTCATTTTGAAAACAGGGCATCTGTTTCATACGAACCAGTCGTCCAGAAAATGCCGTGATCTATGGCAGCAATGAGGATTTCCATGTTGGACAAGCCAAGGTAAGCGCCATTTTGAAAGTTGTTAAAAGACTTGAACTACAAGAACGTAGTCATTGAACATTGTAGTTTTAGCTAGCTTTGGCAGTAAATCTAGTACTTTCTCTAACTCTTTGTTTTACTGTTGTTATCAGGTGGTATTGAAGAGCAAAGATGACCAGGTCACAGTTATTGGAGCAGGTGTAACTCTGCACGAGGCACTGGCTGCAGCTGAGCAACTGAAGAGAGGTAATTACACCAAACTCTTTTGAGAAATGCACAACAGCCATCTTGTAGGGAAGAACATGAGGGCTATAAAGGGAGGGGGGAATAGGAAATTCTTTAGAAGTGTAATCTAATTACTACACCTTTCCTTGGAGCCTTGGCAACATGTGCCCAAATCCCAAAATAAATCATTACTTTATCTAATTTTAAGTCTATTTAAAAAAAAAAAACAAGAAAAAAGTTAATGTTTAATATATAAAATCAAACCCAAACATGTACCTTATCTGTAGCAACGTAGCCCTGGTGCAAACAATAGAAACTGGTTAAGAGACTGAGAATGTGATATGGATTTGCATGGCCTCTCTTCCTTGTGAATTTCCATGGTTTGTTTAACAATGGTGTAACATTACGCCACTAACATCACTGTTACGAATAGCGAACTAGATTCCCTTTTGACAGGCACTGGTGAATCTGATGCAAACTGGTTCTAAACATTTGAGGTCACCCTGGTTAGGAGTAACTATGATCAGCCTCAATGCAGTGCATGTACAAGACGAACCATGGATGAAAGGGAAGGAGGGAAAGGAGAAGTCTGTGAGCATGCAGTATATTGATTAGAAATATTGCATCTGCACAAGATCTTACTAGATGGATAGTCCTGGATAAGTAAACCATGGTTTGCTTCACAGTAGATGAAATGTCACCTTTCCTGAAACATAGAGATAGGTTGCACCATACCTGAACACTTTCAGTTGCAGGCTACATAACTGACAGTAGTTCATACATTCCCATCCTCATTTTGCTCCTTGAAACACATGTGTTGCTACTCATTTCACTGCAGATATCATCCTTTTAGTATCGGAAGTGTACTGGGCCATGATTATCCACGACTATTGGCATTCTCCAACATAACCTTTGGTGGAATAAAGGAAATCTCACTATTGAGAAGTCCACAAGATGATAGTACTAATAAGTTAATGCAATTATAGCCATTGGATAAATGAGCAGGCAGCTGTGCTTTAAGAAGATTGAAGCTGAATCTTGTGCTATCTAGTCCTTTAGATATTCTATAAAAGAAGAGTTTGGATTTGATATCCCGCTTTATCACTACCCTAAGTTAGCTTCTGGGTGTCTTAATTCTTCTGGGGATCAATTATCATAGTAAAGGTCCTTGGAAGTGGGTCATGAATGCCCTCATTCTAGGGAATGAGGAAACGAGAAAGTAAGGCTTATACTTAGTTATCAGTCAGCTTGTTTTTGACTGTATTCTGGCCATTTTTAGAACCAAATACTTAGTGGTTTCAAAGACCCCATTGAGATGCTTTAATAAATGTGTATGAAATGTTAAATGTTAGCGAGTCCCCTCTCCTGTGTTTTGTTGAGCTACGTGCTCTGGTGCATAATTCTGTTCCCATTCTTTTTCTCAGAAAAAGTTTCCATCAGAGTGATTGACCCCTTCACTATAAAACCTCTGGATAAGAAAACTATACTTGAAAATGCAAGAGCAACCAAAGGCAGAATTATCACTGTGGAAGACCATTACTATGAAGGTAGGTCAACAGACATGATAAGAAAGGGGGGGGGGAATCAGTACTGTATATAAGTCTCTGCCATGGGTGTCCATTTTTTATTGTTTTTAAATTCCTCTTCTGTGCTGTTTCCTAACTTTGGAGGGTTTTAAATATTTTGTATATTGCACTGGACATACATGGAAGGTGATTCATAACGATGGTGAGAAATACATGGACACTGATTATTTTCTAGTTCCTGTGCTTCAGCTCAACCTATACATGGTACAGACACCTAGAGACATGAAAGAGATTTCTCTCATGACAATCCTAGCTTGGGTGTGCTCTTGCAACAGTTAAACATTGTTGTGTTGGAGTTGCATTTCCTGCTGTTGTAGTGGAGCTGCTAGCTCTCCGGATATTACTCTTATTATCCCTGACCATTGGTTGGTTGGGGCTCCAACATCATCTAATAAGCTACATATCTAAGACATAGTTTCCTCTATTTCAGATATTCAGGGTATGAGTGCCATTAGTTATATAGCTAAAATGGCACCATCCTTGCAGAATGGGGAGGTATCAGCAGGATTGCCGCTTGGGTGAACCCCAACATTCCCAGGAAAAAATTCTTGGGGGTGGTGGTAATAGCTAAGGAACCTCAAAGATGTCCATTGAGAAATGAACAAGCTCATTGTGCTCAGAATGCTGATTGTTTGCTGTGGATGGGCGGGGGAATGATATAATGGAATGGAATTTTGTGGAGGAAAGCATAGCTAACTGGCTGGCTGGAACACTAAAAAGGAGCACTCCACACTGCAACATTTTACCACAGGTCCTCCTTTAGACATTTATAAAATAGCATTTTTGTATCTGCTGTGTCTTCATGATCAACTACTCTACTTGGAGGGCTTGTGTGGACTCCTGGAGATCAGCTGTCTTGATTGGGCATCAAAGCACTAATCTTCTTAGAAGAAAAACTGTTTAGGCAAAAGCCTCTCATGGGACAAACAACTTTGCAACCTTTCCAATCCCTCTGAACTATCCAATTGTTTTCTTTTTAAATAGCTGGATTAAGCTGCTTACAAAGAAATAAAGCTTGTTAGCCTTGACTTATCATCCATTTGTATATTATCTTTCCCTAGGTGGCATTGGAGAAGCCGTCGCTGCGGCTGTGGTTGGAGAACCAGGGATCACAGTCTCTCGCTTGGCTGTGTCCCACATACCAAGAAGTGGAAAATCAGCTGAGCTGCTTAGGATGTTTGGCATCGATAAGGATGGCATCATCCAGGCTGTGAAGTTGGCAGTGTCCAAATCAAGGAATGCAGAGTAGTTTGTGTTGTACACCCATTGTGTTCTGGGGCAGTGTTTTGGGATAAGGATGGTTAAAAAAAAAAGAGCACTGTAGCTTTCAAACAGGGTTGAAATTATATGCAGAGTTTTAATGGAAGAATTCTAATAAAAGTAAAAGTTTTGGGAGAAAAATCATGTTTGCTGTTTTGAACTGTTGGGATTTCTGGAAACCTACATGCTGATAAGGCAATAGCACATAACCTAAAACAGAAAAAATCCAAACAAAATAAAATAAAAAATTCTTTCCAGTAGCACCTTAGAGACCAACTAAGTTTGTTCTTGGTATGAGCTTTCGTGTGCATGCACAGTTGGTCTCTAAGGTGCTACTGGAAAGAATTTTTTTATTTTATTTTGTTTTGACTATGGCAGACTAACATGGCTACCCACCTGTAACTAGAAAAATCCAAGTAAATTGCTGTAATTTAATGTACCAAAATGATTTATAATGCTTCTCTCTTCTCCAAACACTTGTGGGATTGTGAATTTTATGGCTGACCATAGGGCTCTGAATGTAGCACTGTGACATCTCAGTCCCTTCTTCTATTTCCATTGTACTACCGGTACTAGCCCTGAGAAATGCTTTTCTCTCACATAACTGCCAGCTTGTCCAGAAATACTTCCCATTTGGCACAGCAGTGAAATACGATATACAGAAGCGAACGTTTCACTTCAACTACCTGCTTCCTATGTTCAGGTGAAAAATTTCCATGCATTGTATTTTCAACCAAGAGTAGTGGGGCTGTTATTTCTTCCATCCTCCTCTTCCTCTATCGCCAGCCAATTCTGCTCATATTTTCTGGTGTCCCTTTCCTACCTGCTGTCAGCCTCTGTCTCTGCTAACTGGCTGGAGAGACTGATGGGAGTTGGTTACTCATCCCTGTCTTAAAAACTGACCAAACACACTTCTTGTGCATGTGCTGAGAGAAGAAAACTACATAGCCCATTGGTTTAGGAAGGCCAAGAGCCCAATTTTCTTTCCCTTGGTCCTGTCTGCGTGATATCAGTGCTGACTGAGCTGGAATATCTGGACTGAGGCCTTGGCTCACTGATTTAAAACAAACAAGTACCCACAGACAGCATGTCCTTGGGCTTCTCTGTAGTTTATGATCTATTATTAGCCTGCTCAACCATCTGCGCTCAGAGCAAGGTGGAGCGTGCCATCTCTAGTGTATGGGGAAATCAAACAGAGGTTAAGGGAGTGGACGAGGAAACAGCAGCTTCTTATTATTTATTCATTATTTGTATCCTGTCCTTCAGCTGCAGAGTTCAAGGAAGCTTGCAGATTGCTCCCAGATGGTCTCCCATCTAGGGGCAGACCTACTTAGCTGCAGCATGTTTGTGCCTGTACGTGTGTACATGGCTCCTATTGTCTCCCAGTGCAGTTCACCAAAGTGGCGTTCCTGAACCAGAATGTCATTCAGTTAGGGAATCAGATCATTGGTCCGTTTAGCTTGACTTTGGCTACACTGACTGACACCAGCTTCCCAGGACTCCAGGCAGAACATTCTCAGCCTTGCCTGGTGATACCAGGGATAAAAATGAGGTCTTCTGCATAAAAGCAACTGCTCTGCCCCTTAAGCTACGTCCCTACCCAGGCATGGGTCCGTTTGGTAGCAAGATTTGGCTTGCCTTTGGAGGCCAAAGGAGGTATGCAACTATTTCACTTTGAAATATAATTCTGCCCTCTTCTACAAATGACATTTCAGGGCCTTGCATGAAAGTGTGGTGCCTGATCTGACCAGATGTGTGTAGCCATCAAGTGCATTTGGATACACTGACCTTCTGCATCTACAGCACTCCTTACTTCTCAACTGGACTTTTGTGATTCTGAATGAAGTTATGACACTTGCAGAGGTAGGACCACACACAAATAACAAAACAAAAAATCTGTTCCTTGTCAACATCAACAGTAGCCTTTCATATGTATATCAATGTAATGACACAGCATCAGTGCATTTTTTTAAAGGACACAATTCAGACATCATTCAGGCCAGCATGAAACGAAGCAAAGGTGACATAAATTCCAATCATTTAAGCCATTGTTCTTTTGACAGATATTTTTAGTTAAACATAAATTATTATTAGTGAAATAGCTGGATTACATTAATACAGTTAAGAAGAATGTCAGGAACTTCCTCCCACCTCCTAATTTTAAAAATACTTGCTCTTCCTCTATGCGTTTGATACAGGGCATTTATTTCAAAATATTTCCCCAGATTTAGTAGGAATATTTCAAAGCAATGGGCTTATGAGTTTCAGCTACATTTTGTTTTTGTTTTTTTACAAACTGGAAGTACCAATATTACCAGATCTTCCAAGTTTACTTTACCATTTGAGCTTGTATTCACTTTTCAGAAAATTCCTTGCCACAGTTCCCCCACCCCACCCCCACCCAAACGCCAGTTTTTTTAAATTTGAAGTTGTCAAGCTTGAAGATTGGAAGAGGTATTGAAGCTGAATTCTTGGTCAAATGGCCAAGAGAGAAAATAAGACCTGCCCAAAGGTATTAAACATTAATGAACTAAAGCAAATCAGGTATGCTCACATCAGAGTTCTTACTACTTTCAACAAACAATAGAGACTTTGTTCCCTACTGTACATTTACACTGCCCAGCCTTTTCATTGCCTTATCTTACCATGCCTTACCAAAACAAACAGTATCCTGATAAAGGTACAGTAAAATTTCTCACCTGAATGTAATGCATAGCATTGTGTTTGATGCCCCATGCACTTTGATCCAGATAAATGCAGGAGCAACAGAAGGCTGCTCTTTGAAGAGATGGGGGAACACTGCACACAAAATTCCACCTTTGAAATAATGCTCAAGAAACGGGCATTAGGATTGCCCATTGCTTGCATTATGTAGCATAACTTTTTTTCTAAAGCATACCCCATGTGTTAGTGAGAAATGGGGTATCGTTCCTGAGACATTGGCAAGCCTTGCAGTGTTGCTGCATAATCAAATAGATGATAGGATAGGATAGTCTAGGAATAATTTATTGGCCAAGTACATTTTCCAACATACTTGGAATTTTGCTTCGGCTACATTGCAATGTAAACATACCTTATACAAACACTGTTCCAGGATGATAGGACAATGAAGAGCAAGAACCAGCCAAGGACGTCCGTAGAAGTTCCACCACAATGAACAGAAGCTGTCCCACAGTAATGACTCATGGCTGCCACATGGAGGCCACTTCCAAGTTGTTCCACAGTGATTACCATGTGAATTAGCTTTCCCCACACAATCACAAATGACTCGAGAAACGCGTCTTGAAGCTATTTCACGTACTGCGACTCATGGAATATGAGCTGGCTCACGGAATATGTAAAGCACTTTCCATGAGGTAGCCATGGGCTATCCACAGCCCTTTGTCCTGACCAAGTATAGGGAAGGCAAATTTAGCCATAGGTAAGAGCAACAATGTTCAGTATTGGTGAGACCTGGTGCATGGCAGAATACAAGACAGAGTGGAAATAGCTGATATTCACTCACAAATTGTATAATTAATTTGGATTTTAATTTGATTGGTAATTGGAGATATATATTGGAAAATCAATAAATATGATTATTTTTTAAATAGATACTCACTCACAAAGTGGGGTTGCAGCATACAGCCATAGACCCAATGAATACGAAAAGACTGGCAGCTTTTACATATCTCTCTCATGTGGCACAACATACACCAAGGAAGCAAAGGAGTCACTGTAAGCATGATTCTTCCCTCCAACTGAGGAAATTTCACATTTGTATAGTTAACATGTTATTTTACATTGGCCATAATAGTCCTGTAAACATCTTGTCAATTTTAACAGGATCCACCCAGCTCTGTTGACACCTCCGATTTAGTTAATCTTTTTCAAACCTACACAATGACAAAGGGAGAGAGAGAAACTCATCAGTAAGATTATTTCAAAATACCACACATTGGTCTGTGGGTCAGAAAAGATAGCACTTCGACTCGCTTTCATGAGCATTTAATTTAGAAGTTTGAAAGAAGCAGGGATTTTAGAGGCAGCTGTCCCAATAGGCACAAGCCTGCTGGTTAAAAGCACAAAGTCTGCTTTTAGTACTCAGGGAAGTTTATGTGGGTCTCCCCTCAAAACCTGGAGCCATGACAATCTTTGGAGCTGATACAGAGTCTCTTAATCCGGAGCCCTTTTTCCTGGGATGAAGAGAGTTTTTCTATAAAAAATTGCAAAACTACAACTATTATCTATGTGCTGTACCCAAATGATTCCACGGGGGTACCGGTATATAAAGACACATCAAGAGGGCAGAAGGTATTACCAGGTGTTCTGACGCTCTGAAGCAGGGGGATAAAACTTTCCAGGATACTTCTAATGCGGTGCACTATTAGGGAAACAAAAGACAAATAGTTATATGCAAAGAAGCAAAGAAAACTGGACAACCTAATAGCTCCACTACAACTCAAACTGTAACATAAACATCAAACGAATCTTGGTATATTTTAAAGTTTATACCTAGGTATAAATACGAAGCAGCTTATTTTGCTGTCTCAAGTGGTACGTGTGAAACACTTACCTAGACCAAAATATATTCCAGTTGTTTCTAAGGCTGCGAAGGTCATCAAACCAATACCAAGGGAAACTGTCCAGTCTAAAAATATACACATATATGTTTGCATTACATTATGTTCTGTGTTACCCAAATGAAAGCAATGCATTCCAGTTTTGACGTACCTTTATATCTGTAATAGCAAACCAACAAGGTTCCAATGGCAAAACAAAGGATGACAAAATGGAAGAATTCATCTGAAATGAGAGAGAAGAGATGGTTCTTAACGTTCTTAAAGGATATCACAAAATCAAACTCGATGCCCCCTATTGGCTGCAATTTGAAATTTTCTACTGTACTAGTGAAGGTCTTCTGCTTTTGGAACACATATGTTTGTGGAGGGGGGTAAGGTGAGGATTACTCACATACTTTAGACCAACACCCAGTACTTTCACTAACTGCACTGTACATATATATAATTTATGTATACTTTCCAGAGGCATCAAGTCAAGTGAAGAACTTAAGTCAGCAACCCTCTTAGCCATATACATTATTTAAAATATGGAACTATGCTTTATTCCCACACAGCTAAAAATGCCAAGAATCAGCAATTCATTGTTAAGACTATAAGCAATTTTACTGATTAATTACTAGGAACTTTATATATGGAAGTCCAAGACGTGAAGTTTATGATTATGCAATGTTGTGGAAAAGGCACTCTGTCCTACATATGCTCACATGTAGTATTTATTTACTTATATACTATTTAATGACAAAACGGTCTTTGAAGCTGTTTGCAAGTGTATAAACCAATTATACAAGTATTAGCATTTAAGCATCCACAATTAAACCACCACTACACTGTTATTTTCACAATTCTAGGACTGAATTCTAGCATTTTTTATCAGGTACCTGCACATGGGAGAACTACTGGCTCATACTGAGCAGGTTTTGCAATTAAGGGCATGTGCATGTTAATGGCTTGAAAACACAGCAAGGCTTTTCCCCTCGTGCATTTCAGGTTGCATTCTAAAGTGCTGTACGTGCTATGACCTGATTTGTTTCTCTGTGCCTGCAACTTCGCCGCCAAGTCCTATTCAACAGAGTTGTGCATGCACAATGGATGTCTGAAACATATACATCTCAGCTTAACCATGGCTTACATTTTCAAATAGGATGTCTGAGGGAAAACACATGAAACAGCAGCATTACTCAAGAAACCACAACATACATACGGATTCTTGCTAATGTCATGTGTACTCAGGGGCGGGAGTGCATTGGAGCCAGAGTAAATGGTAATGTGCCCACAGCCTGAGTCTGAGGGTCAGTAAAACTCTTACCATCTTTTCGTATGCCCGGTAGCCACCATCTTGGGTGGTGAGGTGGGTGGCAGGGAACATTTTCATACGCTATGGGAAATGAAATTTCAGTTAAAGTAAAAGTCAATCCCAGGTACACAAACTGAAGCTGAGCCACATCATATTAGTCACTGAATTCTATTCTTTATTATTATTGTTGCTATTTTTCTATTTGGTGCATTGGTCAATGGACCTCAGGGCATTTTACAATACCTAAGGACAAAATAAGGCCCATCCAATCCAACACTCTGTTCTCACACTGGCCAGCCAGATGCCTAAGGGAGGCTCACAAGCACACCGGAGCATAAAAGAAACCTCCCCACCTGTGATTCCCAGCATTTCAGTTTCACTGCCTCCGACAGTGGAGGTAGTCATCAACGGCAGCATTTCTTAAAAGGCTATCCCTGGGAGCAGGGAATAGGGTCAACTGTTGCAGGCCCTGTGCCCTGGGGGGTCTTCCACCTGGCCAGCTCTGCCTGTCTCCTGCCCACTCAGCATAGGCGCCAACTCTTATGGACTGAGCCCTCTATATTGTTTAACATGGGGGTCAGCCCCCACAATATTGGGGGCGTAGGAAGCCAAGCACTGATCCGCACCTGTGGACTAGTTTGAAAACTGGATCAATATACTCTTGGTTTTTTTGTTTCGTTTTAGGAAATCCACCGTTGAGTGGCCCAAAATGCTTTAAAATACAAATCTATTTCACAAAATATCTTAGAACACTTTGTAAGTAAAAGCAAACATTCTCCTTCCTTGGAGGTTTTTAAGCAGAGGTTGGATGGCTATCTGTCGTGGGTGATTTTAGTTGAGATTCCTGCACTGCAGGGGGTTGGATGACCCTCGGGTCCCCTCCAACTGTATAATTCCATGATTATCAGTTTGTATGATATGACAGATCATGCAATGTTGAAGCCTTCATATCCCAGGCAGATAACATGGTACTTGTATGAGACTTAAAAGGCAAGAATTATATAGACAAGAACAACATAATCTGCAATTTATATTTACCAGTTGCAGGTTCTCCGTCTCCGCACACAACTTCTGAAAAATAACACAGACTGATATAAAAGGTGCTTTCAGACTTTCACGATTTTGAGGTGGGATTCAGTCACATAGTGACAAATTCAGGCTGTGCAATTAAAGTTAATCTGGCAATCTATTGCAACAAGCCTTCCTCCTCCTCCTCTTCTTCCTCCCCCTCCTCCTCCCCCTCCTCTTCCCCCCCCCACCAAAAATGAATTTATTTATTTTTTGCTAAAATTAAAGTGATGAGGAAATGCATTGGAAAATGTGGGATAATTACTTAATACAATGGTGTATACATATCCCTGCAAACAAATCAGAGCGAATGCTCAACAAACAGCTGACATTGATCTATCTTTGTGCAAACAAATCAGGATGAATCTTCAATAAATAGGTCTGGAGGGGACCAAAGCAAACAAGCATTTCCTTGTTCAAACCAAACCAGAAACAAACCACATTACAATACTAGGAAGTGCATATATATGAAGATTCTTCCTACCTCGTCAAAAATAAACCTCTATGCATTGTAAACAACTACTTGCCTTGCTGACCATGATTTTCTGAATGCAACTCATCAACTCAAATAACAGTATTGTTTTATTTATTTTTAATTATTTATTAAATTTGTATGCCACCCTTCATCCGGGTGGTTCACAACAATAAAACCCATGCACAGAAGCCGTTGAGTGAAGTTACCACTAGAGGGAGCAATGAAGACTTGTCTTGAAACATCCCAAAGCCAGAAAATTCTAGCTGCTTTGTTCACGCTCAATATTATAACCCGTTTCTTTCCATGTGGGGCCCTTCTGTATAGGAAGAATTTACACATTTTGTGGCAGCAAATAGGGTTTACCAATACATGTATCTCTCCCAGAAGAGAGAAGCATGTCAATTTGGCCCAGAAGAGAAGCAAAGAAAGAGAAGAAAGGGGGTGAAGTCAACAGCAGCAGCAACATGAAGGAGGAAGGAGTTGTGGGATATTACCCAAGGCCAAGGGCCTCTCAAACCTAAAAACAATGCTGCTCAGCATTTTAGTCGACTTACCTGATTCACCATATGGAAGGATTTCTCTGGGTGAATCTAAAATAGTGCACAAATATAGAACATATAAAAGTATGGTTAAAGTAAAACTTTCCAGCTAATGTTGCTGTCAAAACATAGAAACTCCTGTTGTTAAAGTTTGTGTTTGTGGTTAAATTTTTCTTTTTGTGCCCTTTTCAATTGAAGGGCAGGTTATCAACATTTCCATCTTTAATAATTTGACACAGCATCTAAAAACAAATACTAACGTAGTGAAAGGCAACAACAAAACTTGACAAGGCATTACAAAGTCCTGTGCATTTATTATTACTGATTTATTGAATTCACATCCTACCCGTTCTCTCTCTCAAAAAAAAACCCAAGGCGGCAAATAGATGAAATACAGTGGTACCTCTAGTTACGAACTTAATTCTTTCTGTAGGTCTGTTCTTAACCTGAAACTGTTCTTAACTAGAGACGTGCTTTCGCTAATGGGGCCTCTTGCTGCTGCTGCGCCACCGGCACACAATTTCTGTTCTCATCCTGGGGCAAAGTTCTCAACTTGAGGTACTGGTAACTCTTCCAGGTTAGCGGAGTTTGTAACCTGAAGCGTTTGTAACCTGAGGCGTTTGTAACTCGAGGTACCACTGTAGATGGGTCTACGGCTGATGCCAAAAGTTCCTCAGTGCCAGCCATATCTCAGAGGGGACATTCTGCAGCTTTTGTGCAGAATGAGTGGGTGAGAGAAAGGTTTGCGAACGTCCACCCTGTTTCAGCTCAGCACTAGTCTGAACTTGGCTGCTGGGTTTATCTGAATATTGATTTGCAAGTGCTTTTTCCATGTTGAAGCTTGGCACTCAAGATAGCTCCCAAGTGAAGATCAGTTCTCCCTGCACACAAACAAAGCATCATACAATCTTTTGGAGTTACCTTGTGACGGACTCTCTGTTCTAAGCTCCCCAGAATAACTTTCACCCTCACTTTCTTCTTGCGGTTTTAATTTCTTGCCTCGTTTTGGTTTCCCACCTGTTAAAAGTATAAGAGAAAAACATAAAAGATTTTCTTGATGTACTGCTGATGGTAAAGCACTTTTCATGTATTATTTACATATCTAAACAGAGTTAGCCTTACTAATAAATAAATAAATAAATAATAATAATAATAATAATAATAATAATAATAATAATAATAATAATAATTTATTTATTTATTTATACATACATACATACATACATACATACATACATACATACATACATTCCCTGCCCATCTGGCTGGGTTTCCCTAGCCACTCTGGGCAGCTCCCAACAGAATAATAATAATAATAATAATAATAATAATAATAATAATAATAATGTGATAAAACATCAAACATTAAAAACTTCCCTAAATAGGGCTTCCTTCAGATGTCGTCTAAAAGTCGGATAGTTGTTTATTTCTTTGACATCTGATGGAAGGGCATTCCACAGGGCGGGCGCCACTACCAAGAAGGCCCTCTGCCTGTATCATACAAGTGACTGCCTAACTGAAGACCAAAGCCCCTTAACTACTCACAACCAAGGACCAGATTATAAATTTTTGAAAATCGGGAAATATGAAATGTGTGATGACGATCAACAGAAAAACAAGAACAGACAGATATATTCCACTGGCCTACAGTGCAGTTTATTTAGCTCAGTTGTACAGCTGATGGTGTTAGTGCTGACAGCCATAGCTACCCATTTTAAAATGAGTGTTCAGTATAAGCGGATAGTGTTTTTATTGTACATTGCCTTGAGACAATTCTATAGAAGGTAAATACTAATAATCAGAATAAGAATAATCTAATTAGAGAGTAATTTCCATAAAAATAAAAATTACCTTAATCAAGAAAGGCTGAATTACAGGCTGTGGTACTGTTAAAACTGAAAGAGAGATCTCACCAATTCACATATCCCATTCCAAGCCCAAAATCAGGATGTTAACAGGCAGACTTCGGTATCAAACTATTTTATGGGTATGACTCAAAATATTACAGAAGAATAAGCTGAAACAAAACACATGGATGTCTGCCTTCTGAAAAATGTCGCTTTAGTATAGCCAAGCACACAAAAATATATAATGCTTGGTCGCCCAGCTGTCTTTTAAACCAATAATGTGCCCCCAGGCTTAGTCTCCCCATCTTTTCATTACCTTGTTTTCCCCCTGTATGAACTAAATCAGCAGAATTTGAGTTACTCATTGTTGTGTCTGTTTAAAAGAGATGGAGAAAGAGATTGTAAATCTGGTTAAGTCCTTCAGATCTTTCATAATCCATTTCAAATCTGTGCAGGCAGAAAGTGTTAACAACCATTAAAAAATAAGGAACAAAAAAGCAGATAAGAAAACCTGAGAGTTCCTTGAGAAAGAACTGCTTCACACATGAGCCATGTGACATGACGTTTTATTTACTGCAGTAAGGCTGCAATTCTAAGCATGCTTAACAGGGAGTAAGCCCAGTTAACACATTGTAGGGTTGCCATAGTTCAAAAAGAAAAAACCAGGGCGCCCCGAAAGTTGTTCTGATGTTCCGATTGACTTGCCTAAAATCCAGGACACAGCACAATTCTGCCTTTGAAATCCTGGTAACACATTGAGACATTTATGAGTAAACATACATAAGATTGCATTGAATGATACAAGAGAAACACATGAAGCAGTCACATGACTTGCAATGACAGCATATTTCTAAGGAACAGGTTTTATTGCAATGCAAAGTTACAAAACAGGACATTATAGTGGCATTCTGGTCCCATGAGGTATCCTGGACCTTTCAGTGGCACTCATTGCCATTGGCCATGGTGTTCATCTACATTATCTATGTTGGGATTTGGGGGCATCATGCTGTGGCATTTCTGTCCCTACCCAACTGATTGGTTTCAGAAGATAATGCTGGATAATGTTTCCTCTTCCCATGGTTTTAGGGCCACGAGGTCCCATAGAGCTCTATGCTGCATCTCATGCTACATGCAACTATTCAGAAAGGTAGCTCAGGGTATTGGCATGTGATGGCATCAATATGTGATGCCATCATCAGATGAGGTAGAAGTGGTGCTGAAGAGCCTGCAATGAGCTGAAGACTACTCAGAAACTTCATTCAACGTATGGTAGCCACCAGAAGATTAGTCAAAATCAACTGGTCAGAACACTTCACAGGTATTAAAATACCTTCACTCCCTTCCAGTTTGTTTCCAGGGGCAACTGGGGATACTGGTTTTGGCCTTTTAAGCCCTATAGAGCTTGGAACCAGGGTATCTGAAGGACTGCTTATTCCTTTATAAATCTGCCCACTCGATGAGATAATTCCTCAGATGCTGTGCTCTAGCTCCCCCAACTCCCAGAAATGGTGCAGGTAGTGACTAAAGTCAGGGCTTCTTTTTGTGATCATGCTCAAGTTTCAGAATGATCCCCCTAATCTGCTAGCATTTAGGCACCGGCTAAATAAAACATTTTGCTCTCATGCTTTTAATAGGTGGGGAACCTATGGGACTTCAGATGCTGCTGGGCTACAGCTTCCGTCATCATTGTCTACTGGTCAGGCTGACTGAGGCTGATGGGAGCTGGAGTCCAACAACAATTGACACCCCCCCCCCCGATTTAATTAATTATGAACTACCTCTTCCTTCACCATTTTTACTTTTAGTTTTCTAGCATAGCGTTGTATGGTTTTCTTTCAATAGTTTATCATTCATTGTTTCAATATTTTACTCTGTTCCATATTTTCCCATTCTTCTTGTTAGCTGCCTTGAAAAAATTATTCTGAATGATGGAGACAGAAATGTTTTCAGTAGACAAACAAATGGCTAGAGGCTTTTTCCCCTGTTGTCAATGCTTAGAATCGGTGTGGCAGTGACTTTAGAAATGGTCACCAAGCAGGGTAACAGCAACACAAATAATCAAAACCATGTAATGACTACAAGCTTACAAACTCTCCTCAAATGTAATGTACCGTTTCAGTGATGCTGGAACCACTTGGAAATTCACATCATTCAGTTTGTTCTGATAATTTTGGGGTTATTTTCCCTCACTGGAACACAGCCTGACTGTTGGCCCTAGAGTGATCAACTGTCTCACATTTGAAGGGCTATTTCTTATTCTATAGGACTGTCCTTCATTTCTGAGCCTCACAGCACTTACTGAAGTAATGAAAATAGACTCTAGATGAGCCTCTTTTTATATATATTAAAAAATAGCTTGATCTGACAAGTGGCCTGCAGTGAAGAAGAGGAGCCAATGAAATGGCTTTATGCTTGGATGAGTTGCTGTGAATTGTGTTTGAGCCTCACAAATGGAATTCATTTTAATCGTTACGCTTTTCCTAAGCCACTGGAATCTACTTGCTCGTTTCCAACCCAATGCAACAAAAAAGGCCCAAATAGCTATGAGAACTATATATATCTGCAACATATTTCTTGATTTCCTACAGTTTTGAAAGAATGCTGCTATAGGCAACATACCGTGAGAAAGGGCGGGGGGACACACACCTGTGTGTGCCTTGGGCTTCTCTGATACATTGCTAACAAGACACAATTAAGCTTCACTTGAAATGCATGAACAGTAATTATATTTGTCTAACAAATACATCATGAATGAAGTCGATGCACAGCTGATCAAGTGGTTAGGTGATATCGGTTGAAGCAGTGTATCAAGTATTGCAATTCCTCTGAGTAAGGGAAAGGGAATTGCATTATCTTATTTACATGAAAAGTAAGTAGCTCAGTGGTAGAGTCACAGTTTTACACACAGAAGGTGCTAGTTTCAATCCTTGGCATCTCCAAGAAAGGCTGGAAATGTCTTCCGCCTGAAATCCTGGGAAGTCACTGCCAGTCACTGTAGCCAGTACTGATCCAATGGGACCAATGGTCTGACTCAGAATATGTCAGCTTCCTGTGTTCCTAGTAATTAGTAGGAATATCTAAGCATTATCATTAATTTAGTTAGCGATAATAGCTTAATTAAAAATAGTTTAAAGTTTAATAATAGTTGATTTAGGCTTATAGCTCTTACAGAAGTAGAGTTTGAAAAATAATATCGGCCTACACTGCATTAGTTTAAAAACAGAACTCCAGAAAGAAGACACTGCTTATCGTTGAAGCAACATGTGTATTGCTAACCTTCCATAGACAAAAGCCTATTTCATCAAAGGCACAAAGTGGATAATAAAAAAAAAATGGCTCAACATGCACGTTGTATTGAATTATATTAAAGACTCAGATGAGCCTCTGCCAACCTGGTGCTCTCCAGATATTGTTTGAATACAAATCCCATCAGGCTGTGCTGGCTGGGGCTGATGGGAGTTGTAGTCCAACATCACCTGGAAGGCTCTAGGTTGGTAAAGTCTGACTTAGAACATTTTGAATAATTTCTTTCTACATTTCTCTTTGTTCAAACTTCTGGTGCCTTATCAATTTGGTAGTAGGCAGATTCAGACTTTCTTTTTTACTGGCTTTGGACTATGTATTGGGAATCAAATGGTCACAGACTGAAGAGGCCCAGTGCATTAAGGTTTCTGTGGCTAACACCTGTTAGACACGTTAGACTACAGTTTCTTCAGCAAGTGTTGGCTGTGAATCCAACATACACCTGATTCACACAACCTACTGCCATTCAATCCCCACTCTACAGTGCCTGAAAAAATGTTATTGTCGGAAACTATTTATCTGAATCCAATCAATGAGCCTTAAATTCCACACATGGAAGTAAAATAACAGCCATGTACTTATAGTAAGACCACTACCAAAAGAAAACAACATAGGCATAGAAAATAATAATCAACTGACCTGTGATGTTACTATGTATAATTGTCTCTTTGGTAACTCTAAGTAAGTGCTATTCGGTTGGTCTTGCTATTTCAGAGATGAACTTCCTGAAAGAAAAGAGAGAACTGTGAATGGCCAAGGAATAATTATTTGCTAGAGCAGAGATAACTGGGTGTGTATCTCATGCAGGATGTCACTATTCATCCTGAGTTGGGTGTGACAAATCATAACTCTGTGCCGAGTAATCTGAGATCAGCTGTTGTAGGCAACCACCTGACTCACAGCAGCTGGTGCAGTTTCAGTTCACCATGATCTGAGTGGGCAAGACTGTTGTGATTTTGCTATCATTGGGCATGAGAGCAGGGGGGTGGAGAGACTGAAGCTATCTAGCAACTGCTGCTGGCCTGGCTCTGAGTGCTCTCCACTGCCACCACTGTTGTTTTCAATGGCAATCTAAAACTGCCTCATGGGAACCAGCAGTTACAGTGCTTGAGGCTGGTTGTATGCAAATAACTGGCTAGGTGTTGCCAGTCACAAGGAAAAGTTGGTAAGTGTTCTTGCCTTTCCAGAAAGCCGTTTTCAATGGGAATTGTTTGGGGAAAATGTGTTCTTTTTTCTGGAGTTATGGGTGTGGAGTCACCCAACAGTGACACAGACTTCAAGCAAGAAGACAGACAACAGAGAGTGAATGCTGATAGTGTGGGGGAAGAGGAGAGAAGGAGTGGGCTCAGGCTCTGCAAGGTTGGCCACAGTCTGCCAGTGGCCATGGGGCACTGATCATTTTCTTCCTAAGTCCCCACTGCTATTTAGACCCCGAGACTCTTGAGGTCTGAGCCTCAGGAGACCAGTCAGCTGACAATATCAGGAGTTATCGATTCAAATAAGTGAAGAAAATCTCATTACATTACAGAACCACTGAAATAGCAGCTCTAGGAACTCCCAGACATTGGATTAGCATTAATGCACACCACATCATGTACAGCCAACCAATAATAGCTTTATATCCCTTCTTAGACACAAAAGCCCTTAGGAGATATCAAAGGAGGAAACTCAAATGGGATGGCAGGAGATGGTGGTTTTGTTTGCATCTAGTCTTCCTAACTACGCAAAAGCATTTGACTGTGTCGACCACAGCAAACTATGGAAAGTTCTTAAAGAAATGGGAGTGCCAGATCACCTCATCTGTCTCCTGAGAAATCTCTATTTGGGACAAGAAGCTACAGTTAGAACTGGATATGGAATAACTGATTGGTTCAAAATTGGGAAAGGAGTACGACAAGGCTGTATATTGTCTCCCTGCTTATTTAACTTATATGCAGAATTCATCATGCGAAAGGCTGGACTGGATGAATCCCAAACCGGAATTAAGATTGCCGGAAAAAATATCAACAACCTCAGATATGCTGATGATACAACCTTGATGGCAGAAAGTGAGGAGGAATTGAAGAACCTTTTAATGAGGGTGAAAGAGGAAAGCGCAAAATATGGTCTGAAGCTCAACATCAAAAAAACTAAGATCATGGCCACTGGTCCCATCACCTCCTGGCAAATAGAAGGGGAAGAAATGGAGGCAGTGAGAGATTTCACTTTCTTGGGTTCCATGATCACTGCAGATGGTGACAGCAGTCATGAAATTAGAAGACGCCTGCTTCTTGGGAGAAAAGCAATGACAAACCTAGACAGCATCTTAAAAAGCAAAGACATCACCTTGCCAACAAAGGTCCGTATAGTTAAAGCTATGGTTTTCCCAGTAGTAATGTACGGAAGTGAGAGCTGGACCATCAAGAAGGCTGATCGCCGAAGAATTGATGCTTTTGAATTATGGTGCTGGAGGAGACTCTTGAGAGTCCCATGGACTGCAAGAAGATCAAACCTATCCATTCTCAAGGAAATCGGCCCTGAGTGCTCACTAGAAGGACAGATCCTGAAGTTGAGGCTCCAGTACTTTGGCCACCTCATGAGAAGAGAAGACTCCCTGGAAAAGACCCTGATGTTGGGAAAGATGGAGGGCACAAGGAGAAGGGGACGACAAAGGATGAGATGGTTGGACAGTATTCTCGAAGCTACTAACATGAGTTTGGCCAAACTGCGGGAGGCAGTGAATGATAGGCGTGCCTGGCGTGCTCTGGTCCATGGGGTCACGAAGAGTCGGACACGACTGAACGACTGAACAACAACAACAAGTCTTCCTAACACGCCAAATGTTGAGAACTGGATAAAATGACACATAAGGGCAGCACATTATTGCACGTCTCTTTTACAGTGAAAGGCTGGGAGGTACCTAGTTATTAGCTGTTACAATGATACTGAGTTTATTTCCTGTTTTCAGTGCCTTAGGAGATGGCATGCAAATTTATCTTCTGACTCTACTGCTACCACACATTCATGTCCAGATCATATGGGGAAATTGGGAAGAGTGGTTATCAGAGATGTGCTCCTAAGACAAAGTATAGTGGGCAATGCTATTTTTCTAGAGAAAGAGGTGCCAGAAGTCACCACGAACACCTTCCTCATTCTCTTAGAATAGCAATGGTGCCCACCTGAGAGGTGCCAGAACTGAGTTCCAGTGAGTTCTGACTGGAAAAAGGCCCTGATAATGGGCCTAGAGAGGGAGAAGCTCTGTGTGCTTCAGTAGTTTCATGCGTTCAAATTAACTTTTAAACTGAAATTTCTAAACCATCTTTCAAACAAAAAGAGGACACCACAAACACAGCAGTGAGACAAATGGAAAACATTTTAAAAGACAAACTCTGGTACACAGCATTCATTTGAAGCACATTGCTTCAAAAAACTCCTGAGGACTGTAGCTTAAGCCTAAGCTTTCACAGGTGGGATATCCAGAGAAGAGCTATGGATGCAGATCATAACACCCAGGAGACTGGTTTGTGGGTCCTTTGAGTCCCAGGCCCCAGGCTGTGCATGGCTTTAAATATTATAATCAGCTCTTTGAATTGTGTCCAGAAACATATAGAAAGCCAGTAAAGCCGAGGAGGCATGTTTTGACCGGCCAGTTCCAGTCACTACTCCTGTAAGGTAAGGTAAAGGTAAAGGACACATGGACAATTAAGTCCAGTCAAAGGCGACTAAGGGATGCGGCGCTCATCTTGGTGTCCACAGACAGTCATGTGGTCAGCATGACTAAACCACTTCTGGAGCAATGGAACACCGTGATGGAAGCCAGAGTGCACAGAAACACTGTTTACTACTCCTGTGGCTTTTTCTGGCACCAATTGCAGTGTAGTCTTCAAAAAGACAGACCCATTTACAACACGGGTTCCAATGAACATTTTTTTAAAAAATGGTTTGCCTCATGTAAGAGTCCTCTCCCAAATTGTAAGGGCTAGGGGATGAATTTGGTGTGGTGTTTTTTTTTTTTTTTAAATGGGATCCAGCATTTACCATGTAGTGGCAGCTGCCTCTAATTTTGCTGCTTCCTCCTTTAAGCCAGGAGCAGTGTACCTGTAGTCTTTCCGATGTTGCTAGACTCCAACTCCCAGGGGCAAATAGGATTCCAAGAACTTCCAGAGCAACAGGGGGTCACCCATACATGTTTTAAACTGTTTAAAAGCCGCTCTCTCTGTTGTTGACTTAAGGAATAGGAGGAGGAGGGATTCTGACTGCTGTAACCATGTGTGCCCTGCGAATGATGCTAGCTCTTCATGCCACAGATACCACCTGGACTTCCCAGGTAATGGACAGATCCAACAGTCCTTCCCAACTGCAAACTTGATTTTTAAGGGGAAATGCAACACTGTCCAGAAGAGGCTGCAAACTCCACGTCATTGGTCAGGAAGTTGTCTTAGACTATTTGTTCATCTGTCTGGCCTGACTGGGGAACCTGTGCCCCTCGCTGATGTCGATGGACTCCCATCAGCCCCAGCCAACATGGCCAAAGGCAAGGATTCGTGGGAGGTGTACTTGAGCAACACACCTCATCCTTTCAACTAGAGATGCTAGGAATTGAGCCTGAGATCTTCTGCCTGTGCTCTGTCACAGAGCTATAGTCACTCCCATAAAGCCAGCTAACAACAATGCCCCTGCCTAGCCATCTAATAAATTGAGCTTCAGTCTATGAGCCCTAATCCAGTCCCTGGCACCAGACATCTCTTTAGCACATTTACCACTTTGAACTGCATTAGATTAAAAGGAGAGAGACAGCTGGATGTCTTCATTATACAGAGGATGATGGAGACACACCCCTTTACCCTGGCTTTAAACACCTGAGGTGTTTAGGAGCCACCTTATTTGTTTTAATGTTAGTTGGGATGGGGGGCTCTTTGTAATTGTGTTTATACACTGAAAATCAATAAAACTTCTTAAAATAATGTTGCTTTAATGTTGTAACCCCCATTGGCACCTTAAGGTGTAGGGCTAGCAAGAGCTGAAGGAAGAGCAGAGGAAGAGGAAAAAGAGAAGATTTGTAAAAAATTCTCAGAGATACCAAGAAATGTGTTGTGATAAGTTTGGAATCAGACCGTATGATGTCAGATGCAGAGGTAACCTAGACAAAACTTCTCATCTTTTCCTTTGAAGTACTCATTGAACTGTTGATTTATGGTAAATCTACATTACATATTTAAACTAGCTGAAAGAGGTTTAGTTGTAGGTAGTAGAAATTGTTTGCTAAAGATCACCGCCCTATTTCTTCCAGAATTACAATTCCCATAGTCTCTTGCTTGAGAGCATTTAGCATGAAACAGATTTAAAGTTCAGTTAAATGTAAACTGCTAGCTTATAGTGGTTGTGAACTATCCATTAGTTAGAAACCAGAACAGATGGATTTGAAACCTTTCTTAAGCACACAGTGAGAAATCATATTTCATATATAACACAAAAATCACCAGCCAAGTAAGGTTTACTACATACAGACAGACAGTAAAATTCTAAAACTTTGATCAGGTTAGACAGAACACTAAACAAATCACTTACCAGCAAAATATTCTCGGTTTCAAGCAGTGTGTTCTCAGCTAACCACAGCAAAAATTAACACTTTGCTGAAATAGTAACAAAGAAGGATAACAAAATTCATGGAAGACAACACCTCTCTGTACAGTATTCTCAGGAACAAGACTTTCTAGTTAGTTTAGCTATACTCCTCCCTCCTGCTACAAAACATCCTATAAGGTTTGATTGTTACTCACTGACTTCATTACTAACTGCAAAAGCTATACGCTAATGGCTCATGCTAATTGTATTTAAACCTAGAGGTTTCATAATGTGTTGACACATTGCAACAACCCGTTCCTGCTTGCATTCAGAGTGATCTTGCACAAGAAAATGTGACTTCCTCTAAAAAAATTGTACTCAGAAGTTAAAGGCCACATCTGAGACATTTTTAAATGAACTGAACTGGAGTTTAGGGGCTTGTACAAGGCTAATTCTGATCCTTCTGTTGTCTGGAAATGCAGACACTAGAAGATGTTTCCCATCTGTCTAAAATCAATCTCAGATCAGATATTTACATAATTGTTTAAAAGTTTAATAAGAGTCCTTCCTTGTCTCTCCCTCGGAATCAGCAGAATATTCAGGACCAGGGCCAGCCAGAGACATTTTGGCACCTAAGGAGAACCACAAAATGACACACACCTATACACCCTGCCAGGGAAGAAGGGGTGAGATCTACATCAGGATCTGTTGCCCCTGTGGATCTTGCTGCCTGAGGCAGTTGCCTCATCTTGCCTCATAGGTGGGCCAGCCCAGGACAATTTGATGTCAGAAGTAGGGACTGCATTCTAGTCCAGCATATTGCTCCATTCTGAGTCTCATTCTCTGTGACAAACATAATTACTTCAAAGGCTTCAGTGTTTACAACATTCCGTGGTTTGCAACTTCAAAACAGCAGGTAGCAACTCTGGCCAATTATCTATCTTGTGTGTCAAGATTATGCAATGTGCCCTTAATTAGGAGACGCCTTTCAACAGAACAGACAGGGTTACAGATAGCAGACATCTTTACCACAAGGGCATTTATCCACAACTTTGGGGGATTTTGCTCCATACTGGTATTTACTTGCAAAATTTCTACCCTGCCCTCCCTCCAAAAGGAACCCAGGCTGGATCTAGACACATCAAAGGAGCGATTCAGTTAAACACTGTGTATACTTTGTATGAGAAATCAGGTTGGCAAAAACAGAACTCCACAGCGCTATCTTGTGTCACCATGTTATAATGCATATACACCGCATATAAAGTGCTTTTTCTTTGCCAATGTAGCTGAGTTCCCAGTCAAATCACAGGGAATTTGTCCATTTTACTTTCTTTAACTAAAATATTTATAAACCACCTTTCATTGTACGATCAATGCAATAAAACAATCAGATACAGTGGTACCTCGGGTTACAGACGCTTCAGGTTACAGACTCCGCTAACCCAGAAATAGTACCTCGGGTTAAGAACTTTGCTTCAGGATGAGAACAGAAATTGCATGCCAGCAGCGGGAGGCCCCATTAGCTAAAGTGGTACCTCAGGTTAAGAACAGTTTCAGGTTAAGAACAGACCCCCAGAACGAATTAAGTTCTTAACCTGAGGTACCACTGTATTTAGAACAGATAAAACCACTGATACCCAGGAACAGCAATAGAGCTGGTCCAAAAAATCTGCTTGGGAAAACCCTCAGGAATACTTGTATCTTCATCAAATGGTGGGAAACCATCACCATAAGTGCCCACCATATCTCTAGGGCAGCCGTTGCCAGCCCAATGCCACTCAGAAGCTTGGAAATACAACACCCATTAGGACACCAGGTTGGCAAAGGCTGCCCTACCTTTTGACCTCTGTTCATTTCTATGGTCCCATAGTGTGCTTATTGCTTGATTTGCACTCTTCTGGCACATGACTAGAGTGGGCGTGTTTTGCTTATCTCACATTGAGACAGGTGGAAGGATCCTGCCTGGTTTTGTATGACAGTGTCAGCAGAGGAATAGGCAGATGAGGCCTCAAAAACACAGCTACACACATACACACCAAGCATGGGGGCTGGAAGAAGAGGGGATGGGGAGATTAAGGGACATTTGTTATCAGCTACTTACCATTCTGCTTTTCTTTTGATCCTTGGCTTGTAAAACTGAAAAACCTACACACACCGCAGCCTCTTAGACCCAGCTGCTTCTACCAGAGGCCTGATGTTAGCCAGTAGCTCCCTCTGCTCTTCCTCTTCCTACCAGCTTCCTCTCTCACTGTTACCTCCCTTCTGCTGCTGCCCATATACGGCTGACATACCATGGTTAAAAACTCAGTGGCTTGTAAATACACGGGGTGGGCTTGAAGACAGCATAGATACACCTGGAAGAGAAAAATTCAATACTTCGTTTAATGTTAATATTAAATGACCTTTTCAATCTCTTTTTAATATTCAGTCATTCCATCACCGAAATACTCTATTTTGTTCTGCAGGGTGTCCAGTGCAGCATGCCCCTTTCAAGCATTCTATACAGGCTTCAACCTTTAGTGATGTGGCTACCAAAAACTCAGTGTATGCCTAAATTTTTAACAGTATATTAAGGAAAATCAGTTGGATAACAAATTTGCATAATTTAGCAGTTTTGTAGTTTGGAAAATTGGAGAAAATCTCACCGTTATTTCTTCCATTTCTTCATAGTTTTGTTTTATGTTTTTTCTATTTTTTTATGTTATGTTTTATATATTTGCATGAAGTTACTCATTAAAAATACTTTAAAGATAAGAAGGTTATACCGTATTTTTCTGTGTATAACACGCCCCGTGTATAAGACCCTTATTTTGGGGGAGCCCAAATTAAGAAAATAGGGGGAGATTGCCCAGAGTTGTTGAGCTTCTTTTCGGGTGGGGTGGGGTTTTGCGGACAATCTCTCACCTGCCTGACAACCGTCGCTGCCAATCGCATGCCTTGCCTAAGTCAACAATCATCTGCCCACTCACTGCCAGCACCAGCCAATCGCACACCCAATTGCCGCAGCAGCAGCCAATCGCCAGCAGGCCTTCCGCAGCCACTAATCACCCACCCAATCGCCACTGACAATCTCCTGCTCGCAGCTACCACCAATTGCCTGTCCCCCTCTGCACTATTCATGTATAAGATGACCACCAATTGTTTACATTTTTTATAATAAAAAAACATAGTCTTATACACGGAAAAATTCGGTATTTTCTTTTTAGAATGCAGAGCTCTTCGAACATTCTGCTAACAGTGCCATCATTTTGCTGTTCTGTTTCCAAGAGCTACAAACCATTGCCCTACCACTATTCGAAAAGATGGCTAGCTTCCATAGACAATTTTTATAGTTCCATGAGCCAGCATGGAGAGATTGGTTTCCATTATTTGCACTGCTTAATGTGCATAGCTGCAGGTATTCTTGGTGATCCATTTTTACCAGCCCTGTGGCACCAGACTTCTGGTACTCAGATTCAGTAATGGGCTGTTGGATTCAGAAAGTAAAGGCTATCAAGTAGAGACTTTGTCACATAAAAACGAGAGAGACTGAGAATCAGATTACATACCTGAGAACAACACAATTGCCCAAATGTTATATTGAATCAGGGAGAGGATAGCAAAATATTTTAAGGCATAAAAGAAATAGGAATATTTCTTATACTTACACCAAGACTGCTAAAGCGAAGACAGATGGCAGGAAAGAACCCAAACAGGAAAAGGAGACTAGCTTAAAAGAAGAACAGAGACTGGTAAGGCAAAAATAGAATAGCTAAAGGCAGTGCTTTTTATGTAGAAAAAATGGTGCTGGTACTCACCATGAAGTTGTTACAGTAAGTGCCACACTTTTAACATTAAAAAGGTGCTGGTACTGCATACCTTTGAGTACCCCCAGAAAAATGTCCTGGCTAAAGGCAGCAATGAAGTAGCTATTCATTCATTCATTCATTCAGCCTTTACTGTCATAATTTAGACAATAAAATCATAAAAGAGGGGGGGGACATCCCAACCCAATTTTATTTCATTTATTTAGGAACAGGACTTTTGCAAAATCCCAGTGTGATATGCGCTCTTATGGAATGGGAAGTAGAATCAGTTCCTTATTCCAGAGGATTTGTTGGAAAGGCAGCAAAATGTCATCTGCAGGAACTAGGCTCCTGTGGATAGACCAGAATAATAACAATGGCTTTTGTTTTGCATATTGAACTTTTCGCAAATTAATTTTTAAGATTTTTTTGTATGTTTGACAATTCAATAGAGCGTGTTTAGAAACAACTTTCTGCTTTGTTCCTTTAATTTATCAAACTCTGCCAATAAAGGCAGGCCTTAGGGTCTCAAATTTCAGTAGTGCCCTTTGTGATGCCAAAATTTGCTCCCCTTTCCATTCTACATAATAGCTGTGGATCCTTCTGCAGCACTACCAAGGCGCCACGCCCAAACTGGTTGTGCTCCCCTAATTCTGCCTCTGTTGCTGCAGTGCTATTCTCAAAGACATTCTTCATATGTAAGAGCATTACAATTGAGCCAGTAACCTTTATGTTGAGTACTCCACATACTAAGCCATTCATAGGTGGCAGGCAGCTTTGGGACAGTTCGTGAACATTCATGCAGTGAGAATTTAGAGGATATACCTGGTGCACCTCCAGACAACAACTCTCATCAGCCTCAGCCAGAATGACTGTGTTGGCCCATGCTAATTGGAAGTGTAGTCCTCACCTGGAGGACCAGGTTGGCGAAGGAAGGAAAAGGTTCTCCTAAAGCAGGGATGGAGTAACTTGTAGCCCTCCAGATCTCGTTGGACTCCAATTCCCATCAGCCCCTGTCAAGGGATGAGGGGTGGACTGTGGCCCAACAACATCTAGAGGGAAGCAGGTTCTCTACTGTCATGGCAACCTTGCCTTTGAAGCTGCTATGAGGCATCAGCCGGAACGTTTCTCGGTTTTCAAAGCATTTTATTGCACTAATTATTTACAGAGCTACAAAGTGTGTCTGCGTACTTTGGTTACAAACATCTCAACTACTTCCTTCCGGTTCCCGCTTTTTCCAACACAATAATCTCCGGGTGTTCCGGAAGTGACGAGAAAACTTCTTCCGCTCTCTTTTGCTTCCCCCCCCCTGTTTATTACTGACATCCTCACCCCCCCTTTCTTCTGGCGATAGTTCTAAGAAAGGGTTGTCATCATCGGACGTATCTGTGGAGATTAATGGGGCCGGTTCTCGATAGGCCGTTTCCCTCACTGTTCCTCCCCCCACACTCCCTTCCCGATCCAGGCTTGTCTCCGTGACATCCACTCCCTCCTCCAGGCCCCCTTCCTCCCCGGATTCCCTGGACTCCAACGGATGGTGTACAGTCGTGCTAACATTCTCCACCTCCCCGCTCCCCTGCTGCCACTGTTGCGTGCGCGGTGGAGTGACAAACCCCAGGAAGTCTGTGTCCTCATTGTCATCCGACTCAAAAACCGTCTTCCACTGTTCCGTCGTAAAAGGTGCGAATGACACTACCTCGTCAACCTCCTCCTCTGACCATTCCGAATGGGTTTCCTCTGTCTCCTCCCCTCTGCTGTACCCTTGGTCCCCCAGCCCCTCCTCCTGATGACCCTGCCAACATTCATACCCCGGTGGGGCCGGCTTTTGTGGGAATAACGCATGGAATTCAGCCTTGAGGTACTCCTCCTGAATATTATCATGGCGCATCCATGTGTTGCTCTCGGGGTCCTCCCCTTCCCAAGCCACCAAGTACTCCACCTGCCCTTCCCTCCACCTGGAATCGAGGATCTCTGTGGCCTCATTGCCTGTCCCCACCTCCTCCCCTGAATGCCTTTCCACACTCGCTTTTGCGTACAATTCCGAGCTAGATGCCCCGGCTTGTCACACACAAAGCATTTGCGCGTCTCTTTCTCCCCCCTGCTCAACAGCTCCCTGCGAGGCTTTTCTTTGGGGCCTTCCCTCGTGTCCAAACGTCCTATTTCCATTGGCTCTTCGGGGGCCAGGTGTTGCTTGTGCCCCTGATGCGGCTGAACACCATGGGAAGTCTGCCTGTAAGCATGGAATGTCTTACTGCCGGGCACACTCCGCCCTTCCCATGCCCTTAGTTCCTGCCGAACCCCCACTTGCAGAGCCAGTTTAATATAGGCATCCGTGTCTTTAGGCTTCGGGCCCCTGCTTATTTCATCCAGAATCTCTGGGTTCAGCCCCTGCTGGAAAAGCGCTTCAGTCTGAGGGGCTAAAATCTCCCATCCCAGTTTATGACAGAGAAGGGTGAATTTCGCCACATAATCTCTCACAGTCCCTTTTCCTTGCCTGAGGCTCATGAGTTCCTGCTTAGTTATCTCTTGATCAATGTCACTTGTGTAATGAGCCGCCATGGCATCCAAGAAATCCTGAAGGTTCCCCAGCGCTGGGTTGTCACTTGCCAAAAGTGGGCGTACCCATTCCCTCGCAGACCCCGTCAAATGCGAAATAATAAAGGCCACCTTCTCAGCATCAGTCTCAAAGTCCTTCCCTCGCATCCTCAGGGCATAGTCCACCTCAGTCCTGAACCCCAAATATCCCCTGGGGTCCCCATCAAACTTACTCACGGATGCAAGCTGTTGCCTCTGAGTCACGACTGCTGTGGCCCCTCCTCCACCTGTTTTGCGCGCTTTGTCCAGCCGAATATCCAGGTCTCGTAAATCTTGTTCCAGTTTGGCAACTCTAAGCTCAGAACGCTGATTTATCTCCCTCAAATCAGCAATTATGGCTCCCTGTTCCTCCCGAACCTTCTCAATCGCTTTCTTGGCTTCAATCTCCCAGCTGGCTCTCGCCGCTTGCAGCTGCTGCTGGACTGCTTCCATCTCTCTCCTTCCCAAACGCCTCACAGCAACACAGAGGAGTTGAGATGTGTTGTCATGGCAACCTTGCCTTTGAAGCTGCTATGAGGCATCAGCCGGAACGTTTCTCGGTTTTCAAAGCATTTTATTGCACTAATTATTTACAGAGCTACAAAGTGTGTCTGCGTACTTTGGTTACAAACATCTCAACTACTTCCTTCCGGTTCCCGCTTTTTCCAACACAATAATCTCCGGGTGTTCCGGAAGTGACGAGAAAACTTCTTCCGCTCTCTTTTGCTTCCCCCCCCTGTTTATTACTGACATCCGCACCCCCCCTTTCTTCTGGCGATAGTTCTAAGAAAGGGTTGTCGTCATCGGACGTATCTGTGGAGATTAATGGGGCCGGTTCTCGATAGGCCGTTTCCCTCACTGTTCCTCCCCCCCCACTCCCTTCCCGATCCAGGCTTGTCTCCGTGACATCTACCCATGTTCTAAAGCAGGATTCTGTGTTGTTGTTGTTGTTGTTGTTGTTGTTGTTGTTGTTAATGGCATTTTCATCCCATCATTTCTCTGAGTAGTTTGGGGCAGGATACACGGTCCTCTTCCCACCATTTCATTTTTCAGAAATTATACTTAGGAAACAGGCTGAACAATAAAGGGTGTCCAATACTTGCTTATAAAAAGTAGAACACCTATGCCAACCTGCCCCTCTAATAAGCCTCAATGTAGATATTGAGGAGTAGAGCATCAATTAATTATCTTCAGGAGAAAGAAGCGTAATTTCTTCCCTGTGGCTGCAGTGAAAGCTACATCTGCTTCTACAAGATTATAAAAGACACAGCTTAAAAGAAAAAGAAGGCCTCTTTCGATTGCGTGTTGAGGTCCCCAACCACCCTCCAGTAAATAACTCACACCAGAAACATTAATTTTGGTTTGGTTTTTGGAATAAATTTTGGCCACAACTTTATTAAAATACAAGATATGTGAGTGGTTGCGTAGGCATCGGTTTAGACTATCTGACCCACTGGGGACAGAACTGACGACAGTCAGTAAGGGAAAGCAAATTGGGGAGAGAATAGGAGCTGGGGGGTCAGACACTACGACTCTCCCCAAATGCTCCCAGGGGCTCTTGCGTGGCCCTGGCCCCCGACCGGGGGATACGGACAAAAGCATTGCGAGCCCCTGGATTCCTTTAACGGAATTCCCACGCAGCAGCAGCAGCATTGGAGGGGCAGACACAGCCAATCATTACCCCTCCAGCAACGAACACGAAACCAATGCCTAACCGCCAACCTTACAAGTTGTGACTAATTGCTACGCAGTAGGTGAAACCCAGAGGGCACGAGCCAATCAGCCAACTGGAAAAATTCCTACCAGGCCCCTGCACCAACGGCAGATGACCCCATGACAATCATAGCAAGGTCAACGCAGAGGCCTAAAACGAGGGAGGGGAGGGCGGGCGATCCGTTGCAAGCAGCAAAGAGAAATAATACAGGGCGTGCCAAGGATTTAAATCCAGTAACTGTCCATCAAATAAAATTGCAACGTTAATTTCTCCCCAACAACAAATAATGCCCCAATCAATACAGCGACTAACTCAGAGCCAACCCACACTGGAAGGGTGGATTTTCTGGCCCCCACCGCAACCCGTGCTCTCTAGGAAGGAGAACACGCATTGTCTGTCTATATTCCACTTCCCGAAGGACTGAGGTATTTTGTGAAGAATTATCACCACCTTGTGGCCTAGTGTTGCATATAATCTTTTTATGACGAGGAATAAGTTGAACAGTGTTTCTTTTATATAATGTTAACCGCTCCATGTAACTTTTACCTGGCAGGTTGTTTTTTTAAGTAACCAAAAGCATTCTCAGAGGGCAAAACTGCAAATGATAGCAGAGGTGTGTGAATGAATCATCCTCCCTTTACAACCCCCCCCTCCAAATAGAAAATGGAGGAGGGCTAAATCTGGATTTGGGTCACAGCACAGAGATGTGTGTCTTTTAAACTGTTCTCTTATGAAAATTGCCACCTGAGACCGCTGTTTGCCTATAAATCTACACAGGTAGTTTTATTTTGGTTTTTTTTTAAACAAAACAAAACAAAACAAAACAAAACACCAGGGCAAACATTGGCTCTCGGTGTGAGATTTTCATTAGGAAAATGGTGTAGGGGTAGGGAGGGGGGTTAACTCATTTACCTCAGACGACACTTCTGATTCAGCTCATGCCTCCACTTCCACCTGCTATTTGGGAGTGAGAGATTAGGGGCACATGAATGCATCTCTGTTATCACATCTAATTTGGCCCGGGGAAAGGCTACAAATTTAAGGGGAGCAATAGCAGGGAGGGGCTGTTTCATTCCTTCTCTCTTAGGGTCTCCAGTCTGCTTCTTCTCTGCTTCTGATATCCCTGTATCTTTAAATAAAATTGAAATAAAGTAAGGATCTTCTCCTATATTCTGAAAAACGGGGATGGCATCCAATGAATGTTGCTGTACTGTTGAAAGGCATCTGCCTGTGTGGAACATGGAGAAAGGCCGTGTTTGTCATTCCTCTTCAATGCCTCCGCCCTTAAAAACTCTGCACGAGAGGATCCTCCAACCCACTGGAGCAGATTTGGGGAAAGGGGGGAGGGCAGAAGGCTATATTGAGAGGAATCATGAAAAATTGCCCCCCTCTCCATCCTGCTGCAAAATGCCTTTAGTCAGCACAGCAATGGCCCCTGTGTAGCAGCCATTGGATTCTACTCTCTATTTATATCTCAAGTTTCTTTGTTTTTAAATTATTATTTTTTAAAGAAAAAGACGGTGAATTTACCGGTATTAGCTTTCCTTCAAAAGTAGGTCCTAACTTCTCTTTTATAACTTTTCTTATAAAAGCTTATCTGTGTTATTGCTTTAGAATTTTCAATATAATGTACTTCAAATATTTTCACAGGGTGTTCCTTATTGATACACAGAAGAGAAAACTTAATGTAATCTGAACAGGTAGGTAGCTGTGTTGGTCTGCCATAGTCAAAACAAAATAAAAATAAAAAAATTCTTTTCAGTAGCACCTTAGAGACCAACTGTGTTTGTTCTTGGTATGAGCTTTCGTGTGCATGCACACTTCTTCAGATACACTGAAACAGAAGTCACCAGACCCTTATATATAGTGAGGGAGTGGGGAGGGGTAATCTGAACATTATACATGCTATTATTCTTACATTGGTCCAAGGGCTACTTCACACTTGTTTCAATTTTCTTTTCTTTTTTTTCAGTTCACAATGACTAGGATTCATTGTGTTCATGCCTCAGATCACTTTTCAAAAGCCACATCTTACAAGAATCTTTTCAGTCCTGTTTCTGGTGGCGTTCGGCCAGCAGGTGTCAAGAACATATGGGAACTGTAACAGCCTTCAAAGATTTGCTTTTTCACCTTGATCCCTCCTACCTTTAGAATCCAGTCATTCAGTTTGGTCATTTTTGTGTGTCATGAAGTTGTCCTTGATTGATGTTTCGTTCTTTTGGTGTGATTGGTGGGCTACTTAAAAATGAGGCTGCAGTTTAGATTTAATTTTAAATTGTATTTTAATCTGTATTTTAATGAATTGTTTTATTTTTGTTGTTGTGATTTTATTGGTGTTAGCCGCCCTGAGCCCAGTTTGGCGGGGAAGGGGGATATAAATAAAAATTTGTTATTATTATTATTATTATGACACCTGAAACTAGTTAATAGCGCCATTCTTCTGCAATCCTATACGTGTGTACTCAAAAGTAACTTCTGTTGAGTCCTAAGGTAATCATTTACAAAACTGAAGTTGTTTATACCTATATGTTTTAAGTATGTGGAAGCCAATGTGATGTAGTGGTTAGATTGCTGGACTAGGGATTAGGGATCTGGAAGGCCCAGGTTAAAATCTTGACTCTGCCATGAAGATCACTGGGTGGCCTTGGGCCAGTCATTGTCTCTCAGGCTAATGTACCTCACAAGGTTGTCATATGGATAAAATGGGGAGGGGGGATACTTGGAGGGAAAGTGGGATATAAATGTGATAATGATAAAGATAATAATGCAATATGGCAATCAGAATTTGGGACAGATATCTGTGGTGAGAAACACACATCTTGCTGGAGTTTAATTCATTTGTATGCTGCTACTCCATTCTGCTCTCTCAGTGCCAGTGTTGGTCCAACCCTTTGTGGATATAAGAATCCTCAGGGAGTCTACATTATTACTGATATATTAATTACCTAATGTCAAGGAGCCAAATCAAGAGCATGTGGAAAGGCAGAAGGAAGGAATTATAACTGTATAATATTTCATCCACAGAGATGATGACTTGGCTCAGTTACAGAATACATCACTGGCAAGATTTAGGAAACCCTCTATATGCTTTTTAGAATTTGTACATTAGCTATGGAACTCTTTTAAATTTACAATTGGAAATAATTTCAGGGCATGTTGCATGACAAAACAAAAGTAATAATCCAAAGCTACAATTTGCTTTCTGGGCAGATGAAGAAAGATCCAGATTTACCTCTGTATGTGTTTGAAAATCAAGTGTAAATGTTCATTCTGAGTCTTTAACACCCCCAACCCAAAAAAGTACACTTACTCCATGCAATTTCAACTTCCTTTGCCGTTATCCAAAGTCCACAGTACACAAAATGTTGCCAATTACTTTTTCTCTCATCCTCAATTCCTCATCTATCGAACTAGAAAAGGCTTAATTGATGAGGACCTTTAAATTTCCTTGTCGCTGAATGTTTAAGCCACTTAAACAGTGTTCGAAACTCCCACTGTTCTAGGCACATTTTGTGACAGCGAATTTCATTAGCCTGAGCAGATTCCGAGCTCTGGGTCAGGGACGGAGCAAGGGGGTGGGGGGGCGGTCCGCCCCGGGTACTGCCCTGGGGAGGGTGACACTCTGGGGGCAGAGCATAATATTTTAGCTGCATTTCATTCATTTTCAGCTTTGTATTCTTGTTATAAAAAAGCACGCCTAGACATTCCGTTGTTGCGCCCATAACCTAGGTTTAAGGTGCCATTTAGCTCCTAGCTTTCATATCCCAGTTTCTAACACTGCTTAAACAACATGATAAAATGCATCACCAAATGCTATTAAAATAACTTCATCTGATGCCATATAATATATTGTGGGGTGTTTTTTTTTAAATTCACACGGGGCTTCTTTTGTACAAGAGAAGTAGGCCTATAAAAGAATCTGAAACTAAAAAGAATCCAGGTATTCTTATATCTGAATTTACAACATGCAATTCAGACTCACAACACAGCAGCCTTAAAAGATGAGATGAATTCCATGTGGAAATCATGCATGTTGGTGCACATCTATTTACCTAAGCATATGTGACTCCAAACCACTCTTCTGTTTCTGCATCAGTGCATTGGAAGGTCTGCAGAAAGGTCAATGATCATTTGATCAGATTTCAGCTGACGAGCCAGGAGGAATCTGGCCTTTAAAGGAACCAGGCTTAAAATCATGCAGCTTTGCTTGTTACACAATTAAATTATGCACTCCAATGCAGTATTTCAGAGCTGGCACAAAATTCCCCAGACTGTATAAAAATATCTCTTTTCTCAATCCATCTTCTAATCTAAAGTGACATACCTGTAGGGCTTGGGAAGCATGCTGGCTCCTCTTACTGGTGAGCCTGGAGTAATTTTCCTGATTAAGCATTCATGCTAAGGAGCTCATGCCACATCTCCTTAAAAACACACCACCATGATTCCTTGTAAGTATATTCCTGAAAAGGGGAGATGGGATACAAGCAGGAAAAACAGTCATCCCATAACCACCACCACAACAACCTAGAAGTAGCAACCAACACACACTACATACATAGATCCACAGCGGTGTGCTTTGCCCTACAGTATTCCAATATAAAGCAGTGTGACAATATCCACACTGAAATTTACTGGTAACTAATGGAAGGACTACGTCATCATCATCAAACCTTTTATTGGCATCACATGTTGTTGTTGTTGTTCAGTCGTTCAGTCGTGTCCGACTCTTTGTGACCCCATGGACCAGAGCACGCCAGGCACCCCTATCCTCCACTGCCTCCCACAGTTTGGCCAAACTCATGCCCGTCGCTTCGAGAACTCTGTTCAACCATCTCATCCTCTGTCGTCCCCTTCTCCTTGTGCCCTCCATCTTTCCCAACATCAGGGTCTTTTCCAGGGAGTCTTCTCTTTTCATGAGGTGGCCAAAGTACTGGAGCCTCAGCTTCAGGATCTGCCCTTCCAGTGAGCACATAGGACTTTCTTTAAGGATGGGTAAGTTTGATCTTTTTGCAGTCCATGGGACTCTCAAGAGTCTCCTCCAGCACCATAATTCAAAAGCATCAATTCTTTGGCGATCAGTCTTCTTTATGGTCCAGCTCTCACTTCCATACATTACTACTGGGAAAACCATAGCTTTAACTATACGGACCTTTGTCAGCAAGGTGATGCCTCTGCTTTTTAAGATGCTATCTAGGTTTGTCATTGCTTTCCTCCCAAGAAGCAGGCGTCTTTTAATTTCGTGACTGCTGTCATCACATACAAACACCCAAAACAAATCAATACAGAATTACCACTTCCCAGGGGCAAAAAACATTTGCTAAAAAAAAGGAGGCAGAGCAGTCTATCGTCACATCTCTAGGTCTCCAGGGAGATCAGACGTCTGCAGTGTATTTCGACGACAAAAAACCAAATAGAGATATTTAGCCACTAATTTGGCGAGCTCCTGATCATTCCCCAGTAATAGAAAATGTATGACCTCCAACTCTGGTTTCCATTTAGGGATGCAGAGTTGGTCTAGAAATTGCTGATGGAGATCAGCATATAGTTTACAATTAAGAACCATGTGTGTAAGGGTTTCCACCAGGTGGTCTTCACATGGGCAAGTTCTTTCTCGGAAGGACTACATAAAATCCACATTTGTGAGGATTTTGCTGGTAATGGATTTTTCACTTCTGTTAGCATAATGTACAGTACGTAATAAGGTTTTCCTTCCTAAAAGTTATCCATATTAATGTGGCAAATAGTACTATATACCACTTACAAATGCCCTAACCTGGGGTTCGATAGGTGAGAAAAGCTTGATTTTCTGTAATTCTCAAGATCTAGCCATTTTTTTCATGTCACTTTGGGTCATTGCAGCTGTAATCCTATACCCACTTACCAGGGTATACCGTAAATTCCATTTAGTTTAGTGGGATTTATCTCTGAGTACCTGTGTTTACAAGTTTGGGCTGCTAGGCTGCAACTCTAGGCACACACCTGGGAGTAAGGTCCCATTGAGAATAAAGGGATTTATTTCTGCGTAAACATGCATTGGCTTGCACTGGGCTGATTGTGGGAAATTTCAAATCCTCACGAACAATCCATTAGTCACTCATGTGTGCTATTGACGTTAGTCAAAGAGAACTCCCCTAGTAAGAACAATTGTATCACTGCTAGAAATCCAGTAAAACAGAGCTTCATAAACAGCAGCTACAGTCATCACAAACCACAGCAAAAGGGATACTGCTTTTGCATACTATTAGCCATTGGGCAATTTCCAATGTTAGTCATACTTGACCCATTGAAATGAATGGTCATAACTAAGTTAGGTCCTGTAATTATGTTTGGCCATGCATGTTATGATTATGCAGTTGGAAGTGAGTGGACGGAAGTGGTTTTCTACTCACCCACTCATGGTAAGAGGCTGCTCTGCTATAGAACTGAGCCCCGCAGTTAATTATAAGGACTGCAGGATTTGGCAGGCTATGAATTTTCAGACCTGGGCAGTAGAATTTGTTACATGTGTTAAGGTTTGATTTTCTCCTGTAAAAAATACTCCATCACAGCAAGAAGCAATCAGTATTGTGCCCCGTGGGTGTGGGGTGACCTTTTGGGGAGACAAAGCATCAACACGAAAGCATTTGTCTAAGCTCTTAAAAGCTTAAGGAGGCAAATTGTCCGTCCAAGGGACAATACTTATATGGGGCAGTGGACATATGCCAAACACCCAGATTACCTATTAACAAAAACTCTTTAGGAGCTGGCCTCTGGGATTTCCTCAGGAAACAGACCAAGTAGGAGGACAGGGATTATAAACACCGATTTAAAACTTGCTTGTTACAGATGGGGGGGGAGGGAGAGATGAAAATAAAATATGCTGCTTTGTGCAGAAAAGTCAAATGTAGGGAAAAAAGAATAAATGTTACAATAACATTTCAGAAGAGAGATTCTCTTCTCTCAGTGAGTTAATTTCCCCCAGATGACTCCCAAATGCTTCATATGGATCCTTAAATTGCTGCTGATAGACTTCCCTTTGTGGATATATTTCCATCCGTGGAGGCTTTTTGAGCAAACACACAGAGGTATAATGAAAAAAATAACAACCTATAATGCATCCAATAACTTCTCCGCCACTTTCCATTATTGAATGGTGTCACTGAATAATTACCCAGTTCAGCATTGTCTGCAACAGCCACAAGGCTTGATATTGCCTCACTATGCTATAGGAGTGCCCTGGCTGTCAACTCCACACAGAATGGTAACAAAGGAATTCAAGAGCATCTGCTTGTTCCTAGACTATTCTACAGTCTGCTTTTAGAAGTGGAATGATCTGTTTTGTAGGATGAGTGAAAAAGAGCTTCTATTTTGAAGTTCATCATAAAAGTGTGTATGAACACCTGTGGTACTGATGGATTTTGGTATCGCAGGAGAAGAAACCTGCATTTTGCTTCCTGCGTCTGTGACTGTAAGTTAAAGCTCTTTATTTGGTTGGCAGCTCTTTGGACTATTTTTTAATGCCTTCTCTGCGCAGAAAAGGGCACAGAGTACAGAATAAAGAGGAGTAAGCATGGGGTGAACAGCAGGCAGATTACAAGCAGAGAGGATTGGAACAGAAGGGAAGACTTTAGGAAAAGGATGAAGTAATGTTTTTTTCTAAGGAAATCATAGGGAACTCCTACCTGCATTCAGAACTGCTGTCTCTGAAACCACTTGCTTACCTTCCATTTTTTGTCCCCTTTTTAGAACTCCACTTTCTTTTCCTATTCCAGAATCTTCCGTCTCATGTGCTTGCAATAACTGGCTGATGACCCATTATTTCTGCAGCTGCTACCTATATTTAAAGGACATGGTTCCCTTCCCTAAAGAATCCTGGGAATTGTAGTGTACCACTTAAGAGTTGCAATTCAAGGCAACCTTTAAAAACTACAGTTCCCATGATTCTTTGCGGAGGGGGCATGTGCTTCAAATATATGGTGTGGGTGACTCAGGGCTCATCCACACTTCTGCTTTCCCGTGCCTAGAAAGCATGTGTCCGAATGGTTTTCTGCTTGTCTCGTGTTTTCTAGGCATGGGTCTGAGTGGTTTTCTGTTGGTCCCACTGTTTTCCCCAAGACAACCCATTCTTTAGCACTGATTTGGAGCACGTGCCAATCTGCAGGAAACCCAATTATGTTTGCTCCGATTCAGTGGTAAGGCTTGGGTTTCCATGGAAGAAAGCAGCAAGGCAAGCAGAAGTCTGGATGAGTCCTCAGATATGGAAACATAGGCATGATATTTAACCTCTTTTTTCCAATATAGTGGTACCTCTGGTTACGAACTTGATTCGTTCCGGAGGTCCGTTCTTAACCTGAAATCGTTCTTAACCTGAGGTACCACTTTAGCTAATGGGGCCTCCCACTGGCACGCGATTTCTGTTCTCATCCTGGGGTAAAGTAGTACCCGAGGTACTACTTCCGGGTTAGCAGAGTCTGTAACCCGAAGTGTTTGTAACCCGAAGTGTTTGTAACCTGAGGTACCACTGTACTACTAACCGTCCAGCTTGTATAGTGCATGTTTGTTCTGTTGACTGTTCTGCCACACGCAAATTACTTTTTCTTTGGTTCCTTCCAAATTCTGCATGGCTTTGTTAGTTTAGTTTAAATTCCAACTTGTCAGCATCTGATTCAAATGTGATTTGCATCCATCTCTCTATTTTTGATTAAGCTTCAACAAATGCAGGGCAAGAGCGTATCAGACCAGGGCTTCAGTGCCTACTGTATCATTTCAGAGAGGCTTCTTGAGTGCTTGTCATTTTCTTATATTCTAGAGAATAGTAAACTGCAAACAACCTAAAAGCAGTACTACTGCATTTAGAATGTTTTGAAGCCATCCACTAAGTTGCCCTCAAAGTTTGCAGGATGCATTGTACATAAAATGATTCCTACAGTGATGGAAAATCATGTCATTAGATACCAGGCAGAGATCATAACAATATGTAATAATTATTTGATTATGAATTTCCTTGTTGATAGTTACACACATATATATATATTTACAATAAATCTGTTCGGTATATTATCCTTTTACTGTCAAGCATTTCATGTGGTTTGTGGTTGCTGAAATTAGTCTTCGAAGTGCCACAAGACGCTGGGAATAGATAGCAGTGATGTTACCTTATTTAATTCATATTATTAATGCACTCATAATCCTGCCAAGATACTGATACATACTGTTAGCATGCCTTTACCTGCTTTTACTAAATTCCATTAATCAGCAGAGTCAAAACTTGTCAGGCCCAAATATAAGTAGCTGCATATTCCTTGGACTAACATGAAGCAAAAAGAAAGTTTACCAGATAATAACTAGATGAAGAGATTATACATTTGCATTGCACTTTATAAAAGATCTTGAAAGCGATAGTAATCAAATTATGCATTTTCTTCAAATCTAGGAAGGAATATTTTAGACTGTTTATTCTAGGAAGGAAATGTGTGACTATAGCTGTACAACAACACACTTTTCCTCCTTTAAAAAACAAACAAACATAAAATGGACTTTATCCAGTGATGCCTCTGTGCTAACGGAAAACACTGTTGTGCAAGCCGCAACAGTGAATTTTTGTGAGTCCTCCTACTCTAGTCGCCGCACAGCAGACAAAATGTTGCAGAAACACTCAAATTACATTCTTGAGTCCCTGAGGAAAGTTTCCACTGAAACACATTTTTAAAAAAATCATTTTCTTAAAATTCTCATTATATTTTTCCATACTATTTAAGAAGCGGGATGGAGCCCCTCTAGTCTCAAAACTCCTATCAGCCCAAGCTACCATGGCCAATGGTCAGGGATTATGGGAGTTGTCATCTCTGGAAAAAGAGGGAAAGTTTAAAAAGAAGAGAAATATTAAACATGTATGCAGAGTATAACCAGGTGCTGAGTACAAGCATCCCTTCCTCTCAGCTTCTCAGAGGCATCTGACCTGTTGCTGTGGATAACAGGATGTGGGACTTGGCAGACCTTGGTAGTAGCGGCCCAAGACATTTTGCTGCCAGAGGCAGAGCAGCAAATAGCACCAGTGGCGTAGGGATGGGGGGCGGAGGGGTGGGCCGGCCCGTGTGTCATGCCTAAGGGGGGTGACAACATCTCCCTCCCAGGCGGATCACCGATGCGACGATCCGCTCGGGGATGATGTTGTCATCCTCCCATGGATCGCCGACACGACGATCCTCCCAGGGGGCGGATCAGCCTTCCCCCTGGGAGGATCACCCCACTTTGCCTGCTCCAGGTGCGCAACTGCCTAGCTCCGCCACTGAATAGCACCTTCCCCCACAAGTCACTAGCAGTCATAAAAAAGATGCAACAACTAACAACTTGCTCTCCTTTCATGACATCCAAAGGCAGCTGCTAGAGGTGGCCATCTTGCTTTGCCTAGTGGCATGGCGGGGGGCCCTGCTGGAGTTCGACCTGATCTACTAAGGCAGTTCCTGCATCTTTACATTCTAAACCCCACTTAACAAAAACTGATAGATTTCAAATCAGTCTGGGTATATGTGGACATATTGCAAATGCAAATCTTGGGCTGTCGTTATAAAGGTGTATCTTGAAGCTGCACCCCATCCCAGAATGGGTTCAGTAATGCAAAGAGCATTGTGCGTCACAGATGTGTTTTTAAGTCATATACGAGAGCCTGCTGGTTTCTCTGCTTTTACCAGCACAACATGCATGTTTTTACTTAATGGTAATCATCACCTTGACTGTGAGCGTCTTTTGTGTAGTACAATGGACCATAATTTCCATACAATTTGCTGGCATTAGCAGAGAGCATATTCTGCACTTCCAGGCAGAAATACTCTTTCTGGGAATGCCATACATCTGAAGAAGAAGAAGAGTTTGGATTTGATATCCCGCTTTATCACTACCCGAAGGAGTCTCAAAGCGGCTAACATTCTCCTTTCCCTTCCTCCCCCACAACAAACACTCTGTGAGGCGAGTGGGGCCGAGAGACTTCAAAGAAGTGTGACTAGCCCAAGGTCACAGCTTGTGGCAATATGGTTATGGCAAACAGGGAGAATGAAACAGAGAACTGGATTTGTGTGTGTGTGTGTGTGTGTGTGTGTTGTTTTTGTATGAGCACTGTGGAATGTGTTCTACTCCTTTGCTACAGAGCAATATTCTTACCTCTTAAGAAAAAAGGAATTGCTTCTTACTCAGGGCGTATCTATACACACCTCTTTTTTAACATTTAAAAAATGTATGTTTGTTTGCCAGTTTAGTATTTGTTTTGTACATTTATATCCCACCTGTTTACAAAATGACACTCTAGGTGGGCATTAACAACCATGTACCTTAAAAAAAGACAATACTGTTTTCAGTCTTGTGTCCAATCCACATTGTCTCAGTGTTGTGCTTTTGTTGAATCAGTAGCCCTTAAACACACACACACACACAAACACACAATACTTTGCAATATTTTCTACCTGAAATAATAAGCTGTTTCCTTCAAACAGGACATCACAGCCATTGCATGGAAAATTGTTAGGTAGGTGTGTGTGTGTGTGTGTGTGTGTGAGCACACAGGTGTGCAATGGACACCTAATTACAATGTGCAGTATGTAGTTATTTATGTAATGGGAACTTACTGGTAAGTCATACAATTTGTGTCATAATTAGTGGTCAGTGATACTAGTCCAACCTTCATTCCAGGATCATTTTGTGAACGTTTTGTTTTAGTTCTTTTCTTTGATGGATTTTGTTTCCCATGCCATTTTTTAAAATGTAATTTTTGTCAGTTGTATACTCTCCTGCTAATTCAGCTTCTGCCTAGAAACACAGTTAAAATAGTAGAGGGGGGCACCTACACTATATCCCACTGTTAATATGATTTATTGTTTTTTTGTTTTAAGATTTAAAAAAATGAATTGGGGGCTGACCATTCTCTCACTATATGTCTCCTGTGCAGAAGTTCACATCTTCCCTCTTTTTTGTAAGCTGTGTCTGTGTGTGGAGGGACAGGAATATCATTATTAGTGGGAAGAAGAAGAAGAAAAGGAAGAGGTGATTATTAAAATAATTCAAAATCCCAGAGTTCAGTTGGCCGTAAAACTTAAAACTGAATACTTTAAGAGTAACTCTTATTTTTCATATCACGTTCTCAGCCCACTTTAAGTGTCAATCCCAAGGGGCATAATGGGTCAAGAAAGTCTGCCTGGTGCCTGCCTGGCTTCTCAGACCTGACCCAAGGTTTGAAACTCTCCAGAGGAAAGTCTCTGTGTGTAGACCTCTCCACACAACAGCTTTCTGAAGAAAACCAATGAACCCAAGAAAGACTCAGTCCTGCTGTTAACAGCTTTTTCATTTCTCTCCCATTTTCCTTTTTCACTCTCGTGCGCTGTCTATCTCCAGGTGATTTTTGAAAGCATTCCTTTCAGTCAGAATAGAGCCCTTGAAATCTGCAACTATTTTCTGGTAAGCTGTCAATGGCATGTAAAATACTACAGGAAAATACATCAGTCAGCCATCAGGAGCAATGTATTCTCCAAATGAAAATGCCTACGTCTTTTCTTGAAATCCTCCAGCCGGGAGCCTTGAGCCTATGAAGTTTTCTGTTGTACATTTCTCCCTCTGCATCAGCTGCTGAATAAAATCTCCCATGGCTTCTGAGGAACAATTTGGCTTATTATTTATATTTTTTTAAAAAACAACAACAACAACAACAACAACATGCTTTCCCTTCCTTCCTTCCTTCCCTCCCTACCCTATTGTGTCAGTCAAGTTTATATTGTGAGTCTGTGGGCAAGGAATAGGCTTTGTAAAACAAATTGTGTGCAGCACCTAGTAATTATTGGTGACTGAATAAATAAGTTTATGATGGTGGTGAGGATGGTAATAAAGGGAAGCTGGAAGGTCTGTGACCCAGTGGTAGAGCTCATGCTTTGTATACAAGAGGTCCCAGGTTTAATCCACTCTTAATTCCTTCTAACTTTAAACTTGTTAGGGAATGTTATCAGCTTGAAGTCCATGACATAGAACACCGGACCATTTTTTGGAAAGGAGTTAAAAATATAGGTGCTAATATCTGAAATACAGCAGGGCACTGAAAGTTAGGTGCTTTCATTTGTTAAAAATGCATTTATTCATCCAGGCATTTTCTGGCCACTGATACTCAGCTGTAGATGTTTCTCTGTATTTGGATATTGTGTCTTGTTTTAATGTAGTCTTACTGTATTATTATTATTATTATTATTATTATTATTATTATTATTATTACATTGAAAGGAGTCACAGAGCATGCTGGTCAGCAAATCACCCACAGTTCAAAGTCTGCGGTAACTCTTCATGAGCAAAACCAGGACCTCCATAGACTAGGTTGAGTTTCAGGCCTAATGAGCTCATTCCCTGTGGGTCTTCCTCCATGAAATCAGTTGCTGAGACTGAAAGTCCCTGCCTCTCCACAGCTGTCTAAGTCACCTCCTCTCCAGGGCATTTCCCAATCAATTGGAGACTGTGCCTGCATACAGTTTGTAACTGCTCTGTCCATTTCAGCCCTCTTCTGGTTCTGGGAGATGGGAGGGGGAGCTTGTCGCTGCAGGAGGGGGAGACGCCCGTGACTCTGCACCAGCCTGACTCATCTCTGCCTCTTGGCCTACCTCCTTCCATCCTCCTTCTTTAGCTTCTGCTTCCAATTCTGGACTTCTCTCTGCCACAGACTCTCCCAGCTCACTAAGCCTTGTTACCTCAACAGCTCCTGACACCACCTCTTCCCAGTCTTCTCCCTCTGACCACTCATCACTGTCCCACCATCACTCCCTAGGCTCTGAGCCTCCTTCCCCTGATGGTTCCCCAGCTAGTTCCTCCCACCATTTTTCTGCATCCAACCAGTCCATGGCAATAGGGTACATACACCACCTTGGAATTTTCTTTTTAAAAAGTAAACATAATTCGAAAGTAAATTTGAGTAAGTAAATTTCAGTTTAGATGTAGCTTTATACTGATCTATTTTGTTACCACACTTGGAATACCATGTACAGTTCTGGTTCCTGGGAGCTCAACAGAATGAAATCAGACTGGGTGTGCATTGTTTAGCAAAATAACCTTTCTAATTAATGGTATGACCTCTACTAATTCTGCCTTAATCTGATCAAGAAAGCTAGCAGTAGGAAACAGTCTCCCTTTAACAGCTGGAGCAAAACCAAGACAGTATCTCACCAAAAAGGTTCACAGGCACCAAATAATGTCAGCCAGGAAGGCCCATTGCAATGCAAGGCTTCTACAAGGTGGAGGTCTGCTTTAAAGCTACAATCTAAGTAAACCCCACTGAATGCAATAGGACTGACTTCTGAAGAGGCATGGTTAGGCTTGCACTGCCACCCAGGAATGATTAATCCCCTGTGGTGTGTGATGACCAAATGTGTATCAGTAACCTCATGGGGGCTTGGAATATAGACCATACATTTAAAGCACTCTGACACCACTTTAATAGCTATGATGAATCCTGGGAACTGAAGTTTGTGAAGGGTGCTTCAAAAACTAGGTCTTTGGAGTCAGCACACATCACATACTACAGTTCCCAAATTCAGATGTGATGCTAGTATCTGGATATTAGTTCAAATCTGAATTTGAAGCTTTTCAAAAGAGTTCTTAGAGAGCTAGAATTTTCAGAAATAAATAATCTCGTACAGTTTCTCTCTCCACTAAAAGTCAGAGGCAATACAAAGTAACCAATGCAAGGGAAGAAAATAAATACATAAATGAAGATTAGGAGCGGGATTTGGAAGGAAGGATAATTACCAGTCCCTGAGTGGTGCCTTAGCAGGCTTTAAACAAAGGGGCTGTGTGTAGCTCTAGGTGAACAGCTGAAGATTAAATATTTCCCTCCTCCTACACGCAACCATTCCATCCCTGCCTTGCCTGGATTTGCAGTTTCTTGCTGAGTGAGCACACCCAGTATCCAGTTTGCAATACACACTGGCAGATGGCATGCCAGACATCCCAGAATTTGGGCTCTGCTTGTCTTCCCCCCTGTGTCTCTCCCCTCTGCAATGAGCCAAGACAAAGCTGTCAGCGAAAGATAGGCAGCCCCCCTCCCCTCCCCTCTCCATTTAGAGCTACTTTCTTGAAATTCAGTCAAACCAGTCTGCTCGGATTTTGGATTAAAATAACTTAATTCTCTGTCTGCTGCTATTTCAACTTTTTTTTTTTAAGAAACACATCCCATTTCTAGTACATATTGTTATATCTGTATTTACACACCACATTAATACTGTACATGGTGTTCAACAGAGGGAAGCAAATTGCTCTGTTTATTTATGGCATTCATAGACAACATTAATACAAAATTAGCACAAATAAAATTATAATGTCACAATGTAACAGTGTAATATAAATAGTACCACCAGTACAATGCAATATTAACAAATGGCTTTTTATATTGGGAGCCAGTGTGGGGCATTGATTAGAATGTTGTTAGGGTTCAAATAATTCCCACTCAGCCATGAAGCTCAGTGCAATCCTATATCAAAAGTAACCCCCACTGAGATCAGTTGTGCTTACTTGCAGGTAAGTGGGTGGAGCTTTGCAGCCTAAGAGTGTGAAATGTAGGGTTGCCACACATCCCTAGAAAAACGTGATCAGCCTTTTTTTAAGGAGATCAGCCAAAGTTATTGGGCTTTTGGGGGAAACATTCTGGTGGCAGCAGGAGTGGGGTGAACAGTGAGAGAGGCGGTTTGCATAATCTGGGTGGGGGGGAAGAGTTTTTTCATGGGCAGAGGCAGGTGGGTTGGAGAAGGAGACTCTGAGTCAAAGAGCAGGAGAGAGGCGGATTGCATGGCCTTCCCAACCTGTTGTTTATTTTACCTGACCAAAGGTGGCAACTCTAGTGAAATGTGACTTTGGCAGCCTTCCACCACCCCCCATCCTACCATTGCAACAAACTAACTGAACATCTTTAGGCAAGCCACATTTATTTATTATCTTCCTCAGCCTTCATCATATGCAATGCAAAAATAGTTCTACCATCAGAGGCTGTTGGAAGGCCTGATGATATAATGCACACAAACTCAGAATATTTGAAATACACAATAGAAATAATGCTAAGCATTATTGTGTCTCTCATCATGACTTCCATAATGTAGTCAGTAGGTTAAAAGGGAAAAGTGGGCGGATTGCAGAGGCCAGCCATTTCCTGCCTAGAGGAGAGAGAATTCCCAAAAGCAGTGTTAAGATAATTATGCCCTGATGCAGGTGTGGTGGTTCTGGACTCATGCCAGTCTGGACATAACAGTCATTACAAGCTTTTATTATGCTAATCACATAGCCTCATCCTCTCGCATGAGCTCTGTCCTTGGCAATCTGCCATTTCTGAAAAGCAACCAGATGTGCCTGTTAAATAGAAGCTCCTGCTTGCTGCTGCTCAACATCGTCCTTCATGTTTTGGGATGATAGTGCTATCAAAAGAGATTTTGGAAGGCAAATGCATATGTGAAAACACACAGATTCACTGATCATCCATAGCAAAAAGCCATTTTGTTCACATATGGAAATTCAGCTTCTCTGTTCTTTGGAGGTTGGCTGGCTCTGATGTATGGATGGTTCTATAGCTTTCTGAAGTGTTAATACCATAGTGCTTAGTGCTCCAACACTCTGCATAAATGTTTCTTGCGACTGGTTGCACCTCAGTGTGCTCATGCTATTTACAGGGTTCATAGGAAATCATTGATGTACTGCATACCAAAATATTATGCGAATTTTCTGGAAAGGCTTCTCTTCATAGGACTTTGGATCCTGGTTAACAAATAATGGAGATTTTTTTTTTAATGTCCAGTAGCACCTTAGAGACCAACTATGTTTGTTCTTGGTATAAGTTTTCATGTGCATGCACACTTCTTCAGACCAACGTCAGACCAACACGGCTACCTACCTGAATCTAGAACAATGGAGAAATTGTTCACATTAAAGTCTGAACATCTGAATTATTGGAGAAAATAGAAGCAATATCTTGCATTTCAGAGAACATCTTGGGCTGTGAGTCCTGGAAGACCTGCTCCCTGCCTTGTTACATGCTAAATGCATGTTGGAATAGGCATGGAGCAGGAAGGAAGAGGCATACTTAAAAGTTATTATACTCAGTAGCCTGTAAACAAGGGCTATCTTCAGAAAGGCACAATCAAAAAATTGACATCTGCTGGTGTAACAAAACGTGGGGCTTTTGATGCCCAGAGCAATGAATGTCATTATTTTTCTTCTGTCACATGGCAGAGCTTCTTATGTTAATTTGCTCAATGCAGCTTCTTCTGAGAATACTCAGAAGTTCTTTGTGTGCATGTACTGAATAGGTGGAGGATGCTGTGCAACATTTTCTTCCCCAGCCTTTTCAAATAAAGCTGTGGTTCTTTCTGAAATAAATGAAGAGAGGCTGGAGTAGAGGCTGTGAGACAGAGGGAAGAACATGAAAGGAGAGAGAAAATAGATCAAAACATGATTGTCTCCACCGAATTTAGGAATGTTAGTAAATGGATGCCTCTTCAGTGCTTTGCTGGAACTGGGAATTTGGTTTCAACCACAGGCACTCCTCGCTCTTTCAAAGCCCTTGTTTGGATGCAACCCGAAGGGGAGATTTATTGCCTGGCTTGTCCCTGCATGAATGCACAAGTCAGGATTCAGAATGCAATGTACCCACGGCTGTGCCAGTGCAACATGGAAAAACATGATGTTGTTTCAAGAGTTGCAGGCATATATGCCACCTGTTTTGGTGCAAGTAAGGCTTAATTTGTGCCAAGGCTACTGACACAACTCTTCCTTGAGTGACAGGCAGCAGCGCTGGTACGTCCATACAAAAGATGACAGTCAGCACAGTGTCTTCTGTTAAACTGTTGTACCACCAAGAAGCTGAACCCAGCTGGGTAATGCAGCTGTGGCTAGCTGTGTACTTGATGGCTTCCATTGAATTCTATGGGAAAAGATAATCAGCTTCAATGTAGGGCAGGTGAGAAGGGGCAGAACCCGCCTCTTACCACAGAGATCGAAGTGGCTGGAGGGAGGTGCCTGAAGCATTCCTTTGCTTTCCACAATTGTGACTTAGACTACACCTTAGTATATTTCCTACTCGACTCATCAGCTCAAGAGTTACCATGCTGCAGCTTACACAGGCTCCTTTAAGCTATTTGTTTTCAGTTAGAGGCAGAGTCAGGGGATCACCTTTACAGCTGCTTATTAACACAACAATTTTCAACCATGGTATTTCAACTTCTAATCATAAAGCGCAGGATTTGTTATAAATTTATGCTTTAATAAAGCCCGCTTTGGGGTATAAAACTGCAGCTGTAATCTCTGCAGCATATTTACTGCAGGGAAAGTAGGCTAGGTCCCAGATTGCTCACGAAACTTGAAAGTGTCCCCCCCTTGACAGTAATGCGCTCTCTCTCTCTCTCTCCCTCTCCCCCCACAATGTAGCTTCACTGACTCAGTGGGAAACAAGCAGTTTAAAGTGCAGATTAGAATTGAAAGGATTCAAGGAAACAGGAAGGAAGCAGATGCTGCTGCAGATAGGCATTGGCTGCTGGTGGTGAGGGTACCAACTTGCAGAGGTAGCTCTTCTGTTGATCTTTTGTATTTTGGCTCCTTAGAGTTCTTAGGCGGGTGGGTACTAAGGAGACGGCCTCTGCGATTGTGGTGCCCTGCTTATGAGATGTCCTGGTCTTTTACAGTAGGTGGTAGGTGAAGAAACCGTCTTGGTTTTCCAGACCTTTTAATGACAATCGATAGGGTGATTTAGTTTTGGGATCATTCCCTCTTGCTAGGTTTTATGCTGAGTTTAGCTGCAGTTGAAGCTTTTTTCCTCATGGGCTTTTTGCTTATTTATTTTTGTTTCAGTATTTTTTTGTGAATTGTATTGTACTGTCTATGTAAGCTGCTCAGAGAACATGGTTGCATGGGCAGTATCCAAATAAGACAACAACAACATTATTTGGTGTAGTGTGGTGGTCACAGTGTTGGAAGAGGAGCTGGGAAATCAGCATTCAGATTCCTTGGGCCAGTCACCATCTCTCAATCTAACCAACCTCACAGGGTTGTTGTGGGGTTAAAACAGGGAGGGGGAAAACCATGAGCTTCTGGGATGGAAAGAGAGATATAAATGTAAAAATAAATTCTGCAGCATTGCATGCTTCTTGTTGCTCGCTCCCATTAAGCTCATGAGACGTTAAAACGAAAGCCATTAAGAGTATAATTCATCCATTCCTGGTCACATGGACCTAACATGAACAGATGGAATACTGAACTGAATACATGGTAAAGTGTTCAAGGACATGTGAGAGTTTTCATGTTTGAGCCAATTAACAAAGAAGAACGAGGGCTGAAGAGAAAGAAAACAAACGTTCATTAGCTCCATCAGAAAGGATTACGTCAAACCATTAATATTTTGCTTTCAGGCAAGTTTTATAACAAAGCAGCAAAGGAGGGTGTTGCCTCCACTTTCTTCACATGATAAATCCAGCCTCACTATATGCACCATGTGAATTACTGAGTTTGCATAAAAATCCGTAATAAAAAAAATTAGCCAGGATTCCACGTGATTCTGCTGATAAACTTGCGCTGATGAGTCCCTTTATTAAAAGGGCGATGTTTTACATGTGCCAAAGAGGATTAAAATAATTGAAAGGTGGATGATTAAAGCATTTTATAAAGCCCCTGGCAGTAGGTGGGGCAAATGAGGAGTGATCTAATTTTCAGGTGTGTTCAAAATGGATAATTGTTTTTTTTTTTCTTTTGTTTTGGTTGGCACTTTTCTGTTCACTGCCCATTATTTCTGATGAGAAGAAAAATGGTGAGTTGCATTTGCTTCAGTAAACTATTTTGCCAGTTTAATGCCCATTCCTCCAGTTTGGAGAGGTAAAAACATTAGAATAGCCCCAACCAATCTGACCAGTTGCCCATCTACTTTTTTATGTTGTAGTTTTGCATTTTTTACATGCTGTAATCTGCTTTGAGCATGGTTTGAATTGTAAAAAGGCGGCATACAAATGTGTGTGTGTGTATAGTCCAGTGGCCAACCATATGCCAATGGGAAGGCAGGAACTGAGTTCAACAGCACTTCCCCCTCTTGTGGTTTCCAGTAACTGGTATTGAGAAGCATACTGCCTTTGACAGTATGAATTTATCTAATTTTATACTGAAGCCATCCAAGTTGGTGGCCATTGCTGCCTTGTGGGAATGAATTCCATAGATCCTGTTGGAGTTCTTCACAATCTTTTTAGCGTTTTCACTATCCTGGTGTCGTAAGCAAACCTAGCCTCCTTACCACTGACCCCTAACTCTAGAACATTTATGAACAAATATTAAAAAGCATCATCAGGGGACCTCACTTCTTATGTTCCTCCACTGGCAGAATAGTTTCTATGGGAAACTCTGATTAAAAGCTCTGTTCCGCTATGAGGCCCACTGGGTTGCCTAGGGCTTTCTCAGCCTGACCACTCTCACAAAGTTTTTGTGAGGTTGTAATGCTGCTGCTCCAAGCTTCTTGGAAGGAATTTGGGATACAACTGACAAATAACTTTACTCCCACAGATCTGGCATCAGCACCAGTTTTGTGATAGAAAAGTTTATGTATTTATTTATATTAAAAACTTGTAAGCCACTCTGGGCACCACAGTTCAAGAAGGATACTGACAAGCTGGAACGTGTCCAGAGGAGGGCAACCAAAATGGTCCAAGGCCTGGAAACGATGCCTTATGGGGAACGGCTTAGGGAGCTGGGTATGTTTAGCCTGGAGAAGAGAAGGTTAAGGGGTGATATGATAGCCATGTTCAAATATATCAAAGGATGTCATATAGAGGAGGGAGAAAGGTTGTTTTCTGCTGCTCCAGAGAAGCGGACACGGAGCAATGGATTCAAACTATAAGAAAGAAGATTCCACCTAAACATTAGGAAGAACTTCCTGACAGTAAGAGCTGTTCGACAGTGGAATTTGCTGCCAAGAAGTGTGGTGGAGTCTCCTTCTTTGGAGGTCTTTAGGCAGAGGCTTGACAGCCATCTGTCAGGAATGCTTTGATGGTGTTTCCTGCTTGGCAGGGGGTTGGACTGGATGGGCCTTGTGGTCTCTTCCAACTCTATGATTCTATATCAATGTGGTGTACAATCCCCCCCAAAAGTAAGTATAAGAATAATATACTACGACCAAAAGGTTGTTAGCAGATAACAACTTTTTTTCCTGTCAAAAAAGTGCTGGGTAAATTGAAAGGTCTTAAGTGTACATATGAGAGAGTAGATTGCTGGAGTCACTGACGATGCTTTTTCTTCATTTTATTAAAGTGGAGGGGTGGTGGTGCACTAGCCAACATTATGGAGCTGTGGGAAAGCCTGATGGCCCCTGCCACCTCCATTTCCTCAGAATGCCTGTGGCCCCCAGTGTAGTGGGATGCCAACGTGATAATGACATTTACTCCCATTTGGCCTGATGTAGCAGGTGGCGCTGTGGGTTAAACCACAGAGTCTAGGGCAGGCATAGGGAACCTTCGGCTCTCCAGATGTTTTGGACTACAATTCCCATCATCCCTGACCACTGGTCCTGTTAGCTAGGGATCATGGGAGTTGTAGGCCAAAACATCTGGAGAGCCGAAGGTTCCCTATGCCTGGTCTAGGGCTTGCTGATCAGAAGGTTGGCGGTTCGAATCCCTGCCATGTGGTGAGCTCCTGTTGCTTGGTCCCAGCTCCTGCCCACCTAGCAGTTCGAAAGCACGTCAAAGTGCAAGTAGATAAATAGGGACCGCTCCAGCGGGAAGGTAAACGGCGTTTCCGTGCGCTGCTCTGGTTCACCAGAAGCGGCTTTGTCATGCTGGCCACATGACCCGGAAGCTGTCTACGGGCAAATGCTGGCTCCCTCGGCCTATAGAGCGAGATGAGCCAGAGTCGGACACGACTGGACCTGATGGTCAGGGGCCCCTTTACCTTTACCTAGCAGAACCCAGAGGCAATCTTGGGGAAATGAAGGCCGCAAGCTGCTGCCGCCTCACCTGGTAGGATGGTTTGCATCACTTCACAATGCCAAGCTGAGCTCTACCTCCCCAGCAAAAATGTTGAAAAAGGGAAGCCTGTCCTGTCCCAGCTGCCTGGTAAACTGGGGGTGGGGGAAGGAAGGCAGGATATTATGGAGAGGGGAGCCCAGGAGGCACCTTGCTCAGGCCCCAATTAAATCCAGGCTTCAGCCCTGCCCAGGGGTGGAGTGAGGCATTTTTGCACCTGAGGCAAAAAAAATCCCATTGCCACCCCTGCAATGGTGTGTTGGGGGAGGGGGCATGAGCCTTTGCAAATGCTTCAAGGAAAACTCCTTGCAAAGCCTTGTCAGGGGACAAACTCCACCAGGGAAACTCAGTGAGAGAGGGTGTTCCAGACAGCTTTGGCACTGGCCTCTCTGTCCCTAGGGGCAGTGGGAGAGCAGCAGCAAAGTGGAATGCCAGAATGCCTTCCTTTCGCCGGGTTTTCCCTCTCACCAAGCTTCTCTGGAAGCAGGGGGGTGGGTACACGGGAAGCTGCCTCTTGTGTTTCCCTTGCCTGAGGCAACTGCTTCACCCTGCCTCAACTGTGGGCCAGCTCTAGCCCTGCCCCTAAGGTTCCTCCCCAGCTATTCTCTGCAACCAGGCTAGGCAAAAAGCCCACTGCTGGCAACGCCCGCAGGATTTCAGCGTTATTGGTGCCATGAACAATGCCGGTAGCCACTGTGGGGAAGGAAGGAAGGATGTCTAACAGAACAGAGCCCTGGTATGTACTATATGTATTTGCTGCAAGACAACAGGCCATCCTCCTGCAACGTAGCGCAAACGCCAGGCAGTTCTGGGCACGGCCTGCAGGGGGCAGCGCTCAAGCGCCTTCCAGCGCAGCCGATGACGAACAACAGCGCCCGCTGCCAGGTTCTTCCCCTGCTCCAAGAATTCTTTCAAGAGGGCAGGGCCAGGCTTCCATCTGGGGCTCTCCTCCCTCTGCATTGTGGGACTCGTAGTCTTCGAGGCGCAGCGACCTGCTCGGCCTCGGAGGAGCCGGGACTACAAGCCCTACAATGCCTCGGGGCGACTGACTGGCCGTTCCTTTTGAATGATTTCACTGCGGTTTCCCCACATTCCCTAAGCTAGACGAGCAGCAGCAGCAGCAGCAGCAAGAGGAAGAGGGCGCAGGAATCATGGTGTAAAGGAGCCGCCGGTTCGCTGGCGCGGGGGACCAGGGGCGCAAGAAGCCTGCCCATTTCATGGCAGCCAGGACTAGGGGCGCTGGCGAAGAGAGGGGCATGGCAGCTTGGGGGGTCGCCTGGTCTTAAAGGCTGCAGGGAGCGGGGCGGCGTTGCTGCTGCTGCTGCTGCCGCCGCCACCGCCGGATCCATCCTGCTTCTCTCGCGCTCTGCCGCATTTCCTCCCTTCTCCTAACTCCCGTCTGGAGACGCACCACCACCCGGCACTCTGAGCAGCCTCGCCCCCGCCAAGATGTCTCTAGCCGTCGAAGAAGAGGACTACGCCAAGCTGGTGATGGAGTCGGGGCCCGAGTGGCTCCGCACCGAGATCAAGCGGCTCTTCCAGGAGCTGGGCGAAACCACCCGCGAGAAGATCCAGGCTGCCGAGTACGGGCTGGCGGTGCTGGAGGAGAAGCAGCAGCTCAAGCAGCAGTATGAGGAGCTGGAGCTGGAGTACGAGACCATCCGCACCGAGATGGAGCAGCTGAAGGAGGTGAGGGCGGCGCTTTCTTCATTTTGCGGGGGTCGTGCGGTAGCAACAGCTGCGGCGGCGGCGTATCTAATGGGGTTTAGCGGGCGCGAGGAGGCGGTGCGCGATGCAGGGGAGAGGGGGACTGTGCTGAACGCCGGCTGCTTTTTGCGGGAATAAATATAGCAGGCAGCATGGGCTAATGGTTAGCTCACAATCGAGGATCCAGCGCACAAGGCTCCCCTGCCTGTCTGCTTGCTTGTGGAGACGTGTGCATTCTGTGGATTAACGTTTTCAGGGGGAAGTAGTGGGTGTTATGGGGAGCGCGCGCCTAGGCGCGAAGGCTTCCCGAGCAGCCCCGTTCCCACGATCGCAAAGGCCAGCTGGGCCTGGCTCGCCAGTGCGTGCCGGGCGCGTGGCGAATGCAGCGCCTTGCAAACCCTCCCCCTGGCTTGGGAAGGTCTGCGGGTGCGCGCCTCGCCTTTTGGATTCGCCCAGCTCGCGGGCGGCGCACCAGCCTTCTCTCTCCCCGGCCCCCGCGATGCAGTGTCACAGAAAGAAGCCGACCCGGAGCCTTTGGTCCTCCCCCTTTTGCTGGCGTCACGCCTTGCATCCCCCTTAAAGGGGCAGCTCGGCAATGTCTGCGCCTCTCTAATGCACCGTGCCCTTCCTGTGACATCTGCCATATCTTCTTGCACTGCCGTGAAATGTGCCGGACAGAGGATATTTTGAGATTAATACTCTTGGGCTCGGGTGACATCTGTCCACCAGAGACCGTCGTGTCGTTTCCTTTCCTTCCCCCTTTGCAGGGATCTCTTGTGCCTGCCTTGTTGTTGAATATCCCCTGGGAGGGAACCCAGGATAGGCCTCTGCCAGACCTGGAGGGAATTAAATTATTTCTGCCCACGCCAACTGGCTGATGCAGAGTTTTGATGTTTTGGAAGCATGAATTTGCAGGATTAACGATATTGCTTGACATTTGTGCAGAAACTAATCTGAATCTTAAATGGCTCAGTTAAGAGTTCATTAGATAAGTTTTCTTCGCTCAGAGATTGTAACATTAATATTTGAAGAATTAATATTAGGCGTATCGCATGTGCCAGCATAAACTGATCAGAGATCACTGAGTAGATTCAGAAGGCGTCAGAAAGCCTGCTATCTTGATTGCTTGGGCACTTTGAGAATCACCCTACAATTTTGAAATACTGTTTGGCTCTGTGCAAGCCTGGCCCCTAAGAATCTGAAATATTGTTTTTCTTGTGCTGGCCCATTGTATGTTTCTAGTTATACATGCTTTTTACCAATCGTCTGTTTCACAGAAGCAGTAAAGGCCTCTCGTGCAGCTCCTTGCCTCTCCACTGTTCTCAGTTCATTTCTGTAATCACAAACTGTAATGGAAGAGTGGGTGCCTATGGTTTATAATGTTTTGTGTGTTGTTTTATCAGGTACTAGGTTTTCAACTCTGGGACATGGGTTGTTTAACTTTTTAGTTGTGCTTTGAAATTTTTTATTGTGCAAACAAATGTAGTTCTTCCATCCTGTTGGGGACACTGGTTGGGGCTGAGGAATTAAAGTACCGTAGCTTCATTTTTCTCTTGTTCTACTCAACAACATGATAGGAAGGAGGAAAGAGTAAGGGAAAGACTGCAACAGTGCATATTGGGGTGGCATGATACGCAAATTCTGACTGTTTTCTTTGTCATTTCAGTTGTGTGGAGTGGTGAATTAGGAAGGGGGAGACTTATCTCTTGGATGTGGTTTGGAAGTGGCTAACTAGAAAAAACTTAGAGGGGTGTATTTGAGGGATTCAGAGAACAGACCTTTTTGCCCTGGCATGACATGCTTGCAGTAAGTTGCTAGGCATCAGTCGGGCCCTGTGCCAATGGCGACCACATGGAGATCTCTGGATGCCAAGTTAACGACTGACATTTCTATCTGGCTGGCTCCCCCAGCTTTCTTGAGAAGGTAAGCAGAAGGGCTTATTTATTACATTTTTTTATCCCACCTTTTCATCCAAGGAGTACATGGTTCTCCCCCTTCTCATTTAATCTCTACAACAACCCTCTGAGGTAGGTTAGGAGGCTGTGACTGGCCCATGTGAGCTTTGTGAGTGGGGATTTGAACCCTGATCTTCCAGATTCTAGTCTGATACTGTAACCACTACACCACACTGGCTTCCTAGAGTACTTCTGCTGTGGGGCAGCTCAATAAAGTAGGTAAATAAATATGGGAAAAGCAAAATGTCCCCTAGAGAAGGTTCTGAAATATTTTCCTTGAAGCTTGAATTCGTTTCTTCTGGATTGTTTTATTTGATGTTTTAATGTGTTGTAAACCACTTTGAGATATATATAGTGGTATAGAAAGGAAATGAATGACAACAACGATAACATCATATTTCATTGCAAAAAGAAAGAAAGAGGTACCTACACATTCAATTGTGGTGACTGCGACCCAGGTTTAAAGTGCCATTTGGCGTTTAGCTTATATATCTGAGTTTCTAACACTTGTACCAGCTGAGAGCCATAGGAACTTTGAAACTCTTCTCACCAATTTGAACCATTCATGCTGCCACTAAATGCATTTTAGTGGCGGATAGACGGCAGTGCTGCTTTTGAATGGGAGCAATGCTGAACCCTCGTCGGTGGTGGCCACCTACAGTCTTGATTGACCCTAAAATGCAATGCACCTGCTGATGTGGCAGCATAAGAAAAAAACCTGCTCTGTGATTATGGTCATGTGGGTGCCCCCATTGGTGGCCCCATACTAAAAATTCCCTGAAATGTGGCAGTAGTGAGGGCAGCAGTGCAGGGCCAACTTAAATGTCTCCTTAAGAGAGCAAAATCAGTGTTGATTTAATTAGATACTGCAAATCCCTTTGCTGATGCAGTTTCGTAATGAAACCTGGTTTATAGCAATGTGCTTAATATTGTCCACATTAATTAAAGCAGCGTGTCTTTCAGGACCCATTTAAAGCTGTACACGTTTTCAGATATTTTTACATTGCTGGAAATGCATGTCTGTGGACTTGTGGGTATGTCTGGAAATGCTAATATGGAATCATGGGGAAAGTTATTATATAGGGAATGCGTTTGTATGTGTCAAAACAGTTTAATCTCTCTTTGCTCTCTGTTCTCCACCCCTTCTATTCTGTACCTTGTGCTAATGGAGCATCTGCATCCATTAACATGAGCACAGATGTGAGGACTTTTTGTGGCTTGATAGGAGGAGGGGAAGAGGGATTTCAGTGATCAAAGCATAGGAATACACTCAATACAGCATCCCTTTCTTAGCTCTTTGCCCTTTCATCTGACTACTAGAACTGGAATATGTTACGCAAAAATAAGCAGATTATAAGCACATGCTCTAAATTTGCATGATTGACAGAATTCAGTTTTTGTTTGTGCAGCATTTTTAAAAACCTGAAGTATATACTGGTACACAGTGTTGATGCAAGGACTGATTGTCTATGGGCTGGCATTGGGGAAATTATAGTTTTGTAGACCTTTATGATGTTATGGAGGAATCTGGATCCCATTAGAGATTGACTAAATCTTTAACAGATGTATGCTGAACAGGCTTTTGCGGTGGGTGGGAGGAAACCTATTTAATGGCTATGCCTCCCACCTCCGAACCTTTTTTTAAATATAAGTTTACTTAGAAGATTTTTAGTATTATCTTGTACACAGAAGTAAATTTGCCTGATCATAGTGGGGATTAGGTTGCTCCACAGGAATGTTGGCTTTAGAAGTTGCACGTCTTCCACAATAGAAGTTGCTGAGGGTATGAAGTAGAGAACCTTATTCTCTTTGGTTTCCAAACTCAACGTGAATGACGGTATTTAGGCTGTGCTCACAACACATGGCATAGTGATGTAATCATACAGGTGAAATCTGATCACTCTGTCCTCATTTGCTCACAATGCTAAGTGAAACCATGGCTTACCACAAAGATGCAGCCTCTTGGAGAGAAGATCACAGACACTTTGCTCCTCCCTCGTTCTGATGCTGCACTAAGCCATGGTTTGGCTTAGCATGTCATCTGAACCCAAGCTCATGGTTTTGCTCTCCCAGGCAATCCATGAGCTGTAAAACAATGGACAAGGTTGTTGTTGTTTTGGAGAGTGCTAAACCGCAAATCTATGTTCAGGCTATAAGCCAAGCCATGCTTAGTTCAGCACAGCACAACAGCAGAATGTCTGGAGGAGGAGCAAAACACAGTCACAGTCTCCTCCAGAAGCCAGCATGGTTGCTAAGCCATGGTTTGGTTTACTATTATGTGAGAACCAGACCTCTGAAGGCATCAATACCCTACACTGAAAATTGGTGCCTGTGGAAGTTCTGTAGGATGAAGCCAATATAATTAGGAGTATCCCTTCTTTTTTAAAAAGAAAATGTGGGTCCTGCGGCCAGTCATCTCAGCATTTTTTTGTAGAAACAAGCAGACCATTTACGGAGATTGTCAGATCCAATAACTCTGCTAATTTGAGATTGTCATACAAAGCAGGTTCTTCAGACTTTGGCAGCCAAGTACATTTTAAAAAGAAGTACAGGGTCATTAAACAAAATGAAGCAGACCTTTTGTGAAGACATCCATGTTAGTTTTGTTATTCCATCTATTTATTATGCTCCAGCATGAGTGTCGTTGTTTATGTGGCCAAGAAAGTACCACCCACGCACAAGACGGGGGTGTATTAGCAGGCTTGGAGAAGTACTAAATTTTTAAAGAAGAAAACTTGGGATGGGAATCCCCACCCCCACTCCAACAGTCAGTGACTAGAGGTTAAGGGACGTGGGTGGCGCTGTGGGTTAAACCACAGAGCCTAGGGCTTGCCGATCAGAAGGTCGGCAGTTCAAATCCCCGCAATGGGGTGAGCTCCTGTTGCTCGGTCCCTGCTCCTGCCCACCTAGCAGTTCAAAAGCATGTCAAAGTGCAAGTAGATAAATAGGTACCACTCCGGTGGGAAGGTAAATGGCAGTTCCGTGCGCTGCTCTGGTTTGCCAGAAGCGGCTTAGTCATGCTGGCCACATGAGCTCGAAGCTGTATGCTGGCTCCCTCGGTCTGTAAAGCGAGATGAGCGCCGCAACCCCAGAGTTGTCCACGACTGGACTTAATGGTCAGGGGTCCCTTTACCTAACCTAGAAGTTACCAGAGTGTTGACAACAGAAGTTAGGCTATCCCTGTCCAGAAAGGAGCCAGAGTTGATGAAAAGGCTGCCATGCCACTTAAGCCTCAAGCAGCAGTGATGGATCCAGAAGTCCTCCCATGTATCTGCTCTTTCAGAAGTAGTGTAACCACATCAAGAACAGGACACCTCCCATCCATCTGGTCTCAGTTTTATCTGGATTGAGCTTCAGTATACTGACATACATCCATTTCATTACCAAAGCAAGACATTGGTCCAGCTCATCCACTGCCACTCCTGAGACATAAAGGAGAAGCAGAGCTGTGCATCATCAGCATATTGTTGGCAATGTACTCAAAGACTTCAGGTGATCCCAACCAGCAGTTTCATGTAGATGTTAAACATCATCACATGTTATTTTAATTAATATTTTCATTTTTGTGCATGCTTTCCCTTAATATATGCATTTTTGTAAACCTTGGTTGGAGAACTTCATCACAAAATATGACTGAGTATAAATTTAGAAGGATAACTGTGTTTCAGAAAGAAAGAATTCAATAGATTTGGCTTTAAATGTGTACTGAATCAAATTCCTCCTCTATTTGTTGCGCTCATGTTATCTAATGGTTGAAAGGTAGGTCTGTACAGTGGTACCTCCGGTTATGAACTTAATTCGTTCCAGAGTTCCGTTCTTAACCTGAAACTGTTCTTAACATGAGGTGCGCTTTCACTAATGGGGCCTCATGCTGCCGCCGCATGACTTCCGCTCGCATCCCAGAGCAAAGTTCTTAACCAGGAGCATATACTTCCGGGTTAGCGGAGTTCGTTATCTGAAGCGTTCGTAAGGAGGATGGTACGTAACCTGAGATTCCACTGTAATGTAATTTCTCTTTCTCTCTTTGTCTCTGTATTTGCCTCTGCTTTACATCCTGAAATTTTATGTGCCCTCATCCAGTTATAAGTAGAGATGGAAACATCCTGTAAAAATGTGTATTATTTCCTCTGAGGAAGAAAGTATGTAACTAGAACTTGTACAGTCATCATGTTGTTCTCTTTGTGCAGGATAAAAAAAAAAATCTGCAGCTAGTGGCTTAACTAGATCCCTGTGCACATTCCCCAACATTAGATTTAACGGAATCTATACCCTATCTTAGAGACTTTTGACAGCACAGACCATCTGTTTTGCCATGTGCATGCTGGGCTAGGTTTGTATGCAAAAACCTGTTTGGTGCAGAAGCTTGCTGCAGTGCATGAAGATCTGTAAATGAGGTCCCATCACTTCCATGGAGGAACGATAAAGTGTGAAATGCTCCCAGCTGGCTTTTAGGTGAATCACCTACTTCCAGAGCTGTTCATGAGATAAGATGATTCTCTGCTTATCCTCGTCTGATCTTTGTAGAAGGACTGCCCCTATTTCCACACAAAGGATCTCTCACTTACTTGTGGAAATACATTCTTCAATTGATGTAGTTTCTCATTTTCCCCCCTTAAAGGAATTCTGCTTTAGATTCAGGAATTCTTTGCTTACCTCATCTTATAATTAGCAGCAGTGCAAATATTGTGTGAAACAAAACATATAACATTTGCAGGAAAAATGTCAGGTGTGGGCTTGCTATCTAATAAGATTTGACTCATTTGTCACATGGATTTGTTTGGATAGCCAGATCCAAATTCTGTGCTTTAAATGCCCCTAACCCATTTTCTGTGAATGAAAATTGCAAATTGCAAAACAGGATAACAAGTAGGCATCTGCAATAAATGTTGAACTTGATTGGCAGAGAGCAAGGAAGAAAGAAGAATATATGGGGGGGAGCAGTTAGGGTCAGTAGTGGAGTTGGGAGTGCTGGAGAGGTTGTGCAATACCCATGTGCTATTTTTCCTGATAAGTGAACATTTGTCCTATGTTCTTGATTCTTTGGGTGGGATTCTACTAAGTTGTTGCGTGCATGGTGTGAGGTCCACTCATGCAACCCTAAGTCTGCTCTGGCTGGTTGGAGGAACCTCCAGAACACAGTGGGGGGGGGAAGAGTCTTGTTGCATGAGTGAACCTCATTCTGCGCTTAGAGCTATGTGGTACAGTCCCCTCTTTAACTCATGCCTTTTTGGTACAGCCATGAAAGTTAGTAACACTAAAAGCCACCAAGTAAATCCAGGATTTAGCTGTTCCTTTTAACCTTTGCTTTTGGTTGGAGGGAGAAAAGCACCCGGCCCTATGTGAGATAGCCACATACAAATCAGGGTTACTCCTCTGAGGTTTTGCAGAGTCAACTTTGACTTGAAAGAGGGATTGTATGCAGAGCCTAATCATCTGCAGTCTTGACACAATTCATTTGGTGGGGACTGGGGGTGGGGTGGACAAAGGCCTGCAATCCCTGACTTCAAAAGAGGTTATCTCCTTTGCCTAGTGCTTTGATCTGTATTAAGTGATGTCTGCAAGATTTATAGCTTGCTGAAAACTGAAACTGAAACTGGTTCCTCCTGTTTGGAACTGCTTTCTGATTAGCCAATGGTGAGGCCAGTGGATGTAATCCTCATGATTCGATTCCTTAGCGCAGACCTGATAATACTTTGAATTATTTATTTCTATAATGCAAGGGATATGCAATCGTAAGACATACATATATATGAGATTGAGTGGTTGGCTTAGAAGACGAGGCTAGAGCCTTTTAAAGCTTTTGCAGAAATGGCCTATTGCTAATTCAAAACCCACATTCCTCTTTACATTTGAGGTGGTTATTGGGAAAGGGCGTGGATAAAGAGCTCATCGTAGCTAAATACATTTAGGTCTTGCTGATTTTAGTGGGGGGGGGGCATGGTGGGGAGAGAATAAGCCATTTTCATTCCAACTGGCCACATAGCAAAGAACTTCATGTTCAGCAAAATTATGTGATAAGAAGCTTTCTTAAGTTAAGGAAAGTACAAATTTGTTTTTTAATGCTCCGCCGTGTAACAAACATGCAAGACCAAATACATCCAGTGTAGAAATCATTATGAGGAAAAACTGCTCCTTTTCCCTTATGGGGTACCCAAGAGCCTTTTGTAGGTTCTCTATCAGTAAGAGTAAATAACAGAGACCAACCAGAGAATATTGAGAAGCAAAGCAGCTAGTAAGCCTGATCTTTATTAAAGCTGTTGCAACAGGGTGCTCCCCCACACGCACAGGAGGGGTGGAGGGGCCCAGAACAAAGGTGTGCCCACCCTTATATAGACTTTTACAATTTCCCACCCTCAGGGCCGGCGCGTCCATTTAGGCGAACTAGGCAGTTGCCTAGGGCGCCAAAATGGAGGGGGCGCTGGCCAGCCTGCCCCCCCGCCGCCCGGTGCTGCTCCGCCAGCTGCAGAGTAGTTGAGGAGTGGGGAGCAGCCCTAAATCGGGCTTCTTCGCCCCCTCTGCCAGCGGCAGAGTGACGGGGAAGGGGAGCAGCCCGAAATTGGGCTTCTCCGCAGGGCCGGTGCTAGGGATTGGCGGGGGGGGGGGCGCCAGAAGGTGATCTCGTCTAGGGCGCAAAAAACCCTAGCATCAGCCCTGCCCACGCTCAAACTCCAGACCACCCCCAGAAGCATCGTACATACATCACTGAACATCGTACATACATCACTGAAGGGGCGGACTACAACAGAAATCTGAGTGCGTTGTTTATTTCTCTTGTCTGCTAGGTTGCTTGATTGGATTACCTGGGCATCCTGGCCACTCTTTTGTTATTCAGTTCCTAAATCCAGGTCACAGGCTTACACCCTATTCATATCTTAAATGTGCCCTTAAGACAGGATTCGTGAAAGAGACAATGGGGAGATTTCCCCCGTTTCCTACCACCTTGCAGAGAAATATTTGAGGTCATTTTGGGAGAGAGAAAATGGTTTCAGGACTTTCCTGTGGGTTTCAGACATGTGATTTACATATTTGTATGTGTTTGCTTGGTACATTTATGAACATCTACTTTATATATATAAGAACTTAAAATTCTTATAACAAAAGCAACCCCTTTTAAGGAGAATGATTCTAGGCTAGTTCAGTAGTTTACTAAAAGGCAAAGTCTTGGTTCATGTATTGGGCAGGAAATCCAGGTAGCTCCCCTTAAGCTGAGATCATGTCTGAAGGGTCCCCGATGTCTTCTTAAATGAAGTGGATGGTGACTGCGGAAGGGGACTGGCTGGTGGTGGCACCTCAACTTGCAATGCTGTATCTTGCACCACTTGCCTCATGCTGCGTTAGGCACTAGTGCCTAGACTGGAGTGTTTGGTGCCATGCCAATAGTTGTCCCCTCACCACCACCCCGGCCCAACTGCTCTCTTCTTTAATCTGCAGTAAATTTGTTGGTTCTGTTTTAGATCTTATTTAAAATGCTTTCGCTGTTTTTATATTTCTGATGTTCCACGGGATTGTATTTTATGTGAATCATGTTAACCTTAGTATGTTCCTAGAATTTATTTGCAAGCTGTTTTTGAAAAATCTTTAAAATTATAAGGCAGGGTTTTATTTTATTGCAAGCACATGCTGAATGTGGCATGGGGCCCAATCCACCAGGGATTTTATTTGTTTAAGCTCTTGAAAAGCTGTTGTTTATAACATTTAGGGCACAATCCAATTCTCTTGAGCAAACCTGTGGGCTGTCAGTCTCCTCCTCTTCTTTCTGAAGTGCCTGTCTCATTTTGGCTGCGCAAACAAATACTTTTTTCCCTGTGTCATCCCTCCCCCCCTAATAATAAAGAACAATAGAGGGGCTGAGGCAAACTGATAAGTTTTTATTTTCTAAAAACTTTGTTTACAATCGAAGGAGCTAATTTGCTTCATGTATTCCAGTTTTTCTTGTGCAGGATGTCTAGAAGAACCAGTTAGCCTGCATATTGTGAACATTTTCTTTTATTTATGCACGGGTAGCATTCTCTTAGGCTGCAATCCAATACCCACTTATCTGGAGCTAAGCTGTATTGAATTCAGTTAGACTTATCTTCTGAGTATATAGGATTCTGCACTTAAATGTGTAAAATAAGAATGTTTTTGGCCTTTCTCTGCCCCCATCCACCTTGCCCTTTTACTCCACATTCAGTGGGGTCAATTGCTCAGAGCCTGGACTCTTATGATGGAGAGTCGCCAAGAAGCAGAATGTTTTCTTGGAGGAGAATTGTTACTGCAACCTGAGCAAAACCAAGAAGAAATATAAAGAAGCCCCAAATAATTTTGCAGATGGCCTGAAACTGAGCTTTAAGACCCAACCTTTTTACCCATCCCCAATGTGTTGGGATACTTTCACCAGCATCTGCACAACTTGCCCTATATCCTCTGCTCGTTCTTTTTAGGTGACCTGCCTAATTGGAGACTGTAAAATGTATTATATCTGAAACAACTTTGTGTCTTAAAATGACTATGCCTTTAATATTTATTTAAAGCATTTATACCAAGGTGCGGTAGACATTACAATAAAGCAATCCAATGCAAAACAAAAAATGGAGTATGCAATTAATACGATCCAGCAAAAGCAACCTATCACAATTACAGTAACTGGGAATCATTCAATTGGATTTGGAGGCCATGGAAAGTTTAAATAATTAGATGATGTTTTGAAGAGCAATTAGAAGCTCATTACAGTACATGTCTGCTGTCTTTCAGTGGAAGGTTTATTTCATAGGCTGGGGACCACCATGCAAAAGGCCACCCACCCTGGTTACCTCTGCAGGTGTAGATTATCTGAAATAACACTTTCTCCCATATAGATCTGCCTGTACATGTAATATTTTCAGGGGAGACCCCATTAGTTACGCCACGGCTTGCAGAGATTTGTTTTTGTGGCAGCTTGTAGGACAGCCTTCTCTATGTCCATGTTGGCCCTCAGCTTGTGGAGGGAACTCATTTCCGAAATACATCAAGCACCAGCTGTGTTGAGCTTCCATTTGCTCTTTAAAGCGTATCTATTCACTCACTCTTGAGAGTCCCATGGACCGCAAGAGGATCAAACCTATCCATTCTGAAGGAAATCAGCCCTGAGTGCTCACTGGAAGGACAGATCCTGAAGCCGAGGCTCCAATACTTTGGCCACCTCATGAGAAGAGAAGATTCCCTGGAAAAGACCCTGATGTTGGGAAAGATTGAGGAGTCAGACACGACTAAACAACAACAACAACAACAATTCACTCACTATTTACTCATTATTTACCTGATCAGTACACAAAGCCTTAAAACCTTGTCCTGGGAGCAGATTGGCACCCAGGCCAGTGCCAACCTTTGCTTTCAGGCTAATTGCACAATAGCTGAATTTCCCTGAAAGCCTGTATTTGAAGGCTCACATTTTTGTGAGCTGAAGCCATGTGATGTGAAAATAGCCTCCTTCTGAGCAGAGGGTGGCAAGGAGCAGCTGGGGGCGGGGTGCAGTGAATAGCTTCACCATTTTCTGTTCCCATTCTACTGTATGTGAGGTTATGACTAATCAGTTACACTGCAGGGGCATAAGGCGACTTCCAGTGGGTGATTCATTCTCCAGGCATTTGTCTGGGCTCTCTCTCTCTCTCTCTCTCTCTCTCTCTCTCTCTGTTTTTCTTTGCCTCTCCACTTCTGGCAGAATGGTAGCTGAGCAACAGAGAAGACTATAGCATGGATTTGGAATATGATCTATGAAAACTTTAACACAAGCAAGGGCACAAATAAACTTTGGCATCTAAGCGATTCTCACAGCAAAAAACAAAAAAAGAATTACCGGTAGACTCTGACTGGATCCTTGGTAGCGAGAAGCTGCCGATCTTGCAAGAAGTAAACGGGCTGATGTGGGAGGAGAATTCCACCCCACCCCCAGGACATTATTCCTGCTGGCTATTTTGCTTTTATTTATTTATTGCAGACTTTTTTTGCCATAGGCTGATTCATTGAATTTGAACTTTGCTAGTAGGAAAGGGGGGCCCAGGGGAGAATAAAATAATGTCTGTGTTTCCTTGGAGCATAATTAAATCAGTACGCCCTTGCTAGTTGTATGGTAGCTTGCTGTATGAGATTATAATTATTTATGGGGGGGAAAGATGTTTATAAATAGAAAAGAAAAGAAAATGAATTGTTAGATAATGGCTGGGCAAATGTCCTAGGGGAAAGTTTCCATGTAATCGTGTATATGCTGTATTAAACAAGCCCTTCCTCTATCTTCATGTTACATTGGTATAAACAAGAACAGTCGTACCTTGGAAGCCAAACTGAATATGTTCCGGAAGTCCGTTCGACTCCCAAAAACGTTCGAAAACCAAATCACGGCTTCTGATTGGCTGCAGGAGCCGCGGAATCCCCGCCGGACGTTCAGGTTCCAAAAGAACATTCGCAAACCGGAGCAATCACTTCCAGGCTTGCGGCGTTCGGGAGCCAAAACGTCTGAGTTCCAGGGCATTTGACAACCAAGGTACGACTTTTAAATTTTTACTGCAGTTTTCTGAATAACTAGAATAAGCAAAGTTCACTTAGCTGAAGTGAGTTTTTATTTTAAAAAATGGTTGTATGCCTCTCTAGTCCTTGGGATTCTCCCCAGACTATGCTCGCCACCCCTCCAAGCCCTGAATCCTCCTTCATTGATTTTGCTGGGTGGAATGTGTCCTTCGACTTTGACAATGCCTCTTGCTCGCCTCAATGGAGGTGACACAGATGTGTGTGCACCTTCTGCTTTTGTATGGCTGGAATGTAGCTTACTGTACAAAAGGTGAGAGCCACATCCATTGCTCTGGCCGCTCTTGAGGTGTTGCCTTTAAAGGAATGCAGCTCTTGGATTGAGGAGAGGTTCCCTGGCTTCAGAATACTTGTAGGCATGATGTACCTGTGCTTGTTTACTCAGGGGCGGAGGAAGGTGGGGGCGATGGGAGCGCACCGCCCCCCATCGGCGCGATCCCGGTGGGGTTCCATCGCGGCTGCCCCCTCGCCCGTGCTGGGTGCTTCACCCCCACAGGCTGCACGCTCCGCCCCAGAACGTGCGCCATGCCCCTGCGGATGCGTGCCAGCCCCTGCCCCGCCTGCTCCCCGCCCCTGGTGCCGGAGAATGAAGCTCCGCCACTGTGTTTACTGAGTTCCCTGAGACTTGCTCCCTAGTAAATTACCGGTAGTTGAGGATTGCAGCCATACTCCCATTTTCTGCTTGTGTGTTCCTGGTGGGTTATGCAAACTGTTTGAACCAGCGGATAGGAACATAGGAAGCTGCCTTATACAGAGTCAGACTCTACCTCAGTTCTGCCTACTCTGACTGGCAGCAGTTCTCCAGGATTTCAGGCAGGGGTCTCTGCCTTCCCTACCTGGAGATTGAACCTGGGATCTTCTACATGCAAGACAGATGCTGTGCATTGAACTACATGGCCTTTTGCTGATGCTGGAAACAATAGTAGATGTTACCCTGTTTCTCCTAAAATAAGACATAGCCATAAAATAAGCCATAGCAGGATTTCTATGCATTTGCGAAATATAAGCCGTTCCCCAAAAATAAGCCATACCCTGAAAATAAGCCATAGTGACGTGGTACCTCCCATTAAAACAGCCTGGGGAGGCGTGGCTATGCAGCGTACCGATGCGACACGGTTAAAATAAGACATCCCCTGAAAATAAGCCATACTGTGTTTTTTTGAGCAAAAAAAAATATAAGACGGTGTCTTATTTTAGGAGAAACACGGTACCTGCACTGTGGTGTTACATCCTCTGGCAGCTATGAAATGCCTTATTTCATATATATATTGTTGACTGATACATGTATGCTTTAACAATGGTTTTGTTTTAATCTGCCTGTTGTTGTTTTTATGCCCTAATTAACTTTGAGGCTATATAATAATAATTAACTGCCGTAACGTAACTGACAGTGTCAGCGACTGACAAGCCTGTGCCTGAAAGAGTTTGCAATCATAGGGTTTAGAGTGGCGGTGAAGGACTGAACATCTTTGGAAAGGAGGAATGTGAGCATAAGCCGAGACATCAGGAATAGAGAAACTGCACGCACAGCTGACCCACCCACCCATCCCACAGATGTAAGACTCCCAACCCCAGTCAATGGGTGATTTTCTAGACCTGCTACACTGTTCCATCCCTACAGAACAACCATACTGCAAGAAGGCCTTAGAATTTCAGGAAATATAGGTGGCATTAGATGCTCGGGAAAGAGGAAGCCATACCCACGTCTAGCATGTGGCTCTTGGGGGGATTGACGAGCCCTCAGTGTGGCCCTTTGAACCTGAGAAATGGTCAGCCACCTCTGATGTTAACAAGGGGTTAGCTTGCAATAGTGCAGTTTGTAAGCAGTGGGAATTGGGATAGGACTAATGTTTCAAAGCTGAGTGTGAACTCTGGCTAAACCTTTGGTATAGATGGGAACATCAGTGCAGGCAGTGTGGCTCTCACCTCCCACAGAATTCAAAAGAAGAAGGAAAAAGGCATTGTGCTCCAATTACTCACAAAATCAGAGACTTAATGGGAGCACAGACTCTGAAATCTAATGACTTGGATGGATAGATTTTGGCAAATGCAGTATTCTGCCCCAGCAGTATGCTGGAGCACAATTTTTGCATTCACTAAGCAAGATCGCCATGCTTTCATCTGGTTTTTTTTTTCTTCCAAAAAATGCTGCTTTATTTTTCAGGATCAGCTTTAGTCTGCTGTTAAAGCAGAAGCTGGTTTGTTGTTTTGGCCCTCCTCATGTTTCCCCTCTGCATTTCGAATCATTTAGCAATGTTTTATGGACAGGAAATAGGAACTTCTGGTTCATACACACAGCTGGTTTAAATAAATCTCAAACTGAAGGGAACATGTGGAACTCCACCACCCCCAGATTGTATTCAAGGGATCTCTGCAGAACTCAGATCAGAACTTATACAGTTCCAGTGGAATGTTTGTTAAGACTACAGTCTTTGTAAGGGGCATTTTAATGACTTTTAGCCCAACTTTCAGCTTGTCAAAATGACCAAATAAAGGGCTTCCAAATCAATACAATGTCCTGAATTTAATCTGAATCTGTTGTTTTTATACAATTACAATATGCTAGTGAAAGAGAACTTAACCACAACCCACAGCGATATGGTATTCAAATATTTTTGGATGTTTAAAATATGATTTTATTTTTCATTGTATTGCTTCAGCATTTTGGTGTTTGCCACCCTGAAGCTCTTTGGGTGGAAGGTTGGGAGAGAACGTTTAATAATAATAATAAGAATAATAGTTCAAACAGGGTATTCTTCTTAAGCCTTAAAATGGGGTTACTTAATTAAGCAGCCCCCTTATGCTGGTGGGATTGTAAGGGATGAGGAACATATTGGCATACGTGGTAGGGATGTAACTATGTACACACGTTCTAGAAGCAGGTTGTAATGGAAATGTAATGGTATTATTGTTGGCATGCAGGTCACCCTAGATGATAAGCCATGTATCTTATACCTTTTTGATGCTGCCAGTGAAATCTTACTTTTCAACAATTAATTCTATATCCGTTGTTGCTGCTCATCTTGTGATCTCTCAGGGGTGGAAAGACGCATCTTGTTATCTATGGATCTGTGGTTTAAAAAATTCATGTTTGTTGCCATTTCCGAAAACTGACTCATAAAATATGTGCTGCCAGGGGTGTTGCGGACCCCTCCAACTTTGCTTCTGTTTGGGAGCCAAACAATATCAGGGTTGGCACATTCACACTAAATATGAGTTTATTTGGCAACAGTCATGAATATTTGGTATCTCTGGTACAGATATGAACCACTATGTAATTTATTTTACGCCAATCATTCTTTTTATGCTTTCTATGCTTATTATGCTTATTATTTTATTACCTTATGATGTTATTTGTTCTGTTTCTATGACTGCTTTTAAGTACAGATAGGGTGTACCTACAGCATCAGCAGCTGGCCACAATCAACCTTTGGGAATGTTATTCTCTAGTAGGTAGGACTGCTTGCTTTTAAAGGAAGATCTGGTTCTTTGATGTTTTTATTGTAACAAGCTGTACGTGATCTTTTTTGTGTATATATTTTAATTCTAATGCTTAATTTATTAAAGTTAAAAAACAACAACACCCGAGGGTTTTTTTCCTTAGTAAAAAGTGCCCCATTAAGTTCCAGCTCAAGCCTTGAAACAATTGCATGGGCATGATAACAGGGCCTTTGTGACATGGCAAGACTTTAGGTTTCTCATAGCAGAGAGAGTAGTTTTGCAGATAAGAGCTCCAAGGATCAGTCCAAACGCAAACAAGGAAATCTAGACAGGCCACAAGAGAGGAACCAACCAACCAAAACCAAAACCTAGCACCACCAAATCAGTTTGATAATCCACATATTCTTTTCCTGGAAGTACATCTCTGGTATGTTTGCCAAGCAACACAAGGGACACCAGGGACCAGAAATGGCCCATGCAGTTTAGAATCCTAGAGGCAAAGAAGGCCATGGGAGGCCTTATGTCCTAGTAGCTGCTGTTTATTTGTATTTAAATCATGCAAGTCTTCAAAGGTGGAGTAGTGTTGCCATTCCCATATTGCAGATATGGGACTGAGGCAGAGCTCATGGCTGTGATGAGTTCTGCCCAGAAGATTGCCTGTTTCAGAGCTTACTCTTAGGCATTGCCCTGGTCCTCAACTCAACAAGCTTCATGTTAGGAACTACATATTGGCAATACACGATCCTGAAAGGTATCACATGCTTCAGAGCTTGTTTTACTGACTTATCAAAGGAGTGCAGTTTAACAACCACACTAGAGATGTAAAGTGTTTTTTTGTTTTTTGTTTAATGTTATGTTTCTGGGGTTGAGACCATAGCTCATAGTTGGAGCTCATACTTTGCATTCAAGAATTCCAAGGTTCAACCACTGGCATCTCCAGTTAGGAAGAACAGGTAGGGGTTGATTGGAAATATGACTGCTAGGCAAGGTATACAGCACTGGCCTAGATAGACAAATAAGCCTGAGTTGCACAATTGCACCTAAGCTTTCCAGTCTGAGATATAAATGAGGTTTGTTATCCATACACACACATCTCCTTCTGTCCTCTCTTTGTGGGAGTTAGTCATTACATCCAGAAGTCTCCAATTAGCCATAGTTTCCCATTTTGTCTGAATCAGGAAACTGTGGTTAGCAGGTTTGGAACAGGCCAGGCTGATAGTTTTAAGCTTTTGGCTTGTTCTGAATCTGTTAACCATAGTTTGCTAGTTCAGACAAATGAAAAGCTGCAGTTAATTAGAGAATTGTTGGTTTAATTACTGCATGACACATAGAGAAGGGGCTGCATGTGACGGTTCCTATCTTGGCTTATTAAGTCAAGATGTGATTGCCCAAACCAGGCCATTGTCTGACCTGTTATAAGGCAGCTGCCTCTGTTCCAGAGCATCAGATTGGGCAATACTGTGTGGATCAGCCAGGCAGAAATAATTATGTGGCCTGAATTGTCGCTCTTGGTAACTACATTCTTAAGCAAGGAAGAATCTTGATTCATATAAACTAGGACACATGCCCAGTTTACTGGGAATAGAGGGCTAGATTCTAATGTTCTCTATCTGTGTTAACATACTTTTGCTATGAAGTCAATGACTATGCAAAGGATGTTATTTCTCCTCATTAAATTTGCAAGAGTGCAAATTAGAGGAAAGTGATTTTGGTGCGTGCATGGCTCAGTTCTGGGGTTTAATCTGAGATTTCAGCCTGTTGTTCGCTGAGCTTTGTTCAGAGATTATAATATTTAGAGTGATGGAATACGCAAGGAGAGGCATGTGCGCTTGGCAGTTGCGAGAGCCCTCATTCAGAGCAGAACATGAATCAAGAATTGCATAAACAGTGCTCCCTAATTCCCTAAACCAAAGTCTATTAGATCAGCTCTGGTGTGTGGAAATTCCTCCCCCATACCCACTTTGCATCTGAGGAACAGTGCAGGCAATTAAACCCTGAGTGGATGGGCTTAGCTAATTTAATGTGACCTTGATGTGAACTACATTAAGAAATCTCTTTGAGCACAACATGAAACCTAATCATTTTAAAAGCATCTGTCCCCGTGACACACAACTGGAATAGGATGTCACTTTAAATTCTATGGGATGCTGCTGGGGCACATGATTATACAAATTACTGGGAATGTTACAGCTGGGGAAATAACTGCTTATTTGTTTGGGATTGTTGTTTTGTTGCTGTTTTGGCAAAATTCCTAGGATTGTGAGCTCACCCGTTAGATGTGGATTCACATTGAATTTTCTTTTGTCTTTAGCATATTATGTGTGGGTGGGGTCGGGGGAATGATAATGCAAACCGTAACAGTTTGTATGTAAGAGAGTTACTTTGTATTTTGACCTCCCTGAATAATTTCATTTCATAGGACTGTAAATTAGTGGGGGGTTTTTGTAGCCTTTGGGGGAGGATGCATAAAAATAAAATTCCTTTGGAGACGGGTAGTGTAAAAGCAAATAATATTTGGCAGTTTTTATACAAATTTCAAGGGGAATCAACCTACTGAAATGGCGGGTGACTTTCAGTTAATTTTAAAGTAATAATTGAATACTTCTTACTATTGAGAGTGGAATGGAACAAAGATAATATATTGAAGACTTAGAAGAATGCAGAATGTATGTTTTCAATGCAGTTTCCTGTGGCTGCATGGGAACATTCAGTCACTGCACTTACACTTCTGCTTACCATTAAAAAAAGCTTCTTTTCCCTATTTTTCAGAGGGGCAAAGCAGCTATCATATGAGTAGCCGCCCAGAGTGGCCGGGGAGACCCAGCCAGATGGGTGGGGTATAAATAATAATAATATATTATTATTATATAGAATGTGTCCTTTTATTTAAAATGCATATCTGGGTTATTTGTGGGGCCTGCCTGGTGTTTTTACATGAGTAGAATGTGTGCTTTTGTTTCAAATGCATCTCTGGGTTATTTGTGGGGCATAGCAGTTCGTTCATCCCCCCCCCCCCAAATATAGTCTGTCCTCCTACAAGATCTGTGGGACAGTGGACCGGCCCCCTGCTGAAAATGTTTGCTGACCCATGCTGTAGCATGTCAGTGGGCTGATGCTAAGAGGGAGAGTCCATAGCTGTTCTTACATTGCTCTCCTATTTAAGGGGGGGCAGAATATGTAACTGTGTAATCTTTGCGTGATGAAGCAATCTGCCGCATGGAATTTAGACAATAATATGGTTGTGCTAATAAGCTTTCCAGCTGCTTGTGTTAACCCAAACATAGTTAGCTGTATACATTCTTTGTATCTTCCCACACGTAATTAGCTAAATAAAAATAGCTGGGGAGTGTGTGATAATGGTAGGAGATAGAAGAGCTGAATCTGCCTGCAGGGAAAGTGTTTCCATTCATTGTAAGGCAGCCTTGCAAATTAGGCTGCTGTCCAAATCCTGCTTACCTGGGAGTAAGCCCCACTGAATTTGGTAGAATTTGCTTCCAGATATGCTTAGGAGTGCAGCCTTAGTCTACAGCAATCACTGGCTTCAGATATTTGCATTCCTGCATTTAACATGGGGCCTAGCAGAAAGAAGAACAGCCATGTTTCCTTGCATATAGAAATCTGGAGATGATTCTCTGTGGCCACAGGTGAGCTGTTTTTTGCACACCTGTTCTTAGTCTGATGTGTTTTCATATTTGCATTGGTGTTTGGTGCCATCAGTGAAGTAATAGAAGACAGGTCCCTGTCCTGAGGAACATACCATCTAAAATTCAGTGTAGGGGAGAGAGGAGGAAACAGGGAAGTTAGCTTAAGCTTTGCTGCAGCCAGGGGGTCTTGTGCCAAAGGCCTCATGGAAGAGATGGATTTTGAGGAGGTGCGGCAGGCTTAGGAGGTCTAGAAGGCGGATCTAAGTAAACAAGAGAAGCAAGGGGGGATATAAGAGCAGAAAAGGAAGACAGAATTATTATGCTACCTTCAATTCTACTTGAACGTGACACCTGTAATTGAAACCCTTACATTACTACTCATAGGAAATGCCTCTCTGAACTTGGATTGTCCCTTACTTATTTGAGGAAAAACTGTAAAAGATTGGGAATATTCCTCCTAGCCATTCTTATTATTCTGAACAGTGTTTGGTCTTGTCCATATGTTCATGTCAGTAGCAACAATTTATCACCTTGAAATGTTCACAAGGATCTCCAAAAGGGTTGTCTGTGGACAGGATTTGTGGGTTGCTACGAAACTCTGAGGGTGAGTGTGTGTGGCCACTGTTGGTGCTTCTGCAAGTTGCAAAACTAGTCTACAGCCATTGACCAACAGAGAATGGTTAGAATCTGCAACTACATACATATAAACACCACATTTCCCTGCAATTTATTCCAAACTGGCTGGCTGACAAATCCTAAATTGTCTGTCATGTGAGATTTGTAGTGAAATGGAAGAATTGTACAACATTTAATTGTCTTGCAAAATATTCTATAGCAGTCTTGCAAGTTCGGCTACAAAAGATACTAGCCTGTAAGGGAGATGCAGAGATCTAAACAGAAACCATTGTCTGTGGTGTGACACCCCTTTTACTTGTATTTATTTTTTATTCAGATTTGTCATAGCCAATAGCTAGTACAATAAAGTTATTTGGGTTGGGTTGGATACTAGCCTGCAACCATTTTTACTAGACTACTTGTCCATACATATAGATATACCGGTAAGTCATTTGGGGTACATAAGTAGTCCACTCTCCTTCAGTTTACTGGTACTTTCTTGGAGCCACTTCTTGTAAAAGGTTAAAAGGTAAAGGACCCCTGGATGGTTAAGTCCAGTCAAAGGTGACCATGGGGTGCGGCGCTTATCTCACGTTCAGGCTGATGGAGCCAGCGTTTGTCCGCAGACAGCTTTCTGGGTCATGTGGCCAGCATGACTAAAGTGCTTCTGGAGCAACGGAACACCGTGACAGAAGCCAGAGCGCACGGAAATGCTGTTTACCTTCCCACCACAGCAGTACCTATTTTTCTACTTGCACTGGTATGCTTTCAAACTGCTAGGTTGGCAGAAGCTGGGACAGAGCAATGGGAGCACACTCCATCTTGTGGATTTGAACCGCTGACCTTCAGCAAGCCAAAGAGGCTCAGTAGTTTAGACTACAGCGTCACCCGCTCCCTGCACTTCTTGTAACAGGTATGCAGGTGGGTGGCTATAAAACAAGCCTGTTTCAGAGTGTGCTTAATTGGCTCAGTGAGAAAACCACACATAAAACAAATTGTGTACTAGTTGCTTTGTATTTGCATAAGCATCTAGGGTAGTTCTTTTTGCAATTGTTTCTGCTTTGTTTAACCTTGCATGGCCAGATGCTCTGAGATATAAATGGATTATAACTGACCTATACAAAATGTGGCCTCGTTTTTCTTTTTCTTTTTAACACTGGCACTAAGTCTATTAGCATAAAAATTGGTCTGGTGTTGCCTCTGACCTTCGCATTGTTGTTACTTGCAGAAACATAGCGAAGTATTTGTTCCTTTTCTTTCTTTCTTTTCCTGCCAGTGTGCTGGACTGCTGCTGGAGTCTGTGTCGTAGAATCTCCTTGTCCTCTAGTATGTCTCTGGCAAAGCTGTCATAATAGAATATGGGGTCCTTAGCGTTTCTGAAATTGCAAGGATGGAGAGGATGCATTGACCCTTCAGCCTCGTTGGCTTATTTTACTGTAGAGTAGTTCTTTATCCCTCTTGTTTCACACCATTTCGTTCATACACATCCACCCCCCCACCCCCCAGCAACATTAAGTCATGGGATACTGTTAAGTTTTGCATTGTGTTTTAAGTGTACTTCATAGAGGAATGCCCTTTTCCACATTCTGTTTCCATTGTTCCTTCTTGCAATGGGGGTCAGCTACGCTCACTCTCCTTCCTTTTTGCCTCTGGCTTCAAGACTTGCTGAGTGGAGCCATGCTGTCTTAGTTTTGTCATTGCTTTTGTGGGTACTGTACATAATGTTAGCTTTTGTTTGTCAGATATGGGCCTTGCACTTCAGTAAGCACTGAAAGCTTCCATTCACTCAAAAGGCATGGAGGCAATCCAGTGTTTGGGTGATTTCCCTCCCCCCCCCACTGCATTATAGTACTGCTGAAAGGAGTTAGAGAGCTTTCCATTTGGTGGCGGAGCTTGCCTGAAGAGGCCCAAAGCTAATTGTTTGTCTGTTTAACGAAGAAGACTCTCTCTTTGTTAGCAGCAATCAAAATTCTGAAGCCTTCCCATTGTTGTAAGGTAGCTTGGCCTTTCTGTACCCACATTGCGAAATGCCCTGATAACACTGGACCGCCCAGGATAGTAATAATCGAAATTGTACGTCATTTTTATGGCGTCATTCCGAGGCTGTTGCAGAAATGCTCCGGTGCTTCTGTGGCTTTAAAGACACGATCTGCAAATTGATGGGAATAGTTGGAAGGGAAGCAATGTTGTGAGGCAGTGTCTTCGCTTGTGAGGTGAAATAGAAATGTGTTTATTGCAAATGAAAAGCTTTCCCTCCGTGACACCATTCCGAGACATTATTGGTGCGCAGTGCGCTGAAAAAAAGGGGGGGGGCAATTGCTGTAATAACTCTTGTGGTACCTATAGCTTTTCCCTCTCAAATTCCATCTGTGAATGCAGAGCTCCACTCTTCTGCAGGCACAAAGCAATGTTTCCACATAATAGAGTTTTCCCCAGTTGTCCGCTTTCAGTCACCATTTTATATTTTTCGTTTGTCTTTTTGGGATCTACAGCTGTGATTTGTTCCCCATTGTGATTTGCCACCCCTAGAGCCTTTGAAAGGGGTGGGGGCGGGGCGATGTATAAATGTATTTCTATTGTTACACTTTGCATGGAAAAAAACTGCCTTCATTTTCTTCCTCCTTACGCTCAAGGAACAATGGGTCTTGACTTTAAAAGTGCTGCAGAATCCTTTATGGTTTGCCTTCAAAAGACACACACGCTGGCCTGAAGTGTGTTGTTTTCTCCCCACACTTTATATAGAGAACAAGTTAAGTTCATGTTATAAGAGAATCCAGTTCAGATGTATACTCATGAAGCTGCCCTCCCCCCGCCCATTGGATCTACCAGATCATCTCACTCAATGTTGTGTGTCTCTTCTGAGGCAAATACATTGCCAGCTTTGCTACTGAAATGACGGAATGGAACCTGGGGCTTTCTGTACATGGAGTATGTATAGCTCTACCACTGAGCGACGGCCCTGCCCTAGTGATTTCCCCCCTGCCCCTTCTCTGTTGCTAGTGGGCACTGGCTGTGGTGATGTGTGGCATATCCTGCTGCGTGACAACTCTGGTGTTGCTATAATTGCAAGGGTGGATCTCGTAATGAGAAAAGGCAGCATGTGAGAGGAACTTTCAGGCTAGCCACTTCTCCGATGCAATATGAGAATGTATCCATGTCCTTGATATACTCCCAGTGAGCTGGGTTCAAGAGTTTGACTTGCTAGTAGGCCACTTAATGGATGGGGGTTCAAACTCTTCACTGGGCCATGAAGCTCCACTGAATGATGTTGGGCCAGTCGCTGCCTCTCAGCATAATCTACCTCACAGGGTTGTTGTGGGGGTTATATGAGGAGGAGGGGGAACCATCTACACCATCTTGAGCTCCTTGGAGAAAAAGATGGGATATAAATGTGATAAATGATTTAGGACCTTTGCTCTCTGCAGAAGTGATTTTTTTGTATACAGCTGTTCCTTTAGTTTAAGAGACTTTGCTCATGTGTGTGTGCATGTTGCCAAATATCAGTGTTGTTTCATGTACCTAATTGTGAAGGTTTGTGTGGAAGTGGTGTTTTGGCCTGATAAGAATGCCTTGCTGCTTATGGGTGGCCCCAAGTGCTGCTGAACATGCCCCAAAATGACACACACTGCTAAAGGGGCCATGTTAAAATTCAAGCGCAGCTAGCTACGAATTAGAAGCCACAGCTTCCGATTCATTTCCTTCTTCACAGGGCCCTAGAACAGAGATTTGATTCAAATCAGGTATTTTTCTGTTTGACGACAGTGTTTGCCATTGCGGTATGTGGAAATCCATTGTCTGCTATCCCTTGCTTTTGCTGAGTGAAAATCCTGCTATGTTTAGTTCCAGAAGGGCATCTGCTTTGTTTTGCTTTCTTTTCTCTTACACCTCAAGCCTCTAGCAGTCTGGGAGTTGTTCCCTGTACAATTTGACAATCTCTCTCTCTCTCTCTCTCTCTCTCTCTCCCTCTCTCCCTCCCTCTTCTCCCCCCTACTTTCCCTTGATTTGCATGCTGATGAATGAGTGGTTTGTGCCTGAAGTGAAATGGGGATGTATATGCAAAACAGCCAGCAGCTGTTCCTAAAGAATCCGAGTTTATTTTCCTCCCTGCGGTGTGTGTCTCCTTGCCTTGTGGACAAGGACTCCATGCTGAATGAGAAATTCGAGTTCTGATAGCAAGAGAGCCTTTATGGATATAGTTCACTTGCTTACTCTTCTTTCCTGGCTCTGTAGTTTAGCCAGCACACAAAGATTCACTGGATAATAGCTCTTCATTGTTGCTGCTGCCTGCCAGCTTCTGTTGCAATTAAGGGGTAATCTTTTCTAAATGGTGCTAAATTAAGCTTAAATCCCTCTCTCATGCCACATTAAGAGGATGAATCCCTGGTTTTCTAAAAAGAGCTTATTGTTTCGGACAGTGACCAATCCAGTAGTCCAACAGTGGTCTTCAGTAACTTGTGGTACAATTCTCAACACACACACACAAAAAATTCAAGGAAGAATTGAAGAATTACATAGGCAGTCAGAAGACTCCACTATCACGAGAAAAATATCATTTGTCTCTTGTTTTCAAACTTGGGGGAGGGGAGATTATACACAATGGTTAATTTGCTATTTAGAATAATAAACTTATCTTCTTGGGTGACATAGATGCGAGCTTCTGTGTAATACATGCTTCATCACGTCTAATTTTAACCAAGGGGTTCATTTACCTCGTTGATTTGGACAGGTTGACGACTTGTAGTGTTTGCTGTGGATAGTGTCCTTGGGTGGTATTCAGCTAAGTTTTACTCAGAGTAGACTCATTGAAATTAATGACTGTGACTAAATTGGGTCCAGGAATTTCAATAGGTTTGCTGCTCTGAGCAAAGCTTAGTTGAATACCACCCCACGAATCCTTGCCATCTGGCTCAAAGCTCATCTGCCCACCCCTCTTGGTCAGCTGGCTGGCATCCACTCCCTCTTACCCGTGAGTGATAATGGTGGTGGGGTCTTGGTCAACCCTAAGTTGGCCTGCCAACCTACTGACTTTTCCTAATGGCACATACAATGGTAAATGGGAGAGCGGTTACATTAAGGATTGGTCAGTAAAAGAATCGCCACCTTTTTGGTTAGAAATAAAGCTGCTAGTGTACAATTTCTGTGCGCTTTGGTTTGTTCTAATGGATATGACACACAAGCAGCTAATCTCACCCGACGCTAATACTCTTTTTATTTGGATGCATTTTGGCAGGTTCCAAAAGAAGGCCACTGGACTACTGTTCCTAATGCAAATCCGAAGGCCCCTGCCATTCAAGGATTCCAGCATTAATGTTGCTAATGTTTGAGCCAGAACTGCTTTAGGATGGGTTCCAGTTGGCAGCAGAAACAGCCTTTCCAAACTGCTGAGCATTCATCAAGGGTAGTTCATGTGGTACCCTCCAGTTGTTGGACTACAACTCCCATCACCCCTAACCACTGACCATTCTGACTGAGGCTGTTGGGAGTTGTAGTGCAAGACCTGCAGGCCGCCATGTTGGCTATCCTAGGTATACACGCATGAGATCGTTGTACTGAGCAGAAATGGAGGGACGCTTGGAAAAGTGCCCCATTGGCAATGTGAGGGTGCTATGAAAGGATCAGCATACAGAGTACTTGTAATGCAGATCCAGGGAGCATTGCTTAGTCTCAGCAGACTTTGTGATATTGTTATGTAGCCAAATCAGACTGGAAATTGTGATAACATCCTTTTCAATGCATGGTCTTTGATTTATTGTGATCGCTTTCCAGATACGAGAAATCCTGGTTTAAAAAAACAAAACAAAACCCAGCTACACACACATAACACACACTTGTGCCAGATCAGCTGCCAGTTTGGTGGAGCACAGCCAGAACAAATTTTAATTGAGAGGGGAATATTTCAACAACACGTGGCATCAACACACACTACTCTCCTACAGACAAGTGAGATCAATGGCTCAGCTTTGCTACTACAAAGCAAAATACGGTTAATGCTGGGAAGTGAGGTGGAATTACTATGGAAAAGGGGCATGGGCATAGCCAGGATTTATTTTAGGGGGTGGGGCAGGCTGTGTGTGTGGGGAGGGGGGAGCACAACTGAGAGATCTGTGATGCAATTTGTCAGTTAGCTAAGTATTTCTATTTATTTACTTGATTCAGGGTGGCAGCTGCCCTCTTGCCCCCCTCCCCGGCTACGCCCATGAAAAGGTCGATGGGATGCATCTCTGAGATCGGCTTCCAAGTTGCAGAATGTAGTTTACAGGGAGCTGTCTTTATGGCTGTACCAGCCAAAAGTATTGGATACTGACACAGAAACTCTCCCGCGTCTGGATTATGAATGGACACTCAGCATTCAGATATAGATGGTATCAAGCTGTCTTTCAGTCTTAATTTTTTAGCATTCACGAGTTATGCATATATCTTGATAACACTTACTGTCTGGTCTAATTGGGAAATAAAATGCTTTCTGAGAAGGTGGCAGGAGGTGTGTTGGAATCAATAACCCCCAGGCTGTGTGTGTGTGTGTGTGTGTAATCCGTCTAGTGCTCCTATAGTCAATTAAAACAAAATTGACACAGGCTTTTTATTAGATGTGCAGGCCAGCAGGCAATGAGGTCCTTGGCTGAATGCTGGGGGTCCTGGGTAAATTTAATTATAAGAAGTTTTCAATTAGTTGCTGCCATCTGTGACAAAAACCTAGTTGAACTGCTTGTAGCTGGAGATAATACATTAGCAATCTCTCACCAATATGCTCTGCAGCCCATTCTGAAGAACGGACTTGAAAGGCTGGCGTGCCAACAACTATGCATCAGATTTAGGTCACGGTTGCAGTAGGGCAGCATGTTGTTAAGTAGCTTAGGCGAAAAAGGTAGCTTTTGATTTACAACTGTTTATAAAAACATGGGCTAATACTGCTGAGCAAGAAGTGCAGAAGCAAACTAATGAGCATGGACATTGTTTAACTTTCTTTTATATCCCTAGAATGGTATAGCTCTGCTGTAGTGCTGCCTGCCTGCAATAATTGAAAACTCTTGGGTTTGTTTGGGTTTTTTAAAAGAGAAACAAAGGAGATCTGAAGCCACCCTTTTGAAAGTGAGCACCATTCCTGGTGCTAGTTATGGTTCACATTATACTTATAGAGTGGCACAGATGAGGGGTAATGCAAACCATGGTTTATCCCCCCTATAAGCCAGTGATTGAAACCATGGTTTGAAGTGATTTTGCAAGCTATGGTCAGAAGGGATCCTCGTTTGCCTTAAGCAAACTTTGCATCAATACACGCAAAAGAGAGGGGAATTGTTCTGAAGAGGGAATAAATTAAGTGGAGGGGAGGGGAATAAGTGTGCCCCAAACTAGTTTCTGTTTTTGCAAACCATCATTTATAAGGAGCCAATATTATGTCTGTACTAGGTTGTAGTCTGATTTAAATTAGGGGGTCCTTTTAAGTGCACCATTGAAAGGAAAGTATTGTGTTAGTGTCGCACAAACGCAGAAAATTTTAGAATCTTACTATAGATAGATGGCAAATACCCATGCATGCTACAGAAAGATAGGGAACAATGTTCCTTGTATCTGGAATGGATGTAACATTACATGTAGTACTTAATGCTGTCCAGCAGAAAGTCATACACACTAGCAAAAGTGCAGAATTCCTCCTCTAGGCTTGTGGAACATATGAGGATTTGTTACCTTAGCTCCATTATCTTGGAGAACATGCCTGCAAATGCTACCGTGTTTCCCCGAATATAAGACACTGTCTTATATTTTTCCCCCTCAAGAAAACACACTATGTCTTATTTTCGGGGTATGGCTTATATCGTGCAAATGCATAGAAATCCTGCTATGGCTTATTTTTTATGGGTATGTCTTATTTTCGGGAAAACATGGTACTAAATCTGATTTTAAGCTCTGTTCGTGTTGTTTGACTTGATGGCTTCCTGTAGGGAAAGACTTCCAAAGCAGGCAATAAAACAATATTTACTCACTGCCAACTGCAATAAGGAGTTTATTTTTAGCCACCTTCACCACAGGAAAAAAAACACAATAATCAGGTTTAGATAAGGCTTTTAAAACTTGGACAGTTTCCCTTGGTCCATTTTCCATTTATGTTTTTGTAACTGATTCCACCCACCCCCCTCATCCCAGCGAGTAGTAAACAATTCTTTATACACTGTCTAAATTCCTAATTCTATGGGGCAGGTCTGATTTGATTTCAAGATTGTCTTTGTTTTTCAGTGGCCTTATATCAGGTTTTTGTGTATGTCTTTATAATTTGGATACAGTATAATTTTTCAGAGTCAAATAAGTAACACATACTGTATCAGTAAAGCTTTGGGTCTCCCAAGTATCTTAATCAGTTCGTTGTTCCTGAAGGTTGTCAGTGTCACATGAATTGTGTGACTCTTTTATGACCATGTACCTTCCAGGAAACTGACCAAGCGTATGCTGGGTAATTGCATATATAACACACAACTGTGACAGTTGTATTGGGACTGGCCAATGTCGTACAACAGGACATAAGGTCATTGCTACCTGGACCATATGGTTGCTCTGCATATTCTGGTGTGGTCAAGACTTCAGCTTCCTTGCTTTTGTTGTATGCTCTGCTACTGCTTATGACTGTAGTTTGTACACAGGCAAGGGATAAGTTTCCACTCTAGAATGAAGTACACTGGAAACATAATCCAGCACAAATTAGCTTTTCTTAATGATGAGGCTGATGACAATAATAAAACATTATCATTAATTTACTATTAATAATTTATTAATCATCTTCTACACAACCATCTCAAGGCAATGTACAATTAAAATAGCAAAATATATTTAAAAACATAAAAAAATCAGATACATGTAAAACTCAATCAATATGAAAAGCAGATACTATTTATCCAGCTGGGAAAGCCTATCGGAACAAATTTTTCTTCAACTGTTTCTGGAAAGTGCCTTCCCTGCTGAAGACAATCCCACAGTGGAATTGCATTCATGAATTTGTGGGAACCTGAAATTGTTTGAAATCTTCCAGTTGTGAAGATGATCCTAGACATAATGAGTTGATGGCTGTTTCTGATCTTTTCTGGCACGGACAAAAATGTATTGAGAGACCCTGTGGAAAATCTGGGCGCATAGCTGCCCTATCCTGCTTCCTACTCTGTTCTGCTCAACTATGTCAAGAGTTGCCTTTATTTTTGCTGTGTAAACTGCTTGACCCAATGTTCAATATTTTCAGCTCACATCTGAAAGTTTGTATTTCCTTCTCTCTTTTTTTTTAGCAGCTTTGCCTTTTTGTAGCAAGAATAAGTAAAGCAATACACTTTAATATCTTGAGGTTAATTCAAGTTGTGCCATGCTGCTACGTTGTCTGATATTTCGCTCTGCAGTTGAAAGCTTCCTCTGAGCAAAATCTGTCCATTGTGTTCATTGAAAACTATGTAGCAGCTTTGATTACCATTTTCCTGTGTGCAGAGAGAGCACAGTTTAGGCATTATTCATAGAAGATGACTTCACTGTTGCATCAGCACTGCCTTCAAACCCTGGCAAAAAGCACTTTTGTGTTTGCAGAAGCAAAATGGCATCAAATTAGGGCAGTGAAAGAGAAGCTGCGTTTATTGTGACTTTTCATGCTAAGGCCTCACAGGAAGCTCATAGATCTTGCTTCTTAAATGCAAAGGTGATCTGAGAACTGAATCGTTATCAAACATCTACAAAAGTTTATACCAGGGTGGGCATTTGTGCAATGTAAGAAGTTGTTGCGACTGATGGTAAAAACACTCCTTTTTAATATACAAACTGATCTTTTGAAAGAAAGAAAAAAACCATACATTGCTGAATACCAGCCTTGTGCTGTGAAGATTTCAACTCCCAAGCAATTAGAAGGGTAAGAGCAGCAGGGCATCTTCTCCACAGCAGGTGAATAGTTTTACTGAACTGTAATAACTTTAAAATTGCATACCAGGCTTTCCGACCTGAATCATTAGTCTCTGTTCTAAGAGCATGACAGACCTCTTGTTCAGCAGATGTAGCTTTTAAAAAAATAATTAGCATCAACTTTGATAGCTGCGTTGTGCCGTTGCTTTGTTTTAAAGCCTGGCTTAGACTGCAAAATGGATCCCTGTTCTTCAGCTAACTGTAAAGCTAAGTCGGGAAAACAGGAACTTGGTTCTATTTTTAACACAGCGCAGGCCACTTTCTGTTGTTTTTGGACAGGTACCAAAAATATGGCAGTTCCCACTGGCACAATGATATTAGAAAGAGCTGATATGTTGAGACATGGAAACATTTAATGCAAGTAGTGAATGGGAGGTTAGAATTTCAGTTCGGGTTATTGTTCGGTTTCACCTGCTGGACTTCAGGTTCGATGCTTCTCTCCCCCCCCCCCTTACCTTGCCTTTTACTGTGCTCCAGGCTCCCTTTTTATGTCTCCATCATTGCCAGACATTAATACCGGTACATATAGCCCTCTGTAGTTAAGATTGCTCAACCTCTTTCCTGGCTGCATGTGAAAGGCAAGGCAGAACATCCTTATCCAGGGGTCAGCAACCTTTTTCAGCTGTGGACTGGTCAACCGTCCCTCAGACCATGTGGGAGGCCAGACTATATTTTGGAAAAAAATAATAATTAACGAATTCCTATGCCCCACAAATAACCCAGAGATGCATTTTAAATAAAAGCACACATTCTACTCATGTAAAAACATGCTGATTCCCAGATCGTCCGCCGGGCAGGATTGAGAAGGCGATTGATTGGGCCGCATCCGGCCCCTGGGCCTTAGGTTGCCTACCCCTGTCCTTATCTGTCCTCTACAATACTGTACAGATAGACCAACATCGGTTGTATGGGACCAAACAGAAGAAGAATCTGTGGAGGTAGCCAAGAGGATTTTGAAAGGTAGTTCTTTAAAGAAAAGGGAAAGAACTCTAGAAGAAGGAACAGAGAGATTGTACCAATATATGTTAATGCCGGAAAGTAGCCTCTGCATTCTCCTGTTAGGCATAAAACTGCTGACATTTCTCTTTTGCTGCCCAACATTGTTCTGTATTTCCCCTTAACCCTTCCTGTTGTTGTTCCATATCATTAATAAATCTTTTTGACTTGCTGTGATTTTGTGCGTGGTTATTGCGCAAAGCACAGAGATCATCTGGGATGTCTGCATTTTTATATATATTTCCGAAGGCTCTGTGTTTGGAGCACGAGCGATTTCCTTTTGGAGAAGCAAGGCTGATAAAGATCTCGTTGGGGGCCTACTTGTGTGATTTATTTTTTTCTTGCCTCGCCCGAGAGCCAGGATTCTGACCTCAGCTGCTTCAAGGGGGACATCGCATGTGCTAGCAACAGGACCAACCAGGACATCAAGCATGAGAGGGATGCATGAGACTTGTAGTAACAGACGTGGGTTTCCGAACCTATCCGAATAACTATCTAGTCTGACTCCAGCACCCTGTTCTCATAGTGGCCAACCAGATACCTATGTGAAACCTGCAAGCAGGACCTGACAGCATTTTGCTCCCCTGCAGTTTCCAGCAACTGGTATTCAGAATGATTTCCTTGTAGTTGGTTTCCCCCTGCAAAAAGCATTTTTGACATGACAGTTTAAAAATAGCCATCTGCTATTAAGTAATGTCATATGATCCTATGATTTCCTTCTGCTTGCATGGTTAAAAAAATAAATCTAAAGGAGCCCTATTGGGAAAAAATCAGGACACGTGAAAGAAACTACTCCTTCCTGTTTTCCATTTTGTAACTAAATGTTGGCACTGCTTATTCCTTGGAGACCTCTGACCAAATATATCTCCAGAGAGAATTATCCATTTTGTTTTGTTTTGTTTGGAATGACCTTGACTCGCTGTTGACCAGTGACATCACCCCCAGGAAGGCTTTGTAATGCAGGCTGCAAGTTCCTTCACACAGATGCTCTAGAGATATTAGTAGCATTTAAATGGATTGCTTTTTAGTCATGTTTCTCAGCCTCCCAGTCAGTTTGGCACTAGTATAGGATGTCTGTGGCACCTGGAGCCTGCCTGTGGCATGAAATGGAAGCTGGCAAGATGCCTTGGATAGCTCCAGAAGGGGGAGGCTGGATGGGAAGAAGTAAGAAAGCATTTGCAGGATCAGAACAGTCAGGGAAACGGAGCAAAGAGGTCACAGGTTGAAGCCAGGAGGGGAGAGTAGCTGAAGGAAGAGCTGACAGGCGGCTTGGGAAGATCGAAAAAGGAAGAAGACAGAGAAGGGACAGAAGGAGAACTGAGAAGGAGAACTGACACAGGCCAGCATTAGGGATGTGGGGTGGGAAGAGAGAAGAGTGAATAGACAAAAATGCAGAGATGTGCAAGAGCACGTGGCTGGAGCAGTGTCAGTTGGGGGTTGACACCCACATCCAGTCCAGGAGAGAGCTGGGCTGGGGGGCAAGTGATATCCCAGGGGGTTGTGGAGCTGGGGAGGGGCTTAAGTGCAGATGCCTGCTACAGGCAGACTGAGTGTATCAGTTAGTTTGCTGGCACATTATGATGGTTCAGAAAAACAGACATGGGGGATGGGACATTATCAGTCAGATGGACGGGGTATAAGTAACAAATTATTATTATTTATTATTATTATTATTTCCCAAAAACTTCAAAATTACTATTCAGTGCAGCCTTTTCCGTTCTTTTAATTCCCCTGCCCCTGCTTCTGAATGAACCAAAAAACTCTAATTACAGTCAGCAAAATTATTTGGGGAACCTTTAATTTTTCTCCTCCTCTGCAACTACTTTGCTATGTTCTCTGAAGATCTCTGGCAGCCAGTCTGTTTTTAAGCCACTTAAAAACAGCTCAAGCAGCTGTTGGTTTAGCAGTTTACTCCCAAGCAATCTTTGAGCTCTCCAGGATAGCTTTTTTTTCCATCGTGTGAGTAATGTGGTTGTGGGCAGCCAGTCAGTCCTGTCGAAGGGCCATCAAGATGATTTCCTTCCCCCCTCAACCTCTCTCCTGCCTCTTCTGGCCTCTTGAGAGCAGGGCAAAAGGAGGCACATGGCTTGCAGCGGGAAAAAGAGGAGCTGAAAAGATGCCACGCTAAATGCCCAAGTGTGTTTTGGCATAGAGGGCTCACTTGGCATGTGTGTGACAAGGATCTCATTTCCAAGGCTGTGAATAACGATTACAACCTCAACTGTGTGTAACAAAACCAAATTGCCACTCCGTGGGGCAAACAGTGTTTGATTTCCTGTTTCCTGGTCAAAAGAGTTCACTTTGTTCAAAGAGGGAAAAATAAATGCTGACAAATGAAGCACCCTCCTTGCTGTGTGTGACTAATGTCCCTTGGCTCTTGATGCCGTGCAATTAATCGTAGGATCACATAATTTCTCACTTTGGGGAATGTGGCTGATTTATGCAGTGTTTGTAAAACGTCTCAAACACAGAAGTGAGGCTCAACATCTAAGCTTACACTACCTTTTGGCGGGACAGCTGCATGCAAGGAATCTGTATGTCAAGGTGCCTGAAAAAACAGCAAAATATCCATTGGCACCTTAAAAGACTTAACACCAGCGAGACTAGACATCCAGTGTAGTGTAGTGGTTAGTGTGTAGGACTAGGACCTGGGAAGCCAGGGTTTGAATCCCCACTTTGCTATGAAGCTCACTGGGTGACATTGGGCTAACCATGGCCTCTAAGCTTAACCTACCTCACAGGGTTGTTGTGGGGATTAAATGAGAGGACCATGCACACCACGTTGAGCTCCTTGCAATAAGTAGTACATTTATTATAGCATAAATGCATTCCAGTTTTAGACTATCCCCTAGCAAATTTGCCTGAGTAGTTTGCAAGAGAAATAAGACCACCCAGTCAAAATCATGAATAGAATCACATTGGTATTGGGGAAACCATCTCAAGAGACAATAACTGAAACTGACAACACACCAGAAGGTGATTCCAACCAGTTTGAACAGCAGCAACAACAAAAACTTTCTAAAAAACACACAATAAGGACGGTGACAGGGAGTTCTGTAACTTGGGTGCCATCACTGAGGCCCCATCTATGCCAGACATTTAAAGCAGTACTGTATCATACCACTTTATATGGTCCTGGAAACTGCAGTTTGTTAAGGGTGCTGAGAGTGTTTGGACCCACCCCCATTTCTCTCAAAAAGCTAGTTCCCAGAAGAGGCCATTTTTGTTAAACCACTCTGGAAGTTGTCCTTTTGTGAGGGGAACAGGAGTTTCAGAACCCTTAACAAACCACAGTTCCCAGGGTTCTTTTGGGGAAGCCATGACTTTTTAAAGGGATATGATAAAGCTTTAAATGCATACTGGAGATGGGCCCTGAGAGAAGGCTTTGCATCTCAAAAGCAATGATGGGAGCACTGTCAGCTGAGGGACCTCAGAAGATTTCAAAATTCAAACACTTGCTCAAATGACTATTGAATAATCCAACCAGAACTGCAGAACTACATTTAATAATTAATTACAGGGTTGGTCAGAGGAAGGGAGGGTAAGGGTAGGACATATATTACTTTGCATGATGATGGACACAAGTTAAACCTTGCCATCACGTGGAAGCTGGTTTAAGTTACTCCCTTGTGCAAGTTGTTCTAAGTGTAGGAAGCCATTTGCCAGCAGCAGAACATACTGTGGTCAAGGGAGTTTTCTGTATGCCAATGGAGCTATGTTTATTTGGGGCATTTGCTGTGATGCTTAGGAATTCTCTATATTTGTACCTTTGAAGCTTAGCACAGGTCAAACTAGCTGCGACATGGGTTGATTTTCGAGGGTTGCCTCTTTGTGGTGGTTTTTAACTTTTAGACCAGCTGTACTGCCTTTTTCAGAAGCATTCTAGTAAATGTTCAAGGGTTGGGAGCTTTTTTAAAAAACAAACAAAACAAAAACCTTGAAAATATTGGCTGCAGCTGAATTCTTACTGCCTTTCACAAGTTCTCTTTTCATTCTAGAATTTGTGAAGTTTCTTATACATGCACATCTAGTATAGTCCTTTGGAAAATGGAGCAGAGAGCAAGACCATGGCTTTCTTCCCCTTCTCTGATCTTGTTTGGATTCTTGTAGACGAAAATGAAACCGAGGCTCAGCAGGGACAGTTTAATGTGCTAACATTCCTTGGTGCCCATTTCTGAATGCAGCTAATAAGAGTCATGTTTGTGGATTGCTGGATTCCTTTCTTATTCTTCCCCCTTAAAGAAGACCTTCGCTCAAGGCCTATTCACTTAACAAGGGCAATGGGGAGCTCCTCTCAATAAGACTGCTTTATTTTTAATGCTTCCCGCACCAGCACTTTCTCTTGGGGGTGCTTCTTTCCTCGACTGAATTACAATAAATGCCTTTTAGCGGCATTTATTGTAATCACATGTCCATGCCCGTTAGCTTCCAAACACAGCATTATTGTCAAGGGTGTGTGTGTGCTGTACATGGTAATGTAAATGTAATGGGGAGAATCCAGCCTGCCTTGAACCACGCCTTGTGAATGGGCGAAAGCAGCAGTTAATGTCTCAACGTTGGTTCATCTGTTGAGTACAATTAGCTTCATCTATCAGCCTTTCACTTCAGAGAAAAGGGCAGTGTGGCATTTATTAAAGGAGGGCCTTGTTCTGCTTGACATTTCAGATCCTCATGTCACTGGGTGTCTCAGCTGGAGGAATGGGTGAGACTGGGGGACACAACAATGTATTTGTGGGACTTTGATTGAAACTGGCAGTGCCTTGGAGATGTGGAAAGCGAGTGTAGACTCTCTGCTTTAGAAGTGGTGGGGTGGGGTGAGGAGGGACGGGGCTCCCAAGTGTGAATGCTTTCCTTTCCTTTTTTTGCTTTCTAGGAAGAAGTTGCTAGACAGACATCTCGCCCCCTCCCTGCTACTCAGTGGAGGGCCAGCATTCGCTCCATGGGCTATTAGTGATGCCCCTTCTCACACTTCCAGCAGAAGTGTTTAATTGGAGCCTGCTGTGAGGAGAGCTCTGATTCCAGGAGGCCTGTGGTGTGATAAAGGTTACATCATTTCACTGCCACTCTGGATTGTGATAACATGTTGAGCTCTCTCCCCCCCCCCCCGTTTACACACACACACACACACACACACACACACACACTTTCAGTGCAGCAGAGGTCAGTGCAGCAGACATTTCGGATGGTGCAGCCTCCATCAGGTGGGGCAATTTGGGGCGGTTCATACAAATGCATTTTGTTTAAATGGAAAATTTGCAGAAAATTTGCGATAGCCTCTTGGGGGAGGGCTGCAGCAGAGTGATAGAGCATTTGCTTTGCATGCAGAATCTGCAGTATTCATTGGCAACCTATATCTTCTTCAGTTGCCTAAGCATGCCTCATGGAAGACACACACTCTCTCTCTAGGTATGGGAGGAAAAGTGTTTGGCTCTGAAAATTGGGAAGAAGGGTAGAGAACAAAATGTTTTATTAGGCTCTTAAGTGCATACATAGGGTTATTTTGGCACTGCTTCGATTACTTAGTGGCATTGCGTTCAGAGTCCCCAGAGTCGTCCACGACTGGACATAATGGTCAGGGGTCCCTTTACCTTTATTCCCTGTGCGCATGTTGTCTGAGGGTGTATCTAAGCCTACACTTAAATCTACATGCTTTACAGGAGATCACAAAAAAGAGAGAAAGAAAAGTAGGCGGGTTTTCTCCAAGCTTTTCCTGTGGAACCAGCACCTTCTCTCATTGAATACAAAGTTTTACTGTTTCTGCATAAGCTAGCAGGTCTTTGCACATAAAGGGAAAACAAGCCACTTGAGCACAATGCCTGTGGCACCTAATACACTAGCATAGTCAAGTACAGATTCTCCAGTCGTGTAGGTGGAATCCTAAGGGCTTTTTGACACATAATACAGCAGCAAACTTGGATTCAAGACCAAGTGCACACTTGAGAGCTGCACTCTGATGAACATACCTGTCTGACAGGTATAAGTAGGCCCTCATGTAGATGTTTTTTGTTGATGAGCTGACAGCCCTGGTATTGAATGATTGGCATGTGATATTGATCATCCCCTAGCTGGTATAATCTGGAGTGAGAAACCTCAGGACAAATGCTGTCTTCCAGATCTCTCTATTTAATCCTTAGGACTCTTCCTCTGGCTCCACCTCTTCTCAAGCCAAACCCCTCACCAGTCTTGCTCCATGCCCTCCTCAAGTAGTACTGCATCCTTGAACTACTATGAATAATAATAATAATAATAATAATAATAATAATAATAATAATTTATTATTTATACCCTGCCCATCTGGCTGGGTTTCCGCAGCCACTCTGGGCGGCTTCCAACAAAATATTAAAATACAATTTAATCAATATTTTAATCAAAGAACACAAGAAAAGCCCGCTGAATCAGGCCAGCTTCCTGTTGTCACAGTGGCCAACTAGATGCCTATGGGAAGCTCCCAAACAGGACTTGAGCACAACAGCCAGCACACAGGACTAGACTAATGCTCAGCATTTCAGGAATTTTACACACATGTGTGCAGAAGTGATCCTCATTGAGTTTAATCCTGTGGACACCTTTTTTTGAGATGAAGCCACCACATTCAGCACAGTGGGGTCTTCTTTGAGTAAGCATGATTGCTGCTTTATCCTTGTTCCATTTTGTAATCAGCAAAAAACAAACAAACAAAAAACTTTAAATGTACTTAACTTTTTAAAAGAAAACCAATACCACCCTATTCTGATAATTTTTGCTGAGGAGGAATGTTTGGATGTGAGTTTTCAGTTGGAGGTAACGAGTGATTGGAATATGCATATGCAGGGCATACACTAAAGCCTGATTTAACAGCTTGAGATGATTCTTCTTCTGGATGTTACTGTGCCATCCCCAGATTAGTCTTCAGTTTATAGAGATTCATGTCATCACCGTGCTGCTGACCAGTGTTTGACCCCATAGCTATATCATCCTCTTTATACATGAACCTCAATCCTTCTGTTCTTTTGAGAGGGTTACAGCAAGGTTTCCAAGAATCACACTCGCTGGAAACAAATAGGTAAAAGTCAGAATTGGCTAGAATTATTATTCTCTCGGGGTAACTGCTTCCTAATTAATTATTGGAGGGTGGTGCATAAGAAGGGGATGGGAGAAGGAGCAGAACCATTATTATTATTATTATTATCATCGTCGTCATCATCATCATTTTATTTAAAGCCATTATAATAATCCCAAACTGAAGACCTGAATCTGAACTCAAATTAATTTCGGATCTGGATTTGGGCTGGGGGAATGACCTTCGTATTTTTAATCTATTCCTGGGATTCACTCAGATCCTGATCTTGTCAAGATTACAATTTATATTTTCTCATAGGCTTGAAATTTGTATTTTAACCAATTAAACTGCATTGCAATGGCAAGTCTGAAAGCTTGTATTTTTACCAAGAACAAAGGGTTAAAGACTAAGGGTGATATTCAACTGAGTTTGTGGTGAGAAGGGGCTAGTTTTATGTCTTTGTGTCACAGTTCCTAGGGCAGCGGCTGTTTATTTTTATTTTTGAGAGGGGAGGTGTTAGTTATGCTGCAGGATAGTAATGCTGAATAATTTCGGAACTCTTGCCCTGTAACGCTGCAGGCCTGCTTGGCTTGAGTTGTCTGGTTTATTAACCTTAACAAATCATGTGGAGGCTGCTATGAATTATGCAGGACAGCCTGACCCATTTGCTGGCAAATCTGTTTGCAGGGCAAGGCAGGTCACGTGCGGAGCGGTCTGTGGGATTGCATTGGCAAATAAAAGCTTTCTAGCCTCAGAGGTGCTCAGTGCACCCTTTGCCTTAACAGTACATCAATTGTTCAGCCATTAGGAAGTAATTGTTTGGGGGGGAGGGGAGCGAGGGGAATGCTGTAAATATGCCATGCCAGAATTCTGTAAAGCCTTCCAGGTGTGGTCTGGTCAGGTGACATGTCTGCCTTCAAGCAATGGCTTAAAATGCCTGGTTTTGGTGTTAGTGTAGCTCAGGGGTCAGCAAACTTTTTCAGCAGGGGGCCGGTCCACTGTCCCTCAGACCTTGTGGGGGGGCAGACTATATTTTGAAAAAAAATATGAACGAATTCCTGTGCCCCACAAATAACCCAGAGATGCGTTTTAAATAAAAGGACACATTCTACTCATGTAAAAACACACTGATTCCCGGACCATCCGTGGGCCGGATTTAGAAGGCGATTGGGCCACATCCAGCCCCCGGGCCTCAGTTTGGGAACCCTGGTGTAGCTGCTTAGAATAGGGGTCGGCAAGGTTTACCTTGCTTGGGCCGGTTCACTCCAGCGGAGATCCCTCCATGGGCCGGATTTGCGCGTGTGTGATTTCCGGCATCTGCGCATGCACAGATGCAATTTCTCGCACTGCTGAAGCAAGTCCCCGTGCTGCGCTGTGCCAGTTTAGCTCAGTGTGTGGGGGCTCGCCAAGCAGGCGGCTCAGTTCGGGGGTGGCTCGTGGGCTGGTTAAATGACCCCTGTGGGCTGCTTGTGGCCCATGGGTCTTAGCTTGCGGACTCCTGGCTTAAAACCATAGAAATTGCTCTGGAGAGAGGTTGGGTGGCGGAGGGAACTAGGATGGGATTCTTCTGCTTGCTATTCATTTATGGGTACATTGTATACATTTTGACAAAGGGCAGTATCCTGACAAATCGGATCGGGATCGTGTATGCCAGCAAGAGAGAAAGCACTGCCAATACATCTCACACAGAGCCCAAGTATTCTGTCATTTATGCATAATGTACCCTGTGCAAATTTTAAGTCGGTGCAGTCACAAGTACTGTTGGAGATAGTTTAGAGTCTAGGGAGATGGAGGGGCCTGGAATGAGTGCACCAGACCATCTGTCCCCTAGGGTCTCCACGTGTGTAGGGGGCAGGGAGGAATTACTGCAGCTCTGTGCATTCATTGTAAAACAAAATGTGTATGTGCATGTCTGTCTCCATCTCCCCCAGCACCCTCTGTGCAACAGTGGTGGAAGATCACCCTGTGCTAACTACAATGAAAGGGGATGTGATTTCTTTATGGACTCTTTGAATAAAATGGATGTGTCTTGAGTTCTTTGGCCTCGATAATTATTGCACTAATAAGTGGAACGGGATGGCTCAGGAGACTGACTTTTCTTTCGAGCCAGATCCGCTTGCCTTTAGTCAGCTGGGACCAAAAGCAATTACTTGTTGATGGATGGCTAGTGGCCCATGTGTGCAAATTCAATGGCTTCGGGGAAGTTGCTTGCAGACAGATGTCCGCACTGCAACAAACTCTGGGGATTAAATTCAGCAGCAGTCAGACCGTCTGGGGCTGGCTGTATTTGGGTCTGGAGCATTGCCAGAAAAGCACAGCAAGCCCAACTGACCTAATGATACGGCTTCTTCTTTTACAATGCATTGTGCAATCAGAAGACCTGGGAACCCCATTCATCCCCCCTTCAATACTTTGTATATAAAACAAGTTGAACCACAAAGTAATGTAACATTGTAATATATTTGTGCCATGAACATTGGAAATAGGTTCCTTGTATACACACTGCCTCTTGAAGCTCCAGGTAGGACTGCATAGGACATTTGAGTTACACTCAGTACGATGAATTCAGAGGGCACTTGTTTCTGTTCTCTATTCTTTTGTCTCTACCTCCAATTTATTTTCTACCACGCTGCCTTCCATTCTTTCTTCTCCTTCCCTCGTGTCCCTTCTCATGGCTGGCATTTTCTCCGTAATCCTGCATCTGTTTCAGGCTGGTTCCAATCTGAAGTTGTTTAGGCAGTTGGTCTGTATAGCAAGGTACAGTGGTACCTCAGGTTACAAACACTTCGGGTTACAGACTCCGCTAACCCGGAAGTAGTACCTCGGGTTTAGAACTTTGCCCCAGGATAACAGAAATCGCGCAGTGGCGGCATGGCGGCAGCGGGAGGCCCCATTAGCTAAAGTGGTACCTCAGGTTAAGAACAGTTTCAGGTTAAGAATGGACCTCCAGAACAAATTAAGTTCTTAACCAGAGGTACCACTGTACAGGTACATTTCCCAGGTGTGACATGTTGTGTTCATCATTAGCTTGCCATAAGGAGCTTCAGAATGGCAGCGATGGATAGGTGTATGTGCCTCACCTTCTTTGAAGCTCATGCTGTGGTGATGGCATTTTATGAACTGTACTGCACATGCACTGTGTAACCACTTGGAATTTTTGTGGTTTTTTTTTTTTTACAATCAAGTGCCATATAAATAAAATGAAATACAAATAAATAAAGAATGCAAACATGGCGAGGCTAGCCTTTTGCCGTTCGTTTAGTGCTCTCAGCCATTTTAGAGAACTTTTTTCCCTGGTGTTTTTTTTGGGCGTGGGGGAACGAGCAGCTTAGAGGGAAACGTTCAGAAAATGTTGAGCTCAGAAATTCCTTCTGTATAATTGCAAGTCGTGTCTGCTTTATGTCAGAGGCGTTGTTGCCTGACTGCATGAATAAAAGTAAGTCAGCTTCAGACTTAAAAGGTGTGGCTGCTCTTTGCCTCCTGGTGACATTAGTTAAAGAGACACATGATGTGACCATCAGCGCAGTCAGCACTTCTCTGCCCTAAGATGGAGAAATTCTGACATATTGTGCATCAGCTTTACCTGATGTAATCAGGAGTAGCAGGAAAGGGATGTGATTTGGCTGTGGTTACACCTTTCAGGTAACATCCAGTTTGGCCCATAGAGAGAGAGAGAGAGAGAGAGAGAGAGAGAGAGAGTATTATTTATTTGGAAGATTTCTATCCCATCCTTTAATCCAGATGATCCTCAAAGTGGTTTTCGCTGTATCTGTAATAATACACACACCCCAAACCCATACAGCTCAACAGCCCTTCTTTTCCCGGTCAACAGATGTGGTCAGAGTGTGCCTCTCTTCAACTCTGCAGTTCTTTTGACATGGGAGAAGGCACCAAACACTCTGCTGCAGGTCTTTTCTTCCTGGCTGATGGATAGGGAAAGGGTAGTCTTCCCTTGCTGCGATGTTCTTCCTGGGAAGCAGGAGGTGCTACCACTGGAAAACCTTGTTCCCCTGGCTTAGCCCGGAATGTGCTTTCCTTCTGTTCTGCAGATCCACAGCAATTTATTTATGCCTTAAGAGAACTATCACCTCCCATGCCTTAGTTATTCAAATATCATTCTGATCTACATTCACAGTGTCACCTCCGTCAGCATATATAATGAACTCCTGTCTATCTGAATGTTCATTATATGCTTCTATGTGTTGAGGAACTGATTGCTAATTGTATTTATTTAATAGATATCAGAGACAGCCCCCCCTTTTTTTGCAAGGTGGGCGTTGTTCTCCTTTAATTTGTAAAATCCATTTCTCTTCATGTATAATGCCCTGGATTTTTTTTAATGAATATGTTGATGGGGAAGCAACGAAGGTGAGTAGAAACAGATTCAAAATGCCAGCAAAGATATTACCAGATCAAGAGAGAGGCTGTGTCATCTTCTTAGTGTGCTACTCTGAGTTTAATCTGTGAATTATTTTTCCCTCCTGACACGCAGCATAATGGAGAAGATAAATTTGCATATTGCTAGCTCCACCTGACTACTAGTCCTGTCAAGAAACACATCAATAATGATGCACAAGGTCACAGCAGGATGCATAAAGTATTCCTAACTAGGCCATAATTGCTGTGCTGGAAAACTTATTAAAATATTATAGTAGGAGGCATGCAAATTGCTTACTCCCCCCCCAAAACCCCTCCCTACTAAACACCAGCCACTAAAATGTTATTTAATTGCTATACTGTTTTTTAACATGTTGCATATACACAATATTTAAGTTTGCGTTTGCCTCCCCGTGGTTCTTGCAGATGAATAACCAGCGGTTCCAAATTGGCAACTTATTTTGTTTGCAAAGTTAATTGTGCTCGCTTGAAAATACACCTTAGCATTTAAAATATTTCATCCTAAGGCTCCACTGGTATGGTTAAAATTACAGTGGCAGCAAAACTGCTTGCTCAGTAGGTGTAAAAGAATCACAGGCAGCTTTTGAACAGAGAGGTCAAAACTGGGCACCAGCACTTGCCCACTCATGGTGTGAAAATGCATCTATGGCAGCAGCACCCCCAAACTACCATTGTTTTGTATAGATGGTAGAATCAAGTCACCACAATTGTACTAGGCTTATACTAGGCTACAGTTCAGAATATTCTTCTCTGGTCAGATGTGTGTGTGTGTGTGTGTGTACAGTATGTGTGTATAGGGTTCTAGAGGATTAGCTGCACAGTTGGCTGCCTGGCCATTTTATCGCCTGCCTCAGTGCTAGAACTGATGGACGCACAGTTCACTGTTGAGATTCAGAAGATCAAAACAGGACATAATGTGTGTATGACTAGAGCCTTTCTCAAGCATTAATTTTCATGCTGAGGCCAAGCAAGGTGAAAGGGGCTATGGGTTGTGTATGGACATGGTGTCTCCCTTAGCAATCAGCCCTTTAAAATCAAGGGAGAAGTCACAACCCGCAGGGAAGGCTGCAGAAGTTAATGCTTAACATGGTGATGGTAGCAGTGGGGACAGGAGCGAGGCAGTGCTACTTTGGGGGGTGAGGCTAAAAACATGACCCCACAGCCACTTTCACCCTGCTTGTCTTCTACATGTGCGTAAAGTGTAAAGAGGCCTTAGGGGAGGCAGACTTTTGGTATGCAGCAATTTCTGGAAGACCTCTGCAGAGTACAAACAGCATAATGGCAAACTGATTAGAGGGCTTCTGTTCTAGTAAGAAGTGCATAACTTTTGCAAAATAAAATAATTAAAGAAAGAATTGATGGTTAGCTTGGTTCTAGCTATAAAAAAACCTGAGCATGTGGGAAAGCATTTGGTCTGAACGAAAGATATGTATCGGTGGCCATTGGCCTTGTGAAGCTTTTGATATGCAAGCTCACAAGTTAGGAGTTTCAGAGCAATGGGGATGTTTTTTGTTTACACCTGCCCTGTGTGCAAGCAGCGCAGACCTTTTCAAAAATGACATAAATCTACATGTGCAACTTGTTCTGTGCTCTTGCATGTGCAGTTTAACAGAATCATATTATTGTGATGAACAGTTACCTTCGTGGCACAGGAAATAAGAGGTGTCAAAATCCATAATAGCTTCATGGGGAAAATATTGGTTGTGTAACCTGAGATCAATCTTACACTTTCTTCAAACGTGCAGAAATGTCAATAAAAATTTTAACTGTTTCTTTAATTGCAACGAGAAATGTTGAGGTGGCTGTACAGCAAATGCATTTGAAAGGAAGAATGCTTGCTGAAAGGTCTGAGAGTGTAAACTGCCATGGCAACAATTCTTTACAAGTTCAAATAGGTCGATAGGAATGAGAAAAGAAAGTCCTTATGATAAGCATCTGATTTATGAGCTTAAAATGAAAGGCAAAGGTTCAGTCAGCATGATATCTTAAGAACTGAGACCCCAGGTGCCACTGTGGGAGGAAGAAATCCTTTATATTGTATATTTATAACAAAACCAGACCTTTTCATGAAATGCGTTGGATTTGGAAGTAGTTCCCCCCCCCCCCCGCAATATAGCTAGAATTTCACAAATTTGAAGAGCCCAAACACCCAGGAAAAGGCATGCTGGAAACACCTTAAAAATAAGAACAGCCAGTTGTGTAATAACAAATGCAAATTGTGTGTGTGTGCCTAATAGTGAGTTTTAACTCATATACCTCAATAATAGGAAGGTGCATAGTGTTGTGTGTGCACATGCATACACTTAAGTGTGTGTGTGTGTGTGTGTGTTGTACTAAGCGAAAAATACTGTCATTTCAAAAGTCTTACAGCAAAGTACTTGTATAGCAAGGACTCGTTCTACAAGTACTTTTACTTCCTCAACAAAAGCTGAAAATTTGCAAGCTTCATCCACTTTGGGAATGCTCCTGTGCATGGAAATTTTATCTGCTTCTGATGAAAGGAGGAAAAGTTACACAGATTTTAGATTCCCCATAAGGGCTAATAGGAAACATAGCTTTATGCAGAGTGACCTGGAACACAAATTGAAGATTGAAGCAGACAGAGTACATAATGACTCAGAAACAAGTAAAAGTAGTCCCGATAAAGATAACAATTTACAATGTGATTGATTTTGATATTAGAAATTGATTTGCGTGTTAAGGGGGGGATTATTATAAGTTTTTGTAAACTTTGCTACACTTTTTTTGTAGATTCTTATTTCAGTCTCTTCTGCATTTGTAAATATATAGCCATTTAAATAAACAAACAACTTAAAAGTGCTTTAATTGGGTACCATAACTTTATTCTCCTCATTGTCCTGTAAAAGAATTTTAGTTCTTTGGGGTAGCAAAAAGAAGCTGACATGTTGAGGAGATGCTTATATATTGGTTTGCTAACACCCTAACATATATAGAGATCTTGGTCACTAGGCTTTTAAGCTGCTGTGTGCAGTTGAAACTAATTTGACAGTAACTTGCACATATGGCATGTTACTTTCTGTCTGAAATGTGACGCTTTTTAATTTCCCTAAGGACTGTTGTGTGAACCTGGCCAGAATTTCCTCAATGGTTATTTGTCTCTGGTTTCTCTAATTTGCTTATCTGAAATCAGATTCGATCTGATAGGAGCAGTGAGTTGGTGCATTGCATACAAGATGGCACAGACATGTTCAATCATATGGTTTACTACTGTTTGTTCAATAATTACCGTACCAGCGAATGCTTCCTATCTAATATGCTGAAGTAATGAAATTCTGAGGCCTACTTCTTGCATGTAGGAAATAAATTTCCTCCTGTGATGACAGATATGGTCTGAACGGCTAGGACATAAATGGCCAGTGGAAAACTTGATAGATCATTAAACAAGGAGCATTGTTTGGAGAAGGAGGAGAGATCCTGGTTTGCCCTTGACCAGGTTGAAAATGCAGCATTCGTACCAGCAATCTTTCTTCATATGAAACGAATGAAAGAACTGGCATGTTGGACATACCCATTCACTCGAAAGACTCAAATCTATCTTGGAAGGCAGTGGTTGCAAAGACATATTGTAGTTCAAAGATAGCATTCATTTCAGCTCTTACACACCAGTCCATCTGTCAGGTGGATCCCAACTTTAATATGGCTCCTTAAAATGGTAGGGCAATTTGCCTTTATAAATATATAAAAATTATTTGAGCTCTCGGAAGAGCTAATTGCAGGTGTCTGATAACACACAAAGAGGTAAATAGAAACACATTTGCATCTTGGAGCAGATTCCATTGTTAGCAATGAAGTTCTAAAAGAAAAAAAAATGAAATTTACAGTAGTACATGTGAACAGTATAGATTTGATTTAACAATAAGAGTTCCTAATCATTATACATCTATTGTAAAAATAATTGCTGTTGGTCATGCAGCAGGACTCTTTGAGCATGTAGAGTTGTAAGAACTGATTTAGATACTGTATTAATCATAGGATTCTTTGTTCACCAACTATGTGCTTTATGCATGGCCAGTATACTTCAATATGTACTTAAGGTTTCTGGTGGCATGGTGGCCACCCATTTATCACAGCCAAATGTTTTTCATGTTAGCCTTTTGTTTGGTGTTCTTCAGAGCAATTGAGCCAATTTATTTGAAGTATGGTATATTAAGGTAATCTAGGGAAGCTTCTAGTTCAAAATAAGTGCTGGGCTGCCTGAAATAGAGGGAAATGATGGGTGATAGAGCCCGAGGAAATTATCTCAGCATTGTGGCTTGTTCTGAAAAGACACCAACTCATATATTTTAATGTTACTGAAGAAAATAGAGCTGTTCAGACCAGGAGATATATGCATGTAGACCCTCCTCATGCAGAAATCTCCACTCAATTTATGGTTTTGGAAGATGGCCCTTGGTGCATTTCTATGCCTCATCCTCAGATCTGTAAAATGGGAATTATAGTGATCCAACTGACAAGGATGTTGTGATGATTTCACAAGTGTCCACACTTGATTGTTTTAAACAATTACTTGACTTACAAGGTTGCCATTTTGAAAAATGGGAGTTCTCTTTAACACAAATGCAAATCCTCACCTCACAGCAAGGAGATAATCGAGTTAGAAAAGGAAAAGAGCACAAGGTTATATCCAACCAAGTTGTCCCATTACTGCAAGGATTCCTACCTGTGCAAGAAGACCTCTCTCTTTTCTCTTTGCACGCTCCCTGATCTGTTTTGGGGTTCACCAACCATCTGGAGAAGAGTTGGGGGCACGCAGGGCTGCACGAGGAGGGGAGTGGAAAGGAAAAGGAAGTTCCATGGTGCAAGGACTTCCCTCTGTGCAAATGGGACAGCTTCACTGGTTACAACTCAAATACCCCATAATGTGTGAAATACAGCAAATATTTATGTTTCTGCCCATTAACGGATTTGGGGAAACTGATGTACTCTTCAGCTTCTTAATCAGGGTATACTCAATGCACAATAAACATTCATGTTGCTAAAATTATTCATTAAACATCTTTCTGATTTCCCCCCAGGCTTTTGGTCAGGCTCACACTAACCACAAGAAAGTAGCAGCAGATGGAGAGAGCAGGGAAGAAACCTTGATTCAAGAGTCCGCCACAAAGGAAGAATACTACATGAAGAAAGTCATGGAACTGCAGACAGAGCTAAAGCAGCTGAGGAATGTCCTTGCCAACACCCAGTCTGAAAATGAACGCTTGAATTCTGTTGCTCAGGAACTTAGAGAGGTGAGAGTTATTGGCCAATAATGCCTGACGTGCAAAAGTTCTGAGGCTGTCTTGTTATATTCCCTTGGAAAGCCATGCCTATTTATGTTTCTGATAGACTCTTCTTAAATTAGGCATGCTGGGGACTTTCAAAGGCATTCAGTTCAGCAGGGCCCACGAAGTTGCTCCTCAAACTAACTATATCTGTCCGTATACATAAAAACGTAAGGCTGATGACATGTTGCAGTTTGCAACTGCAGTGTGAGGTACAGCAGGCAAGTGGCCAAGCCAGAAGCACAGTTGGCGGGTGGCCCAAGTGAACTGTTTAAGTTGCTCTGTGAAGAGCTTCCTTTCTCTTTTAAAAGGGGTTGGGGCAAGCTGTGAGGGGATCTGCAATGGGGTGGGTGTGGTGTGAAAACTGGGGACTTGGTCAGATGTGACGGAAGGTAATAAAGAGGTAGGTATAGTTGGAGAGCAGGTGTGGTTGGAGAGCAGAGCAAGTAGGGGCGGCAGCCCCTAGTTAAAATCTAAATGTTTAAACCGTGTCACATTAAAAGAAATAGTTTTAAGGTTTCCTAAAAACTGCATACAAGTAGCAGTGAGCTAAAAGTAATAATTCAATGGCCACCCTACATGCCTGGAGGAGCAACAACAAAACTTACCTTACCTTTAATATGAAAGGATGTTGGATTATTGGGGGGTTTTTTGGTGTTTTTTTTTTTTGCTTTATTTATGAGCTTCATATGTTGTTTTTGAGGTTAGCCTGCTGTGAACCCTTCTAGAAAACTTAGTTGGCTAGGAAATATCCTACAGGTGGGAGCTGTGACCTACAGCACCTTTGTTCTTTTTTATAATTAATTTATATATTAATTTATAATTATTTTTTATTGATTTTCCAGTTACTTATTCATATTCATATACATATTCCATTATTTTCCATAGATATAATATAAGTCAAAATACATACAATAATCCCATATCTTCCCCAGTGACTTCCCACCACCTCATTACAGCTTCTTTTATTCCCTCTCTCTCTCTCTCTCTCTCTCTCTCTCTCTCTCATCCACTGTGTTGTTATTCTTGTTTCTTCTTTGTTACATCATGTATCTTATCTAACTATTCTTTTATTTTGCAAATTTTAAATTAAACATAGCAAGGATTTTATTTGAGGGCAGCATTTATCTAGATATTCCTTCACACATTCCCACTCTTTTTGTATTTTTTTGTGTGATTCCTAATTGCCACTTTGTTCTTGTGTCCTCCCTGAACGTTATGATGTTCGCCATATTGAGGAAGCATTAGCCACATTAAATAGGAAGAAGCTCTTCAGATGGGGCTATGGATTACATGTTGTATCAAAGTCCAAAGTTTTGTTATGTAAATGCTTATTTGCAGATATCTGGCTCTCATTCTCTCTCTCTGTGTGTATATATAGATTGTTAAAGCTATGGCCAAAAAATAGATTTTACTTCTTTAACATGTTTTACAAACATAATTTATGTTTGGTCAATTTTTAATTTCTCTTATGCCCTTCCCTGTCTCATTTTTTTTCCTGGTGAAATGAGGCATTAAATGTAGAAATGGGAACATGTTGGTTTTCCCCCTTCACAAAAAGCTGTGTATCATCTGCAATGTTGACTGCTTCAGTTTCCATTTCTTGGAAACAGTGTGAAACGAAAGTATCAGGTTATTTTAAACTTTGTATATATCTGCTTGAACTGGTATGAAAGTTGCAGATTTCATAAGCATTCCTACTTCATCCTCCTGACGCAACATGTTGAGCGGTTTAAGCTTGGTTGTTTTAGTTGAGAGAGGCAGAGAAGAAGCACCGTAGCAGTGAATGCAAGGTGTAGGCCCCACAGATTTATTTGAAGCTTTTGGTTGTATGAGATTGTGTGGCAAAAAGTGCTGAAAACAAGTGGGCTGATCTTTAGGGAGCTGTTGACACTGTGTGAAGCTGTCTTACTTTATCAACACTGCGTACGAGGACAGGCTGCAGATGAGATATCTGTGTAATGCAGAACAGAAGTCTCTCGATGGCAGGCATGAGTAAGATCAGTTAGGGCAGTTTCTGATTCACTGGCTGGAATCCACCAGAAGTGTGGAGGGGGAAATGAAGGAAGATTGGGGAAAGTAGCCCTGCTCTCGGTGATCATGCTTTGCATACAGAAAAGTCCTAGGTTCAGTCCCTGGCATTCTGAGGTAGGGTTGGAGAGGACTCTTGCTGCCAGTCAGTATAGATGTGTCATCCCAGTAGAGTCTTGGACACATATGTATGCAAATATGTAGTGCCCCCCCGCCCAATTTTTAAAATGAAAAAATAATAATGCATAAGTCTAGGCTGTGCCTCATTTCTTTGATGACGCTATCGCAAAAACCTCCCATTCTGTCAGAAGATAATGTTCAAGCAAATAGGATACAGCTAGGATATGATTGGAGGTAGACAGAATAGTAGTAAGTATTTATTTTTTGTACCCCACTCATCTGACTTGGTTTTCCCAGCCACTCTGGGCTTCTTCCATTTTGCCTTAATTGTTCCCTGCTGCCTCATGATTCTATACGGCAATAATATTAGCTTTTGCCTTTTTGTCAAATTCTTATAGGAAAAGCCACGTTTCCTGCTTTGTGGAGCCTTTTTGTGAAAAAGTGAAAAGAGTTTAGTAAGCAGATGGTGGGGGAATCAACCTGTTTGCCGTAGCACTGAAGCTCATTCTTTCAAGAAGAAGCTTGACGGTCCATTTTGCAGAGTAAGGAGACTAAGGCCCTGATCCTTAACCGCTGGAGGGGGATAGGGTTTAGCAGCATTGTAATTAACGGTAGACGGCACGGTAGCATAAGCACAACTGCTGGAAGTGTGCCTGCTTGGCAGAAGATGGAATCTCAAAATGAGGTGGAGTAGGGCTGTCTATAGATTTCCCTGATTTCAAGCTGACCCAGTTGCCAGACAGGGGTCTGGGCCTCTGCTATGCCAGCCTGGTACTGGTTCAGCACAGAATATTCAGAAAACTGCTCTCCATCACACCCACCACCTCCCTTGACCAATGCAAGTGTCAAGGCTTTGGATGCGATGGTGGAGCCAGTGTTTGCCTATTATGGTCCTCTGGCCTGCTCTGCTCTGTTTTAGAGCAATACAAGTCTGGGCAAGAGGAACCCGAGTTAAAAGGAACCACTAAACCAACATCAATCAGAGAGCAGCATTGCTCATTGCTTCCCTTCCTTTAACATGTCAGAACGCTTTTCTATGACTGACAGTTGCTAAGCGGGTAACTTAGCCATAAGAATAGCTCTTCTGGATCAGACCAAAGATCTGTCTATTTAGTTCAGTTTCACGTTGCCTACAGCAGCCAATCAGATTCTTTTGGAGCAGAGAGGCAAGAAGAGCCTTCTCCCAGTATCCAGAGGCAAAACTCACAACTCAGCCACTGTAAACCTTAGACCTTGGGCATGGTTGCTTCAGTGCTTTTTTTGTCACAGTTGCAAGGCCCTAAATACTAGGGCACAGTCATTCCTGGTTGAGTTGCACATGTTCTGTGACATGACGTGTGCTGAAGTTTGTGTGTGTGTGTGTGTGTGCGCGCGCATTTTTAAGACAGCTGCCTGTTTTGTGTATGCATCTTCAAACCATTGTAATGATTGAAACAGATTCTTACTCCCATGCACAGAATCTGTCTGCCTATTTCTTAAGGCATTATGATCTTTTGAAACATACTATCCAAAATAAATCACTGCAGTTTTCTTGGAAAAATGTTTAGTTAGTTTTCTAGTTTGTTCTTGTTAAGGCTTGTTGATAGAGTGGTTTTTCGACATGAGTGTGGTGTTGCCATGAGCTCTCTCAGCCTCTGCCTCCTGGAGATTCTCTTGAGACTACTATGTACCACTAATTTCCCCATGTCATCTTTTTGGGAAAGGGCCCTCATATAGTGACAGACTCATGGTTTGCGTGCAAAAGACCCCAGTTTCAGCCCCTGGTATCTCCAGGAAAGGGTTGGGAAAGTACTCCTGTCTGAAACCCTCAAGAGCCTCTGCCACTCAGTGTCAAAATACTATACTAGATTAAGGAATGATCCGGCTCTGTATAAGGCAGATTCCTATATTCCAATGGGCACACGAAACAAACACAACCCAAGATTGTTGCTCTCTAGAGCCAGTGTGGTGTAGTGGTTAAGAGCGGTAGACTCGTTATCTGGGGAACCGGGTTCGCATCTCCGCTCCTCCACATGCAGCTGCTGGGTGACCTTGGGCTAGTCACACTTCTCTGAAGTCTCTCAGCCCCACTCACCTCACAGAGTGTTTGTTGTGGGGGAGGAAGGGAAAGGAGAATGTTAGCCACTTTGAGACTCCTTCGGGTAGTGAAAAGCGGGATATCAAATCCAAACTCTTCTTCTTCTTCTTCTTCTTCTTCTTCTTCTTCTTCTTCTTCTTCTTCTTCTTCTTCTTTTTCTTCTTCTTCTTCTTCTTCTTCTTCTTCTTCTTCTTCTTCTTCTTCTTCTTCTCTAAGGTGAGCCATGTGGTTTTATAGTTTGGTGTGGGTGTGCAGTATGCACACCAATCTGAACCGTTCCATTTTTAGAATGGAGTGAAAAACCAAATATTTATGTAGTTTATACAATTTATTTGCTTTTAAGTCAAATCAGCTCACCAGCCTCTCCTAATCTGTGACTAAGCCATCTTGGGGGGGGACACCAGCCCTCAGTTCATTCAGTGGTATTGGGAAGGTACAAGCAATTTCTATTTCTTTTTAAAAACCATAAAAGTGGCAATTTTTCTGAGGCTGCCTTTAAAGAAAGTTCCTTTGGTACTTTCTGTCTGTATTATGGCTCATCTTGGCTAGGCTGAGCAGCATAAATAAACCACATGTTAATCCTCAAAATGGAGTTTTCTGATTATAATGATTTCAGTACGGCCCACTCTCTGTCCCCCCCTTTTCAATCATGGTTTACACTAGCAATCAAGCTTCTATTAAATAAAACTGTCCTGGAGCTATAAATTTACCTAAAGCTATAAAAATTCATTTGGTTATTTACAGAGAGCAGACCAGCCCTTTCCCTTCTCCCAGATAAGGAACTTTAGGGGTGAGTGAAAGAAGGTAGGCAGAATGAATGAATGGTGTGTGTACTGGAGAATTAATCCAAAGCTGAGTGTTCTCCTTCCTAGTCTTTCATTTCGTGCTGCTGTAGCACGAACGAGCTTTCTAGACTGTCTTCTTTCTTCAAGCTGGGATTCCTATGATTTTTGTTTCACTGCAGCAGCCAGTTTGAACACATTGGAAGACTTCAGATGTTGGTCATCTGCCGTTAGTCTGTTCCCATGACATGTGAAGGCTAGAAGGAAGAGTTGTGCTTGTTGTGGTTTCGGTTTCCTTTGTGCTTTAAACGCTCGGGATTGGCCGTTTTGAACCCTGCATTGCTTTGCTTTGCAGGACAAACAAACAAGCTCTTTCAAGCTGTTTCTCTGCTCCCGCTCCCCAAGTCCACTTGCCTTCCTGTTGTCATGCAGCAATTTTAAACCAGAGCTTATGGCACAAATTATCCTCCACAGTCCTGCTGCCAGTGGTCATGTCGTCCACCTGCCTCCCTCCCATGTATCACTGTCCTTTGTGCTTAGTTCTTGCTCCCTTGACCTTTCTGCCTACGTTTGCCCTTCAGATGTTCCTGAGCAGTCTTCAGATGTATGTGGGGAGAGGATTCTGCTCTCTCATATAAGATGGAGTTAAATATTTTCCCCTTTAAAAACTGCTAAAACTCTCAGCAGGGTTTCCCGCACCCAGAGAGCTTACAGCCTTTAATTTCACCTTTAAAAAAATACAAATGGAACACAAGAAATGTATGGCTGGGGGAAAGAGAACGAAGAAATCTATGGTTCTGGTCTATTCACCCAGATTTGTCTGACTGTATATAAGATTTCTCCCCCACTGGCTCTTTTATCTCCCCCATTCAACCAGTGTTATTTTCAGCAAGTGTTTATTTTTAGGTGCCAACTCTGTCACCATAGTAGCCAGCTAAGCTTGTTGTTAGGCCCCATCTGCCTACATTGGCTCTGTCTGGTGCTCTTTTCTATATACACAGTAGCCTAATTGTTCCATATCTCCAAGTTCCCATAAGCACCTGCCTTAACATCATTACTGAGGGCAGAGTATTCCTAAAGTCAGGGGCACACTTCTATTCCCCAATGGGATTTATAGCTAAAATGCTGATTAGTCCTTTGTGTGTTGTTATCCTCTCATCTCTCAGAAACTGTTATACTAGTGTGTGGGTTTTTTTGGTGTGTGTGTGTGTGTGTGTGTGTGTGTGTGTTTTAAGGACAGGACAAAACTTACTTTCCCAGCTAGGGGGTTTCCAAAGCTTGCACTATGAGCCAAGCCTAAGTCACATGTTCTAAGCAGAAGAACTTCCCTTGTTACAAATACCATATTTTTCCGTGTATAAGACTAGGTTTCCCCCCCTGAAAAATAATGTCAAACATTTGGGGGCGCCTTATACACAGATTCATCTCCCCCCATTTTCTTAAATCGGAGTCCCCCAAAATAGGGGGCATCTTATACATGGGGGCATCTTATAGACAGAAAAATATGGTAGTTCTTGTTTCAAAAGAAGTGAACTAAATGAAAATCTTCTTTACGTGTATTAATGTGAGTGTTCTTAAGGAAGAGTCTGCATAGTGGGATGGTTGGTTCATGAATACTGGCTTATTAAATGAGTGATAGGTATGTATGCATTATAAAAAAGGATATTGTCCCTGCTTTGTTAATGTTACCAGAGTGTTGTCCAAGCTGAAAAACATGACTAAAAGGACATGAACAAATCTGACTCATTCCCCTGATAGTTCAGAATAAAAGCCCAGACTTTGCTATCGAAAGAAAACGGACTCTATTGTTTTGTTGTTTTTTTAAAAAAAGAGCAAGCAAGAATAGAAGTGAACAAGATAATAAATGCTGTAGCATGGTGCAAGAGGTGTTTGGTAGCTAACAAAAAAAGAGAGAGGGAAATAATTCAGGAAGCTGTTGTGAAAGTACGGTACATGTGCAATGTAAGAATGCAAAGGAGAGGGTAGACTACCAAATGGATGGGTGAGGGACAGCACTGCAACTAAATATGAAAAATTCATTAAGCCACATGCACAATTTTGGTCACATACAGTTCTGTTACAGTGGAGAAGAACTGACATTTAAGATGCTATTAGATTTGCAGTAAACCACTCTGTACCCTGAATCAAGGGGTTGACCCTCAAATATATAGAATTTTGCAGAAGTCAATGCTTCACAGATCTCTCCAGAATATCTTTTAAATTTAACTTTGACATGCATTATTGGCACCGAGGGCCTACTTAGTGACTGCTCCCAGACTGTGGAACTCACTTCCATGGGAAGGTAGCTTTTAAATGGTGTTAAGTATGTTCAGTGCTGTTTTTAATACAGTTACTTATTTAATTGATTGTTTATATTTATTGTGTGCTTTTAGTTGTACTTATTCTGTGAGCTGCCTTGGTTCTTGAACTGGGAGAAAGGTGAGTTATAAATAAAATAAATTCAACATGCATAAGCACAATGAATTTCACTACTCATACCCAACATAAATATTAGAATTTAAACCCCATTGCTTTTCATAATAGGCACTGGTGACTTGTGCTGACATAAACAATTGCAAGCTTTACTCAAGTATAAACAAAAAAAATTCCTTCCAATAGCACCTTAGAGATCAGCTAAGTTTGTTCTTGATATGAGCTTTCACGCACACGAAAGCTCATACCAATAACAAACTTAGTTGGTCTCTAAGGTGCTACTGGAAGGAATTTATTTTTTATTTTGTTTTGACTATATGGCAGACCAACACGGCTACCTACCTGTAACTTTACTCAAGTGTGTTAGGGCATGTACAGTTGAAGCACCCATTATTGCATAATCAGTGCGAACAGGATCCAGTATCATGCTCTTCTTTTCCAGGTCTGTCACCTTGCCTTCACTTAGCCTTCCCTAAATGGGTTCCTTCCAGTTTTTTTTGGGGGGGGACTACAAATTCCATCATCCCCAGCAAGCCTGATCAGTGGTCAAGGATGATGAGAGTTGTAATCCAGCAACACCTGAAGGGTCCCAGGTTGGAGGAGTGAAGCATTACGTAGGTGGAAATGTTAACCACAGCTGAGCAACCAGGGTTTCAGTTGAACTAGGTTTTGAAATCGGGGTTACCAGGATATTTTGAAGTGTAGCTAAATTGGAACCCTGCTTAACCTAAGCAGATCCTAGATAAAAACAGATAAAAATACTGGAGATAGGCCAGTCAAGTACACAAATATATAAATATACTGATAAATCATATGAAACCCCCAGGCTAAAAGGCCGTTCAAATAGTGACCTCATTCTCAGAGAGTCAAATGATTTTCTCTGTTATCGTTTCTGTTCCTGCTAGAAATAAGGTAGACAATGAGGCCCTAATTTGGCGGCCTGAAATAGTCAGTAAAGATGGTACGATACTCTCGTTCCTCAGAGCTATATAGATAAGCCGATCAAGACAAATATAGACCTCAGGTGCATGGGCTAGTCATATATGTCGAGTTGTCTTTCAAATTGAGGCCCTTAGTCTCATTGCCCTCTCAATGAATCTGGCAACCTTCTCTGTTGTCTGGATGTTCTGGTCCGCTAACAAGTAAAACATTGCGGCCGCTGATGAGCGACCTGGGACGGAAAGTAGGAGGGGAGTAATAATCTCGCTCCTCAGGTCTTTGTACAGGGGGCAGGTCAGAAGAACATGTGACGCTGTCTCCAAGTTTCCGTCTCCACACGGGCAGAGTCGTTTCTCCTTGCGGAGTTTCTGATAGCGGCCTTCGAGCACGGCAGAGGGTAGTACGTCCAATCTTGACAACGTAAAAGCACGTCTATACTTGGGGATATTTAAATTATGCAGATAAGATGCAGATCCTATGTCTTGTTTCATGCGACAAAGGGGTTTATAATAGGTTAAGTAGATCCCTTGAAAACTACTTGTCCTGTGAATTGGCTCTTAGTGAACATGAAAAAGAAGTAGGTGGGAATGAGATTATACAAGGCGGATATATTGCATGTCTGGAATGTGTTTGTGATATGGCAGGAGATGATAGTAATTCATTAAAATGCCCACTAAAATAAAGTCATCTGAAAGGGCACTCAGCTTTAGCAGCAGCAGCAACAAAGCTAAACGTGGGGTGGGGGTGGGGAGAGAGAATGGTAGCAAAACAAGAAAACTGGTCGGGGAGAAGAAGCTATTGTGTGAACGAAGGGGTGCATTCCCAGGAAGCAAAATGGTCCTAAATCCAGCCTCTTTGAAATTTCTTCTCACTGGATGGGTCCGGTAGTGCAGCAGGCAGATAGTTGTATATGTGACATTCTGTGCAGTACGCAGATAGCCTCAGCATCCCTGATAAATTTCTACCTGCATATCTGGTGGGAAATGTTTCTTGGGTGCTCGGGATTTCTTAGGTCACAAGGGGAAGGCCTTCTCGCCCTGCTGCCAAAATTGCTCGTTGATTTAGCTGTCTTGTTATGTTGACATGTCACTGGGGCTAAGATGCTGCATCAGCTAAAGCTCCCCACCCCCCTTGTTTGTGGAGTGGGGCTCTCTCACTAGGTGATTTGGTTCTCTAAATTATAATCCTGTAATTCAGTTGTTCCATGAAATTGCCTTTGGATTTAAATCCTTTGTGGTTGTTTTACACATTATGGTATCATGTCTCTGTTATACCCTGTTAATAAACAGGCATTCAGATTTTATTTGAGAAATTTAATCGCCCACTCCTCAAATGGCAGACAGGCTGGGGGACCAACTACAGATAACAACTGATTAAACACACATTCAAATGATGCACAATTGCACACACGTGTATGATGCTGGACCTGGAAATAACCCGAAAACGTTACTAAGCACATCACTAAAAGGACAGAACGGGGCGGGGGCGGGGGGCATAACAGGGCAGAGCACTCTTATATGCGTTCTGCCAACCTGCAGGGATGGGGCCAGGAATGAAACCCCAATGGTCGCCAATGGTATTTAGTGTAGTGGGAGATACTGCAGTAATTGCTTTATTATTGCTATTGTATTATTGTTATTGATATTATTTTGCCAAGAGTACCATCTGAGAATATTTGCATTCTTTGGCTGTGCCTCTTTGACAAAACTGATGACGTGCCATACCTTCCCTCCCTCCTTAAAAAAAAGGTTTAGTGCACAATCTTCAAAGCATATTATAGATCATAGATTATATTGCACAGTGAAGTTACCGGGTATAGGCGCATTTCAACTAAATCTGCCTGGCAGCACACTGGTACAGTGTTCAAATATTGTCCAGAAGGCAGCCCCCTCCCCCCCTCGCCACCCTCTACTGCCAATCTATGCTTATCACAGCTATTCATAAAACACAGATTAGATATAAGCTTTGTGTCCCCAAGGAACTCGCCATATCAAATTGGGTCTGCGGGACTTGTCGTCCTTACCCAGCATAGTGACCAAATTAGGAAGGTCGTCATATGGTTTCTTCTTTGCTTCCCCCCTCAAATGCTTTGACTTTAAGGCACCACAAAGAACTGCAGGGTAAATAGGCAGAGCCCCTGCATTTTCTTTTGTTCGTTGTAGGAAAATTCAGATGTAGACAATGGTGGGACTCCAGCCCCACTGCTGGGCGCTCCCTCAGCACACTGTGGGCTGTAGCAGATGGCAGCTGTTGGGCTTCTCACCTTTTATCTTTATCAAAACTGATTTTAAACGCAGTTTTTCTTTCTTTTGCTCCCCCCCACAATAATTATAAGAATTTTCTATTTCACTCAATGAGAACCTATCATTTATCATTTGTAGCCCTTTTGAGAGCCCATAATTTTTTTGGGGGGGGGGGGGTTTGAAGCATTCCAAAGATGATGAATTGTCATGGAAATGCACTTGGTTTCCTTTGCATATTATTTAAGGAGGCTTCCGTTCCTGATTTGCTTTATTGATGTTGTGCATTGATATACTTGAAAGAAAGATATTTTAAAGCAGAACATATCTTTTTAAGGTGACAGCGTAGAAAGTCTTGGCAACTAACAGAAATCAGGAGATACAGCCTGATTTTGAAGTGTACAATGTTTTCAGGAAACTTTGGTTTTATCAGGGCAGACACAATTGAATGTTTTGGTTTAATATACTAAATGAATAAATCCATTCCCCGAGTGTATTGAAGTTCTTTATCCTGACTGTACTCTATTATTTGAGAACTCATACCATGCACGACTGAAGATCACTTAACTTTTAATTAAACCATTATGTCGTCAAAAGCCACATCCTGATTTTTTTGGGGGGGGGGAAGCTCTGTGTGTTTTTTAATGTAGCATACCTTGACTTTTATTTTGACCCTCAGTCTGCTAAAGAATAAGCTGTATACCCACCTCAAAAGAGCCACAATTTGGCTGTTTCAATATAGTGTTTGTTATTGCAGAGTATCAGAAGCAAATGAGAAACAGCAAACATCTGAGTGTAGGTGCTCCAATATGTTTAATAGTACTTGACACACAACAATACTTCACATAATGATGTTAATAACATTTCTAGTAGTTTTAATTATTGAATTAATTTAAAAGTCCTGAATTCCAGAGCCTGAAAAGGTTCACTGTAGAAGAAGCTTGTCAAAATGTAAAGCAAACTGCTTCCCTCCTCAGCCCAAGGTTATCCTTATTAATTTTGTCCCAGTCTCATATTGAATTATCCCTGCAGATTCATGCAGTAGATGAACCTAAATCTAGAATTTACTAGACCAGGGATGGGGAAACTGTGACCTTCCAGGTGCTGTTGTACTAACACTCCCATAATCCCTGACCTTTGCCCTTGTTGGCTAGGGTTAATGAGAGCCGGAGTACAACATCATCTAGAAGGCCACATTCCCCTGCCCAAACACACAAGTTCCTCTTGTTTTTGAAGGTGGTACCCTAGGCCAGTGTTTTTCAACCTTTTTTGGGCAAAGGCACACTTGTTTCATGAAAAAAATCACGAGGCACACCACCATTAGAAAATGTTAAAAAAAATTAACTCTGTGCCTATATTGACTATGTTGTTGTTGTTGTTCAGTCGTTCAGTCGTGTCCGACTCTTCGTGACCCCATGGACCAGAGCACGCCAGGCACGCCTATCCTCCACTGCCTCCCGCAGTTTGGCCAAACTCATGTTAGTAGCTTCGAGAACACTGTCCAACCATCTCATCCTCTGTCGTCCCCTTCTCCTTGTGCCCTCCATCTTTCCCAACATCAGGGTCTTTTCTAGGGAGTCTTCTCTTCTCATGAGGTGGCCAAAGTACTGGAGCCTCAACTTCAGGATCTGTCCTTCTAGTGAGCACTCAGGGCTGATTTCTTCGAGAATGGATAGGTTTGATCTTCTTGCATATTGACTATATATAAAGTAATTCTCTTGAATAGGAATCAAATAAACACAAAGAAAGTATTTTATAATTACTTTATTATGAAATAGTAAGTAAACAGAAATATGAAAAATTATAAAATACTTTATTCAGTGTGCAACCAGGGCCTGTTTGGCTGAACACAAAGCTGATATTCTGGCTGGAATTTTTCCCACGGCACACCAGGCAACATCTCGCGGCACACTAGTGTGCCGCGGAACAGTGGTTGAAAAACACTGCCCTAGGCTAGTAATACATTTCTAAAGATTTTTCTCCTTTACTGTAAAGTCATGGCTCAATTAATCTCAACACTAAGCACCTTACAGTTTTAGTAATTTTATTTACACATTCTCCTTCTAACTTTACCCTTTCCATATCCTTCTTTTTCATTCTCTAAAGCACCTCATGATTTACTACCATAACTGGGGCACAACAGAATATTCTACTCATATCATATCATATCATATCATATCATATCATATCATATCATATATATCAAAGTCTGCTTTCCAAAAATGCAACTGTGCATAAAAAATACATTTTAAAAACAGGCACCCAGCAGCTTTACAAAGGTTTTGCCTCAAAATACTTCATAAGTGTCGCATATATTTAAATATTTATTCGCACATCTTAGTTTATGAATCCCAAATGTCCTTTTCCTGCCCTGCTTTTCACAAAAAGATGCTGTAAGGATGGGGACATGCTTGAAGAAATAGGATTTTATTCTACTTTTTCAACAAAGAGATGTTGGTGGCTCCCCCCCCCCCCAAGAAATCAGGATCTTGCTAGAAACTTAGCCTGTCTATGCATGAGTACCATGGCTCAAGATGTGTTCTTTATTTGCACACAAGTTAATTTGAACTGCTAAATCACAGTGTTTTAGAGGCCTTTCTTCAGATATTGCATCGCAGTGTGTGTGACGACCTTTCTCACCTCCCTCAGTTAAAAAAGAAGGGGAGTGTGTGAGGCTAAATCATGCCCACACTTCAGACTGAGAATAATGTCATAGATATTGCATGCCAAGTGCACACAATGCGCTGCATGGGGAGTTCCAAAGTGCAGTACAGGTGTTACCACACTAAAAGTTTTGACACCCTGCAAATGCTGGTGAGGGTTGCAGTCCTAACTACCTGGAGGGCACCAGATGGAGAAGGTTGGACTAGAATAACTAACCACATTCTTCTTCTTCTTCTTCTTCTTCTTTCTTCTTCAGTGCTCTAACTACATTCAGTTTTCTATTGACTCTCCTTTGTTTTTGTTTTTCCAAATGGCCCAGGAGTAGTCTCACAAACATGATAGACCCTGCCAGTTTTAATTCATATTAGTGGTGTTGACATCCTTTAGATTGCTCGCCACAGTTGCAGCCACAGCTGAGACTCCTAAATTTGGAGGCATTCCTCCCCCCTTCATTCTGGATATGAGATCCAAGGATCAGGCATAAGCTTGACTAATCCTCGCCACAAATGATCAATGCATCCATCACTCGAATCTGAATATATTCCTATGCAGACAGTAAACCTAAAATTAAACAGTATCTTTGGAAAGCTAGCACAATACTACACTGTTATTTGTCCTGCCGTTTCAGTGTAGCATTATTTTCCTGGGTGGGGAGGGAAGGAAAAGACACTAGAAAACATTCTTGCTTCCATTAAATAAAAATGTAACATTTGTTACGAAGAAACCTGTTCAGTTTCCCCACAAATGATGCCTTTCAGCTGCTGTACAATTTAGAGAAAGAAATGGGGAGAGATGGTAATTTGGACAGACATTAAACAGTCTCTGGGTATATTTCTTTTGAGGGATTTCCTTTCTCTCCCTATTAATCAGCATAGGGTTCCCACAAAGAACTGCCTCTGAAGGAATAAAAGATTCTGGGATGTTGTCTTATGAAAATAGTATGAATAAATGTCAAGGAAAGCCTACCCCTGGGTTACAGTTCTGGACTCAGTTATTATCATTTTATGATTACTTTAGGCTACACATATGATGCCCCCCCCGGACTGCTCATTGTCAAAAAGATGGGATGCTAAATTGGCAAGGTTTATCTGAAACTTTAGACCCCTGTCCAAATAGTTTCTAGAGAAGAGGACCAGACCACAGTCAAATGATGACCAGTAGATGCCATTCCTCAGCAATATTTTCGTGGGTGTCTTTGCTGATAAAAGATTTCTTTCTTGCTTAGTTTAAAAAGAATCATATAATCATAGAGTTGGAAGAGACCACAAGGGCCATCCAGTCCAACCCCCTGCCAAGCAGGAAACACCATCAAAGCATTCCTGACAGATGGCTGTAAAGCCTCTGCTTAAAGACCTCCAAAGAAGGAGACTCCACCACACTCCTTGGTAGCAAATTCCACTGCCGAACAGCTCTCACTGTCAGGAAGTTCTTCCTAATGTTTAGGTGGAATCTTCTTTCTTGTAGTTTGAATCCAAACGAAATACCCATTATGCAGATATGTCAAAAATGAAAAGGTTCTGTTAGCCCTGCTGCTTTAACCCAATTTAAAATGTCACATTAGTGTGAGAACTGGGTGATTATATCATTCAGTTCTGTGGAACAATATCCATTTCTCTTATCTATAAAACTTCCAGTGAGCTGACACCTGAGCTGGGCAAAATCAAGGGCATGAGAGGGCAGAATTAGTTAACTATTGGAGCACCACATTGCAGTCCCATTCCTCCTCTGCCTTTATGTTCTCACCTTTCTGCACCACAGAACAGTTATGTCTAGGGTGGATTTGATTTACTAAATCAAATTGATTTAAATCATGATTTAAATCATTATTCAGTAAGACTTGACTTAAATCATTTTTTTACAGAAAGACTTATTCTTGCTGGTATCATCTTAATATTTACAACCAGAGGAAGGTTTCATTTTTGGAGTAATAAATTTTCAAAGTAGTTTTTACAGTTCTATCAAAAATTACTGATTTGGTTATACTATTAGAAATACATAGACAGATAATTTTGTAATTATTCTGAGGTTTAATAAGTTAACTGTTTATATTTGGACAACTTTTCTGCTGTACTTTATTGGAAGGAGAAAAAATAATAATTTCCTTAATAACAATTTAAACAATGTATTTAACTAAAACAATAACATTATAGCATATGTGTCCATGTTTGTTAACTGATGTGGTTAAACGATTTAAAAACAAAACAAAACAAAACCTTAGACTGAGCTTTAGTACACATGAAAAACTTAAAACAAATGCTTATTTCCTGATGAATAGCCTTTGGACTATAATGTAACTTAAATAGAAAAATATATTTAGAAAGATTTTTCCTCCAAAAGCATTTTATTTTAAAATCCAATTTAAAAATATCCAATTTACATAAAAAAATCTGATTATTATTATTATTAAAAATCAATTGATTTTTATCCACCCTGGTTATGTCCCATCTTTTGAAATTCCTCTGTTGTGCCTTGTTGTGTGTGGCATTCTTGCTTTTGTTATATTTTTTAGTTTTTCAAGCAATGGTCCACTGCTCTTTGCTTCCTGCAAAGGTGGGGGACCTGCTGCCCCCCTAACTTACTGGGCTGCCACCAGCCCTAGCCAGCATGGCCAATAGGGATAATGGGAATTGTAGTCCAGGAATCTCTAGAGGACCACAGTTTCACTCCTCCTGCTTTATTGTGTTGCTGCACACACCTGTCACAATATGGGTTAGGCAGGCGTGTGACACAGCCTTAGGCAGTCCACCAGCTCCTTCTCCTGTTCAATCTCATCTAGAGCAGTGTTTTTCAACCACTGTTCCGCGGCACACTAGTGTGCCGCGAGATGTTGCCTGGTGTGCCGTGGGAAAAATTCCAGCCAGAATATCAGCTTTGTGTTCAGCCAAACAGGCCCTGGTTGCACACTGAATAAAGTATTTTATAATTTTTCATATTTCTGTTTACTTACTATTTCATAATAAAGTAATTATAAAATACTTTCTTTGTGTTTATTTGATTCCTATTCAAGAGAATTACTTTATATATAGTCAATATGCAAGAAGATCAAACCTATCCATTCTCGAAGAAATCAGCCCTGAGTGCTCACTAGAAGGACAGATCCTGAAGTTGAGGCTCCAGTACTTTGGCCACCTCATGAGAAGAGAAGACTCCCTAGAAAAGACCCTGATGTTGGGAAAGATGGAGGGCACAAGGAGAAGGGGACGACAGAGGATGAGATGGTTGGACAGTGTTCTCGAAGCTACTAACATGAGTTTGGCCAAACTGCGGGAGGCAGTGGAGGATAGGCGTGCCTGGCGTGCTCTGGTCCATGGGGTCACGAAGAGTCGGACACGACTGAACGACTGAACAACAACAACAACATAGTCAATATAGGCACAGAGTTAATTTTTTTTAACATTTTCTAATGGTGGTGTGCCTCGTGATTTTTTTCATGAAACAAGTGTGCCTTTGCCCAAAAAAGGTTGAAAAACACTGATCTAGAGCAGAGAGCTAAAGGAAGATGCTACCGTATCCAACAGTGTTGGGAGGGCCTCCGCTTCCTGCAACCAGTACCAATTAGGCTGGGTGGCAGCTAGAAGTTCGTTTGCTTTCCAGAAGAGAACCAATTTCAACTTGCCGTAACAACATGACATGCTCATTGAGCCATACTGATGTCACTACTGTCTGTATGCTTTGTTTGTCACTGAAGACAGGGTGGCCTCTTGATGGCTTAACATTGACTCAGATCCCAATAGGTGTGGCTCATGGTTGTCCCATGATTGAGGCAGACAGAAAAACTTGGGAAAGGACTAGAACAGCCAGATTTTCTGTCAAAGATTGCTATTTTTTGTAACTTTACATCCCCATATGTTATAATGGTTGCCCCCACTCTGTGAGATCCTGTGTTAGGGAAGAAGCACATTGTCCTGGAAGTGTCACAGGCATTTAAGCAGTGAATTGTTGCAAGCAGGATTGGAAATGGAATCCTTGGTCTTGCAAGTCACAATCGCCTTCCCTTTCCCCAAGGCCTAGCAACTTGATTTAGGGCACAGCAAGTAGATAGCAGATGATCCCAGGCCCAGCTGTAGGGTCTTCCCCTTGGCAGGAATGAAAAACAGAGTGTCAGGATCCTGCCTTGCTTCACTGGCAAGGAAAGAGACTCTGCCAGGGCTTGGGGCTGGCCACTGCCTTCACTTAGCTCAAGGTAAGCCATAGGGTTTTTGCAAATGTTCACTTGCGATGATGATAAAGGTTTGACTTCTGGGGTGAGCGGTAGGATGCCCTGAATCCATAATAATCTTTTAATGTTCATTCATAAATCTAAAATGTATAACTAGCAGTCACTTGCACAAATAGCTATTTGCCATAGTAATCAGCTAAGATATTAGGCGATAGCAATAAAATGATATGTTAAAATAGGATATAAGTAGGTAGAAGTGTAATTAAGGTTTTTTTTTTGGTTAAAATAAGATTATGATTAGGAGATATAGACAATGAGGTAGAGAAGTGTTAAAGAAGATGTTAAAGATGTTATAAAGTTACTACAGTATATTTGAAATGAACGCAGAAGAGAGGATGTGAGGAACTCCACTAAATAAGATTTGAATAAGTTTAGAATATGTTGATGAAATTTTTGTTTTTTGTTTTTGTAGTGTATTTGTGGTTGTTGTGTAGTTGTAGCTTGTATGTGTATTATGTATGTTTGTATTTTGAAAATTTTAATAAATTCTAGAAAAAAAAACGAAGGGAAAAAAAACAAACAGCTATTTGCCAGTGTAACACCATGTTAAGATGTGTCTTATCTCAGAAAGACCCTTTCCCTTTATTTCATTATTGTTTTAGTGCAGTGTTTGGGAGATGTTTTCAAATCTTACCCACTTCCCCTCTTTGGTGCATTAATTCGTGCCAAACACTCTCTGCTGTAAAAGATCCTTTAATACCTTTCCCACTGTTTTGACTTTGAAACGTTATTGGGGTAGTGGTGGTGAGATATTTGTTGGTCTCTGCTCCAAACTACTCCCCCCTGCCCCTTTGTATGAGATAAAATCAATTTCTGGACATTTTGTACACAGGACATTAATGAGACATGGCAGCTGGTAGGCTCTGAAAGCCTGAAAGCAAGATTGGTAGCAACATGCAACATTGCCATGAACCAGCCGGTGCTGTAAGATGAACGCTGTGCTCCATCTGACTCCAAAAGGGACAGGCAGATCTGGTCATTCAAGAGTTTGTGACATTCGTTGCCCAAGAGGTGTTCCATATTCTAAATTTAGAATCTAAATGAAGGCCAAACAGCACAGTGAAATAAGTAAAGATATTTTTTTTTTAATTATTGGCTTGAAATAATTTGGCTTTTCTTAGCTTGGACAGTCCTTTGGAATCCATTTATTTGTCTTACCAAAGCAATCTGTTATGACTCTGTTTTTGAAAAGTAATGTCCATGAGCATCTCCCTCTGTTCTGAATAAGTTGCCTTGTGCTTTAACTTGCCATCAGGGCCTGAGATTTAGTTGCTAGCTGGGAATTGCAAGAAATGTGCAGTTAGCTTTCTATGGGTGGATTTAAGGTATATTTCTGTTAACTCTTGGAGTGATAAATCTTGATTTCATTTATGTCACCAAAACGTTGAGTATTGTGAGAGTGCAATTCCTAATCCAGTAACACACCCAGGTGTAAGTGAATGGAAATTCACCAGCACAATCCTTGCATGAAATATGATGTGTGTGAAATATGGTGTGTGTGTGTGTGTGTGTGTGTGTGTGTGTGTGTGTGTGTGTGTCGTGAGAGCATTTCCTTGCTACCTAACATGTTATATGCATCTTTTACATAGTGTGCCATGTGTCTTAGGTAAGCAGAAACACTTTGCCAATAATGTACCTTGTACTTGGAAATTTCGACAAGGTCTTGGCTCATTTAATTTGCCTCTTTAAAGTTTCTTGGCATGCAGTAAATTACACAGGGCACCATTTTCAAGATGGCCAAAACATTTATGTTAATTTCCTTCCTCACTCCAGAAATAACTGGATGTTTAAAAATTGTGATCTATCTATGCAAAATAGTCTTCCCTGGAACAATTGCAATAGGAAATTTACAGTTCAATACATTCAAGGAGGAGAAAGAGATGTGTAGTTTTATTTTCGAGTCTTCCAGAAATGTTATCTAAAATCACGTATACTCTTAGAGGTATGGACCTCTGTCTGGATTGAAAACATTTACAAAGCTTTTAGGCTTAGTTGTAATGGAAAACTTTAAATAAACCAGAGAGCAGAAAAGGAGGAGAGGGAGTGATTAAACAGCTGTAAAAATGTGTAGAAATAAAACAGCAGCTGTGTAGGAAAACATGATATTTTTAATTTCTGAGGTTTTCTGAGAAAAGCTCTTATGGGAAGCGGTCATTTCTAGTTCTTAAATTAATAAGTAATATCAATGTAGCAGCAGGTTCTTCCAATCTCTTCACTGAATACCTTTAAGACAGCCGAAGGCTGGCACAGTCTTACTGGGTCACTAGTTCTCATACCAGTAGCAGGCAGCAGAAATGGGGGCAGGGAACGCAAACTGCGGCCTCCTTGGAGACATTCAGCTGCCTCTGGCCTTTCTGAGATGCAAGCCAGCTGTTCTTCCTTCTTCCATTACTAGACACACCACATGGAGACTGGCTTACACTATTTCTTAACCCTTTCTCCAAGCCCTCCTCAACAAAAACAATCTTGAAACAAAATAAAAAATAAAAAATTCTTTCCAGTAGCACCTTAGAGACCAACTAAGTTTGTTATTGGTATGAGCTTTCATGCACACGGAAGCTCATACCAATAACAAACTTAGTTGGTCTCTAAGGTGCTACTGGAAGGAATTTTTTATTTTTTATTTTGTTTCGACTACGGTAGACCAACACGGCTACCTACCTGTAACAAAAACAAGCTCATTGCTGCAGGCCTTCTTCCCACAGTCCCACGGGCTTTACGTGAAATTTACAGGGGCTTTACCCCACTAGATGACTGATAAGCAGTGGAAGGGATATGTGGAACTTCTCAACCACCCAGCAGCAATGAAATGAACCCCATCTCTTTTGCTGCCACTGCCTCCCAGACTCTACTTCCATGGAAAGTTTTTACTCACAACAGGAATAAAGGAGACTACCTTTTCCCAAGATAAGCAAACACAGAAACAATTATTAAACTAAAACAACAAAAGTTAATATGATGCAATCTGCTTAGAGAACGACACATTTTTAAATGCGTAATTTTAAAGCAAACAGGTAAGCAAAATGCAAAAAGTAAAGGGAGCTGGGCTTTCTCGTGAGAAAGGTTTTGGTAACGATATTAGGGCAATACCTTTATTAGGCAAACCAAGAGTAGGGGTTTAGGTCATTAGGTGCAAACCTATAATTTCTTTTGAATGGATATAGATTGTAAAAAAAAGTTTATTATAAGAAACTTGTAAACATGTGGATTGCCAAAAGTTTATTACAAAAAAGGACAATCAGAAAAGAAGTGCTAGTATTTTGGGACAGGAATCCACTAGAGCTGCATGCTGTTCCTTGATTTTACTTCAGATTTGCTGGTCTGTGGCTATTCTGGCTTTGAGTGATGTGTGCACTGTGGTTTTGCACAGCCACCTTCATTCTTGCTGGCTGCTCTGCTCTGCTTTCCCCGTTGAGCACTGTTGTCTCCCAGGACTCTGCATACCCAACTGGTTGGTGTGAACACCTTTTCCCGGCCGCCTCCTCCTCCTTCTCCTCCTTTTAACTGCACAGTGAGGCCAGGCAATGTACAAAGCATCTACAGCTGTGCTAGAGCTACATCATGGCCCTTGGTCAGCAGTGGGGAATCTCTGGCCTGCAGCCTTAATTCAGTCCTCCAGCCCTTTGCTTTTGGCCAGTGAGGCTGCTTTTAGCTAACCAAAAGTGTAGCCTTCACTTTTGGACCAGCCCACTTTGTGCCTCCCTTCACCTTTGCCACTGGCTTTGTCCCTTCAGAAGGTTGGCCGGGTAAGAATGCGTCTCTTGGGCTGAAAGAGGTTCCCCACCCTTGCCCCATAGAGGTTAAAGTGTGGAATTCTCATTTTCAGTCTTTCTCTACCTTAAATTTTAGATCTGTTCCAGGTATGCCTTGATTGAGGCTCTGTATGTTGTTACATAGCTCCGAAACATGGGTTGTGCTCTTTTCGTTGACTGTATCTGTTGTAGGTGCAGTGAAGAAATTTGTTTGTTTTGCATTTTAAAGTGCTCTGACCTGATTTGCCAGTCGTGGACTTAAATGTCGATCAGAATGCAGCCATCAGTCGTATCTCATACTTCTCTGAAATTGGCAGTTTAGTTTCAAAACCCCCAAACAAAACTGCACATACCCTGGGAAGATGCATGGAAATGCCTTTATAAAATGCGTATTTTAGGGGTTGCATGCCTAAGATGTATCAAAAACGAGTGTAACCGTGATTTTTTTTAAATCCGTGGAACGAGGATGGAACAGGCCTGTGATCGAGCACATGTGAAACTGATAACAGAACAGAAATAAGCTGATACACTCTTAATGTATTGTATGACTCGGTGGTCAGCCTCCAGCTGTGCAGGCTGTGCTGCTCTATTTTCTACTCCTGTGGGACCAGTATGACTGACTTACATGGTTTAATCCCAGCCTGAGTGACAGCTATTGTTAGCTTTATTGGATTTGTTGCTCACGTTATTCGGCTTCTGTCCTAAACAACAAAAGGCTTTAGGTCAGATTACACTATTACCACAAACATGATTTCTTTGTAACCCTTCCTTTCTTACAAGTATCATTTATTTTAACAGTTACAGGTAAGGTAGCCGTGTTGGTCTGCCATAGTCAAAACAAAATAAAAAATAAAAAAAATTCCTTCCAGTAGCACAACTAAGTTTGTTCTTGGTATGAGCTTTCGTGTGCATGCACACTTCTTCAGATACACTGAAACAGAAGTCACCAGACCCTATATACAGTGAGAGAGTGGGGAGGGGGGGGTCATCTCACCCCTTGCTTTTTCCTGTAAGACCAATTGCAGTCATTAACAGTCGTCAACAGGTTTTCCACACCTATCAGCCAATCATTCATTCCCACCACCTTTCTGAGTAATACCAAGAACAAACTTAGTTCGTCTCTAAGGTGCTACTGGAAGTATTTATTTTAACAATTGTGCTATGTTACTTACCAAGGCTGTCAAAACACACACACGTACAGAATATGATGCAGGGGGCAAGACGGGGGAATGGAGGTAATATTTTAGGGCTGCAATCTTGGTATGTTCCAACTCACCAGTTGAAAACTTGTGGTCCACAGCTTTCATTTTTGCCTCTTCTCCCCACCCTCCACCCTCCCAAATTGATGAGAACATTTAACAAACAATTTACATAAATCATAGATTTATTGGTGCATCACAGATCCATTGGCTTTCTTCTCTGTACTTAAATTGTACCTGAGAGGTGCTCCTTTACTCCATATTTTAACCTCAAGAGAAAGCGAATCCACATTTTCTCTGGTCAATTTTGTTCTCTTTAATAAATAAAGAACAAGCCATGCTTGCTTTTAAAAGCACTAGTTAGCATCCATCCTGATTCTACGAGGTCATGTTGTCTCCTCTTTATAACAGCCTTTTAGAATGTTTAATGGCCACTTTAAAGAAATTGCTAAATGCGGACATACAGTTTTTAAATTAGCACTTGAAGCATATGGCCTTTTGAAAGGATGCTCCTTTAAAAAAAAATCAATTTCTACCCCTTAGGGGCTTATACCCTTTATGGTGCTTCCTTTTCTGGGCAAGGGGAATGAGGAAGACGCACGGTTGTTTTGTGAAACATCTGACGATTGCTTACAATCTTTGAGACCGTAAGTCTTTGAGGCAGACACAAATTGTAGTCAAGTATTATTATTATTACCTGTTGCAGATAAATCAGAACGTGGAACTCCAGAGGGGTCGCTTGCGAGACGACATAAAGGAGTACAAATTCCGAGAAGCCCGTTTGCTGCAAGATTACACTGAGCTCGAGGAGGAGAACATCTGCCTTCAGAAGCAAGTGTCGGTCCTGAAGCAGAACCAGGTGGCCATATCTTGCTCTCTGTGTGGTTGGGTGGGTGGGCTCAGATTCAGATTCAGTTGTGCTTGTGGAAAGCTTGTAGCTCTTCTCTGATGCCGCAGATTTCAGTCCTCTGAACCCCATGACTAATAGCAGGTGAAGTTTGGGGGCAGCAGTGCTTACCTGACCCCCCAACAGCAGGATTTGCGCTGCCTAACAAGAGGGAGAGAGGCAAGGTGGCCACATTGGCTCTGCTGGTGCATTTGCTGCATCGTGCTGATCCCCCCCCTCGTGTCCCCCTCTTCCTACTAATAAGCAACGGTGAGCGTTTCCTGCTTCGCCTCCCCCCTGTTTTTTATGTCAGGCATTTTAGTGATACTTTCTGTGTCCTAGGTGGAATTTGAAGGGCTGAAACATGAAATCAAGAGGCTTGAAGAAGTTACCGAATTCCTCAACAGCCAGCTGGAAGATGCCATAAGGTTAAAAGAGATATCTGAGCGCCAGCTTGAGGAGGCCTTGGAGACCCTGAAGACCGAACGAGAGCAGAAGAACAACCTTCGGAAGGAGCTGTCTCATTATATGAACATCAATGATTCCATGTACACAAGCCATTTGAACTTTTCTCTGGATGGGCTGAAGTTCAGCGATGAGACCACGGAGCCCAATAATGATGAAATTGTGAACGGCTTTGAGCAGAACTGCCTGAGTAAAGTCAACAATGGCAATAATAAGGCATCAACGCCGAAGAAAAGCGAGAGCTTCCCTCCAGCGCCTAGTCTTGTGTCTGATCTCTTGAGCGAGTTGAATATATCTGAAATCCAGAAGTTGAAACAGCAGCTTATGCAGGTAAATTCCTTGCTAACTGTGGCTGGAATTTGATCGTTTTGTCAGCGCAGGCATTTCTTATCGCCTGATGGAATGCTTTCTCCTGTTCTGGGCACTGTACTGGGGGTTATGCTGACCTGATTGGGGTGTGTGCAGGGGAATGAAGAGGGGGGAAGCTCCGTTGTACTAGTGAAACTTCCCACGGTGCAGCTATTTAGTTGAATCTGCCCCTATATATGTGAAAATTAAGCGTTTGTCAAAAGCCATTTATGAACAAAGTGGTTCTTGATATTATTACTATCAACAGGCTCAATATCATAGCTTGTTCTGAAGCTGGTACCCATGGTACTGCTGTTAATTGAAGACTTCCTGTTTTGGTTGCTCACACCATGAAGGAAGGGTAAAGGGGTTGTGTGTACACAGGATAATAGAATTGTAGAGTTGGAAGGGACCCTAAGGGTCACCTTGTACAACTACCTGCAGTGCAGGAGGAAGGCCCGTTTATAACTAGTACTGGAGGTGCTGGAAGTTGAACCCAGGAATTTTATATACGCAAAGAATTAGCCATGTATCCTTTATGGCAGATGTTATAGTAGATGCACTTTGCTTTTTATTCATTGTAGATGGAAAGAGAAAAAATGAATTTGTTGTCTACACTCCAAGAGTTTCAAAAGCAGCTGGAGAATACCCGAGGGGCTCTGTCTGAGCAGAATGAGAAGGTAGTCAGGCTCACTGAGAACCTCAGTGCCATGAAAAAGCTCCAGGTCAGCAAGGAGCGCCAGTCAGCTCTAGACAATGAAAAGGAGCGAGATAGCCACGAAGATGGAGATTATTATGAGGTTGACATCAATGGCCCAGAGATCCTTGAATGCAAGTACAAAGTGGCTGTGGCGGAGATTAGTGACTTAAAAGATGAGCTCAAAGGCCTAAAAGCCAAATATGAAGAGTGTGAATCCAAATACGAAGAGGAGAAGAGCAGGTATGAGACCGAATCTCAAGCTCTGACCGAAAAGATTACTTCATTGGAAAAATCTAGCAGGCAAGATAGAGAGCAGGTAGTTAGACTGGAGAAGGAACTCAAGAAAGTAAGTGATGTTGCTGGAGAAACACAGGGAAGCCTCAGCGTAGCTCAGGATGAGCTGGTCTCCTTCAGCGAGGAGTTAGCCAACTTGTACCATCATGTCTGCATGTGCAACAATGAAACTCCAAACCGGGTCATGCTGGATTACTACAAAGAGGGCAAAGGAGGCCGTACCAGTCCAGAGGGCAAAGGCCGCAAATCGCCCATCCTGCTCTCTAAAGGCTTGTTGTCCATAGACTTAGGAAAATCAGAAAGTGGGAGTGGGGACAGCAGTCCTTCGCCAGTGTCGTCTCTCCCATCCCCAGTATCTGATCCCCGGAAGGAGCCCATGAACATTTACAACCTGATTGCCATAATCCGCGACCAGATCAAGCATCTGCAGCAAGCTGTTGACAGAACGACAGAGCTGTCTCGGCAGCGGGTGACCACCCAGGAACTTGGGCCAGTAGTAGATAAAGACAAAGAGGCTCTAATGGAGGAAATTCTGAAGCTGAAATCTCTGCTAAGCACCAAGAGGGAGCAGATAGCAACTCTGAGGACTGTCCTAAAGGCTAACAAACAGGTAAGTGATTCTGTAATTTTACACAGCTTACGTTGTCAACAAAAGGGATTCATTAGATAAATGTTGATATGCATCCATCCATGTAAATAATATTTTTAATTGTCTCTTCACATGTGCACAATATGCTAAGGTAGACGACTACCTTAGGGTACTCATTGGTGATTCTGTGTTCAGATCCTGGTAAAGGTTCCAAACAGGTGTGGAACTCTGATGTATTTGGATGTTCTCCATTTCTTAATTATCTATAATCCCATTAACTGTGAATATTTTCTTTCGCTGTTTTCGGTAAACTTTTAAGACCGCAGAAGTTGCTCTGGCCAACTTGAAAAGCAAGTATGAAAATGAAAAGGCCATGGTAACAGAGACAATGATGAAGCTGCGTAATGAGCTGAAGGCTTTAAAAGAAGATGCTGCTACCTTCTCTTCTCTGAGGGCCATGTTTGCTACCAGGTAAAATACACTGAAACGTCAACAAAAGTTGGTAACAGGGGGAACAAATAGAATTTGCTACAGTACCAGTGTACCCTGGGGAAATGTACCGATACAAGCTTCCTCAGTGGCCGTGTTGGGTAGTAACACCATGAACCATAGTCAGATGAATTAGCTTGTGCTCCTTCACTCCTTGAGCAGAGTAACAAACCACTGAGCTGGTAGCTTAGCTTTATATCCAAAGCAGCACTCATGGTTTCTTTTCCCCACAAAAAAGCTTCCCAGTCATGGTTGGTTTGGTAGAAACTAACTGTCAGAGCTGGTTTGAACACCACATGAAGCCAGCTGCTCCATGGTTTGTTTTCCCCACTCAAGGGAGGGAAGAGTGAAGCAGGGAGGGCAAGAGCCACAACTCAACATGGCCAATGAATATTGTGTGTGTGTGTGTGTGTGTGTGTGTGTGTGTGAGAGAGAGAGAGAGAGAGAGAGAGAGAGAGAGAAATTGCACAATAAGGATGCAAATCTATACTAGAGAGCAAGTCCCATTGAACACAATGGCGTTCACGTGCATAAGATCATGCTGCTAAATACACATTTTTCTGATTTTACACAAAAGTAAGGCCTTCAAAAATGTTAAAATGCTTAACACAATATATATAATGCCCAGCCCGCAACAAACAAACACAGGATCCCAGCAGTTGAATATGTGTCTTCTTTTACCATATGAAAGCAAGAAGGTTCTAGTCCAACACGGGCAGTAATGTGTGTGCCCATGGGATACCTAGCTTAAATAGCACTGGAAGTCATGCACAACAATTTGTAAGGTCTTTATCCAGCACCAGAAGGCACAGCGTCTCTTTTTTGAAGACTGTTTCCTAGCTGTTACGTTAGAGCTGCCTTTATGCTTACATAAAATGTATTAGGGATGCCTTCCAGCAAGGAAAAAGCAATAAATGGAAATTATGGTGTCCTGAACTAACAAATGAGGATGAGCAATGCAGAGCTACAATATAGCTGTGGTTTTAAAATATCGGAATAGTTCTGAATGCATGCCTAGGATCTGAGGGGAAGGGCGCTCAGTGGTCAAGCATCTATCTGTCTTGCAAGCAGAAGGTCCCAGGTTCAATCCCTGGCATCTCCAGATAGGGCTGGGCGAGGCTCTTGCCTGAAGTCCCGGAGGGCAGCTGCCAGTCAGTGTAGACAATACTGAGCTAGATGGACCAAAAGTCTGACTCAGTATAAGGCAGCTTCCTCTGCTCCTATGTAAGAGAAACCAGTATGAGGCTTGAACTACAGCTCAGGGTATACTGATAAAAATACAAACACATTTCAATAGTGGAATTATAAGGTGCGTAGTAACTTTCAGTGTGGAATTGCCTTAGTATCTGGATCTTCATAATGTATCTTTTGTTTGAATGAAGAAGTTTCTGAATTGCATTAAATTGTGGCCGGCAATTAACCTAGTTTACTAGCATGAAATAAATAAATAAAACCCCAAGGGGTTTTTTTGTTTTGTTTTTGAAACAATGAAAATGTCACAAAGGTGTGAGCAAACTTTCATGTTCTCCAGAACTATTCAGATGTTATGTCAAGCAAAACAGGGTCAGGGTGTGGAAGAATCTAGGCATGATCTTGTTGCCCCAAAGTCTGCAGTTAAAGCCAATTTAAAATGGAATAGGATTAGGAGTCTTGCTAGGTGAAAAGACAGATTGCAGAATGCACCCAGGACTACTGGAGCTAAGAAGCAAAAACCGGAAAGCTCAGTTGGTTAGAGCATGGTTCTGATAACAACAAGGTTGCAGGTTCAATCCCCTTATGGGACAGCTGTGTATTCTTGCATTGCAAGGGGTTGGACTAGATGTTCCTCAGGGTCCCTTCCAGCTCTACAACTCTTGATTCTATCATTCTCCATTGCTGAAAATGTAAAATCTCATACTTTATTTGGTTCTGTCTCCAGCCTTAAGGAAAAAAAAAACACTCAGGCCTTTGTGAAGCAGAGAGCAGAAGAGAAGGGAAAGATTGTGTTCTTTTATATTAGAAATGCTGGAGATTTATTTGAGGTGCCTAACCGTATATAGAGTCAACAGATGCTGACTTGGTAATATTACCTATTGGTTGAAGGATATGTAACTCCTCAAATTACTGTGTGTGTTTGGGGGTTCGCTTGCTAAAAGCACACGTCAACATCAAAATCTCGTGCTCTCTATGAAAACCTTGCATCTCATAGCCTTTGGGACACAGCAGTCTTGGAACTGATCAATCTTGATTACTTCTGTAAGTCATGGAAGCCATATGCTTCCATAATTGGTAGAACATGTAAGCCGGAAACTTGTGGATCTCAGTTACAGCAACCTTCCCAAGCTGAAAGATCTATTTTGCCCCTTAAGAGCCCCTAGAAGCTGCTGCAGCTGAGATCAGTATGCTCTCTTGACATGTAAGTGCCTGCTATCTGTATGAGTAGCCTGTCCTTGTGAGTCCAAAGAATGTGTCTGAAAGTTAATATGTGAGCCAACTCTCGGATGCTGGTAGCAAAAAAAGCCGTGCTGCTTTAAAAGTGCTTTCTCATTGCAGGTGTGATGAGTACGTCACCCAGCTGGACGAAATGCAACGCCAGCTTGCCGCTGCCGAAGACGAAAAGAAGACGCTGAACTCCTTGCTCCGTATGGCCATCCAGCAAAAGCTGGCTTTGACCCAGCGCCTTGAGCATCTTGAGCTGGACCATGAGCAGTCCAAAAGGGTGCGCACAAAATCTGCTTCCAAAGCCAAGAGTAGTAGCCCCAGTGTAAGTCACATACGGTCGTGCGGAGACAGATCCGAAGGATCTGTGCTTAATAACCAGGTGTTTTGCAGTGAGAAGTATAAAATCTATTGCGATTAAGAAGGCAAAAAGAAAGAGAGAGAGAGGCCGTAAATATGCATCTGATGTTTGTGCTGTTTGAATGTCAGCATAAATCCCCACTATATTAATGTTGCGGTGGTGCATGGCTTTGTACTAGTATGTTGTTAAACCATGTAATACAGGTTGTATTATAGTGGTCTTAACTGTAACTGATTCACAAGCATGGGGAGGGGGAATGCTGTTAACAAGCTAATGATGGAAAAGCACTTGGCTGTTTCCAGAAGGAGCGACTTTGGTTTTGCTGTTTATGGGTAAGTGTTAAAAGGTGCAGGCCAGGTGTACGACGCCTGGCGTTACTAACTGTAGCTTGTCTAGCGCAGATGCGATCCTTTCCCCTGGGTTCTAAGCCGTTCTTCAAGCAATGGAGATAATTTCACTGGCAAGAGCCATCTCCTTGTTTAATACGCCTGCGAAGTGGTGAAATGCAGCGCTTAAAAATTAGGTGTGTAATGTTGGGTGTTAAGAAATCTGTGTTTTGAACCAGAAACAAATCTAAATTAAATCTGCTATAGCAGGTAGTTGCTTTCATTATTACCACTTAGCAAAAGCCAAAAAAAAAAAGAGCTTTCTTATAAGCTGTTAAGAGCTAGGACAACCTAGTAGGAAGGATACCTTCTGAAATTCCTGGGTTTCCTCCCTCGCTTCACTTCAGAGGGTTAACCTGTTGAAAATTGCACAATTAAAAAAAGAGAAAGAGAGAGGAGATAATGCAATATTGCCTGTTCTGGAACACAACTTTACACTAAAAGAAAGCAAAATTGGGATCTCAGTGTTTCAGAACAGTTATGTTGTGGGACAATAGCATATACTACAAAGATTTCTGTAGTATCATGTTGTTGTTGTTGCTTCTGGCAGTGTAATTTGCCAGGAAGAAGGTGCATTACATATTGGGCACCGTCCAGCCAAAGTTAGCCTAACTTTAAATCTCCTTGATTTTCAATGAGAAAGTTAAACAAGTGCTTAACTCTCTCTTCTGTTTCAACCAATGGGATTTTAAAGTACGTAAGGTCATGCTCATTATTACTATATCTGCACAGTATACGTGTACAGAATTAATAGGAGTGTGTTCTAGTATTGTCAAGTTGCAATGCATTTCTCCTTAACTGTCAGTATTAAGGCTTAATAGGATAGTATTACAGAGCTCTGTCTTTTGTTCAAGCAAAAAAAAAAAAGATGAAATAAAATTGCATTTTTAATGCAAGCACACATTTCACAGGGCTCTACATTCTAGGCACAGGAAATTAAAAAAATAACCAGTTTATTGCGTAATTATGAAGTAGGTTAGTAAATGCATATTCATCTATAAAAAAGATGATTTGTCCATTATTGAACTTTTAAGGGGCCTTTTTAGCCACTTAATTTCAATAAGTTTGATAAATTTTTTTTTAAGTGTACTTCATAATTGGTGCCTATAGAAATTGTAATGATACAAGGCTGGGAGTGGGGAATGATGCTTTTTAAATTGTGATAAATTTAAGGAGCACAACAAGGCACATTTTTGTAAAGAAAAAGAAACAAAACAATTCAAAAGTGCCTAGCCTCAAACTTTATTTTAATGTAAAGCCCTGTTCATTTTGTACTCTTTTTCAAATAACTTTGTATGCTTAGAATACTACTGAGAAGTAATGCAGGACGGCACAGCTGTGTCTGCTGACCATAGTAATATTCCCCTCCTCCCAAAGCCATGTGATAACAGTGATCTTGGTGTTGTTACTGCCTCATCTTACATTATTCTTTTTAGATGATTAGCAGCTTGCTTCCTCTGTATTACCGCTCTGCCTATAAAGTAGTTAGGAGATATAGCAGTGTTACTGTAAGGTAATAAATAGGGGGAGTGTTCCCTGTTTTCCTGGCAGAAGGAAGCAGAGTGGTGCTTGAGAGATTAGGAACAAAAACAAATTGCAAAAAATTGCAAGGAGGAAAAAAATAAACAGGATCTGGCAGCTAGAAATCACACAATCGACATTATATCTGCCGATGTATAAACAGTTCTGAATGATCCAGTTTTAATGTATTGCTGAAGAATCAGCAAACACAATATTAAAAGTAAAATTGGTGTCAGAACAGCAAGCCTCATACACCTCACTTTATTACTACATTTGCAGAAAACACAGCCTATTCTCCTGATTTTGAGCTTTAATAGCAGGCTTTGATATTTTTAGAAGCAGAACACCTTTTAGCAAATGTTCAATCCTGCTTTTCTCCTCTTTGATGCACAATAATCCAAAAGGCCTTTTGAACCCACCCCTTTTGAAACAAAATGCCTTGGGAATAGCTAGGCATTTAGAATACTGAACTATTTTGCTCCATTAGTAGCAGTGGTTGCTATTGCTTTCGCATTGATGGGGAGCTGATAATACCCTTTCTAAATATATCCTTTTCTCTGGTGGTGCTTTTAAACACAAGAATACTCAGGTGGGGGTGGGGGTGGGGAGAAAAGGAAGTTTTATGGAATCAATAGCATTGGCAAGTTTTCAAGTTAACTGAAATGAAATAGGGAAGTCTCAGTGTTGTGAGATGGTGACAGTGTCTATCAGTGTCTGTTCATATTGCTCAAGACAGCATATTTACAGTTTTCAGCTGGCTTACTAACAGTTTCCATGGTGATCTCTACAGCTGTTTTATGACCACAAAGGCTTTGCACCCTCTTTACATCTGGAGTATTCAGAGTAGCTGTGCCTAGCTAGCAGGCTTGTGTTCCTGAGCAGTCCAGGTGCACTCTGACATTTGTCAGTTTCCTGTGCCTGGATTGGTTTTAAACTTGCTAGGAAGAGAAACTCTGAATAATCCCCAGGTGATTTTCTTCTTGTTGTGTGTAAGCTTTGGTAAAAGATGTTTGGGACAGGCTTGCACCTGTTGTGCTACTGGCTTCCTCAGACTAACTACTGCTAAATCAGTGTCTTGGGTTTTTGTTTCTGTTTTTAAAAAAATGCTTTTATTTTTTTGCTCTTGTTGAGTTGGGATACAGCATGGAAAACATACTAAGCCATCAGCTACCTCTACAAAGCAGGACTTTTCTCCTGGATGGCTTCCTGTTCTGTTCATTGGCTGGCATGATACACTGACTGAGCTGCATGTTTCCGGAGGGGCTGCGCTATGCTTCATTGATTAAGTTCTCTCGCGTACTCACCGCTGCCTACTTACTGCTTGAGTAGCATATTGATTTCAGGACTTGTAAGGAACTTTTCTTCCTGCACAGCTTTTGCTAACAGTGTGCACCAGAGCATTGTTTCAGATGCTTGAAAAGCACACGTGAGCTGCATCGACTGCTTTACCTTAGAAGACTAACAGGTTCCCCTCGGCTGACTAATGTGCGATGGAGCTCTTGCAGCACACCCCTGTGTGTATTTTGAAGTTTTCCGTTCTTGAATTGAAGAATAATGACCAGGGTTTTTTCTTTTCTTTTTTTCATTTCTAATGTTTTTTTTGTGTTCTTTTTCTTTCCCCCCACTTTCCACTTTCCAGCTGTAGAGTAGCTCCCGGAGAAGCCTATTGCAACTGTGCAACTTCGTATCTTAGCCTGTGTCGTTGTGGTTAGACGTGGTGGTAGCCTGTTGCACAAAGAATGGAAACCATTGACCATGAACCTCTCTTCCCTCCCACCCCCCCTAAAAAAGGCAAAAACCACATAATTTTTAATATGCAACATGCATTGTTGGGTATTCTTCCCCCTCGCTTTCAGCCATCTTTTTTTTTTTTTTTCCTTTTTGGCATATTATGTCTGGATACAAACAAACAAGGCTTTATCCTTTTTAAGTGCTGCTGCAGGAAGAAAACTTACAAATGCTGAAGAAACCTACTTCATCATCTGATAATTGCCATGGTAGCTTATTATGGCCTATTAGAAAGGTTCACATGGGTATTATTATTTTTTTGTAACTTTCATTATAGAGCATTAATGTAAAACAACAACAACCAACAATGGTCTGATTGTTTAAACCTGTGCACTTTTAATATTTTGCTATTTACTTTAACGTCTTTTTATTCTTTTTTAATAGAAGAGTTTATATGAAAGGGGGGGAAGTCCAGTGACTTAATGCGCATAGTCTCTCTCCATTTTGGACTTGTGCTTGCTGTTTTCCCATCCGCATGTGGCAGAGTTTTATATGATATTGTTTTGCTCTACACTGTGTTTAGTAAAGAACTTCCAACACAAGCCAGGAGTTCTGCTAAACTGTATATGTGCTGTGCATCAGCAGCTTTTCTTTTTCTTTCTTTCTTTCTTTCTTTCTTTCTTTCTTTCTTTCTTATAAAATGTTAAGCTTTATCTGTTTTAAATTACTGATTTTTAACTGCCATGTTAATTGAGAAATCCAGGGTATTCAAATTCTGGGGTTTTTTTCATATTGTATTATTATTCTTAGGAATAGTTCAATGTAACAAGAAGAAAACTTGACTTTGCTCTGGTTAAAACAGTTATAGGCACTTGAAAAGAAATATTAGTGTTACCTATAAATTCCAGAATGTCTGGGTTTTAGGAAAATCTTAATGGTGTATGATTGGTTAACAGAATTTTATACAACTTATACCACTTAAATTCCAAATTGGAATTGTTTTTGTTACTACTTTGTTTTATTGTGCCAAATTGTGGTACATTTTAGAAAGACAAATTCTAAAGTTGTCAGTGCTAGGGTGTTCTATTTTGACGCCTTTTTGTGATTTAATTGTTGCCAGTAGTGCCTTTCATAATTTTAAAGGGAGAAGCCTAGGCTAGCTTAGTCTGTCCGAAAAGAAAGGAACCACGGCTTTGGAACCTAGTCACGATGTGGAGCAATAAGTGCAAAGCAAACTCCCCTGCCGCACTTTTTTTTTTTTAAATGGGTAGACCTACTATAGAGATGATATATGCGCAAATTGTAAAAAATTCTGTTAGTCAATGATACTTCATCATGCAAATTCAGGGGCATAGAAGAAAAGAACAAGCAGACAACTATTAAAAGAAGAAGAAGAAAAGAAACACCCCAAAATATACTTTGCAAACCAAACGAACTTTATTGAACAAAATAAGAAGCAAGATGTATTAACACATTTGTGGTTGCAGTACAGAGGTTGTTTTGGGAATATTGGTGTTCTGGTAGTTTGTATGGTGGTGGATCAGTTAACCATAGTATTGTTTGCAAATGTGGAGAAGAAGAAGAACAAGAACAATGCATTTAATATTTTTTTTCCTCTTGCATGTTGTATCTAATCCATGGTGATTTCAGGAAACAGAAACTGAGATGTGCATCAACAAAGATGGACCTCATGGTGCTATTTGTTGAGGGTAACTTTGAATGATCAAATTTGGTACTTTTCAAGGAAGGAGAAACCACCTTCCTTTTAAAAGAAACGAAAAGAAAAAAAAGAGTAGAAATTGTAATAATAAATGACGTGGGAAAAAGATTTCTGTTTGCTGGAAGAAACTTTATTATTCCTAGAGGTGGGGACATATATTTTCATCTTTTTTTTGGTTACAGTATTGATTCATAAGTGGTATGATTACATTTTAAAATTACATCTCTATGTGGGTATTTATTTGAAATGTCAAAGTACTGTATTATGTTTTTACGTGCATTATCTTTTAGTGGTGGATTGGTCTTCGTTTCATTGTCATATGCATGTACTCTTGCCAAGTAACCTTTACACAGACTTGGGGGGGAAGCGGGGAAGGGAAGCTAATATAATTGCTTAAAAGCAAGACGTGAAACTTGATTAAGGTACAGCTCTTGTGTTAATTTGATAATTTTAGGAGGTGTAGAAGACAAAAACAAATTAATTCCAAATTAATCCAAAAAGAGTGCATGTTGTGTAGGAAAGCAATCTACCTGTGTAAAGGTAGTCATATTGGCAGTATCAATAAAGGAGAAAGAAAGAGTTTCTGGCTGGTTTGTTTTTGAATTGCACCACTTTTGTTTGCTGAAGTATTTCTAGACCTCTTCACACTATTAAAGTACAAAGTCTTGACACATGTAGGCATGAGTCAGCCAAAGTTAATCACTTTTAAATCCCTTTCATTTCAATGGGAGAGGTGGAAACGTGTGTATATAACACTCCCATTGAAATTAATGAGACTTAGAATGGCTTCTGTCCTGCTTTTAGATGTACATCCAGGACTGGCACAAGACATTTTGAGGCCTGAATCAAAGGACAAGATGGTGCCCTCCTACAAGGCACATACAGAAGGCAATTGGACGGACCGTTGAACTTTGCTCCAGTACTGGTGAAAGGCCAGTGTCTTCCACTGCACTTGAGGGTAGCAGGCTAGCATAGTGGGTACAACACAGGCCACATGGCACTCAGAGCTCTGGCCACTCCCCGCACCTCATCATCTGCCGCCTGAGGCAGCTAGCTCACTCTGCCTCATCATAGGGCGAGCTCTGTGCACACCAATGATTCTTGAAGTGGGCTCATGCTGCTCTTGGGATCTTTAATGAAGATGATTGCATGCTACCGACAGAACGGCATTTCCTTCAAATACCTTGCTCAGCAGTGATCGAACAAGTGTACTTGCTCTGGAGAGCCAGCAACAGCCACACCTGTTGAAAGGGGAGGAGCTTGAAACTCTTCAGAACATGTCAAATTTTGTTTACTCAAAGCAGGATATGCTTGTTGGCTGGTATCCATTTATTCAACCGAGATTATTCACAGCCAAATGATAGGCAATACTTGCATGAGATACAGTAATTGGTTCCAGGAATCAACTAGGTAATTAGAGTCTCCTGTCTGTGGGTGGCACATGTTTGGATTATCTGTGGCTGGCACTTCTGAGGTGTTCCCTGCTACCACAATGAAACTCTCATTACTCAGAGCAAAAGCAAACCACACACACAGTTTTGGAGCATACAGAAAGTATCAGCTGAACCAAGCTTCTTGATAACAGATCTTTATTGTTGATCCAATATAACCTGTATTAAAAAAAAACCGAGCCTTTATGCTTTTGGATATGAATCAAAAAAGGTTGTATGAATTTATTCCAGCAGCCGGGATAGCAAATCTAAATCAATGTACTTGTTAATAAAAAAGTTCATTAGGAGAAACATTTAGCCCACGTCAAAAACAATACCTATTTATCTTGGCACACATTTTCTCTCTCCTTTTCTTATGTTGAATTGGGTGCTTCAGGTTTACATGAAGCAAAAGGAAGGGTGTCATCAGTAATAACACTATTAAGGGCTTGATTTTAGATGCAGGTCTGATTATTGTTGTTAAACAAGGACTTACAAGCTTGCATCTTTGCAAAGGGTAGAACTTCAGCCTGACAGATGTTGCTCTGCTTAATCTCAGGGCGAGGAACCTTCTATTAACCTAACGCTTACTCCCACCTGTCATGAACAATCAACAATTTAATGCTGAGTGCTTGTTGCCTGCCTATAGCGAGGCTCTTCACAGACAAAAAAATAATCGAATTATAGTGTAGACATTTGTTATGAGAGCAAGACTTGAGTTTAAAAGAACTAAGTGACTGATCTGTTGAGCTGCTGAATTCCATCACTGTTTTGTTAACTTCAGGGAATGCTGGAATTATTTGCCTTCCTGGCATGCCACATTGTGGAAGAATATGGATTTTCTGTAGCCCACGTTCCTGACTCTGAAAGGGAGATGGCAGCAGTGGTGCATTCTCTTGCCTAGGAGGATGTGAAAAGTGAATTCATTTCGGCAGTAAGTGCAACACTACCTAGATATAAAGGAACCAGCACTCATGGGCAACATTTCTACCCAGAAACAATGCACCCAGCTACCATGACATCACAAAAGTGATAAAAGCCGTAGGTTGGGCTGTGCCACAAAGTTCTAGTTGAGGACATCCTTTGAACATACTGGGCAACCTTCATTGCTTTGTATCTACAATCTGCAACCAGCCCTGTACTATTTCCTTAGTACATTTACACATAATATTAGGCATAGATGATATTAAATTAGATGCACAGTTAATATTAGAACTACTTAGTGTGGAGGGTGGGGAACAATCTGAAGCTGGCAAAGAATGCAGAGAGTCTCAGCCTCCCTTCCACTTGTGCAGCCTTTCAACACTCATTTTCAATTATCTCCAAATATGGAATACCATTTCTTTCTGAAGTGAGTGATAGACAGGTGAGAGGGCAGTTCTTCAGAGCAGCAAACCAAGCTGACAGCTCCATCACTGAAGGAGGAAACCAATAAAAAGGAGAAAGAAGACTCATCAAGTGGAAGACAGCCACCTTTGTGTGTTCATTTATGTCACAAACATTTTCACTGTATTGTTTATAATAAGCTGCTTTTAAGCCTCGTGAGATAAGTGGAGTAAAAATAGGCAGTATGACGCCATGTTTTGCAGCCACACTGTCTTTTTTATTGCCTTTTCTTAGATAGGCTGTGACTACATTGTCCTTGAAGGATAGTTCTCAACCCATCCAGCACAGATAGCGGAACTAGCAATCTGCAATTAAGACAGTAATCCTTATTTTCAAGTAAATATGGTGGAATTGGGCTATACAGCACTATAATCAGACTGCCACCATAATCCTTTCCAGTGCCAAATGTAGTGGTCCAGTGGAGATAGACTTTAAAAATGTGTTAAAAGGCAGGGGCAAAATGAACTGACAGACAAAGATCCATCCTTTGGGATGTTTTAAAACTGCCACACTATTTGAGTGTGATTTCCCCCTGCTCTTGTTTCCATCTGAAATCTCTGCACTCCATTTCCTTTTACTTCTATAATTCCACAGAAATCCCTATTACTAGGGTATTTTATCTGGCATTGTAGAGTGCTTCACATTTTGCTATCTGGGGTTCTCACAACAACCATATAAAGAAGATCATAATTTTGGAGATATTGCAGATTGGGGAGTGGGGGTGGGCTTTCTAAAAACAGGGTCTGTGGCTTTGGAGTCTGGCTTGCAAAAATAAAGCTACCCAGTGCTATCTTTTTTAAACAGAAAAAGGTGCTGGAACTCACCCTTGAATGGCAATGGTGCCCACTTGAGAAGTGCCAGAACTGAGTTCTGGAGATTTCCATCTAAAAAGCCCTGAAGCCACATAAAACGATTGTTTCAGCTGGGTTGCAGGTTGAGAGTCCGTGGCTTGGAGACAGAGCACATGCCTTGCATTGCAATGGTGTTGGGTTCACGTTCTGTCATCTCCAGCTAAAGCAGTAGTGGGAGAACCTCAGGCCTGGGGCTGGATGGAGCCTGAGCAGGCCCCTCTGGCCCTCAGGGCTAGCCATGTTGTGTACCTCCCAGACCACAACCCTTCCTGGCGCTGCTCTATGCCTTATCCACTGCTTTTACCTGGCCCTTGAACTAAGCTAATGCCTCTTGTTTACCTGGGTAGAAGAAGACATAGCTAGCTGGACTGTAGCCTGCTGTACAATAGTAAGAGCTACATCCCTGCTTACCTTTGCCTTTGGTTCCTGCTCACTGTTGACATGTGGTGCACATGGCTTGTAGTTCCCCAGGAGAAATGTGTCCCGTCGCTGAAAGTCAGAAGACCCCAGGTTGCAGAGCTGGAAAAGAGCCAAGTCAGAGCCACTGCCAGTAGAAAATACAAAATGCGATAAACAAATGATATGGTTGTTAAGACATCACCCAAGGTTATTTGTTTTGTTTTTAAATCATATTGACAGATATGCTTATTCATGAGAGAGATTAATTGCTTTGTTCTCTCCTCAAAAGAAAAGGGCACCTCAGGTTGTATAAAACTCATAAACAGGAAAACAAAACCTTCACAACTAAATCTTCAAAAATAATTTTGCATGCGCATGTATGTCCTCCATACTGCACAGAGTGCATTATTACCCCTCATATGTCCTTGTGTCATAAACCTACCAGCACTAGCATTGCAACAATTCAGGCATTGCTAGCAGTTTATTCCTGTTAGCCTAGACAAGTGTCATTATCACCTTCCGCAAATTTATTGGCTATTCTGGGCAGTTTGACAGAACCACTTCCTGACATCTCCCCTTTCTGCAACTGCTCTTTATCACAACCAATGACAGCTTGGCTGTCTATACAGGGAATGTGATACCTGGAGCCTCTTTCTCTTCTAGGTTTTCCTTCCTGTGTATCTTGTTTGCTTCTTACTCAGATGTCACATCTGGCTTGCTTTTTCTAAGATATTTTTAGGTGAAAAGTGGAGCGAGTCTCTCTGTGAATGAATTACACGTTTTTCATTTTATACAGGGGGCCCATTTTAAACATGGGAGTCAGCTTCCTCTGTTTGATACAGTATCGGCTATGGATGTTAAAAAATTAAATTCCCTGTTGATTGACTTTTTGTTAAAACCATGTATATACCACTTTTCATTTTAAAAAGTACAAAGGCAGTTCAAAAACAAAGCAACAACAAAATAATATAAGAAGAAAAAATGGCTCAGTAAAACTAAGTTTAGTAGTGAAGCTCACACCATTGTTTCCCAGCCTAGACTTACATTTGAGTATGTTCCTGGGAATAAAAGGTATTATTATTATTATTATTATTATTATTATTATTATTATTTTAAATTTTGTATACTGCCCTTCATCTGAAGATCTATTCACAAAATAGATAATAAAACAAGAACAAACCAATAACCCCCATCCCACAAACACATTTAAAAGGGCATAGAATATTGATCAGCTAAAGTCCTGATTAAAGAGAAACATTTTCACTTGGCAGCTAAAGAGATGTAATGAAGGTCCCTGATGAACCTCTCTGTGGAGAGAAATCTACAAATGGGAAACCACCACAGAAAAGGCCCATTCTCATGTTGCCACCCGCAGGACCTCAGAGGAGGGTCCAGGTCGGTTCATATGGGAAGAAGTGGTCCTTGAGGAACTGTGGTCCTGAGCCATTTAAGGGTTTATAGGTCAAAAGCCGCGCTCTTAATTGAGCCCGGAAACTAATTGACAGCCTGTAGTATGCTCATACCGCCTTGCCCTGATGAACAACCTGGCCACTTAATTCTGCACCAGCCAAAGTTTCTGAATCCTCTTCAGAGGCTGCCCAATGTATAACATGTTGCTGTAATCTAACCTAGAGGTTACCAGAGCATAGCTGACAGAAGTTAAACTATACCTGTCCAGTTACAGGTAGGTAGCCGTGTTGGTCTGCCATAGTCAAAACAAAATAAAATAAAAAATTCCTTCCAGTAGCACCTTAGAGACCAACTAAGTTTGTTCTTGGTATGAGCTTTCGTGTGCATGCACACTTCTTCAGTATATGGTGTAGCTGGGCCACCAGCTGAAACTGATGGAAGGCACTCTGCGCCACCAAGGCCACCTGAGCCTCAAGCAACAGCAGAGGATCCAGAAGTGCCCTCGAGCTATGTACCCACTCCTTCAGAGCGAGTGGAACCCCTCAAGAGCAAGCAACCTGCCACCCATTCAGTCTAGGGAACCACCCACTGACAGTACCTCAATCTTACCTGGATTGATCTTCAGTTTGTTCCCTCTCATCCAGTACATTACCGAGGCAAGACAACAGTCCAGCACATCCACTGCCACACCTGCAGATGATAAGGAGAAGTAGATATGCTCTTATCAAACTTTGAACTATTTTTATTTCTTTTTTTTTTTTTAAATTTATATATCCTTCCTCATGGAAAATTCCAGGTGGTTTACAACAATTAAATGTACAAGAACACACCCACCCCACCAGAAAATCCACAGCAGCAAAATTAAAATACTGTGAGCTAGGTAATAACAGCAGCGAATGTTTAGAAAATATAGAACACTGCAATATTCACCATGTCTGCTCAGAAGTTAGTCAGATTGCAGCCCAGTTCTTCAGCAAGCACCTAAAACCATTCAGTGTTTGTGCTTGCCTAACATCTAGTGCAAGTAGGGAATCTGAATGCAATTATAAATAGACTTATTGGGATGTGTGCTTTTCTGCTCACTGCCCTTGGACAATTATTCTCAAGTAACTTTTCTCTACTTTACTCTGTCTTTTACAAAGCATACTGTACATGGATGATGAATATTTGGCCCTTGAATCCAGGATTGTTGTGATGTAGCAGGGGGGATTTAGCAGGGGGATCTTTTTCTGTTTCTAAATGCATTTATTTATTCTAAAGATCTAGAGCAGCTACCGATTAAATGACCATATACAATAAAAACAGGAAAAAATACATGAGCTCCATATACCCAACTTTTAAGTTGTGTGGAAGTGATCTCTCAATGTTAGGCTTCAAAAGCTTGAGCTTCAAAAACCTTGGGCTAGTCACACTTCTTGGAAGTCTCTCAGCCCCACTCAGCTCACAGAGTGTTTGTTGTGGGGGGCAGGGAGGAAGGGAAAGGAGATTGTTAGCTACTTTGAGACTCCTTCAGGTAGTGATAAAGCGGGATATCAAATCCAAACTCTTCTCTTCTTGAGTAATGAGCCACACTTGGACCTGGTGTCTAATTATCAACAGAAAAGGTGACAACAGGGCAGAAGTGCCGCAGCTGAGAGCAGTTGCTCACAAGTCCCTGAGTAACAAGCGACTTCACCCACAGACCTTAACTCCTTGGTAGGAACACATGAACCCAACAGAACAGGAACTAGAACATCAATAGTAGCACCATGTGGCTGAGGGAGAAGAACAGGACCGAGAGTTGAGAACAACACACAGAACACTTGCCATGGAAGAAAGGTTATCAAGGAACACACCTCCCTGTATCAGGGGGCAAAGAACAAAAATAATATTTGAATTATGTGCCAGCCAATAGTGTGGTACCAATCTGGAAGGAGGCATAATACAGAATTTAGTTGCAAATGAGGGGGATCACTCAGGACCAAGGAAGGAGACACAGAAGGGCCAAAATGCAACAACTGACCTCAGCAGCACACAGTACCTTGAGTGCTGGTGTTGCTAATGCAAGTAAGTAATAACACTTTTACTTAGCAGGACTTCAGGACCTGGTTTGTCATTTTTCTCCACTGCAGCCCTACCTGTATTGAGAAAAGCTGCCCTGGTTAGGTTTCGGCCTCCTCCTGAATAGGATTACTATTGGAAAGAAGGTGGCAAACAGCTACTTAGCTGTGGATGGCTCTCTTCCATGCAGAAACTGCTAGGTACTTTTTAATAATGAGAAACTCAAGGAAACATTCCTATGCAATGAATTGAAGAATTAAAAATAATTAGAAGACATGCTACAAAGGGACCACTAGATGGCAGTACTGCACGAAATTGTCTTGCAACAATCAATGCAAGTAGATGGAGATGTCAAGCAGCTGTATTAGTTGGCACAAACCTTAAATTCCCTTCTATTTGGGGCACTTGACTCCTCACTGCACCCTCATCCTTCACTGTGTCTCAGAAGAAATGTTTCGTTTGAAAAAAAAAAAAGTTGTTATTTGCGTATGGTTTTTTTCAATAGGACAATGCAATCTTCTGAGATGCACATCTTTCTTTAACTGGTAGTACCTGGAATTTTGGTTTTTAAAGGGTGGGGCATTTTTTCCAAGCACGGACCCTTGCATGCATCTTAACAAATATATGTTGGTTCCACAATGTATTATTGAAGTTCTGGGCCACAGCTCTTCATGTGTGTTTTTTTTTCCAATTTAAACTTGCTTTTGTGTAATGTTCACTAGGTGTTAGCCAGCGGAATTCTCTGGAGAAGAGAGGACCCTCTGAATTAGACTGGTGTGTGTTCGTGTGTGTGTCTTGGAGAGGTGCTAGGGGGAAGAGAAGGAGGAGAAGTCTTGCTGCATAAGCAGAAATCCATTTAGGTGATATTGGATATTATTCCCCACTGTGTTTAGGGTGTACAATCCAAGGAAGAAAGTATGTATTTTCTGTGGCCTACAGTAGTCACCCTGCTTCTGTGAGTTGCTATAAATATTGGCAAGCTAACAAATGCTGTATCTGGCATCGTTTGTGCCTTTCTTAAATTATATAAAATCTCTGGATATCATGCATGTGTGCTGCTTGCCTCCTGGGCGTAGAAAATCAGCTGATGAACTAGTGCTGGACTTCAAAGCTTCTGCTTTCCAGTTGTGAGCCCACAAAGGAAATCTGCCCAACTTTTATTATTTTATTTAAATATTTTAATCCGACAGCAAAGAAACAGAAGGCCTGTAAAAAGTTCTTCATTGCTACAGTGTGGGATAGGTTCGCCTCATAAATCCTTTATTCCTTGTATACAATATTTAAGGGAGGGATCATCAACTGGAGGTCCCAGGCCAAATCTGACCATTTGAGAAGCTTTGCCTCCTTCTCTGTTACCTAGAGGTAAAGAAAAGAAATTGGAAGCTATACTAACAGAACTCGATGCAAGTCTATGAACTCTGTCCTCCTCCCATAGTAGCCATCCAGAAAAACACTGAAACCTGAACATTTTTTGCTAGAGTGTAAAGAAGCTGAAGCTAAAGGACCCCTGGATGGTTAAGTCCAGTCAAAGGCGACTATGGGGTTGTGGCGCTCATCTCGCTCTATAAGCCGAGGGAGACGGTGTTTGTCCGCAGTCAGCTTTCAATGTTATGTGGCCAGCATGACTAAACTGCTTCTGGCGCAACAGAACACCGTGATGGAAACCAGAGCGCGCGGAAATGCTATTTACCTTCCCGCTGCAGTGGTACCTATTTATCTACTCACACTGGTGTCATTTCGAGCTGCTAGGTTGGCAGGAGGTGGGACAGAGCAATGGGAGCTCACTCTGTTGCGGGGATTCAAACTGCCGACCTTCCAATTGGCAAGCACCAAAGGCTCAGTCAGAATGCTTAGGGTTGTACTTACTGTTATTTCAGCAAGGAGGGATGGTTATCAACATGAAATTATCATAATGTGTGAGCTAGTGGTGTGAGTAACGGCAAGGATGAGGAGACCTCATCTGTATTTTCCTCCTCTTGATCTCAGTAGTTCAGCAGGAAGGCATCACCAGCTGCCATCTATATTGGTCATCACTCTAATCTAAATTATATTTGTGTGACCACCTGCCTTTGGCCTTGAAGCAGCCAATTGTTTGGCTCGCACTGTCGCTCTGAAGAGCAGAGGCAGCAGATGGGATGGATTGAAGATGATCAAATATTTGCTTTGATGGTAAATAAGTGGGTGGAGGAGACAACAAGGACTGCATATACAAGAATGGCTAGCATTGTCCAGGTGTGCTTAAACAAATAAATGTCAAAGTGGTTTGTTAACAACAGAAGTGCAGTAAACTAGAGTATTTTCATGACAAAGAGGTCTCTCACGCCATTTTTGAGAAAGCATATCTTAGAGAATGCATTGTCCTGTATCCATCTGCCCATATATTAACATCAGAGGAAGATAACTTTCCTGGTGGTTGCTGGAGAGGTGTGTAGTAGAGGACAACAACAATTTCTCCATGCATGCCTCTAAAGAGAGGGAATTCTAGAGTTAGGGAGCAATCTCACACCCCAACAGCATGTGCAAGACTTGCCAGCAAGACTGCAAGCTGCTCAGAGTAGCAGGGAAAGTTCCCCTCCTCTGGGGAGGCTTGAACAGCACTTGTTTGAGGCCTTCGGGAGCCCTGAAAAGCACTCCCTGTATGTTCTTTATTGTATAGTCATACATTACTCTTAAGCATAGATGTGCGCATGAGGTGTGTCAGCCACACACTAATGCTCAGGGAGACCCTAATTTTTTTTTAAGGGGGAGTGGGGATCAAGGGAAGCAGGAGGGTTGCAGGAAGAATAAAAAGGCTGGAATAGATCTGCAGCTTCTGCCTGCATCTGTCTCTGGTAATTGGCTCCAGCAGCAGAAAGAGGAACTGCAGGATTCATTCCAGTCTTTTTCTTCTGCCTGCGTCTGTCTGCTAGCCACCTTTTGCAGAGAGATCCATGGGAGCAAGAGGCTGCTTGTGTGGTCCGCAAAAAAGGAGAAAGAGGAGTGATCCAGCCCTTGGCCATCCAGATCTGCCTGCTCTGGTCAACTTGGCACAAGTCTTCTTCTCTGCGGGAAAAATCTTTCTCTTTTTGTTTCTTGACCACTTTTGTTGTGGTTGTTATGTTGGCTTTTTGCCTCTGTGCCTCTTCCTTGTCCTTATTTGTCTTGTTGTTTTCCATACCACCACTCCCTTCTTCCTTTGGTGGAATAAATAATCGATAAAAATATCTGGGTGTACACCCCCATGCTCTTAAGGAACAATGTCTAAAGGCAACACCCCTTTCATATTCCAGTGATAGAAATCTTACTACAGTACTGTATGCCACCAGCCTGGCTGTGAGTGCTCCAGTAAGGAAGAAAAGTACTCCCCCTGCTGGTCTATTGGGTCTAAGCCTGATACTATACAGAAGTGATTTTCAACCAGTGTGCTATGGCACCCTGGGGTGCCTTGAATAATGGTCAGGTGTGCCATGGGCAACACTGGCCTCAGTCCCTCTTTCCTTTCCTCCCTCCTCTGATGCCCTCTCATGTCTCTGCCTCCCAAAGGCTTGCATAGCTGTTTGTTGCAGCAGCCCCGGCTACAAGCTCCGTTGGCAAGTGGTGCCTCTGGGGCTGGCCTCTGGGCCAGTGTGAGGAGGCACCTCTCTTTGGGGCAAGGGGGGCAGAGACCAGGGGTGGCAGCAGCTGTGGCAGCCCAGAGGAGAGGAGAAGAGACTGAGGGAACACTCCACAAGGGACGGTGTTTGAAAAGAAGAAGAAGAGTTTGGATTTGATATCCCGCTTTATCACTACCCGAAGGGGTGAAGGGCTGCCAGCTGTGCAGGCAAGGGGTGACACAACTGGGCTCCTGGGCTTCACAGAGATGCTGCAGAAAGAATGTAGTTGGTCAAGGGAGCTGTGGACTCAAAAAGGTTGAAAATCTGCTATACAGCAATGAGTAGTAGCAGCGGCAATGTCAGTGTGACCACAGTGTGTGGTGAAGTGACTAGACTACTGGATTTAAATATGAAGCATGCCATGTGACCTAAGGCTAATTGACTGCTTTCTCTGCCTAATTTACCTCAGGAAGTCATTGTGAAATTCAAACAGTGCTTGGAGCTTTTATTCTCTTTGAGTATTGTATACACCCTTACACACACACACACACACACACACACACACACGAAGAGCCGCGAGCAAGTTCCTTGAAATGGGCTATTTGTGAAGGGCATCATCAGAAGTATTAACTTATGGCAAAGAACAACATTATTAACACAAAAAACCTGCTCAAGTCAGCTGTTTCTTGAAAACAAAATAAAAACAAAACAATAATATTTTACAAAACAAACCAGAGCATTTGAGTGCTTTGCAGATAAAAAAATGTTTAGGTAATTTTGAAACAAAATAAAAAATTAAAAAAATCCTTCCAGTAGCACCTTAGAGACTGTGGCAGACCAACACGGCTACCTACCTGTAACTAGGTAATTTTGAGACGTTGCCACTTGCTGTTTGAAGTAAAGACATAATACTTTTGCTAAGGACAAACATCACTATTAGGCTGAAATCCCACTGCATTGAATGGGACTGAATCAGAATAAGCCATGCATTGGATCAGGCTGCACATAGCAACAGAGCCTTAACTGTCCTGAGCATGTTATCTTTCTGTTATGTTTGAACTGCGGCAGCAGTTCCTACAAGTGCACCCTACTGATCTAGTTGCATGTGCTCATGTACTCTTGGAGCTTGTGCACAGGTGAGCTGCTCCATGAATTGCAATAAAGGTAGCCGAAATGTATGTGTGAATTGTGGACATGTGAACCATCTCTCTGCATTTAAATGAATAGGACAGCTTTGTGGGCAGAGAACTGTGTGTGCTGCTTGATCCAGGGGATCTGTGTTTATCTACTTCTTACCCAGGAAGTCTTAATAGCAAGCAAGTAGTATTTTCCCCAGCCTATTCCTCTAGCCCCAGCCATATCTGTTTCCTGAGCTATAGACTGCTTGACAATGAGTTATTATAAACTTGCACTAAAAGCCATTTCTTAGTATACATTTCAGTTTTCTGCATCCAGAATAACATCATAGAGTTTGGTGTAAGTACAACTGTGCTTCCCATTTGTGGCATAATTGTAATTCACTGCTTTGCTGTTTGTTTACAAGTGATAGGGTCTCAGTCCAAAGAACTTCAGTAGCAAAGTTCATAAATATTCAGGGTACAACAATTTTAATTCATCTTCATGAGAAAAATTCTTGTTTAAGGAAGTGGGCTCTAATTTAAAATCCTGCCATTTATAAATAGGGAGCTGTTGCACAAAGGAAGCACTTTGTACATTCAGTAGAGTATCATATGATGGCAAAAGCACATGAGGGTCACCCTAAGGATTACCTCATACAGCAGTGAATGAAACACATATCTCTTAAATGAAAATTGTGTCAGGAGAAACTATCTACTTTCAGATGTTGTGGTTTATAGTCTCTGATGACTCATAAAATGCAGAGGAATTTATATGTATAGATTTATTTATCATGAGCATATTTTGGGAATCTTCAGTAATGTGAAAAGCACACCACCAGGAAGAACAGAACTGTGCACAAAATGTTTCCCTTCTGGATCAATATCAATGCATTATGATGAGCAAAAATGAATGATTATATAAATTCAAGTTGAACCAATCCTCCTTACCCCTTGTGTGCTGCTGCTCTTGTGGAGTAAGGAGACAACGAAGAAAAGCTCCACGTTAAAATATTTCATTTTGCACCAAAGACTGAAAAATAAAATCTGAGCTAAAGCAGCTATCCTCATTTACTGGAAACACTGCCTTTACAATGATAACCTCAAATCAAGTATCGCATACCACAGATTCTATTATCTCCAGCTCTAATTGCAAGATGGGAAGTACCAGGAAATGTTTCACTTAACTCAGTGACAAAACATGATTAGGACTGAGCTGTTTGTCAAATCATTGCTGAAGAAGTGGAAAATCAAAACAGACACTTGTAACGCCTACCTGCATGAAATGTACTCCAAAGAATGGTCAACATGAAAGATGTGGAATCCTAATACACAGGAAGCACCATGAAGTGTAGTTTTTAAAGGGTATTTTGACACCGCTTGCTAATAAAATATATAGTTGGTGTTGTATATGAATGCTTAAGTCCTTTTCCCCTATAGTAATAACACTGCCTCTCTGTGATTATTTGCATTTCATTAGCTGCCAGAGACTACGATTTATTAAGTATAACCTAAATTTTTAGTCATTCTGGCAGGTTCTCTTTTCTGATGTGATTTGTAATGCCAACTCTACTGCAGAATATTAGATGGCAGCAATGAGTAATAGATGAACCTCACGTTTTGCCTTGGGAGGCAAATAAAATTCAAACCACATTAGTTAAGGAGCACTGGAGCTGAACTCCTCCCCCTCCTCCCCAGGTTTAGTAGTGTTTCCCGTGGCAGCTTAAAGGAAACCACAAGCACTGAAAGATCATCAACCCTGTTCTTTCATCAATGAGATACATAAGCCTCGTTTTAATTCCACACTGGCTTTCCAGAATTAATGGTATTGCCACACTGATAAGCATCCCCTCCTCCTCTCCAAGAAACCAAACACAGGAAATATACTTTTGGCCTGATCCTACAAAGCTGTTATGTTATTCCCATATGTATAAGCACAGGGATTTTTTCTTTCTTTCTTCCAGCCAGAACTCAGTTCTGCCACCTCTCAGGTGGGTGCACATTGCCATTGTAAAAAAACCTAAGGGTAGCGTTCATAATGAGTTCTGGCACCTCTTTTTCTCGAAAAATAGCACCGTATAAGCATTTGCTCATAAAAAACAGCAGATAGCATGGCAAAATAATGCACTTTCCTTGTTGCTCTGTTCCCATGATTTGTTGTTTAGCCGTTTAGTCGTGCCCGACTGTTCGTGACCCCATGGACCAGAGCACGCCAGGCACTCCTGTCTTCCACTGCCTCCCGGAGTTTGGCCAAACTCATGTTAGTAGCTTCGAGAACATTGTCCAACCATCTTGTCCTTGGTCGCCCCCTTCTCCTTGTGCCCTCCATCTTTCCCAACATCAGGGTCTTTTCCAGGGAGTCTTCTCTTCTCATGAGGTGACCCAAGTGCTCACTGGAAGGACAGATCCTGAAGCGGAGGCTCCAATACTTGGGCCACCTCATGAGAAGAGAAGACTCCCTGGAAAAGACCCTGATGTTGGGAAATATTGAGGGCAAAAGGAGAAGGGGACGGCAGAGGATGAGATGGTTGGACAGTGTTCTTGGAGCTACCAACATGAGTCTGACCAAACTGCGGGAGGCAGTGGAAGACAGGAGTGCCTGGAGTGCTCTCGTCCATGGGGTCACAACGAGTTGGACATGACTAAAGAACAATGTGTATTGTTTTAGTGCTTCTTGTTCTGGGATTGTGCAGACAACGATGAGCACATTCGAATAAACAAGTAAACAGTATAAAATAAATGATCGGTCTGGCCCTGCCCAGGGCACCCATTACTCAAATATTTGCCAGGTTTTATCACTTTCTTTCACCTTTCATAGGCAGGTGCATCTTCGCATAAGACCTGGCAGTAAGACTCTCCACCCCCCCCCCCCAGTAACCTTGAAGTTACTTCAAGAGTGCAGAACACTGAGGAAGATTTGTTGTTTTATCTTAAAGGACTAACAGAGTCTTACCACAAGACCCTTGTTGCTTTTGTTGCACCAGGCGACTCTTTGCTCTCCAACAAATGACCAAAGCCAAAACTTTTAGCTAGGTTGGGACCCCCCCTCCCCTCCCCAGGCTACTCAGGCCTTCTTTTTACCCACAACCCCCCCCCCCGACTTTGAGCGAAGCCAGAAGAGGCTTCTCGCTCTTCCCGGCTGTGGGATGGGAGCGGGGAGTGGAAGAAACCTGAACCCAAAAGGCGCCCACCCCCTTTCCCCGCTCCCGCCAGCCTCTGTGCTGCGGCTGCACCTGGCGCCTTGGCAGGCTGGGCACGTTCCTCCCCGCCGGGCCGCACGCCTTCGTCGGCCGGCCCCCAACCGGGGCAGCGCACGAGCCTGGCTCGCGGCGGCGAGGGGGTGTGGAAGACGAGGCGGGCGCCTGTGTGCGGCGAGAGCCGCGGGGACCGCGGTGGCGGGCAGCCCTGTCGGGAGGCGCGCCTCCGCCGCCGCCCTCCTCCTCCTCCCGGCCGGTGCCTCAGGGCGAGATGCAGGCGCCGGAAAGAAAGCGCGCGCGGGAGAGACGGCGAGCAGCTCCCCGCGTCCCCTTCTGAGGGCGCCTCCTTCGCCGTTGTGTAGCGCAGCCGTGCGCCTCAGGGCCCGTCCAAAGCTGCGGAGGCGCTTCTCCTGAGGGGCTGAAAACGGAGATGGAGCCGGAAGGTGAGCTTGGGGTGGCGGGTGGCAGCTTTTGCTACTCGGGGAGCGGGGGGAGAGAGTTGATAAATCTCTCCCTCTCTCCCCCCCCCCTCTCTCCTACCCCTTTTCCAAGGCTCCCTGCTTGCATGTGCTTCTCATCTCCCTGCGCCTCGGGAAAAAAAACTTTCCGTGCAAGTTGGCTTGGGACTGCCAAATCTCACTGCACGGAAGCCAAAGTCCTGCATTGTTCTCTGTCTGCCCCCCTCCTTCAAGACTTTCCTCAAGGTTTGAACGAGGGGGGAGCTCGCTGTCTGGCGGCGGAATGTGCTGGAGTGAATGGGTTTTCTCTTTAAAAACTTCCAACATGCAAGGTTTCGCTGGAAGTGTTAATATCAACCGACTCCCCAGACCTGCGTTTTCCTTGAAACCAGCCTGGATTGCTTGCTAATAAATCCGGCGGCCCACATTTTCACTCGATAGACGCCAAATGGTTTGTTCTGGCTCTGCCTTGGAGGGAAACACCTTGCTGAAAAATGTGGAAGGTTGAAGAAAGGGAGAGGACAGGGGTTTATATATTTTGGCACATGGCACATTGGAAAGGATTGGATTGATGTGCATCTTAATGATGATTGTACCTGTGGTTAGTTTGTTTGTGACATTTTTCAAACAACAATACTGGGAGACCCCTTCCTGATTAAGAATTCAATGTTGGTTAAGACTGTAGTCTTGTAGTCATGCTTCCAGTAGTAGCTTGCCACATATACTTGGAAAGTTCTCAGTGTAACACATGGTGGCAAGTGCCAACCCCTTTTTGCATTAGCACTTGACTGTCAGGTATAGTGGTTTTGAACATGGATCTACTCTCCATTGAGTGGTTTACTCCCTTTTGATAAATGAATTTAAGCTAGTGTCTTGTCACAGTACCTTGCGGTGGCAGATTTCATTAAGCCAGATCCATTGGGTGAATAAGTGCTACCTTTTGGCTTTGTCTGTGTTGAACTCACTGCCTCTCAGTTCCACTGGGTGATTTATTTATTTATTTAAATCCTCCTGACTCTGTTCCTCAACAGAAAGGGCTTCCAGATGAATAAAAGCAAGACAGCCCCTGTTTTCAGATTTACAATTTAAAAGAGAGAGAAAGAGAGAGAGGCATAAAAGGAGAAAACAATGAAGAGGGAGAAGGGGAAAGCAAAATCAGGCACCAGTTGCAGAGTCCTTATAACCAGCTGGGAAGGAAACAGTTCCGGGAGAGGAGGAGCTAATAGGATTTGGTCTCTCAGTTTATCTGATGGAGGTGATGAAATGGTTGCTGGTAGATGACAGCTGAAGGAGAGCTAAAGGCAGCTGCTGGTGTCTCAACAGAGCCAATGGACTTGGTATTATAAGAGCCTGTGCAGCCTCTCCACAACGTTTATAATACAGAAGCCCCAAATGCTTCTAACAGTGAAGATGTTCAATGTCTAGCACAGGGGTAGGCAACCTAAGGCCCGTGGGCCGGATGCGGCTCAGTCGCCTTCTCAATCTGGCCCGTGAACGGTCCGGGAATCAGCGTGTTTTTACATGAGTAGAATGTGTCCTTTTATTTAAAATGCATCTCTGGGTTATTTGCGGGGCATAGGAATTCGTTCATCCCCCCCCCATGTAGTCTGGCCCACCACATGGTCTGAGGGACAGTGGACCAGCCCACGGCTGAAAAAGGTTGCTGACCCCTGGTCTAGCATATGGCTCTGGCTTTGTGTGCTTTTAATGTCTAGCCCTTGATTGTTTAACGTTCTGTTTTTTTTGTTAGGAAGACCATTGTTTTAATGGATTATTTTAATTGGTTAGCCACTCTGAAAGCCTTTTGGATACAGGAAACATAGGAAGTCATTTTATACCATTTGTCTGTATAATTCATTGATTCCTTCAGTGGTTGGTTTAAGCTGGATCTTTCCCAGCCCTGTGCCTGAGGTTGAAGACTGAAGGCTTAAAGGGTGGGATACTAATATAATAAATGTCCAGTTTGAGGTGGGACAACCAGAATAATACATATTGTAAGACATGAGTAACCAAAGCTAAGCACAGTAAAAGAAACTCTGTATACTTATTCAATGGAAAGTTCACTTTTCTTTCTTTTTCTATCACTTCATTAATTGTCTATCATCTGTTTGCTTTTTGGGACAGAGACTTCAATGCTGTGAATAGTTATCTTGGGTGCTGCTCCTATTTTCTTTCTTTCCGCTTACGTTAAACCAACTTCTTCATTGAGGACCTGGATACAAGTCCAAGTTAACAACTGACTGCTGATCTAGCCTGCCAAGATCGTTGTGTGGTAGATTTGGCAGGCTGGAACAGCTGCTGTGTTCAATTATTGTTCAGTGGGAATGTATACCAAGTGCATATTGCATCTTGAGACATCCCAGGAGTGCTTGAAGCAGGTTCTAAAGATTTCACCAGACCTGTGAGGTTAGGGTTACCTTTAAAGGCTTGGACCTGTTATTCTCTTAGAATTGATAAGGTAGAAACTGAACCCATTTCCCCTCTTAAGGGCGCTTGCTAGTTTCTATGTGCATAAAAGATATTTTTTTAAAAACAACAACAACAATGAAAACAACTATTGACATAAAACACACAAGGACAGCCACACAGCCAGCTTGGGGGTCTTTCGGCTACGCAAGGCCCCAGATTTGCACCTGCTGTTCCTCCTCTAGTGTGTGTGTATAGCATATATTAGTTGCCCTTTTAGAAACCTGTTTGAGGTATTGCAGTGAATGTAATGCTATTTTAACTTTTCCTGTTCATAACCACTGGCTTACTGAGGTATCTAGCATATTTAAAAAAGAGCGAAGAAAACTGTTTGAGACACATTTATAGAACATTTGAAACTGTTCATGCAAACCTCATATTTCCCACAGTTTCTATTTCCGAAATGCATGTTGAAGTTCAGTGTCCAGCATATCTCTACCACTTTCGAAAAGAAAAGAGGTGGCCAATTCAAAGTCATTAGGGCCGCTCCCAGCCTCTCTAAAGGTTTGCACTTGTAATGTAATGTAATGGGCTTTTTAAAGGTGTTTTGAGGACGATGTAGAACAGCTGGTGGTTCCCCGTATAAGAACCAAGACTGTTGGGACAGCCTTGTATTTTGGGAACAACCTTTTTTAATATAGAAAAAAAGGTGAGTAAGGGAGGGGGACATGAAAGCTATAAAATTAGGTATCGTGGAGAAAGTAGATAAAGAGAAGCCCCCCCCCCTTCTCCCATAATACTAGAACTTAGTGTCATCCAATAATGGTAAACGTTGGAAGAATCAGGAAATACAAAAGGAAGTACTTCTTCATACATCACATAATAAAACTATGAAATTAACTACCACAAGATATAGTAAAGGCCACCAACCTTGATGGATTTAAAAGGGTTTTAGACAAATTAATAGAAGGCTATCTACAGCCACTAGCTGTGATGGCTGTGTACTTCCTGCAGTTTGCGTTGGGGTGTGCTATGCCCCTGAACACCAGTAACTGGGGAGCACATGGGGAAAGTGCTGTTGTGTTCATGCTTATGGGCTTTCCATAAGGCATCTGGTTGGCCACTGAGAACAAGTTGCTGGACTAGATGGACCCTGGTGGTCTGATCCAGTGGGACTCCTCTTATGTTCTTACGCCACTGATGGGCAGGGCCTGAGGCAAAAAAATGGGCAGAGCAACACATGGAACTCTAGTGTTTGTATAGTAGATTACATCCCAGCCATGCAAAAGTCAAGGGTCTACATACACAGGAATACATACCTCTCCAGCCACCCATTGAAGCAGGGCCTGGAGAAAGAGGCCTATAAGTCTGCATTTGGGTCTCAGGTTACCCAAACCTGATTTACGGTAGGCTTAGAAAGTAAAACAAAACCAACTTGGATCTGTGTTGCTTTTTTCAGTCATCAACATGGAACGGAGGAGCCAACTGGCACTTCATCCCAGGCAGGCCAATGGAGGAGGCCCTCCTGCCTTGCCACTCTCTTGAGTGGGTTCCATTGTGATTCCATCTTGTCTCCCCATTCTGTTTAACATGTATTTAAGGCCAGTAGGTGAGAGGACAGACATAATGTTTAGTGCTGTGGGCAAAATTTCCTTTATTCCCTTTCCTTTGCTTCCCCCTGCATCAGCTCACACCCCACGCCATCTGAAATATGTCTCGTATCTGGGTAAAAGTCAGAGTCAGTAGAATTACTCTGAGCCATGAAATCCACAAAGAAAGAGAGGCTGAGTACCCATCACTGTTTGGCTCCCATGTGCTCCCACCACTGGTGTTTGAAGCTGAATACACATGACATTTGCCACAATCCATATGTATCCTGTAGAGTCTTGATAAGTACTTTTGTTTGATGTACAGTGGTACCTCTGGTTACAAAATTAATTCATTCCGGAGGTCCGTTCTTAAGCTAAAACCATTCTTATCCTGAGGTGTACTTTTGCTAATGGGGCCTCCTGCTGCGTGCGCGCCTCTGATGCGTGATTTCCATTCGCATCCTGAGGCAAAGTTCGCAACCAGGAGCAGCTACTTCTGAGTTAGCAGAGTTCATAACCCGAAGTGTTCGTAACCAGATGCGTTCATAACCAGAGGGACCACTGTATTCCTTTAAGCCACCTTCCATTCAATTTGAAAAAGCAATGTGCACAGTTCAGACAGCCTTTGTACATGGACAGATAACAGCTTTTAAAATAGGTTTTTTGGGGGGTGGGGGGAGTTGCAAGTAATGGGCAGTGGAAACAGCATTGGGTGAAGACACCCCTGCTCCCTCTCTGGTGTGTACAGGAAGTGCTAATGCACTTGAAATTCATGGTGGGGGTGGGGGGGTGATGTCCCCCACTGTGTTTTGAGTTAATTTGTAAATAGTCAGAATGTGGGAAAGAGTGTCCCTCTTCCAACTTTGGCATTCAGCTGTCTATAGTTTTCAAGGGAGAAAAAGGTAACCACTCTCACCATTTCATGCCCAAGCGGAGCAGTGAGTGAGCAATGATTTTCATGTGGGGAGGGTGATGATGGCAGAGACTTCATGGGTTCCATGAAGCCCTGGCCTTAAGGGCACCACTGTGCCCGTGGAATAGAAGTTAGCAACTTCTGGGTTACCTAGTGTACAGTTGCGTTGGAAGCTGGATGCAGCCGAGATGATGGAAGCTGAAAAGCTTAAACAAGTTACGACTTATGGGATTTGAATTCTGGTTATGAAGGTTTGGCTTTCTTAGATCATTCAGGGTCACCGAGGCATTTCTACATTAACTGCGGTGCCTGGATGCTGGTTTTATAGTGGCCAGACGGGCTTTTCCCCATTCCACCTGCTAAAAAGGCTGCAGCCTTTCCTTTACAAGTCAGCTGTGTAGACCACCTCCACAGCCTTAAAGTGGGACTTACACTTTAAAGACTTACATCTTTCATGACTGTTTGAGAGGTTCAGTTTGTGCAGAATGTGGTAGACATCTCCTGACAGGGTTTCGGTACTAGCACCATACAATATTATACTAGCATTCCAGTTTATACCAGCTCCCCATTGTTTCCTAGGGAATAGCTGCTGATGTTTTTGAACTTCAAAGCCATGGACAACTTGTCCCTGTGTTCTTTAAGAACATATGCAGAACCTATAGGGCAATTGTTTCTTGCTCAACAAACCATTCATAGTATAGTTTAGGCTTCTTCTTTTTTTGCTGTCTTTTGTATTGTATTGTATTCTGTTCATTTGTCCGTGTAGCAGGCATGCTGCTCCACTTTGGTGTAATTCCTAAAAAGGCAATAAAATACACAATGATAAAATACACTATAGGAAACAGTTGGTTTCCAGGAGTCATAATGTAAGCACAGTTCAAGTCCCTCTTTTGGCAAAATATAACATCTTGGGGGCTAATTTTTGGGATGTTATGAGCAAACCTGCAATGTCTAAAACTCCTGATCAGCATTTCAGAATTATAAATGTGACAATCTTGCATTGTTACTAACTTTGCTGTTTGGCTTCTTTTGTCTGACAACTCTGTTTTAACATAACTTCCCACGACTGTAAAGGATGGAAACATTTTCTTTTGAAACTGATGAAATGTGAGACTCTGTTTTCAATGGAATGTAGGGATGTACCTTATATCTTAAACTGCAGCTGCACAATATTCCTGGCAAACAAATGCTAACTTTGTATGCATAATAGGAATTCAGTTTTACAGCTATCTTCCATCTTCCATGTATAATGGCTAAAAGAAGTAATAATGTAATCACAAGAACATCTGCTACAGTAAAGGCCCAGTTCCCATTTACAGTGCACATTTTAAAAGCTAGTTAAAAATCTTTGGAAGTAAAGTTTTGTAATATTAATATTTATAGATTAATGAAAATGGCATCACCTTAAATAGCTTGGTTGTTGCAAACTTGATTTGAGCTAGTCCGCCTGTTAAAGGTCTAGGTGACATAAGCAACTTAATTATACCGGCCATAATAGTCATGTTACAGCCCTTTATCAACTTGTAAAGCTCATAGAAAATAAGACTGTAGTCTGAACAAGACTGTTTTGTAAATTATTTATAAATGCTGGCACCATTAACTCAGAGCTCAAATGTGAGGTTCATTGATTTCAACAAAATTTACTTCAGAGTAGCTGATTAGGATCGAGTTCAAAACTGTTCTCTTGCATGCTAAAAGCTGGGGCTGGGACCTAAAGCTATGCCAGGGATGGGGAACAGCTTTTGTCAAATTCATATCCCACCCTTCCAGTGCTCAAAATTCCCCAGGCGCCTGGTGCATTTTGCTACTGATGCTGGTCCAATTGCAACTAGGTAGAGATTTCTGAGTGCCAGATTGGCAACTGACAGCCCCATTGAGCCAGCAGACTCACACTCAACAAAAGATGCACTTCTTGTGTTTCTGTGCTTCTGTGTGAATCATGGACCCTTTGCTGGGCATCATCACATCAAGGAAAGTAAGTGCAGGGGGAGCACAGATATATTTTGAGTGTGCTGCAGCTTTTCCACAGGCCAACCAAATGGAACTCCCAGACCAAAATTTAAAAACCTCTGCCATAGTTAATACCATAGTTAATACCAATATCATTTCCATTTGCACTGTGTGTGTTTCTCCTTCTTGCATGCTGGGACAAGTGAATCATTGTATAAGAGGAAGCTACAGTCTAGCAGACTAGTTGAGATCATAGAAATGTAGAATTGTAGCAATGGAAGTGACACCAAGGGTCTTCTAGTCCAAGCATCTGGCAAATAGACCTTCTGTTGTGGCGACTGTAACCATTTGGCACTCAGCTTATGTACCTGAGTTTCTAAGACTGCACCCTTCCTCCCAAAGGAGCCCAGAGCAGGAAACAACAAATGATAAAACAACAACAACAACAATAGCAACAAATCTTTAAAATAATTCCAATACAGCTGCAGGCTGGGGAAGATTTCAACACAGTAGCCTTGTTTAAAGAGGAAGTTCTGCAAAAAGACAGCAGACATGGCACCTGTGTAATATTGAAGGATGGGGGGGGGATTCCAATGGGTAGGTGCCAAAACACTAAAGGCTTGAACATATGCCCCTCCAGATGCTCCTGAACTACAGCTCCCATAATCCCTGACCATTGGCCATCCTGGCTGGGACTGATGGGAATTGGAGTCTGACAACTGGAGGGCTACAGGTTCCTCACTCTTGCCATAGATACTGGCCCTAATCCCACAAGAGAGAGCAGCACATAGAAACCAGGTTTTGTGTGTGGATTGCCCTGCTAGGTTAGGAACTGCATGTACAGGTCAGGTGTCGTTGTGTGTGCTTTAATGAGATCTATATCCACACTCATATGCATTTCCATCCATTTAGCAATACTGATGAGAACATGCAGTATACCACACCGTGTTGCACATGACTGTTGTTGGAGCAGAGCCAGTTTAAGGTTCTCCACTGAAGAAAATAGGCCAGTTGCATGACACTAAAATATCTGAACTTTTAAACAAAAAGAGCATTTTACATACTTACTGCATGCCTGGACTAAGAAGACGGGTAACTGCATTTACTGTGGTATGTTCAAGCTGCTTTACAGTGGATTGTGCTGCAAACCGCTTGTCACATTAATAATCTTTTAAAAAGTGTTAACACCTAGTTCAGTTTTCTGTCGCTTTGTTGATTAAACTGGATTTTTGATCAACGGTCATGGTTAACTACTGGTTTTGTTTTCATTGTATCACATTTAGTTTTAACGTGGAAACTAACATTTCGCTCAAGAGATAGCAATTTGTGTACACTGATGCTTATAGTTGCTCACCGTGTTTTCCATTATGAAAGTACTTGCCTATTTTTAAAAAAGTTATTTTACCTGATGGGGAAAATGCTTAAAATGCTACGCCATGGTCATATAAAGAAGAGATAACTCATTTTCTTCTTCTTCTTCTCCACTCCTCTCTCTGATTCTTGGTCAGAGTGTTGTTTGAAAATAACATTCTAGGTTTTGTTTGTTTGTTTGTTTACAGTCCCTTTGCTACCTAAGCAAGGCACTGCTGTATATTTGCATTGGCGAATGCAGACCTGAAGCCAAAACTACCACACGTAGCTGCATCTAGTGGTGACTGGAATGGTATGGCTGTGCCAGGTAGTTGCAGCAGACTGGCTGGGTGCCTAACATGATCTCTACCTGCTACTTTTTCCTGAGAGCTCCTCCCTGCAGTTCCCTTTCTACTAGCCAGAATGATCAGACATGCGGTCACTACCTCAACTGAGGGGAAAAGGAACTTAGGAAATTGCAGGAGGAAAATAGCCAAGTAGAGGAAAGGTTAACCTCCCCCTACCCTTTTGGCTGCCGCTTCTCTGCTCTTAAATCACTCTGTGTCATAGGTTAGCAGTGGAGAAGCACAACAGCGTGCTGCTTTGAGTGTAGGTCAGGGGTGGCTGGCATTTACCTCCTTTTAAAAATTCTTTTATTAAAACTTGAAAGAACAAAGAAAAGACAGCATACAGAAATAAACATCAAATATCAAGCTTTTTTTTTTTTTAAAAAAGATAAGAATTAAAAGAAAATAGATAAAGAAGAAGAAAAAGGAGGGCCATATTGCACTGGTCATATGCCACTGGTGGGTTTGGTTAAATATTTGCGCACACTCTCAAATGAACCACATACATCATACGCCAAAGCATGCATGCACGCATTGGAAAAGAAATAAGGATGGCTTCCCTAGACTCCCTCAGGTCTCATCCAGACTTGCCCTTGCCCTGCCGCTTTCCCCCTGAGGAAACCTGATCTTTACCACTGAATTGGAGCAAACGTCAATCAGGTTTTCTCCAGAATGGCATTTGTTTCCTGGGGAAGCAGCGTGGGACAAGTGGAAAACTGCTCAGAGCCATGCTTTCTAGGCATGGGACAAGCACAAGTCTGGATGAGCCCTTAGATGAGAATGGCATGTTTTGTTAAAGTTGTGGCACTGCATTTTACACAGTGTATAAATGTACAGGTGAAACTCAAAAAATTAGAAAATCGTGGAAAAGTTCATTTATGTAAGCAATTGTTTTCATTAGCTACTGGAGTTTAATATATGAGATAGAGTCATGACATGCAAAGCGAGATATGTCAAGCCTTTATTTGTTATATTTGTGATGATTTTGGCATTGAGATGATGAAAACCCCAAAGTTGAGATTGTTAATTTGGGGTTCTCATCAGCTGTACGCCAGAATCATCACAATTATAACAAATAAAGGCTTGACGTATCTCGCTTTGCATGTCATGAGTCTATCTCATATATTAGTTTCACCTTTTAAGTTGAATTACTGAAAGAAATGAACCTTTCCACGATATTCTAATTTTTCGAGTTTCACCTGTATTACTATGGCATGGCAAGACACGCCCCCCCTGAGATGTTTGGGAAAGGGGGATAGAGGGAAAATACTTTCAGTAATATATATATATATATATATGTAATTCTAAATATTTCCCTCTCAAAATTAGGAAGTGCAGGCCACAATGAAGCCTAGTGAAATGGATCATACTGCCTTTAGCGTTCAGGTTTGTTTGAAAAAGCATTAGAAATACAAATGCATACAAGATAGTCTTCCTGCCTATGACAACTCGGGCAGATGCTGCTGAATTCTATTAGCTTCTGTCAGACAGCATGGATTCCATGTGATGCCAAACAAAGGGTTTTTTGTCATTCTCAAAAGTACTGAAATAATCAGGGATATCTCCACTGGCTTTTCCTATAGGCCTTTTTTGAGTAGTGCATTGTGAATTTGTGAAATGTTCACAGTGCAATCCTGCATATGCCTCCTCAGAAGTAATTTCCATTGAGTTCAATGGTTTTTTAATTTATTGAAAAATCTCATGTAAGTAGGTACTGGATAATAGCCTCTGTGTGGGTTTGATGTAATAGTCTCAATTACACCAGTTCAGAATTACAGTGGTACCTCGACTTACGAAATTAATCCGTTCCGAAGGCGCACTTGTAAGTCGAAATCTTCGTAAGTCGAAGGCGCCATCTCGGAATGGGGAAAAAATTTGGAAGTCGAAAAAAGCGCATTCAAATTTTTGTAAGTCGAGGTATTGTGCCGCCGCTTTCCCTTCACAAGTCGAAAATTTCGGAAGCAGCGGCCATTTTTTCGCTTCCGGAGGTCATTCGGAAGTCAAAAAATATGGAAGTCGAGTCGCTCGTAAGTCAAGGTACCACTGTATAAATAAGCTTGGATTCTAGTTACAGGTGGGTAGCCATGTTGGTCTGCCATAGTCGAAACAAAATAGAAAATTCTTTCCAGTAGCACCTCTTGGGTTCCATGATCACTGCAGATGGTGACAGCAGTCACGAAATTAGAAGACGCCTGCTTCTTGGGAGAAAAGCAATGACAAACCTAGACAGCATCTTAAAAAGCAAAGACATCACCTTGCCAACAAAGGTCCGTATTGTTAAAGCTATGGTTTTCCCAGTAGTAATGTACGGAAGTGAGAGCTGGACCATCAAGAAGGCTGATCGCCGAAGAATTGATGCTTTTGAATTATGGTGCTGGAGGAGACTCTTGAGAGTCCCATGGACTGCAAGAAGATCAAACCTATCCATTCTCAAGGAAATCGGCCCTGAGTGCTCACTAGAAGGACAGATCCTGAAGTTGAGGCTCCAGTACTTTGGCCACCTCATGAGAAGAGAAGACTCCCTGGAAAAGACCCTGATGTTGGGAAAGATGGAGGGCACAAGGGGACGACAAAGGATGAGATGGTTGGACAGTATTCTCGAAGCTACTAACATGAGTTTGGCCAAACTGCGGGAGGCAGTGAAGGATAGGCGTGCCTGGCGTGCTTGGCGTGCTCTGGTCCATGGGGTCACGAAGAGTCGGACACGACTGAACGACTGAACAACAACAACAAAGCACCTTAGAGACCAACTCAGTTTTCTATTTTGTTTCGAAGCTTGGAGTCTGTGTGGCTTGCTGCTTATATATGCAACATTTTTTAATGGTAACTGCCAAGTTGTCAGGTGGCAGCATTGTGCACATAAAGAAATGGCAGGTTCAGGTCAGAAAAAGAAAGGTACTATTTCGCACAGCACACAATATATAGTGATGAGCCCTGACCTGGATAGCTTTAATAGGAAACTAGGTAAGTTCATGGAGAATAAGGTAGAATCAATGTTCTGCCTCCAGTGTTGAAGGAGGTACGCCTCTGCATTGCAGTTGTTGAGAATCAGCAAGGGAGGCTGTTGCACTCATATCCCACTTGTGGTCTTCTCATAGGCATCTGGCTGGCCATTGTGAGAGCAGAATGCTTGACCAGATTACTTCAGCAGGACTCCTTTTGCATTCCTTAAATACAGTCGTACCTTGGAAGTTGAAAGGAATCCGTTCCAGAAGTCCATCCGACTTCCAAAATCCGTTCCAGAAGTCCATTTGACTTCCCAGGAAGCTCCAGCAGCCAATCAGAAGCCGTGTAAGCCACATCGGACGTCCGGGTTCCAAAGAACGTTCGCAAACCGGAACACTCACTTCCAGGTTTGCGGCGTTCAGGAGCCAAAACGTTCGACTCACAAGGCGTTCGACTTCTGAGGTACGGCTATATGCTCATTTAATATTTAGAGATGATATTCTATTTCATCAATATTTGTCACATCTCAGTTCCTCAGTGCTTCTGCTACCTTCTCACAAATGTCCATATCCACTCTGAGAGATGTTCTTGTTTAAAGCTTTTGAATCTGTTAACCGTCATATAATAGTCAAAAATCATCTGAAAGAGACAATTGCCTTCAGAATTTAGCCCATCAGTTGCCTGCAGAACTGCTCCACATTCTTTGTGCTAATCAAAAGGAAAATCTTTGGACAAAATATGAGCACTAAAACAGTGGTTGTAAGCTCTCAAATCACTGAGGGGGGAACCTCATGCAGTCATTAGACAATAGCTATTCCATCGAAGATCGTAGTGCCACACTGTGGAATGTAACAAACCACCAGAAAACCTTGGTTACTGCCTTTTGGAATACCTGTGATGTATACTGCCGTAGCATTGTGTTTGATTCCATAATGTTGAAGAAGTAGAAGGACGCAACAGGGAGAGTATTCCTTACTGTTTCACAAGAGTTTATTGCAACCTTTTGGAATACCTGTGATGTACATTGTCATAATATCGTGTTTGATTCCATACTGCTGAAGAAGCCGAAGGGTGAAATAGGGAGATTATATTCCGGAAATCCTTGTTCCTTCTTGTATCATCTCATGGAACTATTACATCCCACGTATTTTGCTCGTGTCTAGTATTCCTATGCATGGAACATTACTGAACTTTATCATCACTCCTCCATGCATTGATTATTTTGTGCCTCTTTCTACACATGTGAAGCAGACCTGTATATATTTTATATTGTAATCCTTGTTTAGCATTTAGTTGAATTTCATACCCCGTTTGATGGTAATGACACAAAATAAGATATTATATTTATGATACTCAGCAGGTTACGTTTGTTGTGGTTTACGCTGTGGAATGTAGACAGCAGTTCATTCCTTACTTTTGGACAAAAGATAAACAAGAGTTGGTTTATTGTGAAATGTAGACTGGAGATATGATAGGACAATAATTTTGAGTGGTCTAATATATAGGCAAATCCCCATTTGCATGGGAGTTGCGTCCTGGGTCATTACACGGGTCAGTAGTTGGTATAAACACCTTCCGTCCGCCCCCCCCACAGTTCTGCCCCTGTTTTGCCCCCTTCTGAGGCTGAAAACAATGTGCATTTTGGCAATTGTGCGTCTGTTGGGTGCATGCAAAATGGTTGCCACCTGTATACACTTCCCTGGAAGTGAGCAGTGTTGAAATCAATAGGAATGACTTCTGAGTATATAAATACTTTCATACATAGCTTTATATGCATGCTGCCTTTCCATAGTTCAGACCGTGCTCAATCTGGCTTACATGAAAAAATACCTAATTGCAAACATAATAGAGCACTCAGAAGTAAACAACCAATAGTCTATCTATACATTAAATAAAGATACAAAAATAATATCAAGAACAACAACAGCCCCGTCTAACACAAACCTCTAAACAATACCGTATTACAATACAGTGGATTACACTGTGAGTTAAGAGTTTTGAAGTGACATTTAACGTTTCTGTATGTAGGAATGAATGGAAAAACATTCTGCTCTGCTTCAGATCTTTTACGGGTAGGAAAAAGCATTTCGTTTGATGACACAGTCTTCAAGGAATTAGAAGAGTAACCTAAAGCTGGCTAAAGCTACTCTGTAGTAAAGTATTGTTAAATATTTTAGGGCCTCATGATTTTTCTTTAATGTGAACATGAATAACTTGATACTTTCAGGCCATATTTTATTTTCTTTTAAAACACTTTATTGGACTGTGATGTATTGGATATTCCTTTGATAGCTTCCATTTAGATAGATGAATGTTCAGTTACAGAAAAAAGTATTTTTATGCCTGACTGAGGCATGAATGAATAAAGTGCTTGTGATTCTGCTGTCTCAGAGCCTTTCATACATATTGCAAAGCTGAATCATGAATGGCTTATAGTGACCTCTGGGATGTGATGCAACTGCAGTTTGATGGCACCATTTGAATCTTTATTTGCTGAATGGATGGGGTCTGTCTGATGCAGAAAAAAGCAGCCTAAAGATTAAAAACTATTAAGCTAGCCGTCTGAACAAGCAGTTGTATCTTGAAACTTTCAACAGCAAATTGCATTATTATTATTATTATTGGTACATGTATAAAGATTCTAAAACACCCCCCCCACTTCAGTTTAAGAGCATTAAGGCATTTACATTCATTCATGGGCTCAAAAGGATGAACACCCTGGCAGCAAACACCTATTCTGCAGTCTTACAACTCATTTACAATGGTTTTTCGTCACTAATCCTCTTCCTTGCAGATTGGAAGAACAGTGAAACTGGGATCAGTGGCGCATCTCAGACTAAATGTTGATTCACACTCTTACATCCTAACCTTCTTATGTCTAACAGCTGGCTTTTGTGTACAAAGGCAAAGCATTTTGAACCAGAAAGTAAATCAGCAAAGTAATTCTTCAGTCATTGTAAAAAATGTCAGACCTGCTGCCGAGCTCTGCTCTGCTTATAAATCTTAAAAGATCTAATTAATTACTTTGAAAGAGGGCCAACCTGTTGTAAGGTCCAGGGTGCTCACCCAGAAATACAGGATTTGCATTCTACTTTAAGTTTTGGACCTGTGTGCCATGTCATTATGATACAAGCACAAACCTCAGAATCTATCTACTGCCTATCCTGCAGAAAAATATTATATATCTATATATCTCAATCACACACACACAGCCATTAAGACAGCACAAAATATCCCCTAAATAACCATGTTCCCATGCCTCTCCATTCTCTACCTACAGAATTTTATTTGTATGCTGCCTTTCCACAGTTCAAAGCATGCTCAAGGTGGCTTACAACATGAAAAACATATATAACTACAACATAAAAGTAGTCATGAACAATAAACAAAACATTTTAAAAATACACAACTAAACTTGATTTTAGTTCTACCTTTTTGACTACTGACTCTGCAGTTGCAGTTTATTATTTATTTATTTATTTATTTATTTATTTATTTATTTATTTATTTATTTATTTATTGTGTTTATACCACATGTTTATTCCAAGGAGCTCCAGGTGGCATACCTAGTCAGCTTGTGAGGTAGTTAGGCTGAGAGTGAGTGACTAGCTCAAGGTCACCCACAGTGAGCTTCATGGCTAAGTGGGGATTTGAATCCTGGTCTCTAAGATCCTTTGTTGTTGTTCAGTCGTTTAGTCGTGTCCGACTCTTCGTGACCCCATGGACCAGAGCATGCCAGGCACTCCTGTCTTCCACTGCCTCCTGCAGTTTGGTCAAACTCATGTTAGTAGCTTTGAGAAACACTGTCCAACCATCTCATCCTCTGTCGTCCCCTTCTCCTTGTGCCCTCAATCTTTCCCAGCATCAGGGTCTTTTCTAGGGAGTCTTCTCTTCTCATGAGGTGGCCAAAGTATTGGAACCTCAGCTTCAGGATCTGTCCTTCCAGTGAGCTCTCAGGGCTGATCTCCTTAAGAATGGATAGGTTTGATCTTCCTGTAGTCCATGGGACTCTCAAGAGTCTCCTCCAGCACCATAATTCAAAGACATCAATTCTTCAGCGATCAGCCTTCTTTATGGTCCAGCTCTCACTTCCATACATCACTACTGGGAAAACCTTAGCTTTAGTCCTAGTTACATGTGAAAGAAGGCTAGCCAGTTCTGGCCAGTCAGCCTTTGTGAAAAAAATTAGCTGTGAAATCATCCTCCTAACACTGATGTTCCTGCAGCTTATCTGGACAAGGCAGGGTGGTAGTGTGAAGGCACGCTGGCAGAGTCAGTCTGGTGCTTTCAACTTCCCCCAAGAGTGTCCTGATCACTCTTAGTCTTAAGTGGTAAACCTCACCAGACTATAGGGGTTCATCACTATTACTATTCTTGAATCTTTCTGTAAGCTGTAAAGACTACAGATATGTACTGACTATTGCAGCAGAGTTTGGGATCAGAAGGTGGAGGCTATGAAATGAAGGCACTGTCTGAAGACCCCTGGCAAGTTGATGATTGTAATTGGTTTGCAAACCACGGTTTGTGTTAATTGTGGTTGTGTAGTATATCTGCAGATCCTGAAGTTGAGACTCCAGTACTTTGGCCACCTCATGAGAAGAGAAGACTCCCTAGAAAAGACCTGATGTTGGGAAAGATGGAGGGCACAAGGAGAAGGGGACGACAGAGGATGAGATGGTTGGACAGTGTTCTCAAAGCTACTAACATGAGTTTGGCCAAACTGTGAGAGGCAGTGAAGGATAGGCGTGTCTGGCGTGCTCTGGTCCATGGGGTCACGAAGAGTCGGACACGACTGAACGACTGAACAACAACAGTATATCTGCATTGTTAGCCAGTGCCAACATACTGTAACACACAGCTGTGGTCAACACTGACCATAGCTGCTGCTTCAGCTTTAGAGAAGATTCTGAAGGTGTAGTAAAATCATAGTTCAATTTGGCAAGCTACGCTTTCCCTCTAAGGGGTGTGTATCTGGAGATGTCAATGAGGAGATCTGCTTGTCAGAGAGGGTACAAAGGTAGATGGCTTTTTCACTTACAGGTATGTCTTGCTTGTGGGCTTCCCGTAGGCATACAGAGGAAAACTCTTCTGTTTCAGTTCTGCAAATTGGCTTGTGACAAATTTCTCTACTATTGAAAAGTAATTGATGGCTTAGATTAAGGTTTCCCATGGAGCATTAACAATCAAGCCATGTTTTAGTCTTACTTTCAGGCTGCTATGGAAACCATTTGATTCTTGTTTCGAACAGAAGTAAGCACAATTTTTAAAACCAGAGCTTCCACTTGTAATGGAGCCAAGGACTGAATTATAATGAGTTCAACAATTTGTACTTTGAAGCTAGCTGTTGTTGTTGTTGTTGTTGTTGTTATGCTTACTTGTTGCTTTACACTTTCTTGCCCTTACCAGGCAATGGAGGCAAAAGATGGCCTTTCAGGTAACCTGCCCCAGAGTTGTTTAGAGATTTACATATAAGTAGTGGGGGTCTGTCACCTAGTTCAGTGGTTAATAGGCAGCCAATGTAGATCCCGTAGCACCAATATGATATGCACCCAATAAAGTGCACCACTTACCACTGGGCCATGGCATTCTGCGCCAGCTGCAACTTCTGGAACATCCATAAGGGAAGCCCCAAATATAGCACATCACAGCAGTCTAAACTTGAGGCTACCAACGTGCCACAGTGGCAAAATTATCCCTTCCTAGGAAAGAGTGCAGTTGGCACACCAGCCATAGCTGGTGATAGGTGCTCTTTGCCATGGAAGCTGCCTCCATGAACAAAGATGGAACAAAGAAGCAACCCTCCTTGCATATTCTAAGTCTATGCAAGTCTTCGTATCATAAAAGGTATTACTGTTACTTTGGAGATCAGGGGCTTATTGTTCATTTTGGCTATGTTGTTGCAACTTCTAAGTTTAGAATGTAGGAATTCTTCATATGGCGGCCATACGCCATGCCAAATCAGTTGATGAAGTTCACCATGGGAGCAGCTGTAACTGTACACAAATGTGCCTTGTCGTGTTACATGACTCCACTTACTTGCTGTTACTTAAATCAGTCATCAGGACCCAGCTAACACACGTTTGATGGATAATAGTACAGCATGACTCTGATGGACCAAGCCACCTGTTCTATCTGTAGTCCAGAATGTGCCAGCAGAAAGTATACGGAATTGTTTTTATTTTGAGATGTGGCTAGCAAAGTAACTTAAACTTACTAGGGACTCATGCTGGAAAAAAAACCCTTACATTAAAATATGGTTGTATTTTGTTATTTAATGCTTTTAGATTTCATATTTTTTCTTGTACATTACTTTTCCTCTAACTTTCCAATTTTGTTTTCATGAAAAGAGATGTTGAAATTGTTGCTGAAAACCACACTGTATTTTAATGGCGCTGTACAAAACTGGAAACTTGGGAACTAGGAAACGATACAAGGAATGAGAACAGCTGTAAAAATATTCAGGAAAACAACAATGGCAGTTGGAAGTGTGCACCTCTTAATATTCAGCCCCCCCCCCACAAAAAGGCTTCCAGATCTTTACAGACAAGTAAGACAATTAGAGTAAGAACAGTTCCCCTTGAATTGGAGGTAGATCACATTGAAGTTAGCGGGACTTACTTCTGAGCAAAAATGCACAGTATTGCACTGTACTGTACTGTACTGTAATTTACACTGTATTACACTGTACTGTAATGAGTTAGTATTTTTTAAAGGTTCCAAGAAGTGACCATGCACTGTTATGCACATAATAATAAACATTGTGAAATTGTTATAGTAAACATTTCTTTCTTTCTTTCAAGTACATTGACACATTGTGCCTCATTCAGATTTATATTTTGCTAAGATTATTTGTTAATAATATTTGCTAATGTTATTCTTAAAGGCAGGAAAACAATATGCACTCACATTGGTTTAAGCAAAATAGTCACAGAGTTATGCTGTTCTTTCATTGTTTTACCATGCTGGGTATGAAAGGAGTTTTCCTATAGCGCTAATTGTTCATTCTGCTTTCTCTCCCTTCCTCCCTGTTCCATATCTTGCTCAGCTTGTTTTGCTGGGCCAGACAGCAAGGAGAGGTCACACTTAAATAGATTAGCAAAGGACACAGAGAGATAAAACCTTGTCTGAACTATTGGAATAGACAATACTTTCCATGATGTGCTTGTTAAATGGATTGAGAAACAGTGAAAGGGTTCTTAATAAAGCAGCATATTAACCTGGCATAGTTCCCCTTTGATCTCTCTGTTGCAATAATTCAGCACTGGGATGCTAAAATAAATTTGTTGAGAGTAATGCACACAATTAAGAACAAGAACGATAGAAATAAAAGTAATTATAGACATTGGGCATATTTGTAAAATGAAGGAAGGTCTTGCCAATCTACCTCAGTAGTACTGAAACCTGTGCCTGGCTAAGGAAGGATGGGGAAGTGATATTTGTATCACTGTGCTAATCAGTGGAGGGAGGTGGGATAGAGTATCCTAGAACAGGAGTTCTCTCAAACTGATCTGTCAACTTCATTCAAGTGGTCCATGCGGCATGTCTGTGGATTTGTGTTTGCAGATGGGAGAGGACACATCCATCACACTTAATATTCATATTGATTTTAATTGCTTTTTTATTTCTTCTTTTATTTTTTTGTATTGTATTGTATCATGATGTGAATTCTATGGAATTACAGTTCAAGTAGTCCATGGGAGAAAGTTTGGGAACATTGCCCTCGCCTTTACCTGATCCAGGGTTTCCCTTGCCTTTCTTCCACCATGGGAGAGTTGGCAGGTTAGCCCAAATCATTTTGTGATTAAAGATGGTGATATGGATATTTGACTGTGCTAATGTAGCTGACAGGACTATCTGTGTAGCTCCAGACAAAAGTTCATTCTGTTTGTTCTGAAGATACCTTAAAATGAGATATGGAGTGCAGTTGATAAGACCATTGTAGTCTTTCAAGATCTTGTTTAATAACAGTAAATTTGCATTCAGTTTCACAGTATTGTTTTTCAATGCACAGGTTAACTTTTCTAGAGGAGATTGCTCTCTTCCTAAAGCATTGGGTTCATATTTTGGGAGAATTGGGCAGCAAGGAGATACTGACAACAAATGATTTGAACATGTCTATCAGCGTTGACAAGTGTAATTCATTAGAGAGAGAGACAGAGAGACAGAGAGTAGAGTACTCTTTTGTGAAGTTGTACACTTTGAATCCAAGTGTACATAACTAGTCTGAAACGCTAGCCACGATATAGAGTTCTGTGCTCATGGGGGCTTCCTGTTCTTGTCTGTGAAAAGGAAAATTTCATTGTGCTCATTTGGAAACTTCTTTCTTTCAGAAGTGCCATTTAAATTCTACTTAAAATAAATAAATAAATGGTGATATGGTACAAAAGCTTATACAAAGGCAAAGTGGCGTGGGAGTCATGTAAAAGAGTGTGGTCGACTAATGAAATTTCTTAAAGCGCTCAATATGAATACTTAAAGTCCTTTGAAACATAAGTGATGTTAAAGACCACTTTTGTGGTTCTTCCAAAAAAAAAAAAAAAAGCAACTGGTTTTGGGGAAAATTCAGCAGTATGTCATGGCCTTGATGTTTAGAAGCTTTGTATTACTATGCTTTTATAAGGACATAGAAGAGTTAACATTTTTTCTTCAACCAACATAGTGGTACCATTAGGAAAAACAGAGTAGTACAGCCTGTTTTTCAGTTCTTTTTTCCACTTGTTCTTTAATTATAGGCTTGATATGGACCTTACAGTTTAGATGGCATAGTAGGTGTTTTTTTTAAAAGAGGAAGTGATAAAGTGTTGTGCTTTCTATCAGGCTACACACCCCACTGTTCCACTTGGGGAAAAAAAGTCAGTTGAGAACTTCAAACAAATGAACAACAACAGCAAAAACCTCATTTTGAGAGAAGATCATGGGTTCCCTGTTCTGCAGAGCTAAGTTAATAAGAGAATGCAGTTTTGCTAATGAATAACAGTTCCGAGTCTGGAAGAGCTGGTGTTCGACACCATGGAAATATAACTTAGTTTTTGTTCACGAGAGGCTGTTCCTGGAGAGCTGCAGCTGTGACATGTATTCCTTCAACCTGGATTGCAGATAGCATGCTTTTTCTTTGCGACAGCTGATCCAAAGGACTCTGGCTGGTAAGATTGTGGTGGGAAGAGGGTTTGAGGAGGGGGTATAATGGCTGCGAGCTAAAGGGATAAAATAATTCCTGTTTTACTTTACCACTTTGCATGGCTGCTATTACACCAGGCTCAGTTTTGAAACCCTAAACCCCTCTGCACTTGCTAGTCCTCTTTGCTGCAGTCTTTCAGGGAGCCCAGGTGGTAGTGAGGTTTGCTTTGGCTCCTGCAGTGGTTAGGTCAGCCTGCTAGATGAAAAAACAACAACAACAAAACGTGCCTGTCCTCCTCAATAACCATCTTCTGCCAGCTGGTGCTCTGCAGGAAATTCCGAATTGTTAATTTTGTTAGGGATATTTGTTTTCCACACTGCCAGTTTGACTTACTCCAGGGCTGGCGAGCATTGCTCTAGGCACTGTGACAGCCAAGGAAATCCTAGAAGAGAATTAAGACATAAAAAAAAAATGCACGTAGAGATTGAGAACAGAGAAGCAGTTCTTCTTTTAAAATGTGCTGTCTAGATTTCATCTTGTATTAATCAGCCGTCCTTTAAAAAAAAAAAAAACTTGCTTGAAGACCATGTATTTCTCATGTCAGCTGAGAAGGGATTTGTATTATGGTGGTGAATGTCTATACAAATCTTCTTTAAACTGCTGGCATGTGTGTTGATCCTTAAACACTGCTTCTAAAGTCTGCAGCTCATACGGGAACTGCTTCTTTTAAAGCTGGTTATGGGAGAATGGAGGGCTTCTTTTCCTCTTATATTCCTCCCCTGCACAGAACAGAAGATGGCAGCCTTAAGAGACCGCAATTGAACACATTGGGAACTTCTGGGGGCATGCCACCTTAGCTGATATTAGCGGTCAGGATATATTAAATGATTGCTGCTGGTTGGGTCTACTGATTTCTTTGCTAAATATCTCTATGGACTGGTATAGCAAGGCAGGTGACTTTCAACCCCTTTTTAGTGGCTCCCCTGCCAGGAAACCCATGCATGTTGCTGCAGATTTAGGACACACACTTTGTTCACTTGGGCCAGTCCTCAGTATTGTATTGCATGAACTGACAGTGTGCATGAGAGCACTCCCAGTACTACATCTTCTTACATATTTCAGCTGCATATTTCACAAAGGAAAGACTGGTATTGATAGACGATCCTGTCCTTCCTCCGAGAGCTCAGGATGACACACGTGGCTCTCTCCTCACGCCGATTTTGTCCTTACGCCAACTGTGTGAGGGGGATACGGCTAAGAGTTGGAATGGGTGGCCTTAGTTAAGTGTCATGGCTGAGAGGGAATTTGAACCCAGGGTTTCCTTGTCCTAATCCAACACGTTTTCAGCTACAACTCACTGGTTCTAAAATTAGTTAGCGTTGGTCATTTGATAACTGTACGGATGGATGTGAGGGAAGTACGGGGGAAAGGGGATCGTTTCTTCTGGGAAGATTATCAGGCGTTACTGCTAAGCTGCTGAGGCACCAAGGCTTCCCTGAAATTGCCATTTAAAAACCACTGACTTGAGATGAATGCAGAAGCGCTATTTTCTGTATTCCTAATTGCAGCCATTTTGAGAAATCCACTACAATTAATGTTGAAAACGACAGGGTTGGATCACAAGCAGCTTACCGTAGGTTTGCAAACAACTTATGGTTCAGTTGGTGTTGCGTCTGAAGAAAGGAAATGCTCCTGATTAACTGGCTATGGCACATAGAGAAGGATGGAGTGGCATTACACTAGCATCCCCTTCTCTTAAAGGGCTCAGCCTTTGCTTTACGGGGCAGGAGAAATAAAAACCTTTTGAGAATAAGTTCAAAAACTACTTGGGACATGGGTATCTGTGTTGCTCATCACCAGTCATACCACAGGCTTCAACCAATAGACTGTGATAAATGTGGCTCACGCGGTAACAACAGAACTAATAATGCTCATAGGTTCAGTGGGAACTTTAGTGAGCAGTCATGATTTATCGTTTGACGGAGGCTGAACCTGAGAAGAAAATTGGGGGGGGGGGGGATTCAAGATTGTGCTATGGCACTTGTTTTATCAGCTCAAGCATTTCAGGTTGGTGGATGGAACAATACATCCTCTCTCTGCATGCTGTTCTGAGGTTTTCCCGACACCCCCCCCCCAGCCAATCTTGGGAGGCCTGCAGGGGGAGGACAGCGGAGAAGCCCTGTTACCCTCATGGAAATCATTGTGTGGACTTCTGCCAACAGAACTTGTTAGTTGAACCCCGCCCTTTGTCAAGCAATTGAACGATCACCAAGATCCCTTGAATTTCTGAATAGTAAATAACAGTAAAATCATTGTTTTCATATAACAACTTTTTGTTGATTTCAATTTTATGAATTATTTCTTCCTTGGTTTTCTACCTGTGGACACACAAAAGCAGCTTATGGCTTTTAAAAAATAAAGTTAAACTTGAAACACAAAGTACAACAATGGCTTTCCAAAAACCTCTCACTGAAGTGACATTTGGGGCATGGTCTCCATCTGTTAAAACTTTTCAAAGATGTCATAGGGAGACTTTATAAGTTATATTTTAGTTATTAAAGTTTGAAATTAACATGTACAAATGCAATGTCTGAATCCAACAAATAGATGTATTTCACTTACCATGATGCTGGGACTTTTCCCAGTTGCTTATACTCTTGATACTTGATAGAGAACACAAGTTTCCCATTGCTTAATGTGCAAAGTAGCCCATAGAGAGCAAAGAGAGTTCTCAACTAGTATGCAAGTAAATTTTCTGAAGTAGTTTCACATAATTTCCTTGGTCTGAATAGGCTACGGTTGAATCTACACACATATAAAAAATGCTGTGAAAATGCTTTTTAAAAAAAGTTTTGAAAAATACATTGAATTTTGCATAGCTCAGTTTCGCCATCGAGTATAGCATTATATATTGCACTTTAAAACACATTTAAAACGTTTTATTTGTAGATGTATGGCTGAGTGCTATGACTACCAACCAAAATGACTTATACCATGTTTAGATATTTGCCATCTTCATAAAGAATGACATTATACAATCCATATGTCATAATAGTGCCTGGAAATTTTGAAAGTATACGGCTTTAGCCCATGAAGTTGTCTTCTTCTGCAACATCTACTTCAATGCCTTCCATATGGCTCTCCCTTAATAAATTATTGTTGGTTTCTGTCTAATACTTGTTTCAAATGGTGAGAATTACTACTTTTTCATTGATGTGGGATATCCAGTCTTTACTGCTATATGTTGTTAGGGAACATTGATTCAATTATCCCAGTTTAATATTTATATGCACTTAATTTAATTTGTGGCTAAACTTTTGTGGGGCTAAACAGTTTTGGAGACCACCCTTGTTTCACATGCTAGCACCTCAGTGAAAAGGACAGCTAGTTTGTATGTGTATCAGCCAGAAATTTAAGTGTCCAGAGTGGACATTGACAATATAATACCAGATACAAATTAGAATTACAAACAAGTTAATAGCTCATTACTACCAAAGGTAGTTTGGCCAAACTGCGAGAGGCAGTGAAGGATAGGCGTGCCTGGCGTGCTCTGGTCCATGGGGTCACGAAGAGTCGGACACGACTGAACAACAACAACCAAAGGTAGGATTTTAAGTATCTATACTCTGTTTCCATCCATATAGTTTAGGCATAGAATTCAGTCCAAGGAATGTTCATTTACCATTTATAGTGGTATAGTTTTTTCAGATTTTTTTTGCATGCTGCCACATGACATTGTCATTATTCAGCTAGTATTCTGGATTAATGTACCCCCTAAAATGCATTTTCTTCTACCACAAATTTTTTTTGGCTTGGTCATCTACTGTGTATGGAGTTTGTCTAACAATCAGTTCAGGTAGATTTTCTCTTAACTGTAATTACCGGTAAGAGCCCGAGAGCAGTCTAAGCAATTGCATGTCTCCTTCCTATTTCATGCAAAATCTATCTTAGTGCAATTAAACACACAATTTAGCAGTAACATAAAAATTGTTTTGGGTTAGACTTAGATCTATCTGGCTATAGGTGAAAACTGTATCCCAATAAAGTCATTGGTGACATTCTTATCAATTTCAAAGGTTCAGGACTATGCCTGGTCAACAATAGAACTATGCTGCCAAAAATGCTTTCTGCAATGCAATTCTGCATCAATCCACCAGATGACACTTGATGATTAAGGTTGGGAAAAAAAATTTCCGCTGACAATTGGATTCCTCCTCCCCATACATTTTCCACATTGCCTTTGCAATTTTAAACACGTGCGTTATAAAATGCAGATGTTTCGCATTTTGATCTTTCACTGTATGCCACTAATTTAGAAAAAGAGAATCTGTTACGTGTTTACTGCTGTTTAATTGGAAGGCTTAGTGATGGAAGCCGAACATTGCTCGGATATCTTTCTTATAATTGGTAATGAATGAGTTGCATCTGGGAGGAAGAACATGAAGTTACTAGCACTGCTGACCGAGGCAGATGGAGCAAGCCAAGTTGCTAGCTTACCTCTTTCAAGACTTTTCAGTCAAGCATTAGCATCCCTCATGTTGCATGGTATATGAATTTTGTCATGCTGGGCTTTGCCTTTTCTCTTCTGACAGTGAACGTAGGAGCATAGGAATCTGCCTTATACTGAGTCCTGCCATTGCTCCATCTAGCTCAGAATTGTCTGCACTGACTGGCAATGGCTCTTGACAGGGAATCTTCCCTAGCCCCACCTGGAGACAGCGGCCATAGCTAGCTGCTTGGGTGCCCAGGGTGGTGTGCACGCTCTGCACCTTGGAGCAGAACAAGCTACCCATGGGGCAGGGCGAGCCAGGGCAGGGTTCACTGCGCGGAGCCTCCAAGGAGTCCGCTTTAGGCCAGCTGAGGGGGAGGCGGTGGGCAGATACAAGCCACACACTGCTATTCTGGGCAGTGCAGAGCCTGCAGGTGCCACGATAAGTGCCATCCCCCCATGGTGTGGTACCCAGTGTGCCCCACCCCCCTAGCCATGCCTCTGCCTGGAGATGGCGGTGATTGGACCCGGGACCTTTTGCATGCAAAGCAGATGCTGTCCTACTGAGCTATGGCCCTTCCCTTGTCTAGTCCTGTTGTCTATCTCCACAACCAGTATGTTGCTGGAATTGTCTGAATGTGGATGGTGCTCTTGTAGCCTTCGTGGCAGTAGTCACCTAAATTGATTCAGTTATGATACTTATTTTCAGGCTTTGGTGCTTGTCGCTATTGCAACATGTACTGGTAATGAATTTATGTAATGTGCTGAAGAACTTTTTACTCTGTGCTTTTTCACAAACGCTTAATATACTTTGAACTAAAATTGGAACTTTGAAAAAAACACTGGTATGTTTTAGACATCTAGCTGTTGCATCGACCAGTTATATACATACGGAAGTATGTTGCCCTCTAGTGGTTTGTTCAACAATGAAATGTTATCTAGCACAACTTTTTCAGCTAAAGATTTATTGTAACTGTGGGACCTTGTCATAGACACAGCAGCCCTGGTATTTATTTCCATGCAGGCCACTGAAAATTTAGCAGGCCCCTATGATTTATAAACAGTTTTGTGCTCCTGTTCCAATCTCTTGTAGAGCTGCAGTAGCAGTGTTAAGAAATCCATATTACAAAGCCCCCTTTCCTTCCAGAAACACACAATTTGTCACAATCATCCTATAGAACTGAGAATATTTTGGGGTAGATAAAGGCACGTAAAGGATGGTGTTGTCATTTTCTTCTTTTTGTAAAAAGAGGTTATTGCCTTGAATTTTCCTTGTCCCATTTTCCTGGCTCATCAAAGATTGATGAAAGTTCTCTCCCTGCCCCCCCCTTAACCTCATGCTTGCAGTGTTCATAAATTACATAGCAAACCAGGCAGTTCAGTCTGATCTCTAGTGGATTTGCACAAAACGTGCCTATCCTCCTTTTCATGCTTTCATGTTTCAAACTCTACTTATCCTACTTTCTTGCAGTTCATTCAGCCAATACTAAATGGACTTTCTAAAGAAAACATTTTAAAGTTTAATGTACAATGCTCCTTTCATTGGCTCTTTAATGTTGGGTTCTTTTTTATTTTTAGCCACCATTATTTATAGAGATCACAGAATATACAAAATGCTTCATATACATTTTCTCTGTAATCGTTACTGTATAAAGAGTGCCAGTATTATTTTCCCCATAATATCCTGAAGAGAATATGGTTTGCATCCTAGTGTGTTTCTGGCAGAGGAAAAATTTAAACTGAGGAGTTGTCAGGTCCTGCTTTTAGCCAGCTTTCATTCATTGATTCTACAAATCATCTTGCTAGTGGCCAGCACAGTATGGCTTCCCTGGGTGCCCACACTTCAATTAAAGCACAGGAGAGGACATAATTAAGTCCCTCCTCAGCATGAGCAGCCAGGGAGGCTGCATAGTGCTGGGAAAATGTTTACTAGAAAGAAAAATTCATACACCACCCTTCACAACTTCTTAACGATATGTTAAGATCAAAATCTTGTACCCATTGGAATTCTCAAGAAATTCTAAAGTGCCCCAAGAATGAAGCAGCAAAAACGGAGGCCTGTTTTGCAGTGGAAGACAACTTTCTGGAAATAGGAAGGCAGATTTTTGGCACAGCACTAAATGATGTGATCCTGGAATTGCAAGTCTGGGAAAAGATCCAATGGATTATTTTGTCTTAATTCCCCACTCTGAAGCAGGACTTCTAAATGCCTGAAGCACCCCTGTTTAGATGTGTTGTGAGCTCACTGCTGCAGCCCCACTAAAGCACATCATAGTATCCCAGCCTGGAAGTTAACAGAGCATGGATAAGTGAAGTTGGTGTTCACTTCCATCATTCAACATGGCTCACACAAAGCCAGTATTATAAAATCAGTAACACCAATAAAAAGCAAAGCAACAACAGCAAAAACAGTGAAATGCCAATCAAATCCTATCTGAAACAAATTGGTTTTATGCACCTCTGGAAGGTGATGAAGGAAGAGCAAGTTTGATCCCCCCCCCGGGAGCTTGTTCTAAAGCTTCAGGGCCATGAGCCTTATTTCCTGTGGATAATGTCCTAGTTTCATGCAGTAAAAGAACTCTGAGCAGGACCCATTGTGCAAACCACAGATAGAGCAAGGGTTCATTCCAGGAGAAGCAGTCCCAAGTTGTGACGGACTTTAAGAATGAGAAGCTTGAATGAAGCCTGGAAGTGAATAGGCAGCAAGGCTGTAGCTGCGGAACTGGTGGAACGTGTTTTTGCCTCTCTGTATGTGCCACGGAGAAATTGGCAGCATTTCCACCAGCAGCAACTAATGAATCAATTTCAAGGGAAACTTTGTCTAACGGGCATCACCTCTGTTTCAGCTTTACCCAACTTCATCCACTCGGCCAATTTACAGGCACAACTTTCTAACAGAGACAGGTGTTCCTTGATGCGTAGTTATGGCAGGTGCCAGGCAAGCTTACCAGGAGAGCGTATTCCACATGCAAGGAGCCACCTCAAGCAACGGATGCTGAAGGGCAGAGTGGACAAAGTTGTGTGTCATGTGGCCTGCCTTGCACCCTTTAAATTAGCTTGATGCCCTCAAAGGTTCCCTACTTCAGGTGTAGGGTCTGCAGAAAGCCTTTTCCTGCATAAGAGCTCCATGCCACTGTCATCACATTTAAAAGATTCATAAGCTGAGATAAAACAGAGTCTTGTGGCGCCTTAAAGACTAAACAAATGTGTTATGGCATAAGCTTTTATGGACTCAAGCCTACTTCATTAGACCAACACCATGCACAGCAGCATGACTTCATAGACTTGAGATCTCTTGAAGGCAAATAGTACACAGGATAATAATAACTTTCTAAATGTGTTGATGGTTGATTGGTTCATCTAACAAAGGAATTTTCCCTACTCTTTCATGCAGCAAGCATCACATCTAAACTGACCCATAATTTTACTGAAGTATATTTTTTTGCTCAGTTGCCAGCAATGCATTGTAGCCTGTAGGCTGAACAAAATGAAGCAAGACCATTGGTTTTAACACTTCATTTGGCTTTTTTTCCTTTGTCTCCTTTGATGTTGGATTGAATTTGGAACGTTCAGTTTTAATACCAGTTTGACACACACACCCCTGATGTGTATTTTGTGAAATTAGGAAAGTTATAAGATGCACCATAATATCGTACCTTTCTTGAACACTGATAGATCTCAATGAAATACGACTCAATAAACATTTTTATTTTATTTTATGTAGACATTCTAGATATAAATGTGTCCATTTCTGTGATACAATGTGCTGTTAGAAGCAAACCATTTTATCTAATTGGAAGGCACTCCTCCAGATGTAAAACAAAATAGTTGAGGATCCAACTTTTGGTAGGTTAACTGATGGAGGGGGGAATATATTGATGTCAGTGTGTATGTGGTTCTGAATTAGTTTTGACAACCAGTCACCCTACAAAAGGCTGCTCACTTGTGATCTCTTTCTGTCTCAGAAATTCTTTCTCGCTTTATATATATTACCACACAGAAATGAGAGGCTGTGCTGGGATCTTTGATTCTCTCTTTCCAGCTAGTCGGCATTTCTGCTTTGTGAGTGAGATTCTTTTGATCTTAATACTCCTAGAATGCAGAGCTGTTATATTAAGGCTGCACAGAAAAATAAGGTGTGTTGAAATAGTTTCAAAGTGAGACATCACATGACCTAGTCTTGGTTTCATGCAAGGGTAATTTTAGACCAACGATTCTTTAAACGTATTGACGCACACAAACTGTTATTTAGAGCTCCACTTAATGTAGACCTTGTCGTCTGGTATGTCTGCTCACTACACACGCCACATTTCTGAACAGGGTTTGCACAGCTTCAGTGTTCTTTATAGCTCTGGAACTCCACTGGTTTTAAGTAAATATGTAGCTGTACAATTAATGAGGTGTAAGATTCAAAACACAGCTCATTATCTTTTGTGTAGATAATTCATCTTAGTTCATCATATCTAAATTCTCTAGATACAATGCTTTAAAATGGTGTGGAGATGATAGTTTATGCAGGAAAATTGGAGCTACTTCTCCTATCCCTCAGAGATGTTGAGGTGGTAACCCCAATCAAGCACTGTTAGCTTTGTAACGTGTTTTGGGAAGAGAACCTTGCTGTGCCAAATATTCTCAGTTTTTAGGTTAAGGATAGCTGTCTTAGCAGAGTAGAAATACTTGCAGAAAATCACTGTGTCTGAATATTCACCCTCCTCCAGTGTTGCTTGGTGCCATTGGTTTCCCCAGTCTTCCCTTTTCACTGCTGGATTACTCCCAATCTGGGATCATACAGTGAGCAGGATAACATCACAATTCAGCCAAAAAGACTTTGGAATGCAATAACCACACAGGCCTGGTTCACACATAACACTGAGCCAAACCATGGCTTTGCGCTAACAAGTCAACGGGCAGCCTCCCAGAGAAGATTTCATGGCTGCATTCCTTTCCCCTGGTCATTTTGCTCTTGCGCTGTGCTGAGTTAAGATGTGCTTTGGCTAAGCGTGTCACCTGTGAGTTAGCTCTTTGCAGAGAAACTGTGAGCTTTCACAAAGGCTTGATCACAGTGACTGTGCTTTCCTCTCCAGGAGCCTACACATTTGCCCATTCGTGCTAAGCCATGGTTTGGCTTTGAGCTATGTGCGAACAAGGGGCAAGTGAAACCCACTGATACCAAGAACAAGTCTGGGCAATGTAATTGAAAACTCTAACTGCAGGGAATACAAAAAAAAGTGATTAGAAAAACGGAGGCATTTCTTTACCCTGCTGAAATTTGTGAATAGTTTTGGCTTACTATAATTCCTATCCAAATTTGTAATACTAGCTCCTTCTCCTTGACTAATACAATTCACTAGAGTGCTGAAACTGACCAATTCCAAAGCAGCTCTTCATCTGGCCAATTCCTTTCTTAAGGACTGTGAAAGAAATAGAGCTGCATTGCCTCTTTTTTCTTTTCCAGTGCACATTGTGTGGATATGTTGACGACTGCACATCCTTAACATGCTGAACTTAGTTTATTTATTAATGTGCAATTCTTTTAAAAGTGATGTTGCATGCCTTTGGTAGGAAGCTCCACTCAACAGCCAAGCTGCCACTTTCTGCAATAACTGCAGCTTTCATACCAATCTTAAAGGCAGCCCTGCACAGAGCACATTACAGTAGTCTAATTTTGAGGTTATGTCCAGGAATGGCCATACCTGCCACACTAGCAGAAGCACAGAAAGCGTTCTTTAAACCATGGTAGTCGCTTCTGTCTCTTGCAGCAAAGATGGATCCAGGAACACCATTCAGAACAGACATTCTTCCAGATTTCTAGACCTGGGAACCACCCACCAACTCACAATACCTCAATTTTTCCTGGATTCAGCCTCACCGCGTTATCTCTCATCCAGCCCACCACTGTGTTCAGGCACCAACTCAGGGCTTGCACTGCCTCATCTGCCTCAGATGAAACAGAGCAATGCAGCTAATTTAAAACAAGCTTCTCAAACTTATTTTAAACCTACACTGGCTATTTTGGGGTTGTGGGCTACTGAAGAGGACAGAGTTTGTCATCCTGGGACAGTCTCACCAAAATACAGTTGTACCTCTGGTTGCGAACACGATCCGTTCCGGTGTGCCGTTCACACCCCGAAAAGTCTGCAACCAGAGCGGCGCTTTTGTGCGTACGTGAAGCGTGATAGAGCGCTTCTGCGCATGCACGAACCGCGCAGAACGCTTCTGTGCGTGCGCCGCGTTCTTAACCCAAAAAAAGCAACATGAAGTGTTCGCAAGAAGAGGTATGACTGTAATGCTATTGCAACAGCCATGAAATCTTCTCTGGGATGCTGTTGGAATTCCATCTTTCAGACTATAGTCCATCACACCAAACATCAGAACCGAAAATGACAGTTCTTCAGTGCCATCTGCAACTCTCTGAAAAGCTGTCTACCCTTAATATCTGCCACTGTGTGCTTTTGTGTCACAGCTTTAGGTAGTAATGGCACTGATTCCAGTACCCTTTTAGTGACATAATCAATCTTCAGTTCACTCCCATAGGGTGTTATTGATATGACAGGCTTATATAAGTGTTGTCAAAGAATATGGGAAAGGTTTTCCCCACAGGATTGTGTAGGGCAGTAGGCCTCTTAGAGGCACCTGCGCCACCTAGAATGGTTTTAGATTTGCATGGCACAAAGCCTGCTTTTTTGACAGATCTTTGAAAGAGGGTAATATTATGGGGAAGTTTTTGGGGTTTTTTTGCATTTTGATATGTACAGCACAAAAGCTTTCCCCCACGGTAGCACCCCATGCATAAGTGGTGGCATTTAAAAGTATTTTGTCAAGCATGTCAGCCCAAAAACATGCAGTTTTCCCTTTAATCTGGAGTAAAGCCACAGGGAGGAACCTTCCAGGGGCATTTATTGGGGGATGTAGCATTTGAGCTTTTCCTTTGAAAGGTCAAAAATTGCTGGGAGTTCCAATATAAATGTAATGAATGAAGTTAGACTAACTTGGTATAAGACAACTTCATATGTTTAAAAGATCCAAAAGCCTAAATGAAGAAGGGTGAGGTTTCACTATATGGTGCCTTCCATTCCTTCACTAGGACACTGCAGATAAGATTCTTTCTAAGAACTTCCTTTCTCTTACAAGCTCACAGTCCATGATGGCAAATATTTTCGAGATGATGCTACAAATGCTTTTTTAGCTAGCGTGTTTATAATATATATTTTTAATTTAAAAATATTCAGAGGTGTTATATGAATTTTTTATCCATCCATAGATTTCAGGAGTAGCCTTGAATTCAAGCTCTCACCTCGTAGCCATTGGTGATATCGGTGACAAGCAATTACATGACAAGGCAAGGGCATGGGCTGTTGTGAAAGAGACACAGGGCTATGCCACTCATCTGTGCCCAGCATGGAAACTAGACTGGACTGCATGAGAAGGGATACCCCCTACTCTGTGTCCAGCATGGAAATAAAGTGGGCTGCTGGATGAGGGTCAGAACTCTTCTCCCAGCCCCCTGCAGACTGGTAAAATATTTCATAGGCTAGTAACTTTTGTAGACTCATTTAGAAGATGGGCTTAGACCTCTTTGTGTGTGCGTGTCTCCATCCCACCCCTGTGTAGTCAGTGTGTGCAAAGCCCAATAACCAAGTTGATGTGTGCATGAAGATCTTCAATGCAAAGTTTTCAATCGTAACGTGAATAGTTTGAGTTGTCTTTTAATGGAAACACTGATTCGCTCCCATCTTGACTCATGATGCCAAGTATTCTGCTTTTTGTACCATGTGTGGACTGTTAAATGAACAGTGTTCACTGAATTCTCCTTTAGAAAAGAGCACCCCAAGAACACAATTGTAGCATTTCAAATACTAAAACACATTCTCAGTTTTAATTCATCTCAGTTCTGTCTAACCCTGCAACAAGTTCGCTCTCTACCAACACTGATATTTTCATCAAAATGTTATAACTGGCTGGCACAAAGACTTCTCTGTGGAAATGCAAATAAAGCACTTTTCAGGTGTCCTAGTTCTCGATGGCACTAGAGATCAGCAGCTGCTTTAAGGACCTTCTTCCTGTGTTTCTATGGCAACTCCATATGCATTTAAAAATAAATAAATTCAGCTTCATAGCGAAACAATTGAAATCTAAATCAAATGCAGGTCTGATCCTACCGGTAGTAGTAATAGTAAAATGCATTTTCTTCCCCTCTTTCACAGCCCCCATTCAGCCTCCCTTCAAAGCTTGTCTCTGTTCAGAAGCAGCATTTGTCACCAGAGAAGCCCCCTCCCCTTTCCACATTTATTTCCATGGTAACCCTTTTAAGGCATTCTGCAGCCTGAAAACTACTTTTGCTCTTTCATCATGCAAGCTGGCATTGTGAAGGGCTCAGTGTATTCCTCCAGCTCCTGAATGAATATCAGAATAAGCAGCATTTTGGATGGACTGTTTGTTTTTTGAAAATGTGGACCCTAATGAAGGAACTGAGAGGCAACCTTCCTATGACCTAGTTGTCAGCACATTGCTTGCAAAGGGGGAAAAAAAACCTTCTTTAATTGATTAATTGATTAACTTTGTGGGTAGGTGTTATTGGAATGATCGTTCTGTGAAATCAACAGGGCAATTCCCTGAATCCAGTTCAAGGAAAAAATGGGCAGATGGCTGGATGTTCTATGCTGGTGAATTGCGGGTAAGCTCTCATGCTGTGATCAACTGCAAATCTCATTTTTTTTCTTGTATACTCTTTAATGTATATCCAAGATTTGTTTAGAAAATGGTGTCTTAATAGGGTCTCATGTTACAAATCTGTCTTTTAATGTTTCCCCTCCCAAAAAAGATACATTTAGTTGTATTTGCCATCTCAGATTTTGTGTGCACAAAATGACATTTGATGCTATACAGTACATCTTTTTTTGCTGCTCTTCCTGCTTTAATGACCTGGGTTGACTTTATTATTATTATTTTTTTTAAGGAAATTAAGAAGCTTTTCTTCAAACACTTTTAACATTTTTATTAAATGCAAAAAAATGCAAATGGTGAAATTCATACAATTTCATACGCTGAATTTTCATCATATTTAAAACACATTTTGTTTCCTGTTAGTCTTTCTGCATCACAAAGTGATGTGTCAGCAGTCTTATTTTTAAAATATATATACCTTTGTTTGTTTGAAAGCATGAACTGACACCAACTGGTTCCCTGATGGGTGTTTTATACCTGTTTTTATCTGTTAATAGTATTTCATTTTGTGAAACTGGGACAATGTGTGGTCGACTTTCGTTACGGCAATAAAAACCTACCTTAAAAATGTGAAGTACATAATGATTGGAGAATCACCATGACAACATGGTTTCCATTTCACGTTTTCTTACTATGCTGTGGAAACCTTTACACATGCCTTTTTAAACAGATAAAAGTAATGGCAGTGCATAATATAAGAACACTATTCTGTCCTTAGCATAATGCTTACAAACTCATTATTGAATGTTAAGCTGTATCGTTCTATACACATCTTCATGTAATCTACCCACTTCATTCATTCCCCCTCCTTTGTATACTTGAATTGTTCTATTATTACAACTGCACGCCAGCATGTGCAAATAGAGCTATTCCTGATTTTGTATATGCTGAGAACGAAGGCGGTGTCTCTATTTAGATGAATAAACACACATAATGAAAAATAACTTTACTGTATTAGAAAAGGGCTTCTGCCAACATGAGTGAAGATGCTGAAATGCTATGCTTGGGCAACCTTCCTCAAAATACTCCTGTTAGTTTCTGTGGTTTGCCTTCTGGATTGCTATGCTCAAAGTACGGTATCAGATCCCTCCGGAGGTGATTCCACTGCCCTCGATGCTTCTACTCTGTATCCTTGAAGCTTGACCTTTCCTTCTCTGCATTCCCTGTTTCCATTCAGCATGGCTTCCTGCGATGGAATTAGAGCATTCTTTTAGAACGTGCTTTTGTGTCTATAAATATGTGTATAGGTTTTTTATTTTATCATTATTTATTCAACCGTACACATTTGCTCCATTTGGCATAGAGACAAAAAAAAGGTATATGTACCATTAAAGGCATATTGATATATCCCTGATAGCCTAACCAATCTCTGGACTTCTGAGAACAGCACAGGATTTCTGGGGACAGCTTAGGAGAAAGTTATAATAACAGCTGCATGATTGAGCCATTAAGAATATAAAGCGTGAGGTTTGATGGTTTTGCACCAGAGATGTTATGGCATCATAGACAGATGGCTTGGATGACTATTTTAAATTGGGGTGTCAGAAATGTTTCTAGATGTGCCATTCCCTAGAGTCTTAATTCCCTAGAGGAATAAAAAAAGAATTGCTGCATCTGCAACTGAATTTGTTGTTATGGAAATGATAGTGAGTTTATTACTATACTTTCCTATTAGGAGGGAGGACATGCAAATTGCAGAGACAGAGTTTTGACCCTCAGCAGCTACTAATCATCCTTGCTGGTTCCTAGCAAAACTTTAAAAGTTTCTACAATCTTTCTCTCTCTCTAAATAATGCTAGGGATTTCTTAAATACCGAAACAGAGCCCTAATTTCCATCCCATGAACAGAATGGAATTCTGTTCGCATAATCAAGCATTTCCGACTCTCCCTTCCCTTTGCAGATCTTTACACTTCTTGGAAATTCATTTCTGAGGGTTGGGGGAACCCCTGTAGAAGAATGATATGTGGCTGGGAAAACTGCCAAAAACTGGAAACCCCCTTGCTTGAATTGAAACGCCTTCTGTTCATACAAGAACACATTTTGGCTCAAAGTTCAAAATACATAGGTGCTAAAACTAATGAATTGGTTATGAGTGCTTGGAATTCAGCTGGTGTTGCCTTTGCACAAATATATGACTGGTAGATTGCTATCAGAGCAATCAGTCATAGTAAATACCAGGGGTAGGCAACCTAAAGCCCGTGGGCCGGATGCGGACCAATCGTCTTCTCAATCCGGCCCACAGACAGTCCAGGAATCAGCACGTTTTTACATGAGTAGAATGTGTGCTTTTATTTAAAATGCACCTCTGGGTTATTTGTGGGGCATAGGAATTCATTCACCCCCCCCCCCTCAAAAAATATAGTACGGCCCACCACATGGTCTGAGGGACGGTGGACCGGCCCATGGCTGAAGAAGGTTGCTGACCCCTGGTAAACACCCATGTTCCTATGCAAAGCTCATTCAAACAAACATTTCAGGTCAAGTTTGTACAGTACTGCTCAGATTGCACGCAAGAGGTCTTACCAATAATTTTATATAGTGCTTCGACAGTACTTCAACAGAATTTAGACCTCCAGCTTTGACTTACTGGTGGAAGATCCAGCATAAGTTTGAATTACTGATAGAGCAGCAGCATAAAGTTGACTCTTCACTCCTTGCTGCCCCTTTAGAGAAGAAGAGTTTGGATTTGATATCCCGCTTTTCACTACCCGAAGGAGTCTCAAAGCGGCTAACATTCTCCTTTCCCTTCCTCCCCCACAACAAACACTCTGTGAGGTGAGTGGGGCTGAGAGACTTCAGAGAAGTGTGACTAGCCCAAGGTCACCCAGCAGCTGCATGTGGAGGAGTGGAGACACGAACCCGGTTCCCCAGATTACGAGTCTACCACTCTTAACCACTACACCACACTGGCTCTCATATCTTGGTGCTTGGTGTTGCTACCTAATTGTGACTCTGTATTTCAAGACCCAGGGAACTACATATGTAGTGTTTGCTAGAATGGTACCTCAGATTTGACTATGGCACATTTGCTAAAAGCTATTTCAACTTTGTGGAAAGCGGAGAAACCTCACCTGTAATTGCTTGAATATCTCAATAATTGGAGAAGAGATTTCTCAGGCCCCTTCCCAATGAATTTTTTTAAATACTAGAAATGCAATGTGCTAGCACAAGTCCTCAGGTTATACAGAATCCAGATGACATTCTCTAACTTACTATATTTATTGCAGAGGTAGCAAAGCATCTTTCTCAGCTAGTGCTTTGTTTGTAAATTGTACCTTCCCATACTTGGACAGCAAGCAAAGTAGACATGCTTTCCTGCCAGTTAGAGAACACTTTAGGTGCATATGTGGATGGAGTTGAAGCTTTGATCCTCATTAGTGCAGTAGTTTGCAATGAGATTCTGTGTCAAGTAATCAGTAGAAATGTCAGAGAATTCATTTTAAAGACAAGCATTGACTAAATAATGGTCAATAATGGATTCATTCAGATCCTTTTCTTGACAGTGTTTATGTTTTTCCAGCACCATTTCTCTTCCCCTCACTAAACCAATCAAGGATCTCAGAAATGAGCAAGAGGACATCACATTGCTATAGTAGCAAATCCTCAGTATATTTTTGCTATATACTGTTGTTACTGAGGGCATATGAAGCTGCATCGCTCCCATTGTAAAGGAGAAGAATATTTTCCTGAATTGCTGAACCAAATTGCTCAACATATTCCATTGCCAAGAGGGGCTATGAACCCATCCTTGCAGTGTAGCATAGGAAGACTGAGAGTGGTGCTCATTTGCCTTCTTCCTTCCCTCTCCCACAGCAAGCACTTTCACCTCACCTCTGTGTGTTTGTCCAGAGGGTGAAACCTTCTCCCATTGTATGAGGAAAGGAAAGGAAAGGAAAGGAAAGGAAAGGAAAGGAAAGGAAAGGAAAGGAAAGGAAAGGAAGAAGGCAAGACACCTCACAATTGCTGAGGCAACTGGGCATGCTGCATTTCACATGCTGCACTGTAAGGAGGGGGGGGGAGTTCATTGTCTTTCACAGTGCTCAAAAGTCATGGGAATATAATGCAGTTGCTTCAGCTAGAAGGTGGGCCATTTTTGCAGGATGAGAGAGAGCTTTGCTGAACATCCATGTGAACATCAGTTTTGGCTCAGGTCAACTATTTTGGTAAACCCAACCTCTTCACATTTTAAAGGAGCTATCTAGGAAGGCTTTTTAGTAAACTACAGCTCTTGGTGTGTCTTGCAAGAGCTGCTTTTGAATCTGTGAATTATTTAGGCTATGCGTGTTTAACTGAATTACATAGCACAGATGTGCCATTCTCTGCTCGCCTTGGAAAGATGCCTTTGTCAGATTGATGCTTCACTGATCTTGGAGGCAAATATTGCTCAGTTGCTATTTACATGGTGTTGTTTTGCTGCCGCCTTTGTTATATTAGATTTGTTAGAGCTGTTTTAGTTGTTTTGAATCTGTTTGTTGTCTTGTTGTTGGAGCGCTGACAGTCTCGGGCATATGTACACTATTCTCTGCTGACTTGTTTCTTGTCTGCATTGGCACCATCATAGTGGTGGTGGGGCTGGCACATCCCTTTGATGAGGAACTAGACGAATGGGACAAGAGATTTGTACCATCCTTTTAGCACAGAAAACTCATCATTTAGAAATACTCTTTACTGAATATATGTAACAAGTGGAGCAGCCCTACATATTTCCCAGAAGAACGTGTAAGCGACTGAAAGATAACTGATGTATCCACATTTCCCTTTGCCTGGAATGGGCCTGGTGATGCCACGTGAGGCCTTTTCATATGTTCTGGCAGTGTGATGCATGATCAGTGGAGGAAGCATCTCTGCAGCAGTCCGCCTAGCAATGCACACCTTTGCTTGTGTTTCTGCAACCTGTCTACATGTTCTGCTTGTCTCCACATAATTGGGAACACTATGTGTTTACGTAGGTTTGCAGTTGTACAAAAGCATGAATGCGTGACAGTCCCATATTCTTCTTCGTGTTACTTTAAACAAATTGAGCACTACTGAACATCTGAAAAGGGGTGGCAGTAATAGTAATAATAATTTAAAACATTTTATACCGCCCCACATCAATAATGGCAGGTCAGTTCACAATGAGACAATAAATCAAAGATTAAAATGCATTAAAATACATCACAATCCAAAGTAGATTTGCCAGTCGTCACTTAGACTCAGCATTAACAGGCCACAAATTCCACATAGCTATTTTGCAGTTGAAAGAATTAAATGAAACAAAAATCTAGTGAGCAAAAATAACCTGATGATTTTGGTAATACTGAAATTTGGCTTGAATGAAGAATTCTATTGTAGCTAATAGAATAGGTTGGGGTGTGTGTGTGTGGTACCCATGCCAGCTTTTCTAGTTTGTAAATGTGCTCGTGGATACAAAAAGGCTTTCCACCCCTGTCTTATGGTATACTGTTAGCAAGCATAGTTAGCTCAAGATGTAAGCTAGCATTCTGAATCTGCAGCTGATCCCTAAACTATGTGTAAATATGATCTAAAATGTCTTGGTGCTGTGACACAAAATGTCTAGACGTTGTAGTTCACTCCTCTTTTCAGTAACTTGGATACAGTACTCTCTTTTGTTTGTGGGAGAGGATTTGGCTCTTACTCACCAACCTGAATGTAAGTAATTTCGTTTCTTTTCCATGCAGGTTGGATGAGTTCTCATTTGAAGGGGGGGGGATCCTGACTGCCAACGCTTTAGTTATGTGTGTTGGATTTACTTTACCTCCTTCTTAAATCTTGTCATTCTCTGCGGTGAGCTCATTAACTGTGGTCATAAGATGGTATGAGTCATGAACCATCACCTTGTAAAAGATGACACATGTGGCTTGGTTCTAGCTTGCTGTGTAATTTGTGGGCATTGCTTAACCAAGTTTATAATCTCTATAGGAACTTCAGTGGGTCCATAGGAACATCACAGCATCCAATGGCAATTTGGGGGTGGTGGTTTCGCATCAGGGCGAAGTGTGTAGCACCTAGTGCCTCCACCTGTCCCTGCACTGATCCATGTGGGGGCGAGCCATTGAGACGACGGGTGGGTCACCAGTACCTTTTGTACCCTGAGAGGTTTATAGGGGATGGTTTAACCCCTTCTATCCCCTTTTTTCAACCTGTGCCTCTCTATGATGTTGAAAGAGCCATCGCCATCGCCGTGGCTCAAGACAGGAACTGGAAGCCCAGAGTTCCCTATTCTCAGACTGTATTGTTCTAGACTGTTTATTTTCTATAAGCCACTTGGAGTGCACATGTATTTGTGGAAAATAGACAAAGGAAGCTGCCTTATAGCTGGGATAGCTCAGTTGGTAGAGCATGGGCCTTGGCCCAGTATACCTGAAGGAGCATCTCCACCCCCATCGTTCAACCCGGACACGGAGGTCCAGTGCTGAGGGCCTTCTGGAGGTTCCCTCACTGTGAGAAGCCAAGTTACAGGGAACCAGGCAGAGGGCCTTCTTGGTAGTGGCGCCCGCCCTGCGGAACGCCCTCCCATCAGATACAGGTAGGTAGCTGTGTTGGTTTGCCATAGTCAAAACAAAATATAAAATCAAAAAATCCTTCCAGTAGCACCTTAGAGACCAACTATATTTGTTCTTGGTATGAGCTTTCTTGTGCATAAACAACTACTGTATATGACATTTAGAAGACATCTGACGGCAGCCCTGTTTAGGGAAGTTTTTAATGACTGATGTTTTAATGTATTTTTAATCTTTTGTTGGAAGCTACCCAGAGTGGCTGGGGAAATCCAGCCTGATGGGCGGGTTATAAATATATTATTATTATTATTATTATTATTATGTCCAAGTTGGACAAAAGATTCCTGTTTTGTAGGGGCCTGGACTATCACTTCCAATTCTGCAATTCTATGACTCTATGAATTATTGGCCTATCTAACTCAGTATTGTTTACTACACGAAGGGTTGTCAACCTGGTCCCTACCACCCACTAGTGGGCGTTTCAGGATTCTAGATGGGCTGTAGGGGGTTTTACGGCACAAGCTGAATCCTCATTCCATCAAGCATTGGTGGGTGGTAAGGAAATTTTACCATCAAGAAAGATGCATTAGTGGGCGGTAGGTATAAAAAGGTTGTCTACCCCTGGTCTACACTCACCAGAAGTGGCTACCCAGGGTTTCAGACATGAGACATTTCCCGCCCTACTTGCAGATTTCAGAGATTGATCCTGGGATATTTCTACAAAAGAAATGGTGGACCACCGAGAGACTGCCCTTCCCCAAGTCTCTGGAGTATTGCTTCATCTCTCTGGTTTTGCCTCATTATATTGAAATACATAGAGTTTTATTGTTGCTTTCTTTTAGCCTGATCGTGTTCCTCACATTTGGAAAAGCACAACAAGTGCAAATTAGGTAGTTTGGCATTAAAGAACAAACAGAATGAAATTCTCCACCATCCTTCTACTTCATGCATCTGATAAAGTCTTCTTCTTCTTCTTCTTTGGCGATCACTCGTAGCCGAGTAAGATTGTCTTCCATAAACACGGTTTTAACAATGAGTCCGTAAGTGACTGTGGAGGCCAATTCTGGATCCACATGTCCTTCCCCAGTGGGGACATTGGTTTCCGGGTAGGAGTTGATCAAGGTGTGGATTTGCCAAGCGTGTCTTCCTCTTAGCACGTTTTTCCCTTGCGTTCTGAGTTGAATCTCTTCAAAGCCCATGACGCCTTTGGTAAAGGCTGTTCTCCAACTGGAGTGCTCGCAGGCCAGTGTTTCCCAGTTGTCAGTATTTATACTATGTTTTAAAGATTTGCCTTGAGAGAGTCTTTAAACCTCTTTTGTTAACCACCAGCATTACGCTTTCCATTTTTAAGTTCGGAATAGAGTAGTTGCTTTGGAAGACGATCATTGGACATTCACATAACATGACCAGACCAACAAAGTTGATGTTGAAGAATCATTGCTTCAACACTGGTGATCTTTGCTTCTTCCAGTACACTGATATTAGTTCGCCTGTCTTCCCAAGTGATGTGTAAAATTTTTCGGAGACACCGTTGATGGAATCTTTCGAGGAGTTAGAGATGCCGTTTATAAGTGGTCCATGTTTCACAAGCATATAGTAAGGTTGGTAGTACAATAGCTTTGTAAACAAGCATTTTGGTTTCCCTACGAATATCCCAGTCCTGATAAAGTAGACATAAGTTGGTGCCACAATAAATCTGTTATAATTTAAAGTGCCAACAGGCTCCTAATAAATAAATTTGTAATCAGATTGTCATATATTATAAACTAACAGAACTTTGGAGACTTTAGATAAATGGTGGATTTGTTTTTAATTTGATCTCCTTTGAGTATTATTGTTTTTTGTTTTCATGTTTCCTTTTTCGGGTACACAAAGAGAAGCTGTTTACCCCATCTATGTTATCTTCAGGTCTTCTTTTGTTCTCACCCAGTTTACTCAGTGAATAGGAAATGTACTTGCTTTTTCTCTAAGTAATTTCTTTGTATTCATGGAATATTACCATGCCAGTGGTTTTCGTTTCAAGATGCATAATTAGTCTTTAGAGACCAAGTCAGATAGTTTCTGCCAAAGGATGTATGTTTTTCTCTATATTCCAATCCAACTCCTTCCCTTTAGTAAACCCTTAGTCACAGCTGCCTTCCAAATATGGTGATGAATGTACAGTGTTGATATTAGAGGTATCTTGGGTGCCTTTGTCAAATGATTATGTTTGATAGTTACATTGTACTTTGGCTTGATAGTTCTGGAGCTTTGATGCACCTTCATGCAAAAGTCAACTGTCTAATTAACTGCAGACCTCATTTAATTTGAGCTGTTTTTGTGCTCTGGACAACATACTTATAAGTCACAACAATGGATTTCTGCAGTCAGAAGTGTGGTATGTAAGCTCAGTATGGAAGGCCAGAGCAGCTGCTAGATTTCTCAGTGGCACAGATGATTACGAAGAGAAGAAATTTAGGCCTGAATAACAAAAGACATTCATACTATGAGCAGATTATTCATCCACATTAAAAAGAAAACTGGGATCAGATTGCTTAAGTAGTATTAACATACAGAGAAGCAATGATTCTTCAGGATATAAAATTATATGTTTATAATCACCACACTGGTATGGGGAAGGTTTCAGGGGTGCAATTCTTATCTGGGTTTAGTTTCTGGTTGGAAGAAGGGCACCAGTCACAGCCATCAAACATTTTTCTTTGCCATTCCAAAATACACCCACAAAATCTCATCAGTTACAATCCCTTGCAAAGTTATATTTTTAATAAATGTAAGCATACTGGCATTCTACTGCAGAGAGCAGAACAGTGTTCCCAAATCTGGAAACAGTTCCTGAAAATAAGTGTCTAAAAGCACAGTCGCCAACCTGAAACTGCATTTTCCTGGGTGGCCTTTTGCCCAAGGGTTTCATGAAGCTTCATATCTGCACTGATTTACTGCTGCTGCACAAAGGGGTTTCAAGGCACACTCCCAAAAAGATCAAATTAAACCACCATATTTTCTCTTGTCCTGAAAATGGTCTTCTGGCCAGCCCAATGCATCCCTTGAGTCCAGCTACAACTCTAGGTACAACCACAAATCTTAATCTAGGAATGGAACAGAAACAATATTTATAAAGTCTTTATTCAGGACCACCTGGACAAATACACCAATGTTGGCATTTCTTCCCACTTATGCAAGGCATAATCTCAAACAGAGGCAGATTACTTTTGCAGCTTCCTTCCCATCCCCACCCCAAACTCACAGACTTCTAGTTTTATTCCCAGTGATTGAGCTTGTCTCTGATGTGCACTAATTGTGCATCCTGATCCCATCCACTAAGAGAGGCAGCCATCAACCCACAATGCATATGGGCCCATAAGTCCTCCTTCCCTCTGTCTTACGCTGTGTGCACGCTTGTTTGTAGCACAACAATGTAGTTTCCCCTCTATCCAGAATCATTCATGCTCGCCCCCCAACGTGCTGCTTTCAATCTAGATTGATTCTAGATCCTGCCATCCACAAGGGTGGTTGTGGTTACTTGATATGCGTTTGAAATCCCTCCCTTTGATTAGGTATCCAAGCCTTTCCTTTGCTGCCCAACTCTCAGGTAAACAAAGAAGGAAGTGTGATTGTGATCTTGGTATACATTGACCCACAGTGTCATTTGGCACGGGTCCCATTGCCACAACTGCCCCCCTCTGTTTTCAGTGGACACACTGCAGGGCAATTCAGAATCAATCAGCAATGTGTTTTTATTCCTGCAATGAAACCAGATTCTTAAGAGGATCTAGATTGTGTGTGGACTATGTCGAGGCGGGAAAAGGACTCAGTTTCCATGTGTGTACAACCTTGCTCCCTGACCTGGGTAGTTTTAATTGTTTCTTTTCATGTACACACGTAAATTGCATCAAGGTGTGTGATGGGTTTTACTACTTGAAATACACAGTGCTTGTTTCTGTTTTCTTGTTTCATGGGAACATTTTATTGATACATTCTAGTAAGTTCTTCTCTCACTTAATCTTCGTGAGTCTGGGCATGCTTACTTGTATACTTTCCCTTTATACATCTTAAACTAGGCCAACTTTTTAATCAATAAGGATAATTTTGCTCTGTCAATAGCTGAGATTAAAACATTGGTGCTTTTATGAAAGGCATTATGATACTGATGCATGCCAAAAGACTTCTTGCTTGGTCTATAATTATCCTATCTCACTAAGCAACAGTGGTGCTTCTCTCAAGCCTCCCATTTTCTCCGTCTAGCTGATCTCAAAAGTTGAAGGTTTCCTTACAAAAATATTAGTTTCCTACTTTAGTGTATTGTGCAAGCCATGTTTTGTTTTAAAACAAATGGTTTTTAAACAGCATTTGCTTCTCCTTAACATGAAATAGCATCCTTTTATTTATTAAGCAAAGTTCTTCAGGGATACAAAGCGGGTTGATTTTTATCAGTCTTTGCTATGACAACTGCAGTTCATGTGTTTTTACAAAAGCTCAGTTCCTGTTAAATGCAAAGGTAGTGCATAGAGCAAAGCAGAAGTAGAAACGAGATGTCTCTTTGGGAGCGGGTGAAGTGAAAGTTCACAGTGGAGCATGCGTTTTATATCTGGAAACAACTGAAGCGCACGTAAGTATTGCTTGCTGGCTTGCTTTCACCATTAAAGGTGCAACTACAGATTGTACTGGAATGCTTTTATTGACCACCCCTCCCTCCACCCAACAATCTTCTTCATATCTGGGTGCTCACGGTGTACTTAGTAAGTGCTGCAAGCACTTGAAAACACCCTGACCTTCTCTCATATCGACCTGCCCATCTGTGGGGGAGGAGAGACCTGATGGTGTCGCAGCTTGCTGAGACTCTCTTTGTGACAACCCAAAAACCCTTCTGTCTTGAGATATGGCTTTCACCTCCTCTTATGAGTTTTAGGCAGTAGCTGAGGACCTGTCTTTTTGTCCAGGCATTTAGTTGCTTTTTCCTTTAGTGTCTGTTGCTAATTATGTGTCATTTCCTGGCTATGAAGAGTATTTTAATATATGCGTTGCATATATTAATTGGCTGTTTATAGTTACATTGTTTGAACTGGAATTGTTAAAAGATAAAGGTTTTAATTTAAAAACCTAAACAGCCCTAAAGAGTTACTTCATTTGGAAACAAAATATTAATCCCTGAGATGATTTGGTTCCCATTGACAGATTCACTCTTGCTTCTTGTTTTCAGATGTGTGGTCTAAGTGTGAGTGTCCAAGTTAGCTGAATTAAAGAGCAACGTCCCAAATAGGATATGTAAGGCGACATATCAATAGCTCAGGCCAGGCTACATAGTGTTTGTAAGTGAGTAGTTTCTTGCTATTGTGTGACATAGTTACATGTCTTGGATAAGGCCAGTTTGTCTTAACTGTGGCTGTTGGTTGCTGTGGCTAGATAGCATATGATATGAATTAGATAATTTTGATGAATGGGCTGATTAGATGGGATAGTACCTTACCAGCACAGGTGGCACCAAGCATTTCATTTCATTTCTGTCCTTCCTCTTTCTCCAAGAAGCTCAAGATAGCGTACGTAGTTCTCCTGCTCCCCATTTTATCCTTACAACAGCCCTATGAGGCAGCTTAGGCTGAGAGGCAGTGAGTGACTGGCCCAAGGTCACCCAGTGAGCTTCATGGCCAGGTGGGGATATGAACCCTGGTCTCCCAGGTCCACTGCACCACGCTGGCTCTCAGAGGGACCTCATACAAGGTAAAAAGAATGGCAGCCCTTAGTTTTTACATGGAGGCAGCCATGTTTTCCCTAATACAGCTCCTTCTGGGAGCAATAGAATGTCATCAGGCGCCGTCGCTCCTAGGGGAACTTGCTCAATTCTTTCAAAGCACGCAGCAGCAAGGAGCCCAGCACACTTACCACACAAGGCTGTGAGTGACTGGGTGACTTCTGGAGCTTTGTAAAAGCGGTGAGAAATGGACAAAGCCAGTGCTGCAGCCCTCATACCACCTTGTAATGGTATCCACAGGACTAAAATGGACTCATGATCCAGTCTGAATCATGATCTTCCTCCATCTCTAGTTGCAGTATTCAAAATACACATGTGTATATTTATGTACATGTTTAATTGTCTTATTTTTGAACTGGTTTTCACTGTTTTTGCAAGCATAATAGTAGGGATATATTGCATATCGCTTTTTGAACTCCTAATTCAGGACTGGAATTTAACAGCACTCAGTCTTGGCATGATGGATGAACTGCTGTAAAAATATTTATTAACTGATGTTGCACTCCCAATACATTTCAGAATAATAGTGCATGAACTCTTAAATATATGTTTTTAAACATTAATTTAACTAAAATGGTTGTAAGCTTGGATCCAATGATCTTTTGTGCCGAAATAAAATAAAAGAGAACACTTAAGCAAACAAGATTTTATTGGCATTTACTTCAGAGTAGAAATTGTCTTATTGAGATTTACCAGGAACAAACTCAGTTGGTCTCTAAGGTGCTACTAGAAAGAATTTTCGATTTTGTTTTGAGATTTGAATAAAAACCTTACCAATCCTTCCAATAAGCTTCATGATTGAAATACCAAAGCCATCAAAATGATTTAGTTTTGTGTTTGTCTAAAGTTCTGGTGGTGATCAAAGTGTATCATTGTTTTCACTGGCTGATTCTGTTATTTTAGCTGAATGATTTAAGTGAACTTGTGTCCCCATCCCACCCCCAAACAATTATTTGCCAAAAGGCCATAGGGCAGTTTGCAACATAGAACATGATAAACAACGTGTGCCAATACTTAACATAATAGCTGTACAATACAAAAAAAATTTAAAACAGTAATGTAAATTACAAGTCAGAATAATAAGCAATACATAGTAAAAAATGATAGTAGATAATATATAATATATAATGAAAACATACTAAGTAAGCAGTGATGTAAAATTATTTGCACCAGCACCCCAACAATTAACTCAACAAACCCTGTAAAATAGCATGAATTATTCCATGTTTTTCTCAGATTCAGGCTAATACACATTTCTTAACAACAAACCCCTACAAATTACTGTAATAGAGGGGGAAATCAACAGCAGTACAGTGGTACCTCTGGTTACGTACTTAATTCGTTCCGGGGGTCCGTTCTTAACCTGAAACTGTTCTTAACCTGAAGCACCACTTTAGCTAATGGGGCCTCCCGCTGCCGCTGCGCCGCCAGAGCAAGATTTCTGTTCTTATCCTGAAGCAAAGTTCTTAACCTGAAGCATTATTTCTGGGTTAGCGGAGTTTGAAACCTGAAGCGTATGTAACCTGAAGCGTATGTAACTCGAGGTACCACTGTATATGTAAAGTTCAGAAACCATATGCAATATTTCTTTTTGTACAAAACTAACTCTTAATCCCCTGCAGAAAAGGCAGACTTTTCCAGCTCTCACATGGGAACCTTCCTCTCCTCTCCCAGTCTCTCTACATGAGAGACTTCCCTTCCCTTCCCTCGGGGTCCTGCCACTTTTAGGGTTGTGCTATACTTGTCCCGTAGGCAGCCCAGAAGAGAAGAGGCAATTATTTTGTTATTGTTGTGCCCCTGCTATTTGTCTCATGCACTTTAGATTGTGAACCTGTGGACAGGATTGGGAATTTTTATTTCTGTACTGTGCCTATATTTGTAGTGCAGTTATAAATTATTATTATTATTAATATTAATAAAATGTCATCATAAGTATTTTTTTTGGGGGGGTAGTGGAAGATTGTACTGTGGAGCTTGCTTGTATTGCATGATGTTGGGTTGGGTTTTTTTTTTAAAAAAAGCATTGCTTGTTTCTTGTTTTCACTTATGACGTAGGTGGTGGCTTTTGATAAGGAAGTGGCTTTTTAATCATAAACTAGGAGTTCACTGAACCGTGTTCTTTGCATTCTCCGAGAAACATTGTTAGCTGATGTGGATTGATGAGGTCCATTTAAAACAACTGAGCTGTTAGCTTGCACCATCCCAGAAAACGCCACTTTTATCAGTTTGTGATACATGGATGCATTGCCGAAGCAAGTATTAGAAACAAATAATGCTTTTAAAAGTAGAAGGACGAAAGAATGATTTTACTTCTATTGAACCACTATTTCACAAACAGCCTGTAATGATTCAATTTTGAGAATAAGCAGTCCAGGGATGGTTGCTCAAACCCTTCCACTCAGCCTGCAGCTCTGCTGAGTGACCACACAGACCCAGTTCCCAGGCCCCTCTCTCCCCCACTCTTTCATCTGGCAAGTGCTGTGTGCTGTGGCTGCAGTCATGAAGCCAGGAGTGGACACACAACTCCTTTGGTCTCCTCTCTTCCTCACCTTCTAGCTGCATTTCAACCTTGATATGCAAGTGCGATTCTTTTTAGTCTTTGACTAACAAGTGTGTAACCCTTGAGAATGAGAGACAGACAGACAGACAAACAGAGAGACAGAGGCAGAGAGATAAATGATGCTAAGTAATGACCACTGTAACATCTAAGTCATGAATTCACATGATGCATTGCAGTTACTTTTTTGTGAATGGGAACTTTGGCAAGTTGTGGTTTCAGAGTTCACAGAAGGGGGTATGTAGACATGTATGTATGTTTGTGTGACATTACACTGCTTGCATGAACCAGGGTATTGGTTTCATGGATACTTTAGTGGAGATTCCTGCATTGCAGGGGGTTGGACTAGATCACCCTTGGTGTGCCTTCCAACTCTATGATTCTATGATTCTGGTTTTTTGTGGTCATTGGTTGGCCACTTATCACTAGTATTGACTCTTTGAGATAAGCAGACAGACCACATAGAGCTGTACTGTTATTTTCAACCTGGTCCTTTTAAGGGGACATATGGGTTTGTTTTCATTTTTCTTGAAATTGAAGTAAAAATATGAATAACATTACTTTTTGAGTTGCTCATGAACATTAACCATATTGGGTTAAGGAAGAGGGCAGATCCTCAGAACTTCTGAAATGCAACACTGATGGCGCATATATTCATAATGGTTTTTTTTCTTTTCCTTCTGGTACTTTGAATGAGCAAACACACCAGCTCAGTTGGTTAAATGACCAATCAGGTCCTGATAATACCTAACTGGTAGTGTGTTATATAATATAATATTTTGAATTTTTCAACACATGGACATCAGAGGTGGGGGTTGACATGGCCCCTGTTTTGTTTTGTTTTTTAATTATTTGGGTATCCCCACAGTCATTCAAGGTTAGAATATTTTAATAAATTTAGAGCAAGGGTGAGAAATCTGTGGCCCTCCAGACATTGCCAGACTACAACTCCCATCATCCCTGACAATTGGTCATGCAATCCAACATCATGCCTTCAGGGTCACAGTTTCCGCAGCCCTTATTTGGATTATTTGTTTATTTCATAAAATGTATACACCACTTGATTGTAGAATAACCTCAATGCAGATTATGTAATACTGTTCTTGAAAAATTGTTCATGAAAGCTGTTATCTTTCTGTCATCAGCCATCCTTTGCATGATGACAGTAGGGATGGATGGATTTAAACTGATGACTTTGACGTAGGTGTGTCAATCATTAGATCAGTTCATGTGACAAGAGTCTTTTGCTTACTCATTCACAAAAGGAGGAAGTAAATACAAATTCATTTCTTTATTCCAGGTTGCCCTCATTCTTCTTTTCAAATCAAATGTCACATTGACTCAAGGACAGTGCTGGAAACTTGTAGTGAGTTGCAGCGTGTGGATCCCATTCAGTGCACTCTTCAACCTGGAAGAAAGCCTAAAACCAAATGCCATTTGGCCAAAAAGCATCCTCTGCCAAAACCCCAAGGTTTGTAATTTATGGGTGTTATTTTTTAAAAAAATGTGTTGAAAGATGCATGGCCACCCCATTAGGCCTTCTGAGAGGCTATATGAGCTAGAGGGCTTCCATGTTTGGATTGCGATAACTAGGTGGGGTATTGTTTTTGTTTGTTACTGTGTTTAGTATTTTTGTGGTGTTATATTGTAAACCTCCCTGCGATCCTTGGATGAAAGGCAGTATAGAAATTTAATAATAATTATAGTAATAATAGTGAGGGCTGGACTTCACATGGCTATTCAGAAAGTAGCATAAGTGGTGTAAGTTTTGATCTGAAGCACATTGCAGTGGCACAGAGGTTCATTACTTCAGCTGGGTTGATAGCAATGGAACAGAAGGGTACAGTTTGGGTTTCACTTTCACGTCTCTGCAGTGCACCATTGGCCCACTATTCACCTCGAAGGCATGTTTTGTATCATAGACTAATTTGCTGCCATTCTCTTCCATTAAAACCTTCTGGGATTGAGACATTTGCACATGGCAGGTGGGCCAGGACAATCTTGAAGAATGGCTGCTTCTGAACTAAAAAAGTATAGCATACTAAATTGAATTGAAATAACGTGTTAGCAGTTGAAATCCAGTCTAAGGGTAATTAATATTTTTTTTAAAAAATGTTCATTCCAAAGAGATTTCTCCGGGATCTGTTGTATGAGAAATGTATGACTGCGCACACAGTATACCTTTAAAACATATTCAAAGCACATTTTTCCTCTTCAAAGAATTCTGAGCACTGTGGTTTGTTAAGGGTTTGCTAAGAATTGCAAGGCAGTGAAGGATAAACTGCAGTGCCCAGAATTGTTTGAGGGAAAGAATGTGCTTTGAAGGAATAGTGTGTATGCAGTCTAAATTTCACAATCTGCAAGATGTATTAAATTGTTTTCTATACCCTTATGTATAGAAAAAGATGGGTTGCATCATTAATAATCAAATGATATCCTTTAACAGGATACTGCCTGGAAGCCCTTCCATCCACTCACAACCACACATTTCTTTCACCAACTCCAGGTCTGGCATACAGATTGAATGAATGATGCGTTTCTGCTGAGGAAAAAATATTGCAACTTTACCTCCTGCCTATCATGCGACCACTTTCTGCCTAGGGGTTGCCATTTTTGTACCTTACCTGGGATCATGCTTCTTTGGGACTAATAACCAGTTCCCTCTGAACCTGGAAACCAGACCCCTTGATGGATTCTAACCTTAATGCCCCAAAATGATGTCTTGTAAGCTGATGTTCTTTAATGAACTCCTCTAAGGCAGAAATCAGTGTTCCAACATATATTTTAATGGGTTATCTGACAAATTGCAATGCAAAATGTTCCTCCTGGACATCAATTTTTATATCCTTACTTTGCTTTGTCCATTGCTGGTGATATATTCATACCGTAGCACTTTCAGTGCCAGTAAGTGTTAAAACATAATAGTTTTCCAAACCCTTTCCCCCCATTTTAGCCACTTTTGTCCCATCCCCACCCAAGCACCCTTCACCTGCTTCACGTTAAGAGGAAGCTGACAACATTTTATGTTTTACTTTGTTGTTTCCTACTCAGTTAAACATTTTATTTAAATTCCTGTCTTTTTTGCATTTTTTTCTATGTAAAGTGTCATGTATGTTGATGATATTATACAAAAATACAGTGCATGGTTTTTTAAAAATGTTGAACCCAACACGCTTTAGAGAGAGGTTCAAAATTTTCAACTTTACCCTTTTCCTCATTAAGCAGTCTGAACCTGAGCGTATTTTGCCAGCAACTGTTGAAGGATGTAAACAACTGGAGTTAATTGCCCTTTTTTTTACAGTATCTAGTTTAAAGGCCGGTTAAGTTAAGTTGCTTCTGGCTGTATGGAACAGTCAGATGACATGAACCCTGTTGCTATGGGTTACCACTTGCATGCTTGAAAAACTACTATTTACTTGTGAACAATATGAGGACCTCGCATGGCTTGCTGCATTTTCCAAAAGACTGCTGCAGTAGGACTAATGCTCTTTCCCGCCCCCACCAAAAGAGTAGAGAGCAGTACTTGGTAAGTGCTTTCTTACAGTAGCATGTTTAGTGCAGCAGCAAAAGAGGAAGGAAATTTCTGCAGTTTACCGGTATACCTTAAAGAGGTGGGGGCAGGAAAAAGAAAGGAATATGGACAATTCTTGATTTGCTTTCTGAATTTCCAGAAGAATAAGCATGAGAGAAGATCTTTTAAAAAATCGCTATTAACTCTATCAGTTTTGTTCAGTGCTTTAATCCAAAAGAACTCAAAAGTTCTGGGTCACTACTACCGAAAATGCTCATTTCAAGACTGAGGGTTGTGGTAGAGCTTTTGCAAAATGCAGTGTCTATGTGTGCTGTGCATCCTGTTTAGCAACAAGGAAGTGGTTACGTTCCGTCAGTCTTTGAAAGATCTACCAAAATGCAAAAGAGAAGCCCAGTGAGTCTTGGCTTAAAATAAATTGTTCTTATATATAAAGACAGTCTGGCACTACACTGGTGGTACTATAATAAAGCAGTGGCCTTTTCAGCTTTGTAGAGGTGGAGCGATTGGCTTGGTTGCTGAAAGAGAGAACATTCCTTTCTCTCTCTCTCTGTTTGTTTTCAGTACCTCCAAAACCTGTTCATCTCCAGCCTGCTGGGCACGAGAAGATTCCTCCAGCACCATCTAGGCCTTTGCCAGCAGATCCCAAGTCAACAAGAAGCCCAGTGCCTGAAGAAGAAACAACACAGACCTCACCAGACATTAACAGACTCATTGAAAAATTCGAAAGTATTAGGTAAGTACTTTTGGTTACTTTTGCTGTCCTCCTCTCTTCTTTAAATAACTCATGGAGGGGAAAATACGTTGTAACAATGCAGAATGAAAGTATAACAATTCACAAATGTGTGTCTAATTTAATACCAACAGCAATTAAGCCAAGTCCATCTAAAACCTAGTGGAGGGTTTGGAAATGTGCCTGATAATTGATGATGGTTTACATGTAAATCACTCAGTGATGACACATTTTTGACAACGGAGGGTTACTTTATTTATGCACCAGTAAAAATGATGTTGGGCCGCCAGCCCAGATTCCAATAGGATAAATACGTAACCATACACTAAGAGACACGATTTTGTCCTGGCATAGGTGTGCTTGGACAACAAGTGATTTATTTAGGTTGGACAGATTTTCTCTAGACATGATTGATTTTAAAACTGGTTAACTTGTCAGAGAACTGAGAACTTATAGGACTGTTTTTTGGTGTTAAAAATGTTGAGTAAGTATGCTATAAATATATAATTTTTATAATTTCATTCTCTTGGGATGTTGCAGTCTGTTATGAAGATAAATATATCTGGCTAGTCTTTTAGCACAGCGTAAATGATTTATTCATTATTTAGGAGTGACTTTGCTGAAGGCCATGACTTCCTCAATATGGTTCCCTTAAATTTTTAATAGGACGAATTTGTGGGTTTCATTTCCTTTAAAAACTGAATTTTATTATGGTTTAATATAATATGAAATATTTGTGGCAGCCACTTGTTATATTTTAAAGAAATTTTAAAGAAATTTCTGTGTCCGGTTGTAGTTTTAAATAAATAAAAAGAAGAAGCTTACAGAGACAGCCAAAAGCATTTGAGGGCATGAAGCAGAAAGTTCAGTTGACGTACCTTGTAGTGGTAAGCAATGCTTGCCAATTGGCTGGCTTTTTAATGACAGACGCAGAATTTGCCACTTGAGGCAGGACACCTCACTCAATCTGAAGTTAGACATAGCCTCTGGTCTGAAAAGCACTAGAGGTTAAACCAAGGGCATTAGCTTCAAAGTGGATTTGTATGTGATGCCAATGACCCAGTGTCTTTGTCTTCATTTGCAGGAGGCCCATCCATGCTGTTCAAAGAAACCAGTTCAACTTAGCTTTTAAAATGGAACCTGAGACAGACTCTTCCAAACAGTGTTGCCCAAGCATCTGTGATGCAGTAGGTTCCACTGCATCTTCTACCAATGAAAATAAAGAGCCGGATGAGAGCGAACCTGGCATGTTGTGTAACACTGAACTGTCTAACACAGACATAATGAAAATTAAAGAACTAAATATAGATGACAGCACAAGCACTGAAGATTGTGCTGATGTGCAGGTCAGCAAAGCCCCCACGGAAGAGCTTGGGCCTAAGGACTCATCCGTGGAGCTGAACAGTAATGGTAAAATTCCCAATAGGGACAGTGGGATTGACAGCCCTTCTTGTAGTGTGGCAGGAGAGACTTTCCTGAATGAAGATGGTGTGGAGCAGAAAAAGGTCACTGTGACCGGGAACCCAGTGGAGGTGGAGACGGACAAAAAGGGTGCCAGGTTTTCTGCTGGAGAGCAGAAAAGAGACTCTGCTCAGGATGAAGACAGTGACATAGATGAAGGAAGCAGTGAGGAGCAAGAGACAGCGGAAGTGCCAAAACTGGAATGTGTGGACATTAACAAGGTAAATATTATCTTTTTTTTTTTTAAACAGAGTTTATTAGCATTTTCGTAATATAACACAAACCCAACCCCACACCTACAAATACAAAAACAAATACAAATACACATAATGTCAGGATTCTTCTTCTTATTTGTATATCTTACAAAAAAAAAATTTCTACTTCTGAATCTTGACGTTTGACTTCCCCCGCCTTTTCACCTTCGGTTTTAAATCAATATACTATTTCCTTAACAACTTTTCTCTATAAAAAAATTTAACTTTACTTAAAAATAACACAATTATCTTGATCTTTTTATTATAACCTAAATCTTAACCATATATTCTTCTAACTAAACTTATTTCTTCTATCCTTTATCATGCTGCTTTTGACTTAAGATTCAATATCTCCTTACTTATTTAAAATAAACTTATAATTAACAGACTTCACACTCCGATTTCGGATACCATGACAGACCATTTGGATTATACATTTAATACTTCAACCCACTCCCCCTCTGTCCATTGTCTTTTTCTGTCTTTCACCAGAACCGGATCTCCAATTATCTTCTTCTGAGTGTCCACAGATCCAGGCATTCACAACAAACCTAGCATCGAGCTTCAGGGTGTTCATCACTTCCTTTCTGGGCTCCTCCGTACCTTTGTACCATACTTCTTCTTCTTGTAGAAATCTTAATTCCATGTCCCTTGCCCCCGAGCTGCCACCTCGGAGTCTGGATATTATAAATTTTCCCGTTCCAGGGCTGCCACCCCCAGAAATCGGTTCCTTTTCCCGGAGTTGCCCAGCCATTTCGAACCATCCTTCAAGCACCCCTTCCAGCTCTTTGCCAAGGTTTGATTCCATTGTGTAAAACTTTTGAAAAGCCTCCTCTGTGGAAAGTGAGTCCTTTTTATTTATAATTCCACTCAAGACTTGCAGTTTCCGATTAAGCAGTTCCAGCTTCAAGACAGTGAGCATTTCCTCATCCTTTAAACCAGAGTTCAATACCAGTGGGAACACAAAGTCCAGCATTTTAGAAGGGAGGGTGAGTGTCAGATTTCAGTTCCTGTCTCTTCCTTCCTTTGTTTCAATTTTTTCCCACGACAGTCCAAGTCGTCGCCATTTCTCCGAAGCCGGAGTATAAAGACCAAAACTTCAAATGGAGATATTTTTTCCCCAGTTAACCCCCGAAGGGAAATCTCAGCAGTCTCAGTTTTCAAATTCCAGATACTTTCTATCGATTGTTGTAGCAGCAGTCACTTAAACGGTTAATTTCTTTCCTCTCCCGAAGGGAGGGAGGCGGGCTGCCTTTCTTCTTTCCCCCAGATCGTTCCAAGAATACAAAGAGTCAATCAAATACTCACAGCCACTGGGTTCTTATCAGCTCGTTAAAGACAGGTAGAACTTAGACGCTCATCACAGGCTTTGTCGCCGCATTTACATCCCGGTTGGGGCATGTCCCCTATAGCCCGGCTCCGTCGTCCCTTCACCCCCACTCCCCCTTTACAGGGGGAGCGGGGGAAGGGTTCGGAGCCACAACGGGCACAGCCGGGGAGCCCAGGGTGCGGGACGCTCTTCCCGCACCCCAACCGGAGCCCCGCTTTGCGGTAGCAGGGCTCCTAACCCCCGGGATGGACTGGGTGCTTCGCAGCCGAAGCAACCCACGACCACCCGCAATGGCGGCGCCGCCGGAAGTCCAATCGGTAAATATTATCTTTTGCATTGGTTTGATAACAGGATGCAGTGGGCAAGTTCACTTTCAGAATGATCTTCAAAATTTGCTGAGCACGTGAAGCTGCATGATTTTGAGTCAGATAGTCTGTGACACTCTCCCCCCCCCCAGTAACTGAGTACTGCTTGGCAGTGGCTCTCTAAGGCCTTCAGTAAGACGCCTGTCACTTGTATGCAAAGTGTTGTTCTGTTGCTGAGGAGTGAGCTCTTTTGTTTCTCTTATTTTTCTCTTTTCTTCAGTCCTAGTCTATGGTGGCTGTGTAGTTAGTTTGAGTTTCAGACCCAGCCTTCTTTCTTTCTGAGGTCTCCAACATCCCCTTGGTTTGTTATGGTTTTCTTTTCTGGGAGGTGTTGATGTTGGCCTTTTATTTTTTATATATATATAATAATTTTTATAAGTTTTCAATTACAGTCCAATAATAGCCTCATGATAACAATACCAATTCAGAATGCAATTATTAATGCCAATTGTTCAAATACCAAACTATTTCATTTAGATAAAGTGCCCCCCCCGTGTGCTAGATTTGATGGTTTGATGATTTTATTTATTTCTGCATTCCAAAATCTTATTAATTTCAGTTTCATTCCGGTCAAAAAAATAATCCCTTATACAACAACTGCAATATTAATAACGTCTATTCATGTTGATCCATTAAATGATTTATAAAACTACAAGTGAAGAACTCAAGCTGTATCCTTGTTCTTCATTTGTGTGGCAGTTATTCTGTCCATGGTGTTTCTTCCTGTCCCTGTAAGATGTTATGTCTTTCTTACCCCCGGTTGTTGCTGTTATCCATCATGCCTTTGGCGGAGCTGATATCCCATTGTTGTTCCAGAAATTTCTCCATCGCTCCGTCCCATACTTTGTTGTTTTACAACTTTAACAGCTGCAAAAGTCACTCTGTCCCAGTAAATAACCTGTTGTCACCATTTTTCTTCTCAGCCTGGGAAGAAGAGCAGTCTGTAGAACTGCAGATGACTCAGTAAAGAACACTATCAGTTCCTTTGGCAGTTCAGACTCCTTTCATCCTTCCGTCTAACTGAAGATATATGAGCAATTATACTTCCAATTAAATTAAATTCCAAGTCCTTTTAGTGTTATTCAGTTCACTTCATAAATAATAAAGGATGGGGAAGAGTCAACCCTAAGTTTCCATCATAAACCTTTTGCAAAATAGAGCTTTCCTCCCTTTTTCCTTTTTTTACACACACAGTTCTGTTTGATGTTATATTCCGTATTTATAATCCAATAGAAGGTACAGAAAGAATAGAATTTTTAAAAGGAATATCTAATGTAATAATAAAGTATCTCCTGGCAGAACTAGAATGATTCTTGTAAAATAAGAAACATATCTGATAAAAATAGAGAAAGTAATACAGTAATTTGGAACTGTGTGTGAAAGAACAATAGAAATAACAATACAATGAGTCTAATCGGAAGTCAAATGTGTTTATTCTTTCTTTAAAATCTTTTTTAATTAATTTCTTTCTTTCTTTTTGTTTTTTTTCTTTCTTCTCACCTTCTTCTTTTGGTCTTTTCTTTCTGATTTGCTAAGAAAGAGATGAAGTTAAATATGAAAAGCTAACTAACTCAAAGTGATGTTTTGTAGTTTGTTAATTATTGTTAAAGATGGTCAGCTGTAATGAATTGATGTATTAGTTACTACTGATTTATTATTGTTGAATCTTAAATAAAATTTATTTTCATTCATATATATACATACATGTACATATATATATGTATGTATGTTTGTATGTATGTATGTATATGTATTCCAATTTCTTCCATTCTCGCTTGTACAAATATAATTTGATCTAACATTCAGAGGAGGTTTGCCAAATCATAAATTTAGAGAAGAAAACTTTAAAGAAAGAAACCATAGGCTCCCCTCCTCCCCACTGTCTTTTGCACCATGTCTTTTGAACTTAACTCAAGTTCAAGCCTTAAAATCTTGTAGCTGATTTCTTCCGCAGTTTGTGATCTCATCTCTTCTAGCACGCACCTGTACTTTAGTCTAATTAATAGAATTAAGCTCTAATTAATAGGAGAACCTCTGCTTCTTAATGGCGGCATTGGAGGGTTTTCGGCAGGCGAAGTGCTTTTCCACTCAGCACCTCCCTGCCCCCCGCATTCCATATTGGAGTGAGAGCCGGGTCCCAAGACAAACTCTGTGTGAAGCCTGTCTCTCCCCCCCCCCCCCAATCCTTGGGAGGAATTTGCGGGGATAATTACCCTCAATCATCCTTGTTTTTCCTTCACCAACAATCTCTCGCTGTCGTGGTGGCTGCCTCCAGTAAGGCAGAGCGAAACCGGAAGCCTGTTGTTGGCCTTTTAAATCTGCCTCTTAGACTGAAATGTGACTGCTGTTGTCATTTTGAAATCTGCAGCATATAGGCCAGCAGCTTCATGGTTGATATTCAAAACTTCCAGACATGCAAAGGGCAGAGGGAAGGGCAGACAAAGCAAGCTGATACCACAGTTTCTTTTCACTCTCCATTAAGCACCGGTTTATTACTGTTCTTTTTTGGAGAACAGGTATGTGTCTCTATTCAGAGGTTCCCTTTCCCTTTTAGCTCCTGTCTGTGTCACTGATATGATTAAGAAGTAAAGATTTTCACATATACAAATTTTTACATGCACAGACTTCGGAAATATTATTATAGAATATACTCCTTATACACTGATTCCTGGAGCTGCTAGCAGTGCCAGAAACCACAAGTGGAGGAAGTGTTGTTACACTCATTTCCTGCTTCCCATATGCATCTGATTGGCCACTGTGAGAGCAGGATGCTGGACTGCATCGCCCTTATCCTGATTCTGCACGGCTTTTCTTCTGATGACCTTTTCCCAGAGATCAGTAACCATGCTGTAAGAGCTGTTCAACAGTGAAACGGTATCCCTCAGGAGGTAGTGGACTCACCTTCCCTGGAGGTTTTTAAGCAGAGCTTGGATGCCCATCTGTCATGTATGCTTTAGTTGTGAGTCCTGCAATGCAGGCGGGTTGGACTGGATGTCCATTGGGATCTCTTCCAAAGCTACAATTCTGTGGAATACTCGTCTCACCGTATTGATAAGTCAATGATGGCTCAGCTGCCCCAAAACCTAGAATAATGTTTTCAATCAACAATAATAAATTATGTGGCTTCTTTTTGCCCTGAAACTTATCATGTACACCTGCAACAAGGTATCCATAGGAATGACTGTATTAATAGTGTTTAGTTGCAACAACAAAGATACTACAAGGCTCTTGATTATTTTCAAGAAGATGTCATTCAAAATCCAGGTTGACTCCAAACTAGCATTAAGCAAGGGGCCACCATGGAGATGTCTTGATTTATTTAACTCATTGATATACAGCTTTCCATCAATAGATCTTGAAGGATTTGGGTCTACACAGGAAATCTAGGAGGAGATGTCATGAGTTAGAAAATGAGAGGATGAAATGAATAATTAAGATTGAAGTATGGGTACTTGCACAGCTTCTAGTGATGGAGTGATTTAAAAGATGTATATACCATATTTAGGCAGAACTTCTGAAGCAGTTTACATTTTTGTTAGCAAGCATAGCATTAATAGAATCATAAGTAACATTATGAGTTCAAATAGCCATAAAGACATAGTTTGCTACCTTTCCCCATCAGAGATATAGTAAGTACGGCAATTGACTCACTTGGGGTTAGGCTCTGGAATAGTTTGTTTCTTTATCCACATGTCTTAGACTAATCTGTGTATTAATATGAGTCAAGTCAGAAGAAAGGGCAAGAGACATTGATTTTGGTGTCATTGCAACCATTAATGGTAGAGTAATGGCCAACATTAAGGCAAAACCTGGAAGTATATTCTGAAGAATGCAGTCTCTCAGTGTGTGTGTGCTTTGCTCTAGAATACTGTATAGCATGATGAACGAACACAGTCTCCAGTATAATAAAATATGTCATGGCAAAAAATTAATTTATAGATATGGAGCTAGTAATATCTATATAGTGGTAGTCCAGATTTAATTACGACCATAGTTGATTGATCTTTAAGTACACATCTATCCTTAGGATCAGTTTTCCAGCTATTTTATTTAACTATGCATACCTAGATGCCCATACTTATCTGAGATGCATTATATAATCAATACATTTTATTAATAATCATCTTAATTGAATAATACATTTTATTAATATACATATTAATATAATGCATTACTTTAACAAATAATGTTATCTGTGGGGCCTTTTCACCTTTCCCACTGAATAAAAATGGGAAATAAATAACTTTACAACTGCAATATGAAGCTTAGAATATTTTTGACCTGAACCTTTAAATTGGCAATATATATGGAATGAATTTTAAATTAGTTTGACCAGATGTTTTGAATGGCTTTCATTTAGTTGGAAGTTAAATTTCCCGATGTTCAATTATAGCAGCATCTCATATATGTTTGGCCCTTTCCCTCCAACATTGTATGATACTGGGCTACGTTTTGCTTGTATATTATGCAGAAATAGCCATGGCATCTCTGTTCAAATGCCTTCTTCTATAGACATGAAGATGCAAAGTACAGTGAGGCTTTCTCTGAAGCAGAGATTCACAACTCATACAATTTGATTTTTCTCCCTTTTTTAATCTGCTAACCTTTTTCCTTCTTTGCAACCCATGTCGTTCCATCCCTTCCATCTCCGTTCACCTTCTTTCTCAGCGTTCTGTAGAGCATGCTCCACAAGGGGGTGTAGAAATAGACAGGGGAGGGAGGGAGGACCGTGGGCCTTAGGTATGCAGGACTGATATAAAGTCATACTCTTCACTTCCTGCTGTTGAGTGGTAAATGCTAGGAGTATTACTGTTTGGAGAACTAGAATTGTAACATTAAAGGCAGATTTCAATCAAACTAAAAATGGGAAATTATTTCTTTTACTTTGTTACATTTCCCCCCTTTCCTTTCTTCTTTCACGGAATCCAAGGTAGCCCACCTAGATACTGGCTAGAAGCAGACCTGCTTAGCTCCAACAGGGTGGCAGCTTCATTTGCCTTCAGACAATACCCTGAGGCCCAGTACATTCCAACTGCACGTGAATCGCCTGTGTTCTTCTGCAGTGGTATGGCATGTCCTGAAATTAGCTAAATGAGGAAAGTAAATCCTGTGTTAACCTAGTTTCTGTTTCCCTGTTTTGTTTTTAAAAAGTGCACTTGGATTTTGGGCAATTCTACATGCAGGTATTATCATCACCATCGTGTTGCGTACGCTAATAATTCAGTACACCTGATCCATGCAAGCCACATAGTCATCCTGGGCATGGCCTCCACCCTCTACTCATGTCCACAGAGCTGAAGTGTGGAACTGCTGAATGTGCATATGCTCTATTTCCCAATTCATGGGGAAAGGATTAATACTGATAGGCAAAACATTGCATTGCATTCAATGCACAGCAGCTGCTTTCTGCACTAAAGCTCTGGACAGGAAGTGTGGTAAGTTCCTGAGCAAATGTGTCTGATAGCCTGCCTTGCTCTGGGGACTCCAGAATGTTGTTGACATCACTTAACCAGAAATGACACAGTTGAAGTAATTAATATAACTAGCTTTGGGGAATAAAGGAGGACCAGCAATGTCACAAGAAGAGTCTTAAGTGGAGCACTTTAGGGGCTACATCCACTCCCACTCCCACCCCAATTTCAAATTTCTTTACTCTTTTTTAAAACCAGGATAAGGATTCTTGATCACATTTACGTGTGCTGTTTTCTGGGCACTTCCTGGTGTGATGTAGGCATTCATAATGCAGAGAGATACATTGTTGCAAGTTTGATGAGGCCTCTTCAAAGGACTGAGCTACCCTTTATAATTATGAGTAGAAACCTCTTGAAAACACTAATTCAGGTTTTCATTTGCTGAATTGCACCTCTTCATCTCCTGAACTAGTGTCTTTTTGTAGTGTGCATAACAATTATTTTTCAACAGCATTTTTCAGTTGTTCTTTTTATATTGCACTCTGTTCAAAATAAACCTTTCTCTGTAGTCATTGCAACAGTAGCTGACTACTGTGATGATAATTGGCAGGAGCTTCCTTATATGAAGGCAGGTCATTGATCTGTCCAATCCAGCACTCTTCAGTCTATTAGACTCAGAGCCTCCTTTAATCCAAACATGTGTTTGGAAGCCTGCTCCTTATCCCCCCCCCCATATATTTGTATGTGGTAGTGCTGCTGTTGCAGCCCATCCATGGAGGATAATGGCTATGTTCTGCTTCCATTCTCACAAGCAGCATGTCTCTGAATACCAGTTGCTGCTGCTGGTGGTGGTAGGGCTGTTTTCTCAGGTCCTGTTTCTGGGCTTTCCAGAGATATTTGCCTGGCCACTGGGAGTACAGTGGTACCTCGGGTTGCGCATTTAATTCGTTCCGGGGTGTCGCTCGCACCCCGAACAGTGCTCAACCTGGGTGAGATCGCGCTTCTGCGCAGAACGCTTCTGCACATCCATGTGTTTCACTTCCGGGTTTGCGGAGTACTCAACCCGAACGTACTCAACACGGAGCGTTCGCAACACGAGGTATGACTGTATAGGATGTTGGACTAGGTGAGGGGAGAGAGAGTTTCTGTTCTTCATCATGCAATGGTTTCTCCAGCTGCCTTGCCCCGCCCTCCAACCCAGGAAGCCTTTCCTAGACCATGACTTTGAGAACAGCAGCAGCAGCAGGTGGGAAGAGCGGAGTTCGGGGATATTTTTAAAAAATAGTTTTATAAGTTGTGTGTCCTGGTTTCTCAATTTGATCTTTTTACATGGTTTTGTATGTTTTGTGGTGTTTTATGCACTGTGATTTGCTGTTATTTTTATTGATCATAGATTGGTAATTCTTTATTGTGGTTGATAAGTGTAAACTGTTTAACTATTATTTGATGAAGTTTAATTTTACTGTTTACTATTAGATTCTGATGGATTTCTGAATGTTGCTTTGTTTGATATAAGTTGTTTATTTTAAAGTTATTGTGACTTATTATTTTGGATCAGATTGCTACTATTAATGTTTTATTATGTTTTTATATGTGTTGGAAGCCACCCAGAGTGGCTGGGGCGGGGCAACCCAGCCAGATGGGCGGAGTATAATTATAGTTATAATTATAATTTGCCCTGGAAAGACCCACCAGGGTGGTTCTTATGCTCTTATCAAGTCATGACTCAATAATGGGCCTGAACCCACCAGTTGAAAACCAGTGGTCTAACCCAATGCCAGTTATTTTGACTGCTGGCCAAGGTCTCTGAAGAGAGGTATTTCCCAGCCTGTTACCTGAGATCCTTCAGTGTGAGTCATTGAACTTGGGAACTTGGGCATGAAAAACCATTTGAGCACATCATCCAGATTATTTCACAAAATGATAGGTTCATTGTTGCCAGGATCACTGCTCTTTTTCACTCAGCTTAGTTTGAGTGTTGATGCTGGGGTAGAGATGCCATTCCATGTCACTTTAGCATGTCTTTACCCATAAATCTCCTCTGTTCTATTTCTGCATTAATCTGTGATTCACAACATTAAAAGAATACCTATTTTAAATTGTATTTTCTCTCAAAATACACATGTTAAGTTTTTTTTTAACCTGAAAGAATTGTTGCAGATGGTCATCTGTCCTGTATGATCTAGTTGAGATTCCTGCAATGCAGAGGATTAGATAAAATGACCCTACAATTCTAGGAAATGTGAAAACTGGTGGATTACTGAGTTCTTATCTACACATTAGTCAAGAGGCAATGATAAGGTCAATTCATAATGGAATTCAGAAAAACAGATACTTGAGAAATTCAGTGTTGAAATACAGTGGATCACATTAAATTGTTTTTCCTTAAGTTATCCACGGTTTCTATAAGTGGAAAGATGAAGAGAAATAAATTATTGATATTTTCTTTTTAAAAATCCAAATAATTAGCCAATTTAATGGCATTATTCTTAAATTACTCTAATTTTGGCAGACTGATACTTTGCTGTGCATTCTATTTAGACACCCCCCCCCAAAAAAAACATAGTGAGAAAATGGGCAATAATAAACAACTAATGGGCACATTTGTGTGTAAAATGCAGAAAGCCACTACCGCATCAACAGGAGGTGGATTTGCGGGCATCACGACCCGATCACGCGCGTAGGGGCTGAACCTAGCCCCTGTGCGATTGGTAGATTATTCCCGCGCCTCCCACAGGCTGACCAATTCGGTTGGCCTGGGGGGGCATGTCTTAGTCCCTTTAAACTAGCGACGGGCGGGAAACTCGCCCTCTTTGTCCCGCTTCACTCTGTATCGTGAAGATGGTGTGCATCTTTCAGATGCAGGGAATGATACTTGGTTGGCAGATATAATAGGGGTTATTAGGAATTGGTTGCGGGTGTGAGGGTATTGGCGGCGAGCCCATTAGGCTCGAGTGGCGGTTAGGCATTGGAAATTTCCATATGAAGTGAGGAGGGGAGGTAGCGTCATCAACTGCCCCTCAATTGAAGGGTATTCCAGTAAAGGTTTCTGGGGGCGTGGCCCTGTCCAAAGCCCGGGGAGCTGAGGGCCTAAGGCACTCCCCTTATGGTGATCACAGAGGGAATTCTGGGAGATGTTCATCACTGGGGTTCCTTACTGGTGGTTAACCCTTCACTGACTCCCAACACACGGGTTGGGGTCAGATATAGCTAACAGGGTCCAATGCCTAAGCCAATACCACTCAACATCCGTAACCAATAAAGTTGTGGCCTTTACGCCCATTAAAATTTGCATAATGTGTCTGTGTCATTACTTCACGGGGAGGGGAGGGGAGGGACATTGACACGCAAATGAAAATACTGATTAACCTTGCTAACTTTTAGAGATAGTATTCTTGAAAGTAAGAAATGCCTCATTCCACATCACTCTTTTATGGAGTCTTATTTTATGCTGTAAGGCATCCATGTCATTGAGCATTTATTAGAACCTGAACACACATGACTGAATAATTGTGTGTCTTCTCTGTCTTTTGTCCAATGGAAACTGACAAGAAGGAGCTTATTAGTTTCGATAATGTCTCTCTGACTGACATTGCTGACGTTGTATATGGGATATCTCAGCCTGGATACTTCTGAAAGAAGAAATGACATGAAAGTGATTAATTTCAGCGATTTTGCAAGAGTGTGCCCGTGTTCAAGCACAACTGCCATACTATTTTATTTGGTTAACTGGACTGGTAATAAAAAAGTGGAAAGAAGAGATATGGAAATATTCTATATTAGTGCTAAGTGGTAGGAATGAGAGAAGCCCAAGCATATCTTGTATAGAGATGAATAACCTAATCAAGTGAAGGCTTTCTTTTCATTGAAGCCTATTGTTTTTGGAGATGAAAGACAGTTGCCATGTATATGATGAACATTTCAGCTGACCAAGTTACCATATTTTATTAGCTATCAGCGTGTAAAGAGCGGGATTGTCTCAGTTCGGTTACTCGGTCTTCACTTCCTTTGCCCTCTTCTCTTCCTGCTGGTGAGCAGCATTATATCCTGAGGAGGAAGCAGAATAGTTGTGAATGTGTCTGCATAAACCCTGAAATCCGGAGATGAAGTTCTGGGCTGAGAATTTAGGCTGCTTCATATCCTTGCTCTAATCAAGTGTGATGCCTTGCTGTTACCATCAGCCCTTAGTAACTAATAAACTTGGCGTGTGATGCAGTGCTTAGGAGGTGCAGGGAGCCTTAAATTGAAAAGTCTTTGGGTCTTGTTCCAAAGCCATCTGTTACAGTTTTGTCATCAGATTTGCTCAGACCAGAAGTCAATAAGGAAATTTTGAAAAACCGACATTGCATTGCAAGGGTTAGGTATTTTTATCTAGTTTTCTGAAACCAGTAATTTGGAGCCTTTTTTTTTTTTTTTTAAAGCCGAGAGTGTTTTTGTCCTTTTTTGGTTTGCCCTAATGCAGGGACGTCCAACTCCCAATAGACTACGATATGCTCACAGTATATAAAAAAACTGGCAGTGATCTACCCATTGTCATAAAAAAACTGGCAGTGATCTACCCAAAGTTGTTGAGCTTTTTTTAGGAAGCCAAAGTTGTTGTTTTTTGCTTTTGCTTTGCTTTTTTTGCTTTTCTGTAAGGAGATCGCTGAGGGGGGCAAAGTTCAACCAGTAACACCCCGTGATCTACCTGTTGGACATGCCTGCCCTAATGCATGGACTATAGCTTCTTTTTTCCTAGTGAGAAGGGATTTCAGGGCTAGAGAGACATAGTAACAACAACAACAATCCATAAACACCTTTAAACTTTTTTGTTCCTCATAAAAGCATTTGATTAGCTATTGACTATGCAAGATCACAAATCAATAAGAAAGTCTGTTTTACTTTGCTCCTAAACATGTTTGCTTTTCCCTTTTCATTTCTTGGGGGTTTTTTTATGAAGCAGCAGCAGTAATGTTTTAAGGCCATATGTTGAATTTGGACATTTTCTGTGGTGATTACCACTAGCGAACCACAGGATAGGCATACTTTGATTTCTTCCCTCTTTTTGCTCCACATCGTACTAAATTTTACTAAAGGATGCCTCATGAGAGGGTTCCATAGTTCACATTTGATGACAGTGAGTGAAATATGCAAATTAGATGGTTGTAACTATACTGTAAGAGGTTGCTCTGTACTAAATTGCTTTTAGAGAAACAGTGAAACATGTACCATCCATAAAGAGATTCATGAACCATCCAAATGTATACTTCATCAGCTCAGTAAAATGGAAGGCTTCTTTTTACGGTAGTGTGCACTTCATCAGTTGCAAGAATATAATATGAAAATGATTACTTCCTCAGCATTTGTAATCTTGACTGAAAATTCACATTGCCTTTTTCATGTTGTCTGCAGTGTTCAGAGCCACAGAAGCTGTTTAACATTGCAAGTGAACTTCTTCATACGGAAGAAGCTTATGTTAAAAGGCTTCATCTTCTGGATCAGGTAAGTCTACTTCTATATGGGAAATCAGCCTTGCTAAAAACTTGTAAGAAAACTTCATTTTTCTCTACTACCGTGTTCCCCCTAAAATAAGACACCATCTTATTCCCCCCCTCAAAAAACACACACACAGTATGGCTTATTTTCAGGGGATGTCTTATTTTTATTAGGCCTCGGTCTGTCCACCTACCAGTACCTCTCCTCTGTGGTGGGGCAGTCTCTTTCCTCCTCCCCGGCGTGGCGGCACAGCGAGATCGGGGTTTTCCCTCACACAAAAAACTTATTTGGTTTATTTGCTCTGGCGGTCCTTGGGGCAAAGCTAAGAAACAGGAGGAGGGAGGGAAGGAGAGATGCTTTGGAAGTGCCGCCAAGTTCCCACCATGGGTTCCTTCTTGTCATTTACTGGTATTTATCTCCTCACGCGTGACGGCGCTTCTCGCTCCCTCAGTCGTTGTCAAGGGGGGGCATGGCAGTCTCTAGCTCGCTGGCTGCCTGCGCGCCAGGAGCAGGCGGGGCAGAACTTGGACGAGAGGCATCTGTTTGTGTGCGCCTCTCGCTCGCTGGCTCCCTGCAAGGGGGCGCAAGAGGGGCTGAGGTGGTGGGGCCGGGCCGGGCCGGGCCGGGCCGGGCCGGGCCGGGCCGGGGGTGTCTCCAAGGGCTTTGTGGGAGGCTTTTGGCACCCTCCAGAACTGCGCCTATCACTATGGCTTATTTTTGGGGTACGACTTATATTTCGCAAATGCGTAGAAATCCTGCTACGGCTTATTTTATGGCTACATCTTATTTTAGGGGAAACACGGTAGATCAGTTCATTTTGAACAAGTATGTCTGTATAGCTGCTGATGGTAGTTATTTTGGACAATTAACTTCCTCACAAGTCAAATTTATCTGTAATAGCTGAGTCAGATGTCTGTTGTCTTTTAACCAATTGTGCAATGTCTAGTGCGGAAATAGAAAAATATATAATTGGACCACATTGTAAAGAAACCTTTCCATTTAGCCTCTTTCTTTCTTTCTTTCTTTCTTTCTTTCACTAGTTTTTTCCTCTGGCCAAATGTTAATTAAGAATGATACTTGAAAATATTTGTAAAGCACCTTTTGATTTATATGTTGAGGTACTCTTTTACATCCATTGTTTTTCTTTAGCTGGCTTTCACTCTAAATGGCTAACATAACAAATGACTTTGAAATAAGCAGGTGGCAGATTTATTGGAAATATATATGGATGTCTTTAGTTGAGGAGTCCTTCTAACAAGCTAGACATGTCTCTTGAATACATCTTGGGGAGAAATTCAAAAATCCATACCCGTTATCTGTCAACATCCAGCTGCTTAAATTAGTATAAATAATATACTTTTGGTTCTGATGTTGTGTGTGTGTTTTGGTGCAGGTTTTTTGCACTAAATTGTTTGAGGCGGGGATTCCACCCGATGTGGTAACAGGGATCTTTTCAAATATTTCTTCCATCTATCGCTTCCACGAACAGTTTCTTCTGCCTGAGCTCAAAACAAGGATTACAGATGAGTGGTGGGTAAATGAAGGACTACAAACAAATGTTTCTATGTTAAGAATTTCCTAGAAACTAAAAACGTCCACTTCTGTAACATGCTAGCACAACGAAATATAATGCACTGTTATATCTGTATGTCGCATCTTTACACTCCTGAGTGTTCCATGAACATTACAGAATAAAGTTCAGGAGATGACCCTCCTGAAATAGTTCCATCGTGTGGTTTCACTGGCTTTGAAACCCCTACTGCATCTGAAAGTATAGCACCTACTAAGCCTCGCCCACATTAGCACAAGCTTCTATCTTGTTTTGCTTTCCTCTGTCTTTTCAGAGACAGGGATCAGCAGCTGGTGCAGGAACAATGCTCTTTCTCATTGTCTTCAGTGTTAGGCACTGTTCCGTGCTTGCATCTGAACTGCATGCTTGGAGCTAGCCCCAGGGAAGCCCATCTTTGTGAAAGCTCCATTTCCAAATCTAGCATACAAAGCCTTGGGCCAAAGCCTTGGCTGGGAAATAGAGTTGCACCATAAGCACACAAATGTCTTTGGTAAAAGTATTCCCTAATAAGAATTCATGCATGGAGATAACTATCTGTTTAGTTTTTTTGTGACTAATTCACATCCGCAGCCAAAAACGCAGTGAGGCGAGTGCTCAGTCCCCTTTGACGTGTCCTTTAAAAAGACATTGTATACTTCGCTTATTGAAAAACATACATTTAGATCGTTAAAAAGTTTTGGTCGAGTTCCTCCAAGGAAATAAAGCTGTCCTGGCATAAGAGGACAGCTCCTCTTAAGGATGAGAACCTGGTTAAAAGACGGGCAAAAGATATGTATAAAAGAATTTTCATAATGAACAGGTGTAACCATGGCTGTCCCTTGTGAATCTTCATTGCTATTTAACTTGTTATTGAAAAATGTGAATAATTTGGTAGCAGCCATAATTGCAGAAGACACCAAATCATTCAGATTGGTCAGTCCCGGGTATTAAAGCATGGGGGAGAGAACAAAGTTTCATAGAGAATGGGAATACAATTTCCTAAACGTTTATGAAACTACAGCAGCAATCCTTGAGAAGGGGCAGAGTGGCTGTTGCTCCCTACTTGCAATAATGCTGTACATGCTAGGATGGGGTGGGGTGAGATCGGAGGAGCTGCAACGGCATCCTAGATCTCCCCATCTTCATCACTGCCAGCTCCAATGCTAGGAGGCTGCTGCTGCTACTGCTCCCCCCATACACCACTGCTTTAAGGACTCCAACTGGTAGAATCATAGAATTGTAGAGTTGGAAGGCACCCCAAGGGCCATCTAGTCCAACCCCCTGCAATGCAGGAATCTTAACACACGACCCCCCCATCCAGTTTGAAACGATTCTGTGCCCTGCTTAGCTTGGCAAACATGCTAGTAGCTTTACTGCCACACAACTTGATGCAAGATAATTCAAATATGCACTTTTTACAAAACTTGTAATTTTGAATTCCAAATGGTGTAATAATAGAAGCACTTGTTTACAACACAATAGAAGTGTTGTTTTCAAACTCGTGTTTAATTTTGATGCAAGTGAGTAAGTAGAATTTCCCCCCATCCACGTCATTTTAACTATATGGGGATCAATTATATCAGACTGCATTCAAACCTAGAATGTGCACTTGCAGTTCCCAGCTGATTTCATCTTCCATTTCCGTGTTTTTCTTTAAATTTGTTTTGTTGTTTCTTCTGTCTACAGGAACACAAACCCAAGGCTCGGAGACATCGTCCAAAAACTTGCTCCATTTCTGAAGATGTATGGAGAATATGTAAAGAATTTTGACAGAGCAATGGACATGGTGAACACATGGATGCAGAGATCTGTTCCTTTTAAAGCTGTTATTCAAAACATACAGGTATAAATCATTTGTCCATGCCTTGTTGACATTACACATGAGAGGGAGTGAAACCAGAAAAAGTTCCATCCCACACATTTATTTTATGGTATTATATTCTGCATAGGTCTGCCTGTGTAGCTCTGTAGCCAAGAAAACCTTTTGGGGAAGGCAGGGTTGATTTCAGTGACATGTGATTGTGCCAGCTAGATCTCTGGCCAGCTCGTTGGTTTTACACAGAGACTATTGTAATAAATATAAACCATTAAATGGGCATATGAAATTTATTATTATTATTATTATTATTATTATTATAAACTCTGAATTGAAGCCAGGCTGCAAAGGAAAATAACTTCCTTGAAGAAGCCACTTATTATGGCTTGACTTAGTGTTATGTCTGAACCTGAGATCATGGTTTATTTCTTCTAGACAAGCCATGAAAGTAAGACCTTTGTTTCAGGTCATGGTTTGTCACGAGCAAAATAAACTACAGTCCTGGATTCAGAAATAATGCTAAGCTAAGCCTGAGGTTGCAATAGTAGGACCAGAGGAGAAGCAAAGCTGCTGCAACCTTCTATCTGGGAACCATCACATTTGCTGGCTTGCATTAATCCATAGTTTAAGATAAACATCTTTTTCTCTTCATGCATAGTCATTATATTGATCAATGTATTCTATCTTAATTAACTTGCAGACTTTGAGTTGAATCCAATGTTAGTTTTACTTAGAGCAGACTAGTTTAAATGAATGGACATGTGTAACTTAGGTCCATTAATTTCAATGGGCAGGATTTGTCAATTGAGTCCCAGTCAGTAGCAGAAGCCCTGTGCAAGGATTTCTTCCTGCACAGTGAGCCTCCTTCCCTCTCCTCCCCCTGCATGCCCCCCTACACCTCCCTAAAGTGACTGGTGGTGGTGGTAGGGTGGTCAGGAGAACTCCCAGAACAATGGATGGTGGGAGGAGACAGGGGGTTGTTCTGCCCAGTAAGGTGAAATGTTTGCACTGGTGGAATGATCAGAAGAGCTTGATGTTGACTTCCTTCCATTGGGTCTATTCTATATACAACATTTCGTACTTGTTGTGATGAACATACCACTGAGAAATAATGAAATAAATAATACTGTTACAGGAAAGGAACATAGTAGATTAAAGGTAGTAGATGTGGGGATGGACTGCTGTAGTGGACTGAGCCTAGGTTGAAACCAAGGTATCAGTAAGAGGTTCTTCGGGCCTGGATCCAGCAAGACATAGTAACTAAATGTCCTTTCCTCTCCTTCCCGTTTTTATTATGATGATAATTTATACACCTGAAAGCAGTTCTATAGAACACTTTGCTTGATTCTGTATTTACCTTGCTATGACTGCCAGCATCTTTATGATAATTTTAAAAACTGACTAATTAAGCATATGAACATCTTTCTACAGTCCTGCATCATTAAAGGATTTAAGTACATGGATATGGACAATTGTTCAGAAAATCAGCCTGTTTTCCTTCAATTACAGAAAGAAGAAATATGTGGAAACTTGACGTTACAGCATCACATGCTGGAACCTGTACAGCGGATTCCACGCTATGAACTTCTCCTAAAGGATTACCTTAAAAAACTTCCTGAAGAGTCACTAGACCGAAAAGATGCTGAAAGTATGTACAGTTTTCATCTACATGGTTCAGCATCTTATTCTGTGTGGGGTCATAAAATATGCATGAAGTTATAGCTTGATGAGGCAGGAACTCAAGAGGCAATGGAGCTGGGAGAACAATAGGCATGGGAGTGAGAAAGGAATCTGAGACAAGGATATAGACAGTGGGTCACAATGGCTGCTAGGTTTAGATCCTTAAAGTAATTGATTGGTAGTAATCATCTGTGCCCTCCAGATGTTGTTGGACTCCAAATCCCATCAACCCAAGACTGTGTGACCATTTTTGTGTTTTTATATTGTAAACTGTCTTGTGATCCTGAGATGAAAGTATATAAAATTTAATAACAATAACAATAATAATTAAATAAATATGGAGTGGCATGGGTTCCCCATCTGCTGATCTGTATCTTTTTAATGCCACAATACAGTATTCTATGTATTACATGTAAAGAACGTATCTTTGGCCATTTCCCCACTAGGTGCTATGAGTTGGATGTAGGATTCTTCCTGTTCAAAAGTATCCAGGCCAGTTCATGCAATCCTCCCACCCACATATATAGACTCAGCATGTGCTGGGACAGAGAAGCAAGCCTTCCTCCCATAGCTTGCCACACGCTCAGTCTTGCTTGATCTGCTTCGTATGCTTAACTGGCTGAAAGTCTAATGTGATATCGGTTCCCCTGCAGGTTTCCTTCCACAAAGAAAAGTACAGACAAAAGGGGAGGACTGCAGTGCCTTATGCCGATTCTGGGCAACTGAAGAGAAGCATTTGCTAAAGACAGCTTCCTTCTATATAATGAATATGTGCCTTGGAAGCACGCAACCAGAAAAAAGCACAGATTATGTTTCAGATGTGAAACACCTTCAGAGATGTGTTTGAGCCTGGGCTTGAACATTAAGAACCTACATTAAAACCAACCATAAATTAGGGTAAAGAAATTCCTGTTCCTGCACAGGAAGTTGTATAAATAGGGCTGTGCCTAAGCAAAATAACTGTTCATATATGCTTTCCTTACTTGGTAATTTACTGGGTAATTTACTGTTGCCCACTGTATACAGGGGACTCTTGACTTACGCGGGAGTTACATTCTGGGCAGAGCTGTCAACCTTCCTTTTTTTTTACATTGGGAAATGACCATAGCTGTCAATTTTCCCTTTTTTTGCAATGGGAAACGGCGCTGGAATAAGGGAATTTCCCACAAAAAAGGGAAAGTTGACAGCTATGATTCTGGGTATCACACATAAAACCAAAATCGTATATAGTCAAAACACATTGGGTTCAATGCCAAGTAGGATTGCCAAAGTCATTTTTCCTGGACCAGCCCCTCCCCCCCCTTTTATTTTTTAATTCCTTTGCCAATCATGTAAATCTGAATGCACACAAGTTGCAAGTTATCTGTGCTACTTATTTCAGTTTTTAAAAATGTGTCCTATGTTAATACTCTTACATACACACTTGACCCTCACAAGCACAGGAATATGATGCAATGGATTTCTCCTTCCAAACCTGTCATTTATGTGCAGCCGCATTTTTGCAGAAATGCTGTACACATCAGGGAAATAAAAAACTGCACTATTAACTGATAACGATCTCGAAAATGTGTAACTGCTGCTGCTTTATTGCAGAATCACTGGAGCTCATTTCTACTGCGGCAAACCATTCAAACGCAGCCATCCGAAAGATGGTGAGTAGAAATTGCGTAACTGAATCATCACCTGAGCCATTAACTGAGCTGCCTATTTGAACCAGTGGTTTTCTCATTACTACATGAAGCCTTAATGTTGGTTTTTCATACTTGTTCAAACTATCTAGATCAAACTTGAAGTATAAATTAGTGCCTTTCTATAGTTATTATCTATTATTTATGTATATGAGGTCTGTCCCCCCGGCATTTTCTCTCTTGTGACTGATACTAATTTATGTAGCCATTTTCAAAAACTCATCTTTTGTTGTAGTTTCTTTCCTGTGTATTCTAAAAATGTTCAAAAGTTTTAGCATACAGTACTTAAAATATTCAGCCGTTGTTCTTGCAAATGAAACAGGCCAATTAGGGGGTTTGACCCTATATATGGCAGAGAGCAGGTCCATATATTTACCTTTTTACCCATATATGAACATGAACATATATGAGATAGCTGTTGCAATTGCCTGTGACCCTAATATCAATCAATCAATCAATCAATCAATCAATCAATTTATTTATTGCATTAGCCATATGGCCATAGCACATAGTAAAAGACCAGGCAGTGGCCTGGCGCGATTTTACAAAGAATACTACAGATACAGTTAAAACATTGGATGTAAAATCGTGCTGGATAATACAGATAAAACAGAGAACAATAATAGGGCATGACGACAGTGTCCATGTCAGGAAGATACATAGGACGAAGGCTAAGGCAAGTTAGCAGAAAAGGTGGTCCTGAGTTTCAGGGCCTGTAATGTATAGATGGCCACTCGTGAAATCAAGGGGTTGGCATCCGCCAGTAAGTATTTCATGCGGTCAGCATCCCTGGCGATAGTCGGCGGGATTAGAAGGAAAAGCCTAGGTCTTATTGAGACATATAGTGGGCAGTAGAGGAAAAAGTGAGTAAAGTCCTCTATCTTTCCTTTGTTGCATGGGCAGAGTCGAAGATCCAGAGGAGTATTGGAAAATACACCCTGTAAGAATGCTGTGGGAATGGCATGAAATCAAGCTAGTGTAAAGGCCCTTCTTAGTGTAGGATTTATCAGATCACTCAAATAGTGGGCCAGAGATCTAACTACCTTCACGCGGGGGAACCACGTGGAGAGTCTGGCTGCATTAGATAGTTCTTGATCAAGGGCAGCGTCCCTAGCAAGAATCCAGTCACGAATTTTGTCTTTGTCCCATGAGGATAGGGCAGAGAAATCTGGAAGGGAGTAGTGATCACAGATGGTCTCCATGCCCCTTGACCAGGTGCTGCTGCCGGTGAAGGCTAAGAAGGCTTGTTTAGCTAATAGAGAATTTGGAGTTTCAGCAAGCGATTTGTAGAAGGTAATTATCCTGATATGGGCTCTTGCTATGATGGTTGGTAGGCCCAGTTCCATTCTCAGTTGGGCCACCATTGTCCCATTAGGGAGGCCCAAGATCTTTCTTGCCAAAAGGTTTTGCAGGGACTCCAGTCGTTGGAGGATATTCAGGTTCCATCCCCATATTTCCACCCCATAAAGCAACATTGGGGGTACTTTACTTAGGTAGATCTTTCTGATTGGCACCACCAGCTGCCCACCTTTTGCGAAGAAGAATTTCACCAAAGCACCCACGGTTAAGCGAGTGGCCAGGGTGGTCGTGTTTAAATGGGCTGTCCAGGATGATCTGTTCTGGAAAGTAATGCCCAAGTATTTGAAGACCGAGCATTGGTCAGTGGTGTGGCCCGCGAGATTCCATGACTTGGACTTGGTTTCATCGTGCCGAAGGGGACAATTTTGGTCTTAGAAAAATTAATTTTTAGGAAGTTTTCTTCGCAAAATATCATTTTGGGGGCAGAAGGCATTCTGGTCATTAGGCAAATTAATGTATGGCTCACAATGAGCTTATTCATAGTGTGGCAAGTGAACATGTTCCTAAGGTTCATTCCCGCTATGCCAAGTGAAAAATAAGTCAAACCCAAATTAAAGACCATGTTTCTGTCATTAAGAAGACATACTGTATATAAAGACAGTAACTGTAGATCCTATAAGAAATGTAACAGTGATGGAATAAGCAACAGAGCATATGCTTTGCCTGCAGAAGTTTCTGGTTTAAATACCTGTAGAGCTTCTCTAAGTGCTAGTGTTCATATGGTTGAGCAGATGACATCTAAGTTAGTCAAACTCCGAAAGGCAGGCTTAATCTGGTTTCCAAAATGGCAATGTATGCACTAACTGCAATAAGAACATTTACAAAGATAAGCAATACTTCTTTGTAATCGTGTTGAAACACTGAAAATCCATAAAACTCTCTCTCTCTCTCTCTCTCTCTCTCTCTCTCTCTCTCTCTGTGTGTGTGTGTGTGTACACAATACTGAGACAATTTCTATAAGATCCAAGCTTTGTGTATGTGTTTATTTAATAAAATCATCCTGCCTTCTCTGGAAAACATTTTAAAGATGCAAGGTTTGTTTTAGATGTTACATATTTAATTGTCTAATTTTACCTCCCAGCAACACTTCTGTTTTGTAAGAAATAATTATAGTCAATGTTTTAAATGAACCCACTCGTTTCTCACTCTGGGCGTTCTTTACAGGAAGTAGTTGTGGCTTCTTCTGTTTCTCAGATTCACAAGTTAGAGGTGTTTTCATCTTCCTTATTGAGACACCATTATTATTGCACAGGAGTAGGGAACATTTGCATTCAAAGGTCATCTTTCAAAGTCATCATTCAAAGTATCTTGTCACTGCTCCGAGTGCCAAGTGGATGGGATCAAAGGCTGGCAATAATAAAGAAACCATGCAGCTTGCAACACACACGTATAAGTGTGTGTAGTTTTAATCCTATCAATGTTTAATTGTTTTTTAGTTATTGTTTTTAGTGGTTTTTAATGTACCTCTAAGCCACCTTGAACTATGTCAGGGAAAATGAGATGGGGGATTCACAACAACAACAACAACATGCTAGTTGTACTCAGAATGCCAGTGGGTCTACCCTGAGAAGAATTTGGATGTCAGGAAAAATTTACAGTGGTACCTTGGTTTACAAACTTAATCCATTTCGTAAGTCCGTTCTTAAACCAAAACAGTTCTTAAACTGAGGCACGCTTTCCCTAATGAGGCCTCCCGCCACCGGTTCCCTTCCACCATTCGGCTTCCGTTCTTAGACCAAGGTAAAGTTCTCAAACCAATTGACACTATTTCCAGTTTTGCGGAGTTTGTAAACCAAATAGTTCATAAACCGGACTGTTCTTAAACCAAGGTACCACTGTAATGGCTGCGCTGGAAATTGGTGTACAGACCTTTGTGACATATATAAGGCAGCCCCTGCTTGCTAAAATTCATATGTGGGCATCAGATCCCCATGAAGTATCTTTCTCTAGCTTCCAGCTCTTATTACTGCTGCTATGAGGGCTGGAATTTTATCTTCTTTATGATCTTAGGAATCAATTTCCTGACTACTTTGACAGAAGAGCTATTTGGGATTCTGTGGCAATGCAATGAAGTATCAAGAGATGATTAAAATAGAGAGGATTAAATGCTTTATGTTGCTAGAGTGCATTCTGTTTTCATGGATTGCTTTTTTAAGGCTTTGAAAAACCACAGACTTGCACTGTATATTTCTTCTTTCATGTATTTTTTGTTGGCTCATTGTTTTTTATTTTTTAATACCAATATTTAGTAATTCTTCAGTAGGTAGCATTTCCCCCGTTAATTCATTGAATTATTTTTTTCCTTCTAGTGTGTGTATCATAAAGCAGTAGACAAAGACTAGCTGTTAGCTGAGTTGGCATTTCCCTTTTGTGCTTTTAGGAAAAGATGCACAAGCTGTTAGAAGTGTATGAGCGCCTTGGAGGAGAAGAGGATATTGTTAATCCAGCCAATGAATTGATTAAAGAAGGGCATATTCAGAAACTGTCAGCAAAGAATGGCACCGCTCAGGATAGGTATCTATTTCTGGTGAGTTACTTCATTTCTCAGGAGTAAAGTGTTCACCTACTTTGTAGACACAAAGTCTCCTTTCATCTGATTGGTCAGGTCTTGCTTGTGGAGTTTGCTCTGCATTGCACATGTAGGCCTACACTCCTTCAGGCCCTTGCAGAGCCAGGCAGAGGCCTGGGCCAGGTAGATAATGTGGCCCTTTTTCTTTTCTTTTTACCCTGGGGATCTCCGAAGTCTTATAAATAAGTAAGTATATAAATATACTTGAACCGTATCTGCAGATAAAGACAAAATGGAAAATATAGATATACAATAGTGCTTTTAAAAGATACATAGGGAAAATGATTATTTTAAGTATTTACATTTAAATGATGGTGAGCGATTGTGAATATGCTGACCGAGGCCCCCTTTGGAATCAGAGGTCCGGGCCAAGTGGCCCATATGACTGTTTGGGCCGACTCCTTTCACAAAAGCAGGTTCTGTTCTGTTTTAAAGAAAATGTTCTTTCTGTCACCATACCAGTATTTGATGGTGCTTTGGTTTTTGTGTAATTGGCACTTTTCTTTTTATTAGTTTATCCCAGGAGTATTATGCTGCTGAATATTAAATAGTCCACAGGCATTAACCTGACAAACCCATTGCCACCAGACTTAAGTATAATCTTCTAAATTATCATTAACAATCACAGGCTCCTGTGGACAGCGTCAACCATTTCGTGCAAAAAACAGGAGCAGCCCTTTGGAAATCTGAGGTCAGGCCTGGCCAGCCATTAGATGTTGATCTTCTGACATGGCTCTCTGAATATAATATCCACACATAGTTTCTCTCTGTGTGAGTCCTCATGTGACATAGAAAGCTTTTCTTATTTTTATAGTTCTGCAGAGAGTACTACTGAAATATCTGCTGGGAAACAATCTGGCACCTTCCCAGCATGTTGTGGGTTGGTGTTGCACAGGTATATTGTATATTGCAGGTATAGGGCAGGATTCACCTGACTCCTGTTGTCACAAGCCCCACATGAGGACTTGTGCTTGTGCAAGGGGTCTTCCCCCTCCCTGGAAATTGACTCTGGGGTGGGTGATAAGGAGAACAACCAATAGAGTGCGGGTGGAGAAGAGAGTGGCGGCGGCGGGATGTCATTGTGTCTTGCAGTGGCATTGAATTTCACTCACGGTTTTTGCCAGGCAATTTTCCCCCCTCTGTAACCATGCCTTTGACCTTTAACAGTATCTGTGGCCTTTTGTACATGGCCAGGATGTTTTTTTATGTGTTTCTTTTTCCTCTTGCTTTTAATGTATTTATTGTGGGGTGTTGTTTGGTTGTCTGTTTGGTTGTAAGTTGCTTTGGGTTGCCCTGGGCAAGATAAAGCAACCAAGAAATTTAATAATAATACAGTAATAATAATAATAATAATAATGAATTCATAATGAATAATGAATTCATCATGCGAAAGGCTGGACTGGATGAATCCCAAACCGGAATTAAGATTGCCGGAAAAAATATCAACAACCTCAGATATGCTGATGATACTACCTTGATGGCAGAAAGTGAGGAGGAATTAAAGAACCTTTTAATGAGGGTGAAAGAGGAGAGCGCAAAATATGGTCTGAAGCTCAACATAAAAAAAACTAAGATCATGGCCACTGGTCCCATCACCTCCTGGCAAATAGAAGGGGAAGAAATGGAGGCAGTGAGAGATTTCACTTTCTTGGGTTCCATGATCACTGCACATGGTGACAGCAGTCACGAAATTAGAAGACGCCTGCTTCTTGGGAGAAAAGCAATGACAAACCTAGACAGCATCTTAAAAAGCAAAGACATCACCTTGCCGACAAAGGTCCGTATAGTTAAAGCTATGGTTTTCCCAGTAGTAATGTACGGAAGTGAGAGCTGGACCATAAAGAAGGCTGATCGCCGAAGAATTGATGCTTTTGAATTATGGTGCTGGAGGAGACTCTTGAGAATCCCATGAACTGCAAGAAGATCAAACCTATTCATTCTCAATGAAATCAGCCCTGAGTGCTCACTAGAAGGACAGATCCTGAAGTTGAGGCTCCAGTACTTTAGCCACCTCATGGGAAGAGAAGACTCCCTAGAAAAGACCCTGATGTTGGGAAAGATGGAGGGCACAAGGAGAAGGGGACGACAGAGGATGAGATGGTTGGACAGTGTTCTCGAAGCTACTAACATGAGTTTGGCCAAACTGCGAGAGGCAGTGAAGGATAGGCGTGCCTGGCGTGCTCTGGTCCATGGGGTCACGAAGAGTCAGACACGACTGAACAACAACAACAACAAATAATAATAATAATAAATCACAATTCATAGGATGTAGATGATTCACAGTAAAAATCGAGCTTTCCTCAATCCCCCCCATGAGCTCTTGATATAAAAATGAATTCCTAATAAATTTCACATACCACAGTGCTAGAAATTTCAACCTTTCTTGGATTATTTAAGTTCTAGAGCGCCTGAAGAAATGAACTATTACAACTGATTTTGCAATTAAGGGTGTGGCTATGGTTACTGATTTTATAATGAAGGGTGTGGCTGAATATTAGAGTGATTTCCACATACCATAACAAGAATTTTCCATCAATTGCAGTTTAACAGCATGGTGTTGTACTGCGTGCCCAAACTGAGATTAATAGGCCAGAAATTCAGTGTGCGAGAAAAGATCGATATAGCAGGATTGCAGGTTTGTATCATTTGGTTGCATTTATAATATACTTGTATAACAGTGCTTGGATAGCTCAGTTGGTTAGAGCTTGCTGCTGATAATGCCAAGGTTGCAGGTTCGATCCCCATAAGGGACAGCTGCTTAGGCCTGCATTGCAGAAGGTTGGACTAGTTCATCCTCAGATTCCCTTTCAACTCGCATGATTCTGTGATTCAGGATTTGTCATTCTTGTTGAGAAACAAGCACTTTGGCCATCCCCAAATGCATAAGCAAAGTAAAACACAGGCAGCGTGGAAGGCGGAACATGACATGCTGTTATTGAAGATGGAACTGCAGGAAATGAGTATGCAGTATTGCAGACTTCAACAGGGGGACCGTGCAAACAATAACAACACTAAAGCCACAGTCAGTTTCTCCTTTGGCATTGCAGTACCATCAGTGCCACTTGAAAGCCGGTGAGCTTAAAACATAGTGGATGTGAACCCATACATTTCTCCGTGCCTAGACAAGTCGCAGATACAGTCTAGGTTGGAACAAAATAAAAAATAAAAAAAATCCTTCCAGTAGCACCTTAGAGACCAACTAAGTTTGTTCTTGGTATGAGCTTGGTATCTGAAGAAGTGTGCATGCACACGAAAGCTCATACCAAGAACAAACTTAGTTGGTCTCTAAGGTGCTACTGGAATGAATTTTTTAATTTTTTAATTTTTAATTTTGTTTTTACTATGGCAGACCAACATGGCTACCTACCTGTAGCTGAGTCTAGGTTAGAGTTTAAGTCTCTTCCACCAAATGCTTCTGCACCTCACAGCTGTCAAACCTTGTTTGTATCTCAGAAAAAACCCTTGTGTAAATAATGCCTCTGAAAGCATTGCCATTAAAAAGCAGGCACTAGGTGCTATTTTTAAACAAACAGTTCATTATTATTAATAGTTGCCACTGTTTATTTAGAGAGAGTAAAGGTTTGTTTGGTAATCTTAAAAGTGTTGGGGAAAATTACATTTTAAATTATAGCAAAATGTTCTTGGTTTTCTAGGTCCAGGAAATCAGCAAGCAAAACGTGGCTCATACATTCTCAATAACAGGAAAGAAGAGATCACTGGAGCTACAAGCTAGGTACGGAATTTTGTTCATTCATTCTGCATGTTTTGAGCAAGGAATGTTAGGCTGTAGGAGCAATTGGTAAAATAATTCATTCTAGTAAATTCTATTGTTTTGAATCATTAATAAGGAAAAGGGGAAGCAAGGGGTAGTTTTGAATTATATGCTGCTGAGTTTAGAATAGGTGGCATATCAGATTCCAGCAACAAAACAGTAATTTACTGAAGAGATGAATAAGACTATTATCTGCTTATAAGACTGCAGATGTTAAAACAGCTTCTGAATATACTACATGTATACAACATGTATGTCTTTTCTGCATTTTATAGGACAGAAGAAGAGAAGAAAGAATGGATCCAGGTCAATATAAGCCTATTTTACTTAGCCTTTGTGCCAGCCCATTTCATTTTCTGTGTTCTTCTTTGCTAAGTACATTAAGCTGCATATAGGAACTTTTTTCTCCATTTCATTATTTCCAAGCTGTTATACCCCACCGTGCCGAAAAGACACCTTTCCTTGAGCAACTTACAATAAAGCAATAAAATACAACTGTACAAAGATAATTAAAGCTGAGTAAAATAACAATAAAGATAGCAAAAGTTGTTGGTTTTTAAAAAATCATTATTAAAAAAAGACACTGGAGATGAAAGCATGCCATTAACATGCCTGAGATAGTAAAAAAAAGAAAAAGACTTTGGTGCTAAGGTGACATCAGAGTAGGCAAATTTGAACATCCCGATGGTATTTCATAACTAGGACTGTGACAGATAAGGCTGCTCCCTAATCATAATCATAATCCACCAAGGGGTGTATCTAGCAGAGCTGCTCTATTAGTGCAAGGACTTCTGCTTCAACAACAGAACAGCCTTTCTGTCCCATGTGACGCTGCACTCCACCCAGATCTGCTCCAACCCTCCACAGCAGATTGGTGAGGGAGCAGAGGGAGAGGAAGTCCCGTTATGCAAGCAGAAGTCATTACGCAGCTTGGTCGGATACAGCCCTGTATTCATGACGGGTATCCAAAGTCTCCTAGGATTATCTTAAGGCACTCATGTGAAGAAAAAGGTCAAATATGTCCCAAGCCTTGAAGAAATAACTTTAAAAGTGAGCATAATCACTTTAATGTGAGCCTGGACGTAGACAAATAGCTAATGCAGATGCTTCAGAACAAGTAAGATGGATTCTTAATGCCGAGTCCCAGTTAGCATTTCCACAATAGTATTTTACACTAACTGCATCTTCAAAGGCAGCCTCACATGTACTCTATTACAGTAATGGAAAATATTGCTTTGGGGTGAGGAACTGATGACTTCTGCATTGAAATCTTATTGGTGTTTTAGCAGAAGACCCATTGCCTACCTCTCCCATTACATTTATATAATTCTGGTAGTGCTTTTATTCCTTATAGTTAGTTAACTGAAGTGACCCTTCAGTTTTTACAGAATACATTCTTAATTTGAGGCTCTACTTTTGTAAGTCATACTTTGAAATTCTTCATCTTATAGAAACAACGCTCTTAAGTAATGACATCTGCAAACTGTTTTGTTTTGTTTTGTTTTTAAAAGGTTTTGGGTTTTGTGTTCTAAATAAGATTTTGCAGGTTACTTTTACTTACTGCATTTCTTGGAATTTTATTGCAGGTCATTCAAGCAACAATTGAAAAACATAAACAGAACAGTGAAACTTTTAGAGCTTATAATAGCTCTTTTTCTCAAGAAGACGAGCATCTCCCAGATTCATCAGTAAGCATTTAGTGATCATTATTCCTGTGGGTCTTTGCTGTCATATATATTGCACATAAACTTGCATGTTTTTTTTAAATTTTAATTTGTAGCCTGTGGTTTTGATCCAGAGTTCCCGTAAGTGGAACTTCACTCCCGGGACTTTCCATTGGGGAACTGAACAAAGGGAGGCAATTTTCTCCATCTCTTGACACTTGCTTATATTGAGTTACATTAGCCACTTTATGAATATGCTTAAAAGCACAGGTTCTAGTACCAATCCTTGGTGGCATAGGAACCAACTCCTACGGGTCAAGGTCCTTTTGTGCCCCCCCATAAAATATTTGAAGGCCCACCCCCACCTAAAGTAGATGGGCATAACCATTCAAATAGCATGTGTGTGCTGTGTCTTTGATTGATTATGCAAGGTTGGCTCTCTTGCTTGGTGGATTCCACTTTCAGCTTCCATCCATTAGGAGAACTATCCATTTATTCCTGCTCTCTGCTTCCTGTTTCTTACCCAGTTACTGATTCTTAATAGGACCTCTCCTGTTATTCTGCGACTGATAAACTTACTCAGGAATATTTGATGATGTACTTTTAGCTATATACTTGTTGGCACTCTCAAAGTACTAAGAAAGTTTAGTGAGACAGGACCTACCTTTGCTGAAACTTGTTCTTCTGTATGCTTGGACGTTCTACCTTTAATAAAGCTTTTCACCAGTTTTCCAGGAATAAGTAAACTGGTCTGTAATTTGCTGGATTCCTTTAAAAGAGATTCATGTTAAATTGGCTACTTTCCATTCCTCAGGTATGGGGATTGATATTAGGCACATGTTACATATTTTTCTTAGAAGATCAGCAATTTCACATTTGAACTCTTTAAGAACTCTCAAGTGGATGCCATCTGGACCCAGCGATTTGTCAGTTTTCAGTTTGCCCATAAGACCTAGAACGTAGTCTCTTATCACTGCTATTCTCACACTCCTTCTCTAAGAAAGTTTAGGCACAGGGATTTATCCTACATCTTCTGTGAAGGCAGGCATAATAATTCATTCAGCTTCTCTGAACTTTCTCTTCTATCCTTTAACAGTCATTTAATACCCATGTCATTCAAAGATCCAGCTGCTGTCCTAGCTGGTCTCCTGCTATTCATGTATTTAAAGAGTTTTTTGTTGGTGGTCTTTATGTTTTTAACAATGTGCTCCTTGAATTCCTCTTCCTCCCCTTCCAACAAAGCTGCAATTTTCTCAAGAAAATGGTCTCTAAGAGCCTCTAAGAGCTTCCTTTTCTCTGCTTGCTAAACATGATGACATTCCCTTGGCCCTGGTGGTACCTTTCTTCAACTGTGGTATACATTCTAGTTGAGCTTTCATTGTGGTTTTGAAAACCCCCAAGCATTCTGGAGAAATTGGGTCCTCTTTACTTTGCCTCTTAGTTTCCTTTTTACCAGTTCCTTCATTCTGGGGAGCTTTTCTCTTTTGGAATCAAATGTGACTGTGGAGAACTTTGTGGGCAATTGTCCGCTTACATATATGTTAAATTTTATAGCATTATGGATCACTGTTCCCAATTGGCTCAACAGTACTTATATCTCATACCATGTTCTGAGTGCTACGCCTCTAGTTGATTCCATAGAACACCATCATTTAGAATATCTAGAAACAGATGTTACCAGTTTGTTATGTTTGGAGCATATAGCCTGTCTGTATGAGGGTAATTAAAGTCACCCATTACTACAGCAGTTCTCCTTTGGGTGTCTCCTGGATTTTATTCTCCATCTCAAGATTTTCTCAGCATTTTGGTCAGTGTGATGATAGTACACCCCCAGTACTAAATTGCTCTTGGAAGCCTGTATTACCACCCACAACAGTTATGTGGAGGAGCCCCTTTGGGGATTTCTAGCTTGTTGGACACTGTACCCGTTGATGTGCAGAGTGACACCCCTTCCAGTGTTGCTAGCTTTCAAGAATTTTAAATACGATGATTTTATGTTCTATTAGAACCAAAATGTTATCATATCATGGGCAGATATATGTTGGTGTGCACAAAAAGAGCCAGTGCGGTATAGCCTATGACATGTTTGTATGAGCCTTCTGAATCCAGGTTCAAATCGCCACTCAGATATGAAGTTCACTGGGTCCTTGAGCAAGCCATATATATCTCAGGCAGTCCTAACATGCAGGTGCTTTGCTGGGAAATGCTAAAATGGGAACTCCCTGGACAAAAGGTGGATAGACCATAATAAAGTATAACTACTGATATCCTGTATATATTAGACAGGGAAGTTCTATTGTGGTGCCTCATTTATCATTCCACAATGTCAAATTACAATGTTGGGTATAACTGTATCCATAGTGGCTAAAATACCTCTCAGGTATTTTTTGTTGCCGCCCATTGTCTTTAACTGTTTCTGTGTATGTTTCACAACAGCTCTTTCTTCATCGGTGTCATATACCATTATGGTCTGGTGCCCATGTAGCAGTGCAGACCTTCATTGCACCTCTGGGTCACCTTGCAACCACAAGAACAGTGTAACAGCGGTCATAGTGACCCTTCCCAAACATACCTTGGCCATAGTATTAAGCTATTAAAGAGCTAGGTGTTTTATTGGTATTCATGTGCTTTCTGATGGCTTTCCCACAACAGATAGCGAGCACCAGTTCTGTCGAATCCATGCCAGGAACAGATGGTAGCAGCACATCTGGAGGGGTAAGCGATTGCAAGGAAGATGCCTCATTAAATCAAATGTTCAGATGTTTTGTTTTGGTGAGAGGGGAGAGAGGGGGGGAGCAGGCCCATTCCAGACATGGTCATGCATTAGCCTATATTCTCTATTTGAATTTTATTTACTTGAACTGTGTCTTTTTACCATTAGTGAAAATTGCTCCTGACCTTTTCTAATGTAAAACTTTTAACACTTACCTCACTTCTGAAACACGAGTCCATATGCAGACTGAGCTAGCTTCCTTTGAATGCTGTTGGAAAAGAAATCGTTGTCTTCTATTTCAAAGCGAGTAGGACTCCTGAAGCTAGCACAAAATAAGCCATTGCTACTTGACATACCGTATATGTTCCCCTAAGTCTGAGCTGAAGACTAGAAAGATAAGCTCGTCCATTCTGTATTTCACTAGAAGTCTTTGAATTATCAGCAGAAACGCTTTACTTTCAGCAGCTGGGAAAGGCACAGTAATTTCCCCCCTAATGATGGTTTTCAGTGTAAGCACTGCAAATCATGGCCCCCATCCATAATATGCCACAGATGTCTTTTATTAGGAAACAAGTGTCTTAGGTCTGGTTCGGATGTTCACCAGTTAAGATATCAGATAGTGCTTCTTTTACATGAAAAGCTGCCGCTCTAGGCTAAACTGCTTTAATTCAGTGTGCTGTACTTGGCATTCTTTATAATTAGGGCTTTCACCTGATGAAAGAAATTGTAGCCAATTAATCAGATGAGTTTCAGTCTAGTAAGATTGGTTGATTAAATCTGTGTAAATTTGCATATGAATAGTAATGCTGGGGGGGCATATCTGTCTTGTTTTTCCAATGTCACACTCATATGACATCATCTTAGAAGAGGCATCCTTCGAGAGAGAGCAGGAGGTGGAGTCCCCTTTCTGAGATGGTGTCTGTCACCTACAGTTTTTGGAAGCACTTGTATTTAAACCTTTTTCCATTTTAAAAATCTGCTGCCTGCTTAAATGAAGGGCACATTTTTAGGCACTCAAATGGTAATTGGGTATATTCACTGATTACGTACTGCAGTTTAGCTTGCTTCAGTTACCCCATAGTATTCTCAAGCTCAAAATGTCTTGTTGTAAACGAGCGTTCACTCCAGAGATTCATACAGGCCATTTGACTAGGCCCACTAATTTCAGTGGTCTACCCTGAAAGGAATTGAGTTAAATACCACCCATAATAAAGTGTGTGTGGCATGTTATCTGCAATGTGTGCTGCCAGAATAATTTCCGATGAGGTTTTGAAGAAAGAGACCATGTGGCTGAAATTGAGGGGGGGGGGTTCCATGCCACAGTCCACAAGACCATTATGCTATGTAACTCAATGGAAGGGGTAGTCATTGTGGTACCCTCCAGAACTCTGTCTCCTATTCTCCTCAGTCAGCATAGCTAATGGGAGTTGTAGTCTAGCAACACCTGGAGACATAGTTCCAGGCCCTTCAGAAAACCCAACATGCAATACCTTTCTTAGAAAATCTGCATTTGCTGTCCATCTACTACCAAACCAGGTTCTAGATCCTTGCATTACTTAACAGAGCCCTGAAAAACCTGGGTCCTGGATTGCCTAAACCCTTATAACCTAACTCAGTCATTGAGATCATCTGTAGAAGCATCATTGGTCATCCAAGTTGGGACGGTGCTCATCTAACAAAAAGAAACTGAGCCTTTAGTATTGTTGGCCCAGTCCTGTGAAATGCTCTGCTAATAGAGCATCAGCGGGTGCCTTCTGTTTCAACCTTTAAACTGAGAACTTCTCTATGCTATCCTATTTCCATAGTGGTCAGTTGATGGTCTTTGATTTTAAAAATTTACATGTTTTTATTAGAGGTAGTTGCTGTTGCAAACTGCTTTGATTTTTTTAAATGATCCAGCAGTGTGTGTGTGTGTGTGTGTAATTTGGGCTGGGAAACAGCATACTCTGTTTGCCATTCAACAATTGGAGATGCTGCACAACTGCCTGGCATTTTCATAAAAGGCTTGGTGGACAACTGTAGGGACATGGCAACTTAATTTCTTGGTTGGGATTTGTTGCAACTGCTCTAAATAGTAACAGCAATCCCAGCAGTTATTGAATGACAGCTGGTGGCGATGGTAAATCGCTGTTACATCTGATGTTTGCCAGGGCTTGGCTGCTTGCTTTGGTATGGGAGAGGAGGAAATGCATAAATGCCATGGGGAGTTTTTTTTGCCATGGGGAATTCTTTGGGTCTTGCTGTGAACAGTGGTCATGGTTACTTTTTATATTAATGTACAATATTATTATAAGCATCAGTTATGTTTTTTGAACTACAAAAACATTAAAGAAGATAGCAGCTTTATATATTTTGCATTATAACATTTCTATACTTAATCTCAATTGTGTTACCCATTTAAATCTTTGTTGGTTTTTTTAAAAAAAATCTGTATATTTTGCTTACAGTAGACATGCTGCTTTTTCATAAAAAATCCAAATGGCTTCTCTGTTTAAAAGGAATGCCACTTAAAGCTTGCAGTAAAAGTTGAAATCAAGATTCATATTTATACATTTGTGTGTGAATCTTTCTTCTAGCGCTTGAAAAGCACCCATCAACGGCTAGCTGGATTGTGCCATCCAAGAGCTTCTGTGTTAAGCACAGCCTTTTCCCTCTCCTTAAGTCTTTATACAGCTGAACCACTTGGTGGTGGTGATAGGCAGCAAACTAGAAGCTGCCTTCTTTTTTCTGCCCAGCTTCCTAAATAAATGCTTCAGACATTGCTATATGGCCAGTATTAATTAAGAAAGCTATACCAGATAGTTAAAATTGTCGGGTGGGGTATTCAAATGATGTAAAATACATTAGTAAATACTGCACAGTGGTTTTGCATCCCTAATAATAATAATAATAATAATAATAATAATAATAATAAATATCCTGGGGGAAGCTGAATTGGGTTCTGACGACATTTGCCCAATTCATTTCTGTGGGATTGTTTTGGCAGTTAAGGAGGGCTGAGACCCGTTCACTGCATACAGAGTTGTTGGGGAATGTAGGAACTGGCAAGGCATTTCTTTCTCTCAGTGTTATTTGCAGGGCTCTCTAATAGATGTTGCACCTGATAAAGTACAGCTTGGTGGAAATCCCTAGCACTAAGGCTGAGGCAAATCACAGGCCCCAGTGACAGGAAAGGTGCAAATTGGTGGTGGTGTAGTCTGAGCCTGTATGATCGGCAACACAATGCTACCTTGGTGTGGAATGGCCCTTTATTTGTTTCAAAAGCTTTTGTGTACAGTGGTACCTCGGGTTACATACGCTTCAGGTTACATGCTCTGCTAACCCAGAAATAATGCTTCAGGTTAAGAACTTTGCTTCAGGATAAGAACAGAAATCGTTCTCTGGCGGCGCAGCGACAGTGGGAGGTCCCATTAGCTAAAGTGGTGCTTCAGGTTAAGAACAGTTTCAGGTTAAGAACGGACCTCTGGAACGAATTAAGTACGTAACCAGAGGTACCACTGTACACCTGAAATAAATGTCATCATTAGCTAATATTCGGGACACTTGTATTTGTTAGTTGCTATAGTAATTGAGAGCTTCTTTACAACCAAGTGACATACTGAAACGGCCTCTGATTGTGTGGTTTGTAATGTGAGCAGAAAAGGCAGTGCATGGAAGACTGTTAGGGTAAAGGTAAAGGGACCCCTGACCATTAGGTCCAGTCGCGGACGACTCTGGGGTTGCGGCGCTCATCTCGCTTTATTGGCCAAAGGAGCTGGCATACCGCTTCCGGGTCATGTGGCCAGCATGACTAAGCTGCTTCTGGCGAACCAGAGCAGCGCATGGAAATGCCGTTTACCTTCCCGCTGGAAGACTGTTAGCAAACCTATAATGGACTCCATAAAGTTTAATTACAGGCTATACCTATACCTTTAAAAAATGATCTTTGTGCACTTTGGGGCAAGAAATGAATGTTAATATAAATTAAACAACTTCTCTGAAATGAATCATATGCTCGGTTCTGAACTGGGTGGTGTTACAGTTGCTGCTTTGCTTGTAAGCGATGGGATTGAACGATTAAAATCTGCTCATGCACACGTACTTGGCAGGCTGAGGTTCTTGGCTGTGCATGCAGCCTAGTTGTTTCCACTTTGCTCCTTCCCAGTGAGACCAGGTAAACAAATCAGGAAAGGAATTCCTGAATGCTATGTCCAAATGCAGGATCGTAATTTGTTTCATCCTAACAGATTATGATTTGTAGCCATTCTGAAACCATGACCAGTTGCTGGCTTTCCAATATGCTTGAAATTCTCCTGACATCTGCCTGTAACTGCCTGGGAAGGGCTGCATTCTTCCTTTTGAGTAGTTGTCTCAGATTCTTCAGACAAAGAAGTCTCGCTCAAAATATACATCCTTGCAGGTAGTTTACTTGCATGTTGCTTGCACAGCAGGAAATACTTTCTGAGGGAGAAGGCAGCTCACATATCAGGAAGGGTAAAGAGACCTTGAGCATGCAAATAATAGAATTCTTAGAAAATCTATAATTCTTAACTAAACAGTGTTATTTCAACCCTTGTTAGAGGCTTTTAAAATAGCTGGTCTAGCCATCATTCCAAATGTCTAGAGCTGTTTGGCTGTGAAAGTTTTATTGGCCCAAAACAACTGGCAAAACTTGAGTTAAGGTATATCTGGCACTCTAAATGCAACTCTGCTAACCACGTGTGTTAAAATCTCAACATTATAGATACCGAACTTTAAAATAATAATGATAATACACTTGTGGGACTCAAGATGCTGGTTCACTGGTTCGAAGTCACATTGTTTAACATTTACATTTTATTTTTTCATCCCAGCCTGAGTGTTGCAGAAAATCTTCCAAATCAAAGAGAGAAAAGGAGAAGCAAGCTTGCAAAAGCTGCAGTGAAAGCTTCAACTCCATTACAAAAAGACGTCACCATTGCAAGCAATGTGGGGCAGTGAGTATTGGAGTGAAAATTATATGTATGTGCATTGTTACTCATTTGGAACAAGCTAGGTTTTCTTTATAAAATTCGGGCGGGGGGGGGGGGGAGAATATCATCTTCTCAAGTATTATACTGTCCTTCAGTTCCCAAGACTGTCTGCATAAGTAGACTGATTTACCCCTTTCCATGTTTTTATCTTCTGGTATGCCATGCTCCTTAACAATGGGGAAATCAGGATCAAAAAGCATCTGGATGGAGCTCTTAGGACAAATTTCACACCATTTCTAAATAAGAAAAAAAGTTCTTTCCTTTTTAAACATAGATACTTCAAATTAAATTGTGTTGAAATCCAGTGAAACTTTAATCCAAGGTTTATTGATTTCATTGAAATTTGTTTTCAGTTTTTTCCAATCACAGCCATTTTGCCCATGTTTTGCTTAATTTAACATGAATCATCCAAACATTAAAACTTGTCATTATTTAAAGTCGCAGATTATCTTTCTCATCTAAAAGAACCCAGTGTCAGATTTACCTCTCATTGATAAATAATCAACCCCAACTTTTAGATAGCTTTGTTCCTTAAGCACTTACATTCTAATATAACAACAACAATAGTTTTAATAATTTTAATATTTTTACCCCACCCATCTGACTCGGTTGCCCCAGCCACTCTGAGCAGCTTCCAACATATATAAAAGCATAATAAGTCATTAAATATTAAATACATTCCCTATACAGAGCTGCCTTCAGATGTCTTATAATAGTTACTTATGTACTTGTCATCTGATTAGAGGGCATTCCACAGGGCGCCACTACCGAGAAGGCCCTCTGCCTGGTTCCCTGTAACCTCACTTCTCTCAGTGAGGGAACCGCCAGAAGGCCATTGTAGCTAGATCTCAGTGTTCGAGTTAAACAATGGGGGTGGAGACACTCCTTCAGGTGTACAGGGCTAACGCCGTTTACAGCTTCAAAGGTCAGCACCAACACTTCTTCTGGTAATTGTGCAAATGAAGGATGCTTGGATTATCTGAGCTCAGTAGAGTAATATAAAGCAAGCTAATGAGGCTAAACACTCTTGTTAAATTACATTGGTGTTTACTAGGCTACGGTATGTTTGGTTTCCTTCAAATTATCTGAGTAAACCTGAACCTATCAAGACATCTAATATCTGTTGAATGACTTGGTACTAATCTAACAAGAATTTCATAGCCATTTTTGGAGAATCTATTTTATTTATCAGTAAGTTGTTTTATTTAATTATAAATAAATAAAAAACAGCAAGTCCAAAATGCTGAGTCAAAAAAGTATGTGCAACACTGCAAGCATTAGCCAGTGAGACGCAGACATGGCCTAAGAGGTGAAGCCAGGAAATGTTTTGCAACATCTGCCTCTTTCAGTACCTCTTTCCTTTCATCTAGGAACTACACACTGTTAAGAAATAGTTACAGTAATCTTAATGTATAGTTTGCTGCAACACATTCTTTACAATGTGGGAATCCATTAGAAAGGTTTTAAGATAAAATGCATACCCTCATTTTCCAGATTTTTATAGCAAATACTTCATCATAGACCATCCCATCTCTGTGTAGTGGATTCGTGGAGGTCAGGGGTGGATGAGTGAAACATACCTGTTGATAGGGCAAAAATGAACAGCTTTGTAACAGTTTTAGCTGATAATGTTTGAAATATCAGCGGTTTCCATGCCTATTTCAGCCAGAGTTTAAAATCTCATACTTTTTGAATCACAACTACGTTGCCAGCTTTGCTGTATAGATATTTTCCTTTTTCCTTTTTTATTATTAAAAAAAAACTACTTTCTTGATATGCAGTTCAAAGATTAGCAATGTGCATGCTTCTAGAAAAAGAAAATGCATATATTTTCATATTCCTCTTTTCAGGTCTTGCTTATTGAAAGAGCACAATACTTCTCAAGCAACTTTGAATAATTGGGAATATGTTGTTCTTTCCCTTGATTTGCAGAACAACAGAGATTCTTAAAATAGAGAGTTTCCCTGACCCCATTTATATATCTCATTTTGGATGGTGACCATCTTTATTTCCATTCTTTTGTTTTGAAATCGAAACCTCTCCATCTTTTGGCATCTGTTTGTTTGGTTCATTGTGAGATAGAGACGTTATCAGTTCACCATTCTCCTGATGAGCATTTCATTTTCTTACATGCTATTTGTCCTCAGGAGTACCTGCAATTACAAAGCAAACATTATGTCACTCTTCCTTGATGACTAGATTAATTGGATTGAATATAGGAGCAAGCCATTTGCTCAACCGCTTAGCTATCCCTCTTCAGTATGAATTACCAATTGTAGTGCAGAATTGAAGCAAATAGGCTTGAGGTGCTGGCAGTGCCCAAGAGAAGCAGAGACCAATTCAGAGGCAATGGTGATGGAAGGGAAAGAGTCTAGAGAGTCCATGGATCTCATGAGGCTTATGGGCCGTCTCTTTAAGAAGAGTACTCTAGAGAATATTGCTAGGAAACTGATCTTACTAAATGGGAAATCCCAACATGTTTAGTTAACTAGTGGCCAAAATTGTGGAAACCTTTTGGGAAAAGTGTATTTACGAGGTTTGATGGCTCATAACACCTGATTGGCTCTCTAAAAACTCATGCTCATTGGCTACATTCAAATGAAGGAAAGCTACTACATGTCAGCCTAAGCCAGTTGTGCTTCCTTTTTCTGGTTATTTGGCTATAGCTTTTGATAATACAGATAATTGAACAAACTTTGTTGCATTACATTCTTCATTAAATTATCTTTCCATTGATATATAATTTTATGGTATTGTTCCCTCAAAAAGTGGTGTTAGGAGCCATCAAACCTCAGAAATATAGGTGGGTAGCCGTGTTGGTCTGCCATAGTCAAAACAAAATAAAAAAAATTCTTTCCAGTAGCACCTTAGAGACCAACTAAGTTTGTTCTAGGTATGAGCTTTCGTGTGCATGCACACTTCTTCAGATACACTGAAACGGAAGTCTGGTCTCTAAGGTGCTACTCGAAATAATTTTTTTATTTTGTCTCAGAAATATAATTTTTCCTAAAGACCATGCCACTAGTGTACATTGCATGGTCTTGCTCCCAGATATAAGCCGGCTAAATGAGTCCCTAATTACCAACTACTGCAACTAAAAGATGGTAGATTTGCCTTTCTCTTTTGTTAATCAAAACTCACTGAGTTTTATATGTTAGCCTATACCAAGGGTGAGGAGCCTAATCTGTATTTGGGCCTTGGGACTCTCCTATGGCCATTCCTCCTACACAGGCCATACCCCTCGTTGCTCACCCTGCTCACTTGGCCCCCTTGGATGCTTTTCCCTGGCAGGATTGGGTCCCTAAACTGCAATGATGCCTCTTGCTTGTCTGGATGGAGAGCAGAGATGTGTGTTTGTAGATAGAAACATCTGATATCTGCATGTAGCCAGCTGTACAAAGGCAGGAGTCACACCCATTGCTCCACCTTTTTCCTCTCTGGCCCTGCCCACCACTGACATAGCTCCCAGAAGATTCTCCACCCCTGCCATATAGCTATCCAATTCCCATCTAATGAATGACATCCTGTATTTCTCCCAGAAAATTCTCCAGAAAATTCACAAGCTCTGATGAGGTTTGATTTTCAAGCACGTATGTAGGCTGAATATATAGAGACATTTATGACCTGGGGAAGAAACCCGCTTATTGCCAGTATCCACATATATTTTTGTACAAGATAAAGTGTTATTCAGCTGATATGCCAGATTCCTATCCAAAATCATAGTTAGACTTTATTTCAGCCTTTCGTGTTCACTCATTTCAAAGTACTGTACTAACTTCAATTCATTCTGGACATTCTATTGATAAGAGAACGTGCTTTGGGAAAGTTTAGCTCCACCCTTGTTATAGGATCTAAATAGGGTATGATGAGCTTTCACAAATAATTTACGTATCACATTTTTCATGCATTCTATGCTTAGAAATTATTGAGGTATAATCTTCCCCTGCATCCTGCAGCCATATGCTAGGTCAGTGCATTAATTGTAATCTATTTTATCAAGCATTACGTTTTGGATCTAGCTGCAAGTCTGTGTTCCAGACATGAAAGGCCATTACCTAAAAGGAAGCTTTCAGTTAATGCCTTACCAGTATGAGAGTCAGTTAAGTGTGTCAAGACATACTGTCTTATGGATTATCAATGCTCCAGTCACTCACAGTCCTGTACAAAATAGACTGCTGTTACTGCACCCAAAATAGCAGTATCAGAATGGTTTGTACGACTGTCATCGTGTCTCTACAGCAATAATAGTTCTAAAAAAACCCACAACAGAAATATCTCTCTGGGGTGCTTCCTGTTCCTTGCTGCTGTTCCTGTTTCAAGTAGTGTTCGGAAGAATCCTGTGAAAAAGCAGCTCGTTATTTACCCATCAGTTTGCAGATGTAAATTCTTATGTCCAAGTACCTTCTCTCTCATGGTTTCCTGCATTGTTGAATTTTTGTTGCTTTGAAAAGAATGATTTGCTAATTGTTGCTCTGCTGTTTGGAAAAATTTCCAACAAATAAATATGGATGCCCTTACTTGTTCAAGTTCAACGTGGCCAAAATGATTGAAGTGCTGAATTTCTACCTCTCCCCTGCATGATGCAGAACTTCAGCTGGTGTAAACAAGATGTCATGTTTATCAAGCAGCAATTAGCACCCTTTCATTAATGGGGTTCTTATAAATTTATATTTAGATGGGCTTCTAGGAACCCTGATAAAAAAATTATCCAGTGTAAAATGCTTTTTATAACACTGAACAGGAAGGCAAACCCATATAGGGTGGCCTTGTTACCCCCCCCCCCCAATTGTAGGTAGAGTTTTAACAAATAGCATGGAATAGCAAAATCATTCTCTAGTGCCAAGCAGGTGGGAAGTAATCATAACTTGGACATAATACCTGAAATTCCTGTGTTATTATCATTCAAAATCATTGCTTTTGGGAACAGGAACCAAAGTGGTTCTAATTTTAAAGGAGTTTTTTGTTGTTGATGATGTTGTTTCTAGTAATGATTTAAGAATAAAGTCCTGTGCTTTTTCATCCAGGTTATCTGTGCAAAATGCTCTGAATTTAAAACACTTGCTGATAACAGCCGCCACAACCGAGTGTGTAAAGAATGTTTTCAACTGCCGTCAGCAATCCCGTGTGTCTTGGGCAATGAAGGTGCAGGAGAACAAAAGAAAAAAATGGCAACAGAGGTATATTTTGTCATATTAACACCTAAAACGACTAGTTACCTCAGCAGAAGCATACCTTTCATTGTTAAAATCATTTCATGGTCTCGCCTCACAATACTTAAACATTCAGAAATCCATCATTTATTACATATACCTTACCAGAGGGCCATTTTCATGGTTCCTGCTGCATTATGTCTTTCAGTCCTTTCAATTTTATTTTATATGCACCTTCTTTCTCCCTGCACAGAACCCACTCCTGTGCACATAATTTTCAGCCATTGTTGCTTTCAGCATGAACAGGGGGGGTTGCACATTATGGAATGAAGCCCAGTTCTCAAGAGCAGAGCTGTAGATGTATAATGAAATTGTTTTATGTTAGAGCAGTTATGAACTGACACTTGCACATTAGAGAATTCTGCCTTCTGAAATCTTCCTTTCCTTTAAAATGTGGATTGTGTGGATACATGAGAGTAACAAAAACAAAAAAAGGCAATAGCAGCTGCTATATTAATAATTGGTTTGGCACAGCAGACAAGGTGTTGTGCTAGGATGTGGAACTTGAAGATTTCGATCCAAGCTAAGCATTTAAACCTATGCCAAGGCTTGTTCTGTGTGTGGCAGTTGCCCTTTCACTTTTAGCTATATGGCCATACACAGGGAGAGATGTGTGTCAGCATGCATCAAGGATAAGGACTGTAAACACTGAGCATGCAAGTCATTGATAATATAAAGTTGTGCTTAAAAAATTAGAATAAATTCTCAGTGCAAGGAGGTACACAAGGTTTTAATAGATGCAAGGAACATAAACCTGATGAGTGTACCAGCAGCACTGATTATATATTTTGTATCTGAAGAAGTGTGCATGCACATGAAAGCTCATACCAATAACAAACTTAGTTGGTCTCTAAGGTGCTACTGGAAGGATTTTTTGATTTTATATTTTGTTTTGACTATTGCAGACCTACACGGCTACCTACGTACCTGTAACTATGTATAATTTGTAGTGCTTCCTCTTCCGCTCCCTTCAGAATTAGTTTTTCTGCCCAAATTGTTCTGTTCTATTGTAGTTCTTTTATATTCTGCGGAGTCCCTCAGACGGTTGGATGGCACCTTGTACGCCTCCTTCCAGCAACTCCTGCGGCTAAGCTGGTGCCAGACATATTGCTCTGGACCACATCAGCAAGGCTGAGAGAGGGGACTTGTCATCTGGGCAGCTCGGGACTTCCATACACATAATAATTTATTATTTATACCCCGCCCATCTGGCTGGGTTTCCCCAACTACTCTGGGCGGCTTCCAACAGAATATTAAAATACAGTAGTCTATCGAACATTAAAAGCTTCCCTAAACAGGGCTGCCTTCAGATATCTTCTAAAAGTCTGGTAGTTGTTCTTCTCTTTGACATCTGGTTCGCCAGAAGCGGCTTAGTCATGCTGGTCACATGACCCAGAAGCTGTAGGCCAGCTTCCTCAGCCAGCAAAGCAGGATGAGCGCCGCAACCCCAGAGTCATCCGCGACTAGACCTAATTGTCAGGGGTCCCTTTACCTTTTACCAACACTTTGAATTGTGCCTGGAAACGTACTGGGAGCCAATGTAAGTCTTTCAAGACCAGATGTGGTCTCGGCAGCCGCTCCCAGTCACCAGTCTAGCTGCCGCATTCTGGATTAGTTGTAGTTTCTGGGTCACCTTCAAAGGTAGCCCCACATAGAGCTCATTGCAGTAGTCCAAGTGAGAGATAACCTTATATTTACTAATACAGTACTGCTGACTTATTTTTGCTTCTCTAATCCCCATCCATAGCTTTCACTGCAGATCAGACCTCCCTTTGCTCCTATCAAATGACTTAACCTGCCATGGAGAAAGAATAAAAGTCTTGGCAATCCACCAGCCAGAAGCAACCTGGCATGGAGGGAAGCCCCACTGCCTCACCCTCCCAGCAGCAGCAGCACTTCTGCTTACTGGAACTGCCTGGGGGTTGGGGCAGGGCAGGGACAAGGTTGAGGCTTCAGGGGCACCCCAGTGGAGCCAATCTAGTGTTCCCATTGTTGAACCTATGCAGCTCTGACCTCTCTGTTCCATCCCTGCACCATCTCAGAAGCAGCATCAGCACCACGGTTGGGAGGGCAGCAACACCCCACTATATGTTGCTGCTGGTAACTTAAAAGTTTGGCTCCTGTTAGTAACTTGAAGTTTGGTGGTTTCAGCAACAAGAGGCAAAGAGAATATATGGACCCACCAAATGGCTTTAATAACCTTCCTTACTCTTCTTCTCGGAAATATGCTCCTCGTAATGCTGTTGCAGAGGAACTGTAATGGGGGAATCGTTGCCCCAAATCCAAGTTTTTGGATAATTCTAAAAGCCATGCAAATGCTTAAAGTACAGTGAAATATGACCTGCTCTCTCAAGCAGGGCAGCATACTGTTCACATTCAGGAGAATGGAAGTTCTTCTCCTTAATAGGGTTAGGCATTTAGCTCTGTTCTAAGTCTTAGAGATTCAGGTAAAACACACAAGGGAATAGCACAGAACGCAGCCTAATCTGGGCTGCTGCCTTGTACTATGAAGTAATGGATGGACGTCTTTGGGTTACATCCAAGGAAATTCTCCTAGGATTAGGGGTTCAAGTGTTTCCCCTGAATTAATATTTCATGAACTCAGTGGCTCTTCGAGGATTTGCCTTTTTCCTGATCTATTAGCAGATGTGTAGTTTCTCTGGAGATTTGTTATACAAAACGTATAACAGTGTTTCCATTCCTAGAGGCTCTTCTGCTTTTTGATATTTGGTTCTGGGGAAATTATTGATTTAATTCACCACTACCATCACCATTTGCATATCACAGAATAGGATTTTCTTTTTTTCTAAAGACTCCAGTGAAGTCAGTGGCAGGACACCAAACCCTCTTGCCATTTGCAGTTTGCAGAACATAGCGCTTCTATTATTTCTAATGGTTTTTCTTCAGTGGTATTTTTCCATCTCATGTGTTCTCATTCAGCCCACCCTTGTCTCGTGCCTGTTCACATAGCCAATGCAAGGATTTGTAGACTGTAAATTTCACACAGGAGATGCCACAGTTTAAGCTTTAAAAAAAGTACATCTTACTAAGGGGAGCAGAGCATATCCAACTCCTCACAGTTCTGTTTGCATGCTAAGGCGCAAACTGAAAGTTGTCAGCACCTGACACTCGGGCAAATGCTGCTATTAGATGATGCAGTCTCACAAAAACCATCCCTGTGCAAGACCTATTGAAACAAATAGGAGTTTTGCCCTTGCATTTTGTTATGACAGTCACACACACACACACACACACACGCACACATTAATTAATTAATTCTGTTTTACAATTTAGAATGTTTATTTAAACAAACTTAAAATAACAAAAACTTCCTTTCCTCTCTTTCCATGGTTCATTTTGCATATTTTATATAAACTAAACCATTCAGTATTCCATTATTAAAGGTAAAGGACCCCTGACAGTTAAGTCCAGTCGCAAACGACTCTGGGGTTGCGACGCTCATCTCGCTTTACTGGCCGAGGGAGCCAGCGTTTGTCCCCAGACTGTTTTTCTGGGTCGTGTGGCCAGCATGACTAAGCCACTTTTGGCGAAACCAGAGAGGCGCACGGAAATGCCATTTACCTTCCCGCCGGAGTAGATACCTATTTATCTACTTGCACTTTGATGTGCTTTCGAACTGCTAGGATGGCAGGAGCTGGGACCGAACAACGGGAACTCACCCCGTCGTGGGGATTCAAACCACCGACCTTCCGCTCGGCAAGCCCTAGGCTCAGTGGTTTAGACCACAGCATCACCCGCGTCCTGATTGCATTATTACATCCATCAAAACTTATTTATATTGTTGAATTTATATTAATGTTGCCAATGTTTTCAAGTGTACACAATTTTCCCCAATATATTCAATAAACATTTTCCAATCTTCTTTAAACCTATTTTCTTCTTGTTTTCTTACTCTGTTTGTTAGGTCCGCAAGGTGTGCATATTCCATAAGTTTAAGTTCCTATTCTTCTTTAGTTGGGACCTCACTCGTCTGCTATTTTGGGGCTAACAAAACACGGACTGCATAAATAACCTTTTTTTGACACATGGGAATTTCAGTCTGAATTATCCCCAACAGAAAGGAGTCTGGTTATTTTTGGGAAATGTTTTTAAACATTTCCCCCCTCAATTCATTATAAATTATTTCCCAGTACTATTTTACCCTTTTACAGGTCCATGGTCTTAACAATACTAAGTTTTGTTTGCTCACAAATTAATGAAAGTCATATATTATGGAAAGAGGAGATGAATGGAAATCTCAGCATTACAGACTTCAAAGATGTCTGGCATCTCTGAAACAGCAGTGTTATGCTCTGCCTGGCAGCAATCCTATGAATACTTGCCTGGAAGGAAGTCCCACTAAGCACTGTGTGTTACTTCATAATAAATATACATCGGATTTGGCTGTTCTCACTGATTTGGAGTGGATTTTTTTAAAAAAAAAATCTCCTCCCTAAATAATAATTTAAAAACCCTGGAGATTTTATTTATCCTTGCAGCAGCACTGCGCTGTGACTCTATTCACTTGTGCTGAAGCAGCTTCCTAATTAATTTTCATTCTCCTTCCAGCCTACTTTACGTATGAAAGTAGCTGTATCATCTTAATTGCTGTTCTCAACTTTGACTGTGGAAGTGGGGTTTTCAGCTTAACGTTCTCTAAAAACAGTTCAGCACCTATGTGCGAGTCTTTTAATCCTGATTGTATGTAATGATGATTAAACCTCTGTATGCTTAAGGATTAATACCTTGGTAATCACACTTCTGCTCCCATGGACCATTCATGAACAAATATTTGAACATAAACCAATAAACCATTAAGGTGCATAATAAATTGTACAGTAAATGCCTTCAGCACAAGCGCATGAATAAACACTGCTTGATTTGTTTGTTATATATAGAAGCAAAGCGTTTTGGGAGCAGAAAGCAGCCTTTTCAGCAGTCACCTCCTGTTCCAAGAAAAAGGAAAGACTTGGTGTAAAGTTTGGGTCACCATCCCTAAGGCTGAACCTCTCGTCTTATATCTACAAGGAGGCAGTCAGGTAAAAAGTAGAGCATCTTACATAGCAGTTAAAAATATATATTAAACCTGTCATACTGAGAAATGGTCTGGAACAGTTATTCCTAAGCTGTGTGCCAGGGCTTGTGAGCGTGTTGTGTGAGAACTGTACAGGTTCAGGAAACTAATGGATTAATTTGTAGGCTTTTGTACATCCCACTGAGGCTGACTGCCACTGTTGATCCAGCACTCTGCCCTTTTCCTTTCTTCAGTCAGCTTCCTCTGGGGAGAATTAGCTACCCTCTAGGGAGGCAGCTCATTGTACCTTTTACTGTAAGCGCAGATAACTCTTACACTTCTTCAGCAGAGCAAGTACCCCCAATTTTAATTTGTAGGGGGAAGTGTGCTCTGATATCAGATGATTTGGATAGAAGGATTTGGCTTCCTTTCAATAACAGAATGTCTTGCAAGCATTCAGAGAAAGCATTCTCGTCCTTTTGAAATGATAAATGAACTTCTTGCTTTCATCAAAAAGGTGTACAACTATGATAATTATTTACCCCACCCCCATTTTTAAGAGATGCATTTCCCCCCACCAAAAAATGAAGACTTCAAAGGGTTTATTGAGCTTTGAAAAGCATTCATCCTCCCCAAAGATAAAAATCACAAGGCAGAGGCAGTAAGACCGCATGCCTTTAAATCTTCATTTGATTTATGAAGCTCAGCGTTCTGACAGCATTAGATCTGTGCACTTGCAGAAGTGCTGAGAATGTGTTTTGATAATGCATGAGACAAGTAGATTTCCTCAGCTCGGGCATACTTACAACTAAATCAAATTCGCCAGATACATACAGGATTAATACAGTAATAGAAGCAATCTTCAGATCTCTCCCTGGCGTTTATACTGGGATGATAAAGAGGAGCAATATGTTGACTGACAGAATATGTAGAAAAATTGCTTTCCTATCCCAATTGGGTTGAAAATCACTATGTGTGCAGTGTCAACATATGCGCATCAACAGTAGCCCCAGGAGCCAGTGAGAGCGAATAGAGAGCGAATTTGCTAATATTGTTAAGAAAGAAGAATCACAGTGGATGCCTTAAAAAGCCGAGCAGCTTGGTGCATCTCTGTGCATGAATGCTCCCTGGTGCAAAGTGGTGGTGGTTCTTCTCTGGTTATCATTCCTGCATTCCCACATGGATTTGTGAGGGAACTGCAGGGCACGTCAACTAATGCAGTCTTAACAGTAGCTGCTCTTGTAATAAAGTGAAGAAAATGTTGCTTTCTTTGAAATATGCCTCTTTGCAGAACGCTGGTGGAATGTGCGCGTAGAATCACTAGAGAGGTTGTTATTGAGAGAAGGCAATCTGGGCCTCATAACTCTTGAATCCAAACTTTGTAACATTTGTTGTGGTTTTCTTTTAAAACCCCTCAAGGCAAAACAAATACACGAGTCAACCATTTTTGTGTTTGTTTAGTTCTGTTGAAAAACAAAATGAAAACCATGAACTAGATTCTAGATTCTTTTTATTTTATTTTCTAAAAACCCAAGGCAGTTTACAAGTTAATACTATTCAAGACCAAGAAGTGCAAAGAGGCCACTGCATAGCGAAGTCTATAGTGACCACTCGCCACCCCAACTGTAGGTGGTTCAGCGATTAGGGACAGGCAAGGCATCTTTCTGAATGCAGACTGCTGTGATCTGTTGTATTTCGCAAGTAAAAATCACTGGTGTCTGAGAACATGGACAGGGAGGAGGCATCCCCTCAGGGAAGCTCTTCATCATCCCAGGAGGTTTCTGCAAAGAGGAAGATTCCTCAGAATCATCCTAGCCCTGGTCCACAACACAATAATTCAGTCATCATGATAAGATGACCTCTCACTAATAATTTCTTTAAAATAAATGCTGATAAATGCATGTGTTTTATACAGTGTTTTATCTTCAAGTACTACTCATTCCTAGAAAACTATTGAAATCGGGAAACAATGGCTATCCTCTTGAATTTTTTTCACCAGTTCACCTGTTGCCTGCTTTCTTTTTATTTCCAGCCAGTTTTTGGTTTTGACTCCTGCTTTTCTTTTGTGTGTGTTTAGGATGGACGGATTCCACGAAGCATACCCCTACCAGGATATGAAGTTGAATTTCTGCATTCTGGTGAGAAGTTTGACTCAAAACATGTTTTCAAACTCTGCCAGTCCCAACAGACTATGTATTTCAGTGCAGACGATGAAGAGTTGCAAATAAAATGGATGGATATTCTCTCCAAAGCAGCTAAAGGGGAGATTTATGATCCAAGTGAAGGAGCCAGTGAGCCCTAAAGCCTTTTTCTGGGGTCCAAGATATATTTCGGGAGCAGGGGGCTGAACTTGATAATCATGGCACTTTCAAAATCTGTATGGTTTTCTCCCCCCCCCTTTATTATTGTACATTCATCACATACAGTTCTGATTGTCTGGCATATATGTTAGATGGGAAAAGTAAGTGTAGTAATTAATGGTGTTCTTGTTGACATTGATGGAAAAGAAAAGAAGGAGCAAGCATTAATTTTTTGAGAGTAACTGCAAAAAAATCATAATTCAAGATAGCCATCTTCAAACAACCTAAAGGGCTGTCACACGGAAGATGGAGCAAGCTTGTTTTCTCCTGATCCGGAAGGTAGGACCCAAACCAATGGCTTCAAGTTACAAGAAAGGAGATTCCATCTAAACATCAGGAAGAACTTTCTGACAGCAAGAGCTGTTTGACAGTGGAACAGACTCCCACCAGACGTGGTGGACTCTCCTTCCTTGGAGGTTTTAAAGCAGAGGTTGATATATGATCTAGTTGTGATTCCTGCATTGCAGGGGGTTGGACTAGATGACCCTTGGGATCCCTTCCAACTCTACAGTTCTATGAGTCTCTTACTCCACTCCCTCACCCTGTATTTTTGTTCCTTTCAATTGCTGTTGGAGTGAAGGATATGTATAGTCCGTGCGTTACAAAAGTGCTGCCTTTAAGTTAAATGTTGTACAAGGCTTGTGGCTGGCCACTGACATGCTGTTTTCTGTCTTCTGTTTTGGGATTTTTTTTTTTTTTAATGGTCTCCTCTGTGCTGTAAGAACAACGTGATGGATCTGTTTCTTTTGGTAACTGTCCTTTCTTACAATGATTTTTTTCACTAGACAGATACTGTAGAATATGTTTGTAGAGTTTTTTGGAAGGCATTGTGGAAGACACCTTGAAATCTCAAATATCAAGTATTCCTATATATATATATATATAAATATGTTTTTGTTTTTTTACTTTTACCGACACTTTTCTTATTTCTTTATACAACCTCCTTTTTAATGTATGCAATCAAATGTTTTACACTGCAAACTGGGATGTTCCCAATAAATGGACAGTTTTAGTACACCCAGTAAAGGTGACTTTTTTAAGGACGATTAACTTTTTTGAGTAATCAAGGATTTATTTATATAATTTGTAAATACCACATATTAAGCTTTTTTTGTTTTTTTTACCAAAGTGATCTAACTGAAACTTAGTCTGTCAGTTAAGACACTTGTATAAATTGAATTTGTAATTCGTTTCCTGTGTACTTTTGTTTGCAAAAATATTTATGTATGCAAATAAAAACCCATGCCATTGATTCCTGAGCCAGGTACTCCATTCCAATGTTCTCAGTATGTAGGCCAGGACTTCATCGTGGGCTCCTTTTGAAACACGATACCATAAGCGAATGAGACCACATGCCCTTTCTACCAAACCAGTCAGAAGAAAAAGAAGGAAGCAGCATGTTGAGGCACTACAGAAAAAATGGAGCTGGGGCAATTGTCCGAGTAGGTGAGGAATTGCTGCTGGAGCCGATGTGTTGATCAGCCATTGATTCTTCTCTGCCCTCATTCATCATCCTCAGTAGCTACTACAAACCTGGTCACAAGCCAGACCCGTCTCATCAGCCACCTGGGTTAAATGAACGGGGCATGACAGGGAGGGAGGTGGCAGGTTACTTCTTAATAAATATACATCGGATATTTATTAGTCAACTGAGGAACATAAGTAGTGCACATAGCTATGGCTGTATGAAAAAGCAAAGCAACTTGCACAGATACAATTTAAATTTATTTTTTAAAGGGGGAATCCTGGTGCAAGGGGTTGCTTTGGCTAAATGGATTAAAAGCACTCTCCCTACAGTACCCAAGACCAGGAACATGGCAGAAGTGGTGGGAAGGAGCGGGTTCCTTTCTCAGTTGCTGAGGAGTATTGGGCTGGCTATTGGTGGAGTCAAAGCTTTTTATCACTGTAAACAAGATCTAGAATGAGCTAGACCAAAGCAGTGTTTAACCGCGTGTACTCTTGTTGCTACGTGGGATCTTTTAAACGTTTCATTCCCTTCATAAGGCCATTTGGGCTAGTCTTCCTAATCAGATCCATCCACCCCGTAGGAATTCATAGAAGAAATAGATTTGGAAATTTGTTGCTTTTGACTAGTATTCATTTAAGATGTCTCCTTGTGCTTCCCGCTGAAACGATGCAATCTTACTGTAACTGAGCTTGGTATTAAAAGAGAAAACAGGATGGGAGGGGGATATATGCATGATGAGCTTATACAGTACACGGGAGAAGATTATTGTGAGTATCAGTATATAATAGTGGGCTTATCTCATCTGAAACGCAATATGATAAAGAAGCAACAGACTAAGAAAGTGAGTAAAACAGTTCTATAATTAGCATTGCCAAACAAAGCAGTGACTCCAGTTTATGAAACAGGATTGGTCCATCTAGCTCAGTAATGTCTACACTGGCTTGCAGGGGCAATCTGGGGTTTCAGACCAGGGCCTTTCTCAGCCCTCCCTTGAGATATCAAGAAGGAGTTGAAGTTTCCAGCATTTTTTATAACCTGAGATAGGAGGCAAAATGTACAGACACCATTGTTTTCATTTTTTTGGTGAGAAATTATCTCGCTCCACTCTTTCACTGTTATACATACTTGCCTGCCCCTTTGAAACATCTACACACACCCCTTGAAAGAAAAATCCTGCTGATGTCCATGTGTATGAGAGGGAGAGACACACTTGGAGGACAGTGGTATGTGTGAGAGAAAGGGTGTGTGGGCTTGTATATGTGCATGGTCTGCAAAGGTGAGATGTGAGTGAAAGGGGAAGGGGGTATGCATGAATGTATGGCCTGCAAGACAGGGAGAGATGCATATGTGAAGGGTGTACGTGAGTTTGTGAGAGAGAAGCATGTGCATCTGTGGTCTGTATGTCTGGTGATTGCACATGCGCAAGAGGGTGAGGTCACCTTATATATAATATATTTTTCTTGTTACGGGTAGGTAGCCGTGTTGGTCTGCCATAGTAAAAAAAAAAAAAATTCCTTCCAGTAGCACCTTAGAGACCAACTAAGTTTGTTCTTGGTATGAGCTTTCGTGTGCATGCACACTTCTTCAGATACCATTTTTTCTTGTTACTGGGAAGGCTTCCTGTTTTTCTTAGGCAGCAAGGCCACTCTGTGGGGGGAGGGGGGGAGGAGAGAGAAATCACACAGTTGGGACATGGCTGACTTCCCAGAGTAAGCCTAAGGTTGTCCAAGGAGGGGGGGGATGAATGTTCTCTTCTATTTTTTATATATGCCATGGCTCCGTAGCCGTTTTGTAAGCAGTGCCCACAGCAGGTCATGTATCCACAGCAGTGACCAGAAGAGGAATGGCCACCAGGAGGAGCACACCATGGTTTCGGCAGCAGCAAAATCAAATACCCCTTCACCTGCCCCACCTGCAATATAACATTTCTCTCCTGGATCGGTCTCTGCAGACACAGCAGGTTCAGTAATTCTCCAACAGTTTGTCTTAACCCCTGAAGACACACTCTTCCATTGTCTCCAAAGGCAGGTGGACGTCTCCGCCAACAACAACAACTTCCTCAAAATATAGAATGAGCCTATTGGTCCAAGAAAGACAGGTTTCAGACAGTTACAGCGTCTACTGCTGTCTGCTTCCTTGAGTGGACAAAGTATGTTTTTACACGCATCACTCTATAGAAAAGGCTCACAACCCCATGACAGACTTTTCTTTTTGGTTTGTCTTCTCACAGACATGTTTCTTCCGATCTGGGTTGCAAAGAGCTATTGGAACAGACTACTTTTTGCAGTCGTGTACAGAACAGATAAGGCAAGTCCCTCCCCATTGGGAAAGGAACGCTGAGCTGTTCTTGCATTCCCACCACTGCCAAAAAGATTCCTAGTTCAGTTAGTCATCTGAAGCCCAGAATCAAATCCATGTTTGGTTTCCGAAGCTTCCTGCTTAGCCTTGGGGCAAGCTGCAGTTTCTCTTCCGAAAGTGCCGTGGTTCTGTGGTTAACACAGTGCTATGAGTTTCTGGGAGGAAGAATGGGGGTGGCCAGGGGAGAACTGCAAACTTATAAATAACAAATAAGGCATCTGCTGAAGGGTAGACCTACGCGCGCTCAGACTAAGCAAGAAAGGAAAGTTAACTTATAGGTAAAGTAGCTGTGAAACATGATTATTTTAGAATATACAAAATAAAAGAGTCAATGGGGGAAACGAGGGAGAGAGACAGAAATGTGAGTAGGTGCTGTTACACTTACTAAATGATTATAGCTGGGAAGAGGAGAAGCCAAAGGCTAGTATGAGGAATAGATGACCAGGACCGGATTTAGGTTGATGAGGCCCTAAGCTACTGAAGGTAATGGGGCCCTTTATATGTCCAGCTGTCCTTTGTCAACAACAAATTGTCGCTGTTTTTCTCTGTTGAATATATGCTGTATGGTAATTTATGGACCTAATAGGTATCTAAAGCCATTTGCACGTAACAAAATATGTATTTTATCAAAGTAATCGTTGAACTGAAATACAATTAAGAAGAAGTATATTAATAGTGAAATACAATTAAGAAATTAATAGTGAAATAATTAACCAGTGATATTTTAGGGAGCAGGGTAGCAGGCGGGACCCATTACTTACATCATAGGAGCCTACACAACACAAAACACTGTTGCTGTATGTAGGTTTTATTTTATTTGTTTTTTATCTTACATTTTGGAAATGTACATCCAGATTTTTTTCACCTATAAGTTTTTGGGGGGCCCCAAGAGAGTGGGCCCCTAAGCTATAGCTTGTTTAGCTTATATGTAAATCTGGCACTGAAGATGACTATCAATGGCAGTCCACAACTAAATATCTAATTATGCTAAACAATATTGGAGGTCTTCAATTGTAGATTCTAAATGGGTCGTCTCCTAATCCATTACAAGGTCTCTTTAAACTGGACGGTGTTAGTCATGTTAAGCTCCTGTGACAAATTCCCTTTCCATTCTTGGCCTTGACTTTCCTGCACTAGTTTATTACAATGAAGTTGCATGGATGTAACTTTCCTGACTTTTCCATATATTCTTTCATACATCTATATTGCTTCTCTAGCATCCACAGGGTCTGACCAGATGCCTGTGGGATGCCCACGAAAAGGACCGGGGGAGCAATAGCCACGTCCCACTGTCGTTCCCCACTTCTGCCTTCCTTCCTTTCATTGTGTACAATACGTGTACTCCTAAATATGCAGTGGCTGGGATCCAGCAAGCTACTTTAGTATGCCCAGTGAGATATTGACTTTCCTTTAGAGAGCAAATCCACAGTTCCACATTGTAAGCTGCTTTTGAAAGCCCACTTAGGAGCATTTGTACCATCTTGGGAACATTTACTTATTATTGTTTTATTATCCTCCTTTTCAGTCAAATAAGAGTTCCAGAGCAGTCAGCAATCTGGTGACAAAATTATGCCAGGCTGCCTGTCTTCCTGGAAGAGTGCGTGCCATAGCCATCCAGGGATGTGCGTCTTTCAGAGTTGTGCTCCTGCAAACGTTGTATGACTCACATGAGAGCACCCCCCCCAAAAAAAAACATGTTTCGGGGCCGTGCTTTCACAGGAGACAGGTGGCTCATGCAAGAGCATGGCCCTCCAAAATGGGTGTCTTTTGGGGCCGTACTCTTGCAGGAGCCAAAACGGGACATCCTGGGATCCAATCAGAAGCCAGGATGACCTCTGTAATTCCAGGATGTCCCACTGAAATAGGAACAGTTGATGGGTATGTGATGAACTTTTGATTGTCTGTTTTTATCATGGCCTGGCATGCAAGGGCTAAAAGTCTGGATGTGGTGTGTTAAAGGGAACAGAAGATAAAAGGGATACTGGCAGAGGATTGGGGGGAAATACAGATAGCATTAGTTTTTTCTTAAAGCAGATCTGACTATTGACCAGATTCCAATAAACCATACAGCCAGCTGATTTAAAATACAGTGGCACAATTGCTAACTACGACTGGCCAGTCAAAAGGAATAACCCTTGCCAGTTCTGGTATGATAACGAGGCATATTGGAGGGTATGCCATCGATTTTGATTTTCATATCCTAAGTAGAGCTTTCTGGGAACCGAAGTATATATTTTTTTAAATGTGTGAATTATTGAGAATGTTCCCTCCTTCCACTCCTCTCCCCATTGCCATTATTTCTTCTCTCTGCACCTGCAGTAGGGGGGAAAAAATCATCCTTAGTTAGGGTTTCTTTCTTATCCAAAAAGTCATTTCAGCTCTTCTGCAATCTGCATGTTCCCCACGACATGCAGTGGATGGAAATTGTGTGTGTACTTACCGGTATATGCATTCATAACTGGGGCTTGTAAATAGGTGAACCCATTAGTGCCTCCCTCTCTGCTTGTTGCTTTTACGGATCATGAAATAAGTGGATTTTAAGCTGATTTTGTGACTTTTCCTCCATAACTTTTTCTTTTTCTTTTTTTTTTTTTTTAAAAAGAACCTTTTAAATCCAGCAGTGCATGTTTCTGTTGACAGCAAGGGAGGCAGACTTATGGATACTGTTTTAATATACTAAAAGTTAGGAGCTTTGGTTTCAAATATTTGATAACCTCAAATATCTGTGTCTTCACTCAAAACCTAATCTCATTCTGGAATCCAGATTTATTCTGCAGGGGCTAGATGTTGGTGGATAATGAAATAACAGGATGTCTGTGATCGAAAAGGTAGTTTATTGGCACAGTTTGTAGCATCAACAGCGACCTGGGCCATAACTCTTGCTCAAGCATGAAAATAAATCATTTTCCTATACTTAAAGTCCCTTTGCTTCTACCTCAACCCTCAGCCTTTCCACAGTTCCATATTGAAAGCGAAACAATCTTGGTGTGTTTATGAGGCACAGTATTTTTTTTAATGTACAGTTAAGCTCAACTCAACTGCAGACTGTTTTAACTCTACAGAGGCCTTAGAGACTCTTATTGGTGACTATTCCAGTGTTTACATTACAGTCATAAAAGCTGATACCAGCTTGTCATTAGGGGATTGTAATCTATCTGCAGCACATGAACATTTGAGCTTCCTTATACTGAGTCAGACTATTGGTCTATCTACTTCAGTTCTGTCTACACTGACTACCAACAGCTCTCCAAGGTTTCAAGCCGGGGACATTCCTAGTTCTACCTGAAGATGCTGGGGACTGCACCTGGGACCATAGGTCTGTAAGGCAGATGCTCTTACCACTGCACCACAGCACCCCTTCAGACATGCAGTTTGGTCTGGAAGATATCTGTGGATCTTCTGAAATTAAAAAGCCCTCAAAATTTGCCTATTGTTTTGGGTAGATGTTGGGTAGACAAAGTAAAATGGATAAGGTGGAATTCTTCTTGTTGTTACATCATTATGTTCCTTATCATTTGCACTTGAGATGCTCCATCTAGTACAGGGATGGGAAACCTGTGATGCTACATACGCTGCTTGACTGCAACTCCCATAATTCCTGATCATTGGCCGTGCTGACTGAAGCTAATGGGAACTGGAGTCTCAACAACTTCTGAAAGGCCAAATGTTCCCCATCTATTATCTAGTAAATTAGACATCTGCACCATTTTCTAAATTTGCAAGATGCATAGCCAGATCCTACGTACTGTAGCTTTCTTTTAAAGCATGGAAGTAATCTAATCTTGCGGTCATCTACCCATGTCAACTGTATTGAAACCAATGGGAAGTGAAGTAAAAGGCAGTAATTCAAAATTACTTCTGAGCAGTAGCTGTGGAAGCTGGCACTTAGGGCTAATATTACTGTGTACTCTCATATCCTGAACTCCTTGTAGTTCACTACTTTTTGAGTACATTGTTCAAAATAATTGTTGTTGTTCAGTTGTTCAGTCATGTCCGACTCTTCGTGACCCCATGGACCAGAGCACGCCAGGCACGTCTATCTTTCACTGCCTCCCTCAAAATAATACATGACTGTAATACAGTACAAAATAATAGGAATTACTGTATAATCAAGATGGCAGTTTCTGGAAACTTCCGACTGCGCTAAGTTTTAGGTATTGTAGTTAGCTTTCCATCTGAGTTTCTAAGCATGATTACAAATAAGTATGATTCCACAATACTACCTAAAATTAAGGCATTTAGCTTTGTTTTGCATTGTCTTTTCTATGTACTTATCACAAATTGTGTACTTATTTTGTATGTGATAAAGATTGTGTGTGTTTTAAGTTGGATTGAATAAATGAAGCACCCTTTCATCATACTCTGAGATGAAAAGCAGTTCAAACTAATTTCAAAAGTTTTATGAATATTTTGTGCTTTTGCTCATCCTATGAATCTCTCTCACCCTCAAGCCTTGCTTTGTTTTTCAAGGTTATTTCACTGAGTTCCAGTAAACTGGGGGGGGGGGAGAGCTGTTAAAACACTGCTGAAATCACATCTATCCTTAATCCAAATGCATCCTGATAATGCTGCAGGCGGTCTGTTTGATATATTCAACTAAAGCCATTCATATGAATAAATATTAATTGTAAAGTTTAGACCACATTCCAATGTGTGTTTACTAGAAATTAAGTCCCACTGAAATCAATGGGATATACTAAAAAAATAAAATAAGCATGGCTATGAAGAATTTAAATGGTATGCTTTAAATCTAGTCCATGGAACAAAATGAACAACTCAAACTTTTGCTTATTGGCTCACAAATTCACAATGAGTCTTTCTTTTTGTAAACTTCCAGCAAGTGTGCAGCTTTGCTTGTTTGGTCCTACTGAAGAAGTATCTGAAGAAGTGTGCATGCACACGAAAGCTCATACCAAGAACAAACTTAGTTGGTCTTTTAAGGTGCTACTGGAAGGAATTTTTTTATTTTTTTATTTTGTTTCGAATATGCAGTTTGGTTCATCTTATTACTTTCCAGTCTGGGTGTTCCATGATAGCTGTTCATTTGCAGTATTTGTTCTGTGTGCTGGCTGCCACAAGCAATCATGTTCAAGATCCCTCATGGCTTTTTAACATGTTAATATTTAAAGTTACGACAGAATGCAGCCCCTGCAGCACAGAACTCAGCCACAGAAATGCCAGGCCCATGTGCAAAAAGGGAATGCAAATGTTCAGCTATGCTACCACAGAAGTGAATGGAGGGCACCAATAGGACATGCAAGAATTCTGAGTGCGCATGGGAGTTTAACTGAGTTTGGCAATCATGGCAAATGGACAAAATCTCTGTAGTGGTCAACTTTCTCAGGAGCGTAGTCTTCGCAATGATGTGTCAACACCTCTTTGAATGATACAGGATATAACCATTCAGAACCAGTTACGGGCATTTTTCAACACTACACTCAGAAGAAATGGATGTGGATCAAATACAGCAGTCATAATGGATTGTGGGTGCCAGGGCAGCTTTGTAAAAAACAAAATAAAATCGGACAAATTCCTTGGGACTGTCTATATAAGTAAAGCTTCCAAAAAGTTTCCATGACTTAGCTCCCACATTAAACAGTGTTATAATTACTTGCAGGTCAAAATATGCATCATGCTTCATTTACACATATTAATAAAGCTGTGTCTGGGAGAGAACTATTTCTTCCATTAACTGAGGGTAATGGAAAGGAAACTCTTTAGATCAACACATTCCAGCGACAGTCTCTGTAGGGCACTTTGCAACCTTTCAGATGTACTGCCCCAAATCATTTTTCTTCCTGACTAAACATTGGGTCTCTCTATCTTTCCACTGAATTAAGCAAGCTGTCTATTTCATACAGAAGCCCACACAGAATTGGAGTAGGATTTACAACCTATGATTTGAGGATGTGGCAAACTGAAAATGATGAAATGTACACTTAACTCTTCCTCCATCTGATGCCTTTCAGTGACTGATCTGCCATTGCCATGGACATAAAATCTGAGGAAAGAACTAACAATTCAATTTTCTTCTCATTTTCCCCCCTTTACCTTGCAGAGAAGTTATAGACTGAACATTGATTATGTATTAAAAGAAGACATTTGTTCTCTTTGGAAAACTGCCCCGTACCCAAACTGATCTCCCAGAACACTTGTGTGATTTCTCTCAGTCCTTCCTCTAAACCTGCTTTTTCTGGAAAGCTTTTGGCATAACCTCTCAACCTCACAATGGCTCTGTGACTGAAATAAAGGAAAATTCTACCCCCCAGCTACCCTCTGCCTCCTTTTCCCTCCTTCTTCCCAGTGTCAAATTGTAGCCCGAAAGACCATTGTTAGAGGAGCGTCTCCTCTTTTACTTTGTAAACTGACATAAATATTGATCAAATAGAATTCATATGAGGTGCTGATTTAACTTTCCAGTATGGTTTGGAAACCTTTTTCAACCTGAGGGTCGCATTGCCTTCTGGGTATCCTTCCAGGGGGCGTGTGTCCTCTGGTAGGGCCAGAAGGCAAAAGGGGGCAGAGCCTTGGTTCCACACACACTTGCATTGTCAGAGTTGAAGGACACATTCCAGTCAGGCAAAAACACTCAAGGGAAGTGCAAAGCAGAACTTATAACACACCAGCCAACATATCCCAGAGGAAAACCAGGATGTGCGTCTTTTGGGGACAAGCTCACACGTGAGTCATGAGACCCACATGAGGGCATGGTGCCCCAAAATGCATGTCTTTTGGGGCCACGATCACACACAAGAGCACAGCCCCACAAAACTGAATGTCCCAATTAAACTGCGACAATTGAGGGATTTGCTGTAAGCAGGTGGCTAGGGAGGGTATGTGGCCCAGGGAGAGTCCTGAGGACAACACAGACAGGCTTGCAGAGCCACATTTGGGCCCCTGAGACCTTTGCATACAAAGCAGATGCTCTGCCGCTGAGTTATGGTCCTTCCTCAAAATAAGGAGTGGATAAACAGTAAATAATCTTAAAACACAAGCAACACACATTGCAAATTAAGCAGTAAGATTAACTAAGAAGTGGCACTGCAAATCATGTTAGGCAAATTGTTTATTTTGCTTCCTTGGATTGCTGTTAGATTTTGGAAAAGTGAGAAATGAGTTGTAAAAAAAACATTTAGAATATCTTAGGAAATATGCAGGTTCAAAAGCACACATTCTGCTGTGCAGGTTTTTAATGAGACAGCACAGTAGACAATGTCAATCGTTACAATATCACGCCAACCTTTTATAAGTTCTTCAGTAGCTCAGTTGCAAAGAAAGAATAAAGCATCTGAAGAATGAATGAGTAGGCAGGCCTGTCCTGTTCTCTGGTGACATTAGAGCCCCACAACCACAAAATCAATGTATGCATTACAATATAGATTACCACTGTAATGCAAATAATAAATTTGTTCAACATGCCCTGCCTGTACAGTTGGAAAAAAACTGCAAATTTTCTTGCAAAGACTGATTGAAATTGATCTCTGTCTGTAAAACAAGACCTTTGCTCTGTACACATTGGGTTTGTAATGAAGATCTGTAAATCAAATCAGTTTGGTGTGCAAACAAGTCTTGAGGGAACTTTTTTTTTAAACAAGTTAATTCCCTCTCCACTTCTTTCCCACCCACCAAAAAATGTCATTTGCTGGCAGCTGTGACGACATGCTACAAGTGGGTACAACCTAGTTCGTCTTAGAACAGGTTTTGCCTGGATGTTTTATTTCTGGAATGGTGTCAGTAGAAATATGTTGAGCATGTCAAGCAATGTAACATGAGGCCTGACTCTCATTTGCTACAACTTTATTAATCTGTCACTAAGAGACTTGCTAATAAATCAAGAGGAATGTGTCTAATCAAAAAGAATATCTGAGCAATGCAGTAGTGATGGAGAAGGAGTATCAAAATTCCCTTTTTAAGGAAGAAGGAGGAGAAGGAGAAGAAGAAGAAGTGTAATACGGTCATCTATCCTTTCTGGATCCATCACTGTGCCTTCGATCAGCTTCAGCTGGTGGTTCAGCTATGACCCTATCTGGACAGGTTTCATTGGTCTAAACTTTTATTTTTGGATTATATCGCTGCAGTTTGAGGACATGTGTTTGAGGACAGTTTTGAAGCTGCAGCTAATGCAGAATTCAGCAGCCAGATACTGATGAGCCCGGGGGGTGGGGTGGGCAAACATATAACTTCCCTTTTGTCTCAGCTGCACTGAATGACAATTTGTTTCCAAGCCCAAATCAAAATGCTGGTTTTAATCTATGAAACCTCACAGGGCTCAGTATACAAATACCTCTTGGATTCCCTGTCTCCACAGGAGCCTATCCAGATCCTAAGATCATCCTTTGACTCCCTTCTCTGCATACCCTCCTCCACAGGGCAGCAGTGATAGAATGGGTCTGTTCAGTGGCTGCCCCCACATCTGTGGGATGCTCTCCTAAGGAAGCATAACAAAAGAACGTCAGAAGAGGCCTGCTGGATCAGGGCAAAGGCCCATCTAGGCCAGTCTCGGTTCTTGCAGTGACCTACCAGATGCGTGTGGGAAGCCCAAAAACAGGACTGGAGTACAACAGTGCTCAGCACTGGCACAAAGTTTGACATCTGTTTGTCACCAGCTGAAAAGAGGTTTATTCTACCAGGTGGTTGGGCACCAACTGAGGCTTTTGTGGCCATTTTGGATATTCTTGGCTGTTCATCCCAGTGCCGTACGTTTTTACTTTGACAGGTATGTAGTTACAAATATTACATTGGTACCTCGGGTTACATACGCTTCAGGTTACAAACTCCGCTAACCCAGAAATAACGCTTCAGGTTAAGAACTTTCTTCAGGATAAGAACAGAAATTGTGCTCTGGCAGCGCAGCAGCAGCAGCAGTGGGAGGTCCCATTAGCTAAAGTGGTGCTTCAGGTTAAGAACAGTTTCAGGTTAAGAACGGACCTCCGGAACGAATTACAGTGGTACCTCGCAAGACGAATGCCTCGCACTACGAAAAACTTGCTAGACGAAAGGGTTTTGCGATTTTTTAGGTGACTCGCAAGACAAATTTTTCTATGGTCGTGCTTCGCAAGACGAAAATTTCAATGCATTCCTATGGGAATTAAATTTCAGTGCATTCCTATGGGAAACCGTGCTTCGGAAGACGAAATTTTTGCAATACGAAACGACTCGTGGAATGAATTAATTTTGTCTTGCGAGGCACCACTGTAAGTACGTAACCAGAGGTACCACTGTATTATTCACTTTACTTTTATGAATTGCGTCAATACTTTTTGTGAAAAGAGACAAGTATCTCTAATTATGATGACAATGACTAGAGACAATTCTATGGTTCTATTCAGTGCTTTTTTAAGAGAGAAAAAGGTGCCAGTACTTACCATGAAGTTGTTACAGTAAGTGCCACATTTTTACCATGGGGGGGGGAGAGAGAATGGCAGTACTATGTGCCCTTGAGTACCACCAGAAAAAGCATTGATTCTATGAGGTGTCTATTACCCTGGCTGCTAGCTCAGTTGGTAGAGCATGAGAGTCTTAATCTCTGGGTCGTGGGTTTGAGCAAAAGTTTCCTGTACTGCAGAGGGTTGGACTGGAACTCCCTCGGGGTTCCTTCCAAGTCTACAATTATATGATTCCATGATTCTAAGAGCCCAGTTCTGGCCTGCAGCACTGGCATGCATGTTCTATGGGAATGCACAAGAGCTTTTCCCAAGCAGGGAGCTTGCCAGAATTAGCACCGCAATGCGAGGACTCCCCATATGTCTGGCATGATTTGTGCCATAATTCATTTAACCCCTACGTGAAGGTGCTGGTTTTCACAAATGGCATCTTCACATGTCTGGATCCTGCTTTTAGCTCACCAACAGTTCCCATTTGCTTCCAAAATGTAACATTTTAAATTGAGGATTAGTTTATTTTAGCTATAACAGCATATTATATTCATCATAATTATTACTAATCATTTTTTCATACCACTTCCCCTGATGAGACACAAGGCGGCTTACATAAAATAAGAACTGCCAAAAATATAGGGGGGAAAATACCATGTGCTGTAAAGTCCATGCCCTCATGTTTACTAGAAGTCAAACTACCGGTATGTTTTAAAACAAATTTTCACACACTAAATTGCAAAACTGCTTATGAAACAAATTAGACATCCACAGAGCAAGCTTTGAAATTCCAAGCATTGCCTGTTGTGTAGGTTAACCAAAGTTTAGTACCTGACCAACACACCTCATTTTCACCCCATGCTTCTAAATGAAAGCCTTTTGCCTATGCAGGACACAACTGGGGAGAAAAATGGGAAATCCATTTTGTTCCTGGAGGCATGGATTAACAAATCAATTAGTTGGACTTAATACTGTTGCCACGCAATTTTCTGTGTGAGTGCTTTCTATTAATTTTTCCATCTAGCTAAATGGGGGGGGGGGGTTAGTATGGTGGAGTTGGGAAGCAGGCCGAAGCAAAACAAGTTACCTCACAATGATAGGCAAAAAAAAAAAAAAAAGCTATGAGGGGAGTGAGGGGTCCTAGTCAATTATTTGTATATTCTCATGGCTTTGGATAAAATGTGCTAATGACAAGAAAATCATTGCCGTTCGAAGCCACTCGAGAGCACCTTTTACCATGTTTGGTTCTCTAAGGTCTGGCCTTGTTCCGAATTGTTTAAAAGAAGTTGACAAAGTAGCTTGGTGTGTGAACTTGATCTAGCTCTCGGTTGCACCTGACAAAGTCATCATGAACTTCCTCTCCCTCTCCTTTCCCTGCATGTCCCACCCTCCAAATCAGCTCCAGGGGGCTTTGGAGACCCCAGAACAGATTATTGGGGCCACACAGGGAGCATGAGCAGGCAGAGGTCCTTACGCTAACAGGCCAACTTTGCTGAATGCAAACACAGGTTTGTGCATTTACGTTCAATAGAAACTCATTGATGGGAACTCCCTTCTGTGTTTTGCTTTACATGTTTTCTTTACCTTTGTGGTTGCTCCCATGCTGCTCTGAGAGGCTCATTGCCCATGTCTTATCTAATGTGCAACTGAATTGTCAGGGGGAGAGGCAGGATAGAAATAAATAGAGTAACAACAACAACAACAACAACAACAACAACAACAACTATTATAGTACTCATTTGTTCCTTTTCTCTGCTACTTGTTATTCCATGGATGCGAAGTCTGCTCAGTACTCATTGGTGAGAGACTTTGTGAAATGCTTTCGACTGCCAAAAGTACACCATGTCTATCAAATCATCTGCTTGTTGAAACTCCTGATGAATTCTAAAAGGTTAATGAGACAGGACTTACCTTTGCAGAAGCCATGCTAATTCTTCAGTAGCACTTTTTCTTCAGTATTCTTGTATATTCATATCTTTAAAAATGCTATTCACCAGTTTACCTTGTGTGGATGCTAGCTGCCCAGTCTGTAATTTCCTTTCATTTTCTCATCATTTCTGGGAAGATCTGAAAGGGGGAGGTTAAGCCTGAATTACAACAGCTCTTTTGATCCTGCAGGAAATGATTCAGTTCGTCCTGGGGGGGAAGCAAGCTTTTACTCTCTAGGTTTACAATAATTTGGAAGAAACCCAGTTTGATGTGCAGCTTTTATAAGGAACATTTTGATATTATGATTTTTAAAAAAACTTTTTTAAAAAAGAAGTACAGTATTTTACTCATCTATGAATCATGTATTTTTATTTATTTTTATTCTACAGCTTGTGACATTTCACACTGGGCTATTGTAATGCAACATGAAGCTCTTGATAAACACAACCATGTTATTTTCTCTTTCGTTCAACTTCCAAAAAGCAGAATTAACCATGCAACATTGAATCCTTATGAAACAAACCTTACTTGCACCTGTATCATTCCCTAGATTTTCATGGTTCTATGCTGTAGCATCTGTTGTTACTTATTATTCAAAAATTGTTACATGTTCTTCAAGACAAGAGTGTTCAAGAGTAGGGAACAGTCACGCTGCTGTGCAGTGTTGTCTGACATGCAATTGGTTAGGTTAACAGAAAATGTATTGCATGAAATAAAGAGGAGACAAGGTTAAACAAAATATGGTTTAATAAATACTACTGTGAGGGCTGCAGATGTGAACAAATCAAGGAAGAGAAGATGCATTATAGGAACAATATTTTTAATAAATCAAATTATAAAAAAATAAAAGCCATGAACCCCAGCCTCAGTGAAGACGATCCAGTTGTTTTTGTTTTTGTTTTGCTTTGTATACATTTTAAGACTGAAATCAAGTCACCCCCCCCCCACTTTTTTGTCCAATGTTAAAGGTAAAAGTAAAGGGACCCCTGACCATTAGGTCCAGTCGTGTCCGACTCTGGGGTTGCAGCGCTCATCTCATGTTACTGGCCGAGGGAGCCGGCATACAGCTTCCGAGTCATGTGGCCAGCATGACAAAGCCGCTTCTGGCGAACCAGAGCAGCGCACGGAAACACCGTTTACCTTCCCGCTGGAGCGGTACCTATTTATCTACTTGCACTTTTGATGTGCTTTTGAACTGCTAGGTGGGCAGGAGCTGGGACCAAGCAACGGGAGCTCACCCCAATGCGGGGATTCAAACCTCCGACCTTCTGATCAGCAAGCCCTAGGCTCTGTGGTTTAACCCACAGCACCACCCGCATCCCTTGTCCAATGTTATTTCATCCAAAATAACAGATACTGCCCTTGGTGCTGAAGTCAGTGTCACATGTACTTTTTTTAATGTAATGTTTATAATGGGGCTAGAGAAACTCTGGTTTCACAGTCCTTCCAATGATGAATTTTCAGAGTTTTCTTGAGAGGGCTGTCATTTTTTAATTACAAGTTGCAAAATGTCTAAACTTTGCAATTCCCCATAGACATTCTACGATTGCTTTCTGATTCCCCCTCCCCCCTCTCTGAAGAGTCTTTTGCATTTTACATTCTGTAACTTTTTATCCTGTGCTTCATGGACCATAAATAGATTATATTTTGTATTCATTTGGCCAGGTGGACTTTCATCCTTTGTAATTTATGCTACAATGAATCTAGTGGTTTTTAAGGTACCACAACACCCTCTGTCATTCTTTGTACATACACAATGCTGCATAGGGCTGTTACAAGATAAACATAGTAGAAATTGTTTTTCTTTTGCCTGGAAAGAGCTGTCTTCATTTGTTGCTCATACATCTGTCTGTCTTTGAGATATGGGTGTCTGTCACAGAACTGGAGCTGGAGCTATAGCAATATCCTCCTAAGCAGGTGTTGTTAGCTAACATGCTTCAGGGAAAGCCAGGAAAGCCAATGAAATAATTTGTTTTTTCAAGTGCTTTTACAGATGCTTAATTCAAAAACATTAATCAAAAAGCATGTAATAGGTGCTGCGGAAATTTTTGTAGCAGGGGCACAGATGTTCCTTACTTGTTTAGAAAGCAACCAAGAGATGTGCTCTTGTAGCACAGAATTTTTCTACAGATTCCTCCCCACAGAAGATCCCAGCAGTGTGTCTCCAACTCTGCAATGAGGACTTTGTGCTAGTTATGAAAAAATCAGTGTCCTGGTTGTGCGGTGATAGCCTACAGTGCATCTCTATAGGGAATTTTACATAACGTTTTATAATTTGTGGGTCCAAAGGGTTGCTTCTACACTAGCAGTTTTGTCTGGAATTGCCACCCTTGGACCATTCACTTTTTACGGAGAATCTATTGTCATCCATTGTTCCCTGTTGTACACCTGCCTATTTTTAAACCTGAACCCTGGTGTGTTATTGTCAGAGTGCTAGAGAAGATTTTTCAAGACTTTGGTGTGGCCCTAACAATGATCTTTTGTACAAGAAGCCACTAGGGGCCCAGCAATGCATAGAACTGCCTCCTGTGCCCACTTATATGGCATTCCATAACATGTTGGCAGTAGGGAGGACTCAAGTGATCTGCACCTGTCTCGGATGCTAGAAAAGGTTTGTTTGGCAAACCTTTTCTCTGCCTCTTTTGCCAAGTATGGGTTGTCATGACACTTGCAGCAGGGGAAGCTATCAGAAAAGCTAGCTGTTAACACTGGAACAAGATAAAAAAGGAATCTTTTCTCTCTCTCTCTCTCTCTCATTTTTATTAAATTTTCTAATTTGCATTTCAAAATATTCATTTAAAGAATATTATATCAATGACTTCCCTTCTTTTCTTTCTGCGGTTCATTTTGCGTTCCACACATCCCTGTATATTTTACATGAACTAAACCATTCAGTAATCCATTGTTACATCCATCAAAACTTGTTTACACTGTTGAATTTATTAAATGAACACAATTTTCACCTATATATTCAGTAAACATTTTCCAGTCTTTTTTAAACGTACAGTCTTCTTGTTCTCTTAGCCTATATGTTAAATCTGCAAGCTGCATGTATTCCATCAGTTTAAGTTGCCATTCTTCCATGGTTGGGACCTTGCTCATTTTCCATTTTTTGGGCTAACAAAACACGGGCCACAGTAGTAGTGTACATAAATAGCCTTTTTTTTGACACCTGGGAATTTCCCTCTGAATTACCCCCCAACAAAGAGGACTCTGGTGTTTGTTTGTTTTTGAAAGGTCCTTTAAAACATTTTTTTCAATTCATTATATATCATTTCCCAATACTCTTTTACCCTTTTACATGTCCAAAACATGTGATAAAACATGCCCTCAATTTCATTAATCTCTAGCACTTGTCTGATTCGAACAAATACAGTTTAGCAAATCTACTAGGAGTTAAATACCATCTACAAATCATTTTCAGGTAGTTCTCCTTCAAAGAATAGCAGCACAGCAAGCAGCTTCCTTCCCCTCCCTTGGATGTATTGCATCCCTGGTCCTCTGTCCATTCTGATGTCTGCCAACAAACCTGCAGTGGCCCAACCTGACCTTTATTGACTGGCGCACTTAATCAGATACCAGCTACCTTTAACTGAAGTTGAAATGTGATGGTAATAAAGTGTCATCATAAACTCTCCCTCTTGCTCACAGGCAATCAATTAAGATAGCATGGCGAGGAATTAAGATTGGGTGCCATGTTGTTAAATCTCTTAAATTAAGAGAGCTGCTCTGCAAGCCATTATTTTAATAATAACAATAATAATAATAATACTATAGCCCCGACATTTCTTGACACATAATGTCAGATTGGTTAATAAAGAGAAGGAGGGTTCTATGACACGGCAGGGTTCTTGCCGTGAGAAGATGACAGCTTCCCCATATTTCACTGGCAGGAAAACGCTCTATAAGAGGATTCCAGAACTAAAGGCTGGGGTGGAAGTGACTGGAGGTTATCTGCATTTGCACTGGCTCTTCAGCAGAGCTCAAGTTCCCACATTAATAGGAAAAGTGTTGGAAAACGTGTTTTATATGTTAAGATTTTGCTAAGGGTTCAAAGAGCAGCCTATTATTCAAGACAATTTGCAAGGCTATTATTAATCTCAGCTGCAAACATGAAGAGCGACATTAATTAAAGCAGTGTTTGCATCGGTTCATGGTCATTCTCAAGCTATTAATATGAGCCGGTTTACTTATCAGGGCCTACAGCGCGGACCACAATGACACAGATGGTGAAGCATACAACAGCAGCGCTTGCTGAAAAGGAATTCAAGTGCTGCTCATTTGCGCTCCTTATTCTCTGCAACCAGCATAGCTTGGTGCACTAATTTGTAAGAAAGCCGGAGTTAACTTTGATTTGCTGTCAGGCTAATGCTGAAATATCTTTAATTTTAGACAACAGATATGCTCCAGATCTTCTCTCCCCCAACCCTCTGCTTCCTTTTTTTCTCCCTTCCAAAAACGTCGCAGTGAATGCTACTTTAAAATAAAATCCTGGTGGGGTTTGACACAGAATTCCACATAAAATACAGCTTCACTTAAAATTAGGATCTCCATGATTCAGATCAGGTACCTGGACCAGCTGCATGACCTGTCGGAATTCACAAAAATAGGCCATTGTTCCCTTTTGTAAGGGTTCTTGAGCTGTATTAAAAGTGTGAAGCTCAAATAAGCCCATTATGCTTCCTTGAAGGTTCCTAAGCATCCTTCGCTTGAGGCTGAAGACTCCCCCCTCAGCTCAGGAGACCACTTTCCATACATAACAATGGATTCTCTTGCACATTATGAGAACCCTCCTAGTTTCCACATGCAAGTATTTCCAAAATTTGTGCAGTGATGGCGAATTATTCCACAGAACTCAAATGGTATGTTTCATTTTTTAAGAGATAAGCATATTGCTTAGGGTGTTTCTAGGCTGGTGCTTACTTTAGGGCTGCGTCATCCACGCAACACTATTGGCATCAAAATACCGTATTTTTCTGCTTATAAGATACCCCCATGTATAAGACGACTCCTATTTTTTTAACCCAAAATTAAGAAATTAAGTTGTTTAGCTTTTGGGGGGGGGAAGGTAACTTCCGCCAATTGCTCACCTGCCTGTCCGCCACTGCCGATCACTTGCCACAGCCACTGCCGACTGCACACCTCACCGCACCTCACCGCAGCCGCCAATTGTCTGACTGCTTGCCGCCACCAACAGCCCACCCGCCCACTTGCCACAGCCGCCAATCGCCTGCCCAATTGCCACAGCTATAGCCAATTGCCATCAGGCCTTGCCGCAGCCACCAATCACCCGCCCAATCGCCGCTGCCAATCTCCTGCTTGCTGCTGCCATTAATTGCACATCCTCCCTCTACATTCACTATCCATGTATAAGATGACACCCAATTTTTGCCTGTGTGTGTGTGTGTGTGTGTGTTTTAGCAAAAAGCGTCATCTTATACACTGAAAAATACAGTACATAGCTTGGGGGTACCCAGGTGGCACTGTGGGTTAAACCACAGAGTCTAGGGCTTGCCGATCAGAAGGTCGGCGGTTCGAATCCCTGCGACGGGGTGAGCTCCTGTTGTTCGGTCCTAGCTCCTGCCCACCTAGCAGTTCGAAAGCACGTCAAAGTGCAAGTAGATAAATAGGGACCGCTCCAGCGGGAAGGTAAACGGCGTTTCCGTGCGCTGCTCTGGTTAGCCAGAAGCGGCTTTGTCATGCTGGCCACATGACCCGGAAGCTGTCTGAGGACAAACGCCGGCTCCCTCGGCCTATAGAGCGAGATGAGCGCCGCAACCCCAGAGTCGGACACGACTGGACCTGATGGTCAGGGTTCCCTTTACCTTTACCTTTACACCTACATCTTTGTCATTAGAGGCCCAGGTGACCTCTCTGCAGCTAGCAGGGACTCTTACCAGCTTTGTCTGCTACACCAGCTGTGCCTGTGTCTGTATTGGAATCACTTGGCCCCTGTAATCCACGCAACCTAGAGACTGCATTACTGCAATGAACTTTCTTGGCCCTGGTCCCAAAGCTCTAGCTGGTGCAGGATGCAGTGGCTACACTGCTGATGGGGGATGGCGGCTGGTAGCATGTGACTCTCCTTCCTTGGAGGTTTTTAAGCAGAACTTGGATAGCCACCTGTCATGGATAATTTAGTTGAGGTTCCTGCATTGCAGAGTGTTGGACAAGATGACCCTTGGGGTTCCCTTCCAACTCTACAATTCTACCTCTACCTCCACCAAAACATCTGCACTGGCTTCCCATGTGCTGCTGGACCAAATGCAAGGCTCTTGTGTTGCAATACCAAGCACTAAAGAACATGGGCCCAGGGTGCCTTATCTGATCCCTTATATCCCAGACCAATTACTGGGACCATCCATAGGAATACTATGCGAGAAGCAAAGCTACAGGGAACCAGGCAGAGGGCCTTCTCGGTAGTGGCGCCCGCCCTGTGGAACGCCCTCCCATCAGAGGTCAAGGGAATAAACAACTACCTGACATTCAGAAAATACCTGCCCTGTTTAAGGAAGTTTTTAATCTGTGATATTTTAAATGTATTTTAATATTTGATGGAAGCCACCCAGAGTGGCTGGGGAGACCCAGCCAGATTGGCGGGGTACAAATATTAAATAATAATAATAATAATAATAATAATAATAATAATAATAATTACTACTGTTCCCTGTGCCCTGTCCCACAGAGGCCTGAATTGCCTCAACCAGAAGTCAGATATCTAATGCTGTGGGTCTCATGCTGTAGAACCCTCTTCCAGCAGGGATTTGCTTTTTAAATTCAGGCACCTCTTGAAGGTTTTTTTTTTTTAAAAAAAAATATCAACAGGCCTTTCAGCTGTTTAATTTTTATTTTTAATTAGCCAGTCACCTGAATGATCATTTTAATTTTTTTAATGTTGTTTTATGTTTTAATACTGTACACCTCCTTGATATTATATGATATGGGAGTATATAAATACTTTTATAAACAAAATAAATAAAATGGCAGTCCATATCCCCCTCCCCCAGTTGAATAAGGGTGTACTCTTTCTATAGAAAACCCTATATTTGCTGTTTATTTTTTTTTAAAAAATCCTGTTGGCAATAACCCATTTGTGATATCTGAATGACTATTTGCGATACTCCTCTGTATGGAACACCCAGAAAAAGCTGACTGATTAGAGAAGCTCTCCAACAGAAAGCATAAAGTGGAAATAATCCAAGCCAGATCTACAGCTGGTGTAATGTGGCAGAGCTCCACTGAAATCAACGGAGATGAATCATATTTCCTAATATTCTTGGGCCGAACTGTAAACATAGATCAAAGCAGCACATTTGAAGGCTTGTGAATCAACACCCTTGATGGAAACTTGGCACAGGAATGCTCGGGTCTCAACGCCACCAGTTACACTGCAATCTGATTAAACTATTTGACAGGGGCATAGAGAAACTATGAATCTAGAAGGATATGTCACTGTGGTTTCCAAATACAGGAAAGTAATCAATGAATCCTTTTTAAAAAAAAGTTGGGGCTGACCTTTCAATATCATGATTTGACTTGCTCTTATCCCCATTTAATATACCCCCCCCCCCAAATAAAACTACCCAGAAATTATTCGAAGCTATAAAAGTGATAACTGATACCAGGGATTGGGGCATGGAGGGAGCGAAACCATTACAACATCAGTAAAGAAAAATAAAATTAAAATGATAATAAAATGTGTGTTTAGGAGCATGTGCGTGACCCCAAAACACACTTAGGAGAGGTGGGAACCTTTACAGGAGCCAAACCAGGTACTTTGTTACATGGGGGGTTTTTTTGGGCAGCCAAGAGAAGCATCCATTTATTATGGATGACAAATAAATTATCCAGAAGTTGGCTAATAGGGTGTAGCATAAACATAAAACCACACCCACATTTAAACCAATATCTTAACACACTCACATTCTGTATCTACAGACATAAGAAACCCTGGTCTACATGGAAAATAAAGCAGTGGAGTTATGATACTCGTATAAAATAGAGAAAGGTGGCCAAGTTCTTACCAATCCTGTGTCTGGAAAGGCTCTTGCTGCTTTAATGGCGTTGTTGTATACATGTGTAATAGTGTGCTTAGCAGGATAAAATGCAAATTTGTCAGTGGGTGGGTGTTTATAGTGCAGCCAACACCAGAGGTTTTGGGAATTAGTATCAGGAATTGCCACACTCGTGTTTCCTCTTGAAACTCACAAACACTGCCCAGTGCAGTTACCCTGAGTTTTAGGATGCCAGCAAAGGCGCCAACTTGTGCAGAAGATTGGGGGGGGGAGTGACTATGTTTGCATGACGGTGTGTTATGTCAGGACATCAGGAGGAGCCAGGGGGCGGGGCCGAATGCGGCATGGCACAGCGCAGCTTCACTGGCCGGTGGCTCCTCCTCTCTTCTGCTCCTTCCCCCATCTTTCCCTTATGCAACAGGAGGAGGAGAAGGAGGAGGAACCATTAGCCACTGAAGCTGCGCCACGCTGTGTTCAGCTCCATGATCTGCTATTTCTTCCTCCTCCTGCCGCTGCTGGTCTTTTCTGGGCACAATTCAAAGTGCTGGTTATGACCTATAAAGCCTTACACAGCTTAGGTCCAAGCTATCTGAAAGTCCATATTCCCTCATACGAATATGTCCAGGTTCTGATACCTTCAGGGTAGGCCCTTGTCTCAATCCTGCCACACTTGCAGGAATGCTTGGTGGGGATGCAGGACCTTCTTGGTAGCTGCTCTCAGACTTTGGAACTCCCTCCCTAGAGAAGCTAGACTGGCTCCCTCCTTGTTGTCCTTCCATTCGCAGGTGAATACTTTCTTGTGCCAACAGGTTTATGGGAACTGGCTGCTTTTAATGAAAGGGCTGCTGGCATGCTGTTTTTATTGTAATTGTTTGTATAGTTTTAATAGATTTTATATATGTATATAGGTTTAGTTCTGACAATATCTTAATTGTTTTAAATGATTGTGTGTGTCCAACCCCCACCCCCTGTCTTTTTAGTGGTTCTTATTTTTATCTGTAAGCCACCTTGAGTCTTGTCAGGGAAAAATGTGGGGTATAAATAAATAAATAAAATTAAGCCACAGTGGACAGCTGTTATTTTTGGTGGAAGCTGAAGTGCAGTAGAATAGAAGCAGCGCTGATTACAATGGATACAGCTCAGAATTGAAGTTGATGCCTTTTCACATTGCTGCCTGTTACTAGATGCTAGAGTAATTAACCTGTTGTTGAAATGAAAACATGGTTAGTGCCAGGCAGATCTTAGAAGTCAGAAGTAAGGATAAGTAAGGAAAAGTCGGGTTTCTGCATCATCTACTAATATGCTCTTCCCACGTAGAGACCTCTTTGACCACTTTGAGAAACAGCTGCAGATTGGATGGTATTTTGATCTCATTATTGATATCCACTATGCTAATTTGTCCATGGGAATCAACTTGAACCATTTGTGGAGGCATTCAGGCCATACCAAATGTATCTGCTTCTTACAAGGCAAAACATCTGCACACGCCAGCAAAGCTGGTAAGGTAAAGCACTTTTGAAAGATTATCAAACTCCTCAGCAGACTGCCCTAATGTCCAATATAAATCAGACCCCTGTTGAACATACTGAGCCATCTATAAAAGGAAAAGAGGGGAAAGCGTTCAGCTTCATCTGAAATTTAAAGGAACCTGAAAAGGTTCTGAGCCTTATGTTGAGTTAATTGTCTCTGATCTTTTCCCTTCTTACCTGGAGACCTATGTGAACCTCAGCTGCAATGAAATATAAATTGCTTTCTAAAAATATTTTACATGCCCTTCACATCCCTTACTCAGATCCTATTCCATACTGTGGCTGCATCTTTGAGGTGAAAGCTTTTTTTAGCAACACAGGGTTAGAACTAGAGACAGAGGAGGAATTGGCTTGGTCCACATATTTAAGCAAGCTGATATAATTTGCATCTCCCAGACAAATACATGAAATACAATACAATAAAAATATTATTTATGAATAATTATAATAATGAATTTTGTCTACCTGTGTTTCACCATAACCACCAGCAGCTTCTCCACCGAGCCAGACAAGCATATCAGAAAGGCAGCTACAGCAATGGTTCACCTCTCCAAAAGGGTATGGGAGAATGTGATGCTAACGTCCAATACCAAGATGAAGGTCTGCCAGGCTTGCGTGATGAGCATGCTGCTTTATGGAACTGAGTCATGGGCAACTTACAACCACCAGGAACAATGCCTCAATGGTTTCCATATGTGCTGTGTCAAGAAGATTATGGGCATCACATGGCAGGACAAGAGTCTCAAACAAAAATGTGCTCTCCCAAGCCCACATTCACAGTGACGTCTATGCTGGCTTGGCCATGTCCACTGAACAGAACCTGGCAGGATCCCCAAGGATGTGCTCTATGGGGAGCAGGTTTCAGGCATCAAGCCCATCAGCACACGAAGGCTGGCAACATCAACCCTACCACATGGGGCTCCCTTGCAGATGACCGTAGTGCCTGGAGACACAGTCAGGTTGTATATCCACAGCAATGACCAGAGGAAGAATGACCACTGGGAGGATCACAGAGAGAAGAAATGCCACGGTGCATCTGCAGCAACACAACTGGGAGCCTTCATCTTCCCCAGCTGCAACAAAACATGTCTCTCCTGTATCAGACTCTGCATCTACAGTAGGTACTGCAACTCTCCAATGGTTTGACTTCACCCCCAAAGGTACACTCCTCCATCGTCTCCTGAGACACACGGATGCCACCAGAATAAAATAGTATTAAATCTGAATTTTAATATGGATTTTTAAAGGGACTGGCAGGGCTCCTAAGAGTGTGTGACAGAGACAAAGAACCAGGAGAGTGACCCAGGAGAGAGGACCAGTGATTTTTGGGGTGTCAAGCCACCCCCAAGGCAGAAGCCAGGGGAAAAGGGAAAGTCAGGGCTGTCTGAGGTGGAGGAAGGTAGATAGGATGCTGCAGAGGAAGAAGGGATGGTTCAGGAGAGGGACAGATAGGAGATTCCACACCTTCCCTTGCTCCACTGTCTCCTAGAACCGAGGGGCTTGAAAAATGGAAGAGCAGCAACGACTTCCATGCAGGAGGAGTCTCAGGTTGTGGGCACGCAACCTGTCAGAGGAGGATATATAAGCCAAAGGAGGGGAGGAGCTACACTGTTGCTGCAACTGCTCCATAAGGCCAAGGCTTGTGAAAAGCTATCTATAGATCAGAAGCGTGTGTATCTGGAGGACCGTGGAATCTGCTGTAAGTGTTTCTCTTTCAAATAGAAAGTCATGTGCCTTCCTTATCTGGAATGGGCCATGACAGGTGCTATCCAATGCCTGTTAGGAGTAGACTCATTGAAGTTTATAGCCATGACTAACTTAGGTTCATTGATTTCAGACGATCTGTTATGAGGAGAACTTAGTTGGACACAATCCATAATCACAGATTAATGTGGAAAAGGGATGGAGCTGACTGATGAATAAACACATTCAAAATGGAAACTGGAAACATTGATCTGTTATCCCAAGATATAACCATATTTCTACATTTTATTCCAATAGTCCTGTGATGGTGGTGGGTATTTTGAGACCTTAGGAGACCTTTAATCAGTCGATCCTGCCATAAATAGGAAAGGGATTTGGGGTGGGGGAGTCCCATTTGATTTGGAAGAATCAAGGGATGGCAGGCAGGATCAGTCTAAAGTGGATGCCTCTGATTACTTTCATCTTGAGCAGTGAGAATAATCTTGCTTTAGAGCGGAATGGCAAAGAAAAGAAAATGTAATGAAGCAAATCCTTTGCAGCTGAAATGGGAAGAAGAGCATAATGATAAAAAGAGAATTGGGGCTGGGAAATGGACATAGCTAAGCCTGGCAGGACAGCTTACTCTTTGGTATGAGCCCCTTCGTGCATTAATTAGATGTAAGCATGTTGGTTATATGAGGCTGGTTATCCCACAAATATTGGTTTGTGAGGGTGGTGGAAGACACCGTTCTGTCTGGCAAGCTGAAATGCCTCTGCACTGACAGAACAGTCTCCTTAGAGCTGCCTTGAACTCCTTCCTCGGTGCTTAGTCTTCAGCAAAAATCTCTCTGAAGCTGCTCTTTGCATTACAAGGGAAGCCTCCATGGCTCCCCTTGTTGTGCAAATTTGTTGTTGTTGTTCAGTCATTCAGTCGTGTCCGACTCTTCGTGACAAGACGATTTTTGTCAGGAGGATCTCATCAGAGGGAAGCATTAAACTCCCTGCAGGCCTCCTAGTCTCCAAGCTTCTCAAGTTTTTCCCACAGCTTCTATGTGCTGTGGGGCAGCTAGAACAATACCCCAAACACATTCGGATTTCATTCAGATAATTAACACCAGCCTCTCACTAAGATGTCTGAAGAAGGTCTTTCCGATAAAGCCCTACTTTCCACTGGCAATATTCCATCATCTTCACTCCAACCCTTCAACACATTTGTATTATTCTCATGCCTACTTTATCTGCCAATTACATTTTATTGCTGTAATTTGGAAGCAAGTCCCTTAATGTTTCATATTCTGTACAGTGTGATGTTATCTTGAGACCATCATTTATAGAGGAAGAAATGACGGCTGGGACACCATAATATATCTGCTAGATTTGGAGCGAATCCAGATACCATTGTGGTGGCCTATAATAGGAGTTGGCTTGCGGCCTTTGACAGAAGGCAGTGCGGTGGGCACAATCCTGTAGTCCTCTCTCATATGGCTTCCTGTCCCTAACTTGAAATCAATACAAATTATTTGGAGAATAAAAGTGATGATTCACCACTATATAGTAGTGATGCAGTGTTTATGGAAAGTGGAGCCTTCCTGCTGTTGGACACCATAATTACCTTGTAGAACTGAGCAATAACACATTGAACTCAGTCCAGAAAGCATTTAGCCAGCTGCATTGAAACAAGGAGCAGGTTTCATGCAGGTTCTGAACTGGTGTTTGAAATCTGTGATGGGCTGGATGAGGGTAAACAAACTGAAATTAAAACCACAAAAGACAGAGGCACTTGTGGTTGGGAGGCCTACCGATCTAGGAACAGGATATCAGCCTGTTATGTATGGGGCAGCACTCTAAAAGAGGGCTTCACACATTGGAGATTATTATTATTATTATTATTATTATTATTATTATTATTAGTAGCCCGCCCATCTGGCTGGGTTTCCCCAGCCACTCTGGGCGGCTTCCAACACAGATTAAAATACATAAAAATATCACACATTAAAAACTTCCCTGAACAGGGCTGCCTTCAGATGTCTTCTGAATGTAAGGTACGGTAGTTGTTTATCTCTTTGACATGAGATGGGAGGGCGTTCCACAGGGAGGCCGCCACTATCAAGAAGATACTCTGGCACCCTGGAATTAGCTACAAATCTGGCCTTGTTGTTACATGTTGGTTGTGGCTAGGAGTGATCCCATTCTTGGTATGGTCAGACCTGGCCATGGCCCTATATTACATCTCAGTTAGAATACTCTAAAACAGGGTTTTCCAAACTTGGGTCTCCAGCTGCTGTTGGACTACAATTTCCATCACCCCTAGCTAGTAGGGGCCAAGGATGATGGGAACTGTAGTCCCAAAACAGTTGGAGACCCAACAACATGCTATACAAAATGCTATATGCCTCCTGGAGCATGGGAAGTTGAGAGCAATTCTGCTTGTGATTTTCAGTGAAATACGAATAACTGGATGGCACTAGGAGCTGCCAAGCTGGAAGTACCCTAATTCAACTAGTGATCATTGCATCTATGGGCCCTTTTTATCTTTATTACATTCCTTGGCTTAAAGTTACTTTGCATAGTACAAGAATTGGCACTGGCAAAACAAAATGTATGTGGCACTACTGAAACAGGTGCAGTTTGCCCCTCCCTCCTATTGTCATGGTGGCAATCCAGTCACATTAGCAGGTCAACTTTTCTGGTAGACGAAGGAGCCAATATAGCCATTCTGAGCATGCTCAGAGCTGTTTCATTGAAGGCCAAACCTACATGGTAGCAAAGCTCAGCAGCCAGCTTCCCAGCTATGTTGTTTCATTCTTTATTACTTAACAAATGGGCTGGGCTGGTGTTTTGTTTGATTGGGATGGCAAATTGCTTTTTAAAAAGTTTTTGACACATTTGCTGTCACATTTCACCCTCATTAAAAAGCATAATTACGCTAAGAGAAAAAGGAAAGAGAAAATAAAAGAAAGGAGGCTGTTAGTCTTCATAGACATATATTTCTTTTTTGGCCAGCAATGGATGCTATGTGCTAGTTCTAGTTCTATCATGTTATTAACTAACTCATTCTCGGCTCTGATGTCTTTTCTGACGTTATCATGTTTATTTAGGTGAACAAATAGCCCCGCCCCGAAAAAGGGCTGTGCACAGGGCCACATGCACCACAAATCGGTCACTGTTTCCTTCTGAGTAAACACGCATGGGATTACACCGCAAGTTGCCAATTTTGACATTTTTGCATATTCTTTTGTTTGTTTTACTGTAGCATCTTACAGGGCACCAAATGGGTTCTATCAGATTTTTTGAAATAAACATCTGTTTGTTTTCAGTGTAGCATGGCAGTTTTTATTCCCCCTCCCCCGTTGCTTGAAATGTTGATCGAAAGGCCATTAGCATTCACGCTTTTGGAAAACCATCACCAAGCACATACATCTTTAATATTTACATTGGATGTTTAATAAAGCAGATAAAAGATAATGACTGTTTTCTCGTATTTTTAGGAGAAATAATGGGGCTAAGCTATCAATAATAAATTACAAGAAGCTCTGTTTGCTTTGAAAATTTGATATCCCATCAGTCAACTTTGGTCTTAATGATCTGTTGCTCATCTGCCTCCTAGATATAACAAAACAGGTAGTAGATTTTTACTGACTCTGAGCTGAAGTGTGTGTGGAGGGGAAAGCAACCATGCAGGCCACTGTGAAGTCCAGTAGAACATGATTTTCATTTGCTCAGCTCACCTAACCCCGACTGACTGTACTCTGTGTCTCTCCCACCTAATCCCTTTTTAACCAGTGTAGACCCATTAAAATAGATGAACATAACTAAGTCAGGTCTATTGATTTTGATAGGCTTATTGTAAGTAAAACCTTGTTGAATATTGTACTTGGCATTTGACTTGGAGCAATGGTTTGTGCTCAGTGTTGGCAATGGAATGGATAAGAATATATGGAATAGGGAACAGGATATGGGAGAGGAAAGAGGCTCACAGTGTGAGTGGAATGTGTGTTAGAAGAACCAAGTGCTGGGGTTTAGAGGAACAAGGAACCAGAAGTCTCACCCACCTTTAGATGTAGTTGTCTTGGCATCATACAAGAACGGCCACAGGGACCCACAATCAACCACCTGAGGGCCAAATGCCAAGTGGATGTGGTTGGAGTGTAAATGTGAGTGTGGTCTATTTGTGTGTGTTTTTTTTATTTAAAGGACACCTGGCAATGGGAGGTCTGAAAAACATTTGGGCAATGCAGCAAGAGCCCTATAGGTATAGTAAGTAAAAAGTTTTATTTATTTATTTATTTATTTATTTAAAGAATTAAAAACATTTTTAAATAGCATTTTCTTTTTAAATAAATAAATTTGGGGATGGATTTTGACCCAAAAGAAACTTTTTAGCATCATTGGATCACAGCAGTCGTTTTTAAAAGTTTTGTTTGTTTTTTAAAGACACATTTTGGGGGAAATCTTTGGGAGTCACAAAAAACCTTGCAGAGGACCTATGTGGCTAGTCACTCCTGGCTAAACAGTCTTTTAAGAGCTAATAGAGACTAGCTTCAGCTACCTATGATCCTATCACTGGCATTCATTGCCGCTTCCAAAGGAGCTGAAAGGTTCTGTACTGTACTGACAAAGTTACATAACATGACTTGTTCGAGTTAGGTAAATTGATATGGCTACATTTCATTTGCACTCAAAAGAAAAGATTTCTTTCAGATGGCTCATTTATGAACAACAGGAAAGGACATTTCCTCCCAAGAGGCAAGTTAACATCGTAAAAGTTTCTTTGATTACCTCAGGAACTCAGAAATGAAAGGCACATTTCAACTCCATCTGTAGATGTCCTCGTTTTGTTTTGTTTTTTAGGTTTGCTATCTGTAGTTGCTGCTTTGTGCTGCAGTCCTAATCACACTTTCCTGGGACTTACTTCTGCGTGGACATCCTTAGGATTGTGCTACAAGACAGCTTTGTGCAAATTCTGAATTCAGCTATGTCAAAATTCTATGTTAACAGCACAAAGTATCATCACTACCCTTGTGAGTTAGCAGGGAAGAGATTTCCCAGGGGTGGATTTAAGGCAGCAAAACCTGTTCCACCACCATATCCGAGCGGTGTGAGATTCCAGGGGTCTAGGTGTTTCCTTTGGAAAAGAGGCACAGTGGAGACCATGGTGCCTTTATGATATATGGTTTGTTCAGGGCTTTGTTTCAGCTGGAACTCACCGGAACTCAGTTCCAGCACGTCTCAGGTGGGTGCCAATGCCATTATAAGAGAACAAGGGAGGTGTTCATGGTGAGTTCTGGCACCTCTTTTCCTAGAAAAACAGCACTGGATTTATTTACACATATATACAACCTGAGTCAGCGATTGGGGGGGGGGGGTTCACACTCCAAGAAGGTCCTGTCTCTCCCATTGCTGCAGCCTCCAATTCAAAACAAGCAGCTCACATTGTGCTCTGAACCACCCCCGTCCAGCTTGTTGCATTTAACAGACAGACCCCTTTCCCCACCACAGCCACCTGAAATCCTAAAACTTCTTCCTAACAAAAACTCTGGCATTGTTTTCTGATTTACAATCTGAGAGGTCAAGGTGTGGCTCCACCCATCTGCCGGCTGGAAGAGAGTCTCTGCTTTGTTGATGGCCCATCTTGTCTTTGTTCTCTGTTAATGGCCTATTTCTCTGGCAATCTCCTGACACAGGAAGCTGAGTCCAGCTATTAAGAATCTAGCTTACAGTTTAACTTTCCAAGCATTGATTAAATTCTGACACTTACTAAATCCAGGAATCATGGGTGCACCAAAACTCATAACGATATAAAAGCAGCAATACCCCTGATTTACTTTAAGGCGCAGAAAACCACTTGATCCTGATCACTTGGTCATGATCAAAGTGCATTCTCTTAACACTCTGATCTGCTAGCAGACCTAGGCTAGGATGGTTGCTTTTCCTTCTGAATGAGAGGGACTCTGGGCAAGAGATCAAGTCGCTTCATAAAAAGGTAAAGGGACCCCTGACCGTTAGGTCTAGTCGCGGACGACTCGGGCTGCAGCGCTCATCTCGCATTACTGGCCGAGGGAACTGGCATACAGCTTCCGGGTCATGTGGCCAGCATGACAAAGCCATTCTTGGTGAACCAGAGTAGTGCACAGAAACGCCGTTTACCTTCCCACTGGAGTGGTACCTATTTATCTACTTGGACTTTTGATGTGCTTTTGAACTGCTAGGTGGGCAGGAGCTGGGACCGAGCAACAGGAGCTCACCCCATCGCGGGGATTCAAACCGCCGACCTCCTGATCGGCAAGCCCACAGGGTTTACACCACAGCGCCACCCATTGCTTCATAGCCTTCATAGCCTTTGTTAAAATAATGCCCCAAAACACGAGTGGGGAAAGCTCATGCCAAAGGGCCAAATGTGGCCTGCCAGACCTTTGGGGTTCTACCCCAGCCATGTCCCTACCCAGGCCACACCTTCACCCCCTCATTGTGTGTTTTTGCCTAGCTGGAACTCTGATCATGCCTTTTGCTTGCTTGTTGGGGGGGGGGTAGGGAGTGGTGTGTTAGTTTGAGTAGAAAATGGCCATTTGTGCAAAGGTAAAATTAACATTCATTGCTTGGCCTGTCCACCATTGGCATGCGTCCCCACCTCTGCCCCAAAGAGTACACACTCAGAACACGCCTGCAGTTCTGGCCAAATATTTAAATGGCAACCCTCCCCTCTTCCTCCTCTCTTCCATAGGAATGCACTAGGTTGTAATAAATAACTGTTCCTGAAGGCTGCCTGCATGGAGTAGCTTTAGTGAAGTGCAACTGTGTTTTATTTAGAGTAATAAACTCTCCTGAGAAATCTCTATTTGGGACAAGAAGCTACAGTTAGAACTGGATATGGAATAACTGATTGGTTCAAAATTGGGAAAGGAGTACGACAAGGCTGTATATTGTCTCCCTGCTTATTTAACTTATATGCAGAATTCATCATGCGAAAGGCTGGGCTGGATGAATCCCAAACCGGAATTAAGATTGCCGGAAAAAATATCAACAACCTCAGATATGCTGATGATACAACCTTGATGGCAGAAAGTGAGGAGGAATTGAAGAACCTTTTAATGAGGGTGAAAGAGGAAAGCGCAAAATATGGTCTGAAGCTCAACATCAAAAAAACTAAGATCATGGCCACTGGTCCCATCACCTCCTGGCAAATAGAAGGGGAAGAAATGGAGGCAGTGAGAGATTTCACTTTCTTGGGTTCCATGATCACTGCAGATGGTGACAGCAGTCACGAAATTAGAAGACGCCTGCTTCTTGGGAGAAAAGCAATGACAAACCTAGACAGCATCTTAAAAAGCAAAGACATCACCTTGCCAACAAAGGTCCGTATAGTTAAAGCTATGGTTTTCCCAGTAGTAATGTACGGAAGTGAGAGCTGGACCATAAAGAAGGCTGATCGCCGTAGAATTGATGCTTTTGAATTATGGTGCTGGAGGAGACTCTTGAGAGTCCCATGGACTGCAAGAAGATCAAACCTATCCATTCTCAAGGAAATCGGCCCTGAGTGCTCACTAGAAGGACAGATCCTGAAGTTGAGGCTCCAGTACTTTGGCCACCTCATGAGAAGAGAAGACTCCCTGGAAAAGACCCTGATGTTGGGAAAGATGGAGGGCACAAGGAGAAGGGGACGACAAAGGATGAGATGGTTGGACAGTATTCTCGAAGCTACTAACATGAGTTTGGCCAAACTGCGGGAGGCAGTGAAGGATAGGCGTGCCTGGCGTGCTCTGGTCCATGGGGTCACGAAGAGTCGGACACGACTGAACGACTGAACAACAACAACAACAATAAACTAGAAATAAATGAGATCCACTTGACCTACTCCAGCCACTAGCAAAGGTATATGCTGCACTTTCAGAAGTTGCTGATGTGTCTATTCGCTACCAGAGCAGGGAATGTATTTCTTACTTCAGCTGCTCTCATTAGCAAAGAAGCTTATGAATTTGCAGGGCATCGAGGTATCATAAAATGAACAGATCCGAAGAAATAAAAAGTTGCTAACACAATTATGGGATGGCTGTCAGCATTCTTTGGTGTGCTGCCAAACGACACAGTGTGGTTACAGAGCACTCAGAAGTCAGGACTTGGTTTGCAGGGGGAATAGAAGTTAGCATAAACATCTCACTAATTACTTTCTTTGTGTATTAAATTGTGCTGATGGGTCTCATGGGGGGGAATAACTTGTCTGAAAGGGACTTTTGGAAGGTGATTATCACTGTGCTTGGTTTTGCTGACACAAATTTGAACTTTCAAGGAGATGGTGCCTCTTCTTCAGCAATTCATGGTTGTTATGTGCAACTGAAAAACAACCACAACTCCTGGGTCTTCCTCAGGGAAGTGGAAAATATAGTATATTGGCCTCTAGTTTGAAGCCAGTCCTGTGAAAAAGTCCTCAGATGCCTCTAAATCAACTCTCTTCTAGAAAGGCTTAGCTTCAGCATCCATACTAGTACCCTGCCTTGAATGCAGGAATATCCAAATTCAGTTCCTAGCATCCTCTTCTTGAAAGATCAAGAGCAGCACAAATGGCCAAGGCACGAAAGCTTTGAGAGCTGTTACACTTCAGAGGCAGACCAAGGTTAGCCAATTTGTTGGACTACAACTCCCATCATCCCTAACTATTGGCCAGGCTGGATGGAGCTAATGGATGTTGTTGCCCAACAACATCTGCAGGGGACTTGTTTCTGACTCCCTAAATCAGGGATGAGGAACCAGCAGTCTTCCAGCTGTTGGACAGAAGCAAGCTGGCAGTAAATAGCACCATTCAAGTTGGAGTTAACTCTTTATTAGCAAGAACACGATCTGCACAGAGTATCAGGCCTAATGAGCACAGCAGCTCCATGGATCAGCTGCTGAAAGGGAAAGTCCCCTCCTCCCCAGGGTTTTCCCCAAGCAATCAGAGACTGTGCCTGCATCAAGCCAACCACTCCTCTATTCTTTCCATGTATCTTCTGGTTCTGGGAGACAGGCGGAGGAGGAGAGCTTATCACAGCAGGAGGGGGGAGACACATGTGATTCTTAACCAGCCAGATTCATCTCTGCCTCTTGTCTTCCCTCATCCCCTTCTTCAGCTTCTGCCTCTGATTCTGGACTGCTCTCTGCCACAGACTGTCCCAGCTCACTAAGCCCTGTCACCTCTTCAGTTTGCAACACTTCCTCCTCCCAGTCTTCTCCTTCTTCTGCCTCTTCCCACTCAACATTGTCCCATCATTACTCCCTGGGTTCTGAGCCTTTCTCCCTTGCAGGTTCCCCAGCAGTTTCCTCCCACCATTCCTCTGCATCCAACCAGTCCAGGACACTGGAGCACAACTCCCATCACCATTCACCTTGGTCCTAGTGGCTGGGGGCAGATGTCTGACATTGAAAGAGTCACAGGTTTTCCAACCCTGCTCTAAATGGCAGCTTGTTATACAATGATCCCTCCCCCCAGCCCCTCCCCCCACTTTTCTTAAGATCAAAATGGGCCAGGAGGATAATGACTGGGGATGTTCAAAAACCAGAAAAAAAGTATCTTATAATCTGTGCAGAATAGAAAGCTATGTTTTGACTAATTATGTGACCCACTTTCCTTAGCGCCGCTTCCATTCTAAGTTCTTTATTCCTCTTACATTTTCTGGAACATTTGAAAGTTAATTTGTCAGGTCTCTTGATCCAAGGAACTTCTCCTCTGTGTGACTTCGTTGCTGCCAGCCCCACCTCCTCTTCCCCAACAGGTATAGGATCTCTCTCACGCTGCAAGCTTCAAAACACTGATGCTCAGCAGAATGCTGCCAATTGATTGAGGAAGCTGCCCGCCCTCAAGGTCATGGTGATTTCCTCAATATATCCTGCTTCCCCGTGTCCCCCCCCATCCCCCCCAGCTCCCAGTGGGGCATTCTCTATGAGAAACAAATCCTCTTGATCTGTTTAGTGGTAGAATCTGCTAACTTGCTGATAATACTAGAATACAGAGGATATTGGATTTCTTAAGGAAGCACTTGACGATGTATTCTCGGAGCTTTAGAGGTAATTGAGTTTCCAGCAGACAGAGGTTTTGGTGGGTCCCAGTTTGCATTTACTATGTGTTATCTGAAACATTTCCTTGAGTATTATTGGAGAGGGTTGGCTGAAGGTTTTACTGGTAATGGAAGAAAGGGGGGGAAAGGAGGCAACATGATCCAGCTGTGCTGGAATGGCAGCAAGGAGGGCAACAGGAGATGTGGAAAGGAAGGTGTGTCCCTTTTGCACTGAATGGAGGTGTATCTTGGTGAACCTTCAGAATTACCAGCGTTGGGATGCGAATTTGATTAACTCAAAATGGCACTTGAGTTCCTACAGGGACCATTCCCCCATAACTCTTCCACAGCTCAGGTTGCAATCCAAGCCACAGAGAAACCATGGAGTGTGGGAATAGGCTTTACTCTCTCCTGCTCTCACTGCTGTTGCTTCTGTAGTGGGGGGAGGGAAAGAAGTCCCTTAGCCCTTCCTCTTCTTCCTTATCACCATCCCCAGTGCCTGGAATGTTGGTCTAGCAGTATGCTAGATTCTGGGATTCTGGGACACATAATTTCCCTACAGCACCTGATACCCACATTAAGGACACCAGGGGCTCTGATCAAATTATATTTTCCAGGGTCCTTGACACCTGTAACACTTCCCTAGTGGGAAGAAGGAGAGGTCACTGCTAAAACAACAACAACCAGTCAGAGTGTCCTGCGTTTGAGGGTTTTCCAGCCCTTCAGAATAGGTTTTCAAGGGGTACTGACTCTCTTCCCTCTCCATTAGTGCATGCTTCCACTGGAGCAACAGCACCAAAAATGACCAACTGGATTCCACCCATTTCTTTAATGTGCCGCGAGGATCTTTGTTAGATGGGATGTGGGATCATGATGTAGCCTTCTTCAGAGGCTCTGCTCGGAGTGCCTCCACCAAATTAAGTGCAGCAGGCAACTCTCAGTGCCTTTTCAGAGGACCTTTTCAATAGTGACAACCCTAAGTTATGGAAGAATGTTCCCCAAGAGGTTCACTTGACAACATATGTGATATTTTGGGCGCATAAGAACATAAGGAGAGCCTGCTGGACCAAGCCAATCTAGTCCAGCATCCTGTTCTCAATGTGGTCACCCATATGCGTGTGGGAACCCCACAAGCAGGACCTGAGGCCAACAGCACTCTGCCTACCTAAGATTGGCAGCAACTGGTATTCCAGGAGCATTGCTGCCTCTGAACGTGGAGGTAGAACATAGCTATCAGGGTTGTGCCAGAAGAAGACTTTTTGTTTGTTTATTCAAGGCTCTTAAATGACTTATTTTGATATAGTTGGTGTCCTTATTTTCTAAAAACTTTTAAAATGTTTTATATTTAAGGGGAAATGCATCAGTTCTGTTAATGGTGGAAGATGGCTTCTGTTGCAATATGATGTTCATCTTGTGCTGTTATGTTCTTATGCTTAATTCAGCAGATTGCTTAACTGCAGGATCCAATGACTGGCTTATAAACAATTAATTTAAAAAGCGGGAATCTCGTGTTCACGCTTATTTATTTATTTGATTGTCTGACTTCGGAGTCTTTAGGATGCAGCGGAGATGTGCTTTAATCTTTTCATTCTTTACCCCAAAGGCCAAATGCATATGTTTTAAAATAAAACAAAGGAGACCAAAGACACATACAATTCCCACAATGATAAGATTTGAGAAACCCTCAACTATCATATAAGTTGAGAAAGAGAAGCTAAGTTAGTACATAAGATTTGAACACTGAAATCTAGCCTTGCTGTGCCTTTTCAGCTAATTTCAGCTCCCTTCAGGTCCCAGATGCAGAACAAATACTGTTAAACACAGGAAGAAACAAATATTGATTGATATTCTGTGTTCTTTTTTTAATCAGGTTGCTGAGGGAATGTTCAAAGCTTGATGTTCTTCAGGCACTGAATCCAAATGCAAACATGACTATTCTCAGTGGAAATGCAGAGTCTAGTGCTGCCTTCTGCCTGTGGATGCTCCTTGCACAAAAGACTCCAACTGCATTGTTCTGGAAGTGATCTAAGTGAGCCTTGGGACACCGGGAGTTGCGGTCTTGCCTCAGCTTCCATGCAGCACTTGGACCCCTTGTGGTAAGAATGATTTGCTCATCACAAAATTGTTTACATTGTCAGAATCAAAGGACTAGATCTTTTCCGTCTCTGAGGTAAACAAGAACGGTTTAAATATTTCACAAAGAAAACTTTTAGAGGTAGTTATATTACTGTTCGGAATGTGTGTGTGTGTGTGTGTGTGTGTGTGTGTGTGTGTATATATATATATATATATATATATATATATATATATATATATATATATCTCCCCTCTCCCTGCCTCACTCATCATCAGGCAAGACTTTTGGAAAGCATGTTAGGGCAGGTCTATTCCAATGAAAGCCATTTCATTCCTGGATAATGCCTGCATCATGAGGTGACTTTCTGTAATGGAAGCAAAAGAAACAGCAAATCTTGTACTGACCCAATCTGCCTCCCCCCCCCCAGTGTTTCATTACTGTTCTCTTCCATGAACTTCCTACGCACTACCAGAGCTGGTGTCAGCACTTGGCATCCTGGGGCATCTGCTTATACCTGCCCTGTCCTTATTTCCCTTTTTTTTCCTTTTCCTGCCTGAAACTCCAAGCAGCACCAGGCAACTGGATCTGGCCATGCTTTAATTTCCCACAATGTTTCCTAGCACCACAGCCAGGGCCCACTCCCAAAGAGGAGGCCCACCAATTTGCCTAGGAATGCCCACCCCTCAAACCCCACACCTGACCCTCCTCCCCATAAGTCTGGAAAAGAAGAGCCACAGATGTAGCAGCAAGGAATGAAAGGAATTCTGACCGTGAATTTCTATTCCCAGAGACTCCTGAAGGACAGCAAAGATACCGGTACATGAAGGAAAACAACACCGTTACATGTGAACCAGAACAGGCAGAAAACCTAGGTTGAGGGAAAGGTTCTAGCCAAATGCTTGAAGTCCTGCCTTTCCCTCTCTTAGTTTAAAAACTCAGAGTGGCGGCAGGGAGGCAGAAGTAAGAAGGATGAAGGAGGAATGGAGAATTGTGGATCTGTTCCTGCCTGTCAGATTGTATTCTGGGAAATAGTAAAGTAATCCATTGGGCACAAGTGCATCCAGGGAGCATTTCTGTCACATCTCTCTCTGACAGCTGCTTGAGAGAGACAATATGTATCACAGTATATTTGAGAAGAAGAAGAATTTCATTTACTTATTGATTAAAATTAAGTGAGTTGAAGAATCGACAGGCAGTCCGACACTCATCTAATAATTCCTTACAAATACTAATGAATGAAAGGAAAGAGCTGCTTTATTTATAAATAACTATCCACATATTCTTAGAATATATAAAATAGGCACATTAGTGCAACAGATTCTAATCACTCCGAGCTGAAAAGGAGAAGAAAGCACTAAATCTTGCTCGTGTTTCTTATGCAGCTTTTGCCTATCAAGGACACTTTCCCCTGTTTGAGGTGCCATACAATAGAGTCTGAGTCTGACCAAACTGCGGGAGGCAGTGGAAGACATGAGTGCCTGGCGTGCTCTGGTCCATGGGGTCACAAAGAGTGAGACACGACTAAGCAACTAAACAACAACAACAATAGAGTCAGAGGTCTGTCTTCAATGTTAGCCATGTTCAGAGCTGACCCATTGAAATGAATGGACATTATTTAGATCCATTCATTTCAATGGCTCTGTGCCGAGTAGAACTTACCTGGGCACAACTCAGATAGACTAGGGATTGGCAGAAGCTGGATATGAATCTACTGGTATATTTCTGGTTCCTCTTCAAAAATTTCTGACTCTCAGCTATTTAAGAATAACAACAATTGCTGAAATAAAGAAAGATAATCAGGAGCAGAGGTGTGTGTGTGTGTGTGTGTTTCCACAGTTCAGTTTCATTTGTGAGACATTAGTGTTACATACAGTGATATGTTACGAAGAGAGGGAAATAGGGGGAAGGGGGAATGGTAAGTGGGGCGGAGTCGGGTGGTTATGCTTCCATTCTTCTACTTAGTGTATGTGTTGGGTTTTGTGTCAGCGTTACTTGTATGGGTTCTCTTACTATTCGCTTGTTGTATTTCCTTGGTGGTTAGAGAGTTTGGGGGTGGCTTAGGGTGTGGTTGGTCGCAGTGGCGGAGAGCAGGCGGGGGCGGAGCTGGCATGCTTTCTGGGGGCGGGGGGCGCCACCTGCCAGGATTGCACTGCCGGGGGTGGTGCGCTCCCCCCCCACTCCTCTTCCTCCGCCAGTGGTTGGTTGAGGAGCAGACTTTTTGCAAAAGGAGGGCTGTGAGTTCAGTTCAGTTCTGTTACAGAAAACCAATTCCTGTGCTTAGAATGTGCTCAGAGACACCCTTTGATGCAATTTTCACTGTATTGTCAATGTTCAACTAATGCATGGGTAAGGAAACTAAGGCCCAGGGGCCAGATCTGGCCCAATTGTCTTCTAAATCCAGCCCGTGGATGGTCCAGGAATCAGCGTGTTTTTAAATGAGTAGAATGTGTCCTTTTATTTAAAATGTATCTCTGGTTTATTTGTGGGGCATAGGAATTCGTTAATTCCCCCCCCCCAAAAAAATATAGTCCACCCCCCCCCACAAGGTCTGAGGGTCTGTTGAAAAAGTTTGCTGACCCCTCCCCTGAACTAATGCATCCCATCAGTACAAGGATGTTCCAGGGAGTTGTGGAATCCTTAGAACACATTTAAGCAGGGAGGAGAGGCAGAGAAATGAGCTGAAATCCTTGTGTGGGTGGAACACTCACTTAGTGGTCCATGACTTTTGCACCTGGCTCTGCTTGATGGATCTGGGGTTCTAGTAAACAACAGCAACAGCAGCAGCAACAACAACAACAACCCCAAAGTGGATCCAAGAAGCCCAAAGTCAGCCCACCCAACCATCCTGGATAAAGCTTCCCTTGGGGTTAGTTCACACACCAGTTTTGTGTATATATTTTCGGTAAGCTTTTAATTAATCTGCAGCAACCCCTCAAAGCTAAGAAATCTCACTGGATTAAGTCAGCCTAGCTGTGCGATGAGTGAGACGTGCAAAGTCTAGAGTTTGATCCTGAACTGAAGTGGAAGATTAACATTTTTCTATAGAGCACAATACAAATGGGATAACTAACTGAAATACAATTCTTATTAATTAGGTCAGTCCATGTGTAAAGGGGTCATCAAGTATACAATAATATTTTCTCTATGACCTTTAAAGTGAGCAGCTTGTGCCTGTACTAATTTTTATTGATATGCAAGAGTTTCTTCCCCCATCTCTGTTAAGCTCCTGTTAACACCCATGGCTTCCTGACCCACTAACTGTGAGATATATTGATCCTTTTTGTATTGTGATCTATTTTTTAAAAAGGCAGTCTTCTTCAGAGGTTCAAGATTAAGCTCTAGACTTGCACGCCCTGCTAATCACACAGCTAGTCCAACTAAATCCGGTGAGATTTGTCAGAGTTGTAGAGTTTGCCTCAGATAAGCTTTGATTCAGACCCTTTGGCTGTTTCTGCCTAGAGCTTTTTTTCAGCGGCTTAATCAAACTCAAATGATCTCAGAAGCTCCCGCCAGTGGTACAGTTTAATGACTGCTCCATATTCTAAGGAGTTGCTCTGCTGCCTTAAGAGATCAACTAAAGGACAGGTTTCAGATTCAGAGCCTGCTGTATAAGCCTCCTACAGTTCTGGATGGGATTTTAATTGCAACCCTGCTTCCTTTAGAACTGGCAAAATAATGTCATCACAGCCGTAGGGCAAGAAGAAGAGAAGCAAAAATATTGGCTGGATATTTGCTTTCCTGTAGCGAGAGAGACTTATTTCATATCTGCCTTTTTATAAATTGGTAGGTATCGGGCCTTTGTACCTTTCAGACATTCCCTCATGGTATGAATTGAGCCACATTCACATCACATGGTTAAAGCACCATGAGACTACTTTAAACAGGGCTTCCCCCAAATAATTATGGTTAAATTCGCTTAAATTAATATAATTTAATTTAGATTTAGGTTAAATTAATTTTAGTTAAATTAATATAATTTAATTTAGATTTGCTTGGTAAGTAAAATGTGTGTAAAATTGCGTAGAAATCATTAAAATGATTGCCAAGTACTTGCAGTTATATTATATATTTATTTGGCATTGCCTGACATTTTCAGAAGGTAAAATTAAAATTCTTTGGTTTTCTGAAAGCAGTTTATGTGCTTCTTCATCACACGTAGACTTGCCAAGCTAAATGTTGTCCAGTCACAAAAAAATAACAGCAGATTTGAATTCCTCACACCCAAAAACATATTTTAAAGATCCCTCACCGAAGAAATGTGCAAAAATTAAGTTTCAGCTCCTAAAATGACACGTCCTTTTGCTGGGGGCTTGTTGTCATTTTTAAAGTATTTGCAATTCTTTTAAAATGTAGAGGTTGGCTTAGGTTTAGACACAACTTAGCACTTTAACAGACAGCCAAAGTCCACTCCTCCTGCATTAGATCCCCAGGGAAGCGGTCAGCATCCTCATATACTTGAAACTCAGCACTACCTCTCAAGTCTAGAGAACATAATGTACAAATAAATTGCAGATAACAATTTCAGGTATTGATTTATGTTTTACTTTTTGCAGAATAAACCGATGTTAAGTAAACAATGTGGTATTTTTAGGCTTGGATGAAATGGAGCTACTTACCTCACAGGACAAAACATTTCTTTCAAGTGAAGGTTAAAAAGGACAAATGTTTCTGGAGAGAGAGTTAGCACAACTGTTGTCAAAGCTTCTTTTCAAATACAGCGGTACCTCGGGTCAAGAACTTAATTCGTTCTGGAGGTCCGTTCTTAACCTGAAACTGTTCTTAACCTGAGGTACCACTTTAGCTAATGGGGCCTCCTGCTGCCGCCACGCGATTTCTGTTCTCATCCTGAAGCAAAGTTGTTAACCCGAGGTACTATTTCTGGGTTAGCGGAGTCTTGTAACCTGAAGTGTCTGAAACCCGAGGTACCACTGTAGACTACATGGTGGCAGTTGCTCAGCCCTCCTAAAAATCAGTAAGACTTTTCATTATAAGGATTGGGGTGATTACAGTTCTTATTATTATCTCAAAGCAGATCTCTCCCCCCCTCTCTCTCTTTGCCCATCTCATACACTTCTCCTGTATCCTCCTAGCAGCTGCTCATGTTGTCTCTGTGCCATGTGCAATATCTATGCAATGACTCTGACCCCTGAGCATCCTTGACACAACCTTTTGAGTGATGGATCCACATTGATAGAGGGCCCTAGAGAACCCTGGCTTATTCATGGGCTGACGTAGGAAAGGGTCAGAGTTGTGAGCGCTTGTCTTCTTTAAACATAGCATACCAATTAAATCCATTTCTGTATTACCGGAAGAGAATAATTTGCATGCAAGTGGTAAGAAATCTAGTTTGGCGACAAGACTCACATGCTCTTTTTAGAAATGTGCTCTCCATCCTAGAAAAAAGCAGAATAAATTAAACATAGGGGAAGAAGATTGACCTTTGCAGGTCAATTTTTAACCTAGTAAAAGTGCATGAATCTTTCTTTGCAACAGAAAGGGAGAAATTTTTAACCTAGTAAAAGTGCATGAATCTTTCTTTGCAACAGAAAGGGAGAAATTGCACTAAAATGTATAAAATTCCCAGCTGTTCATTATTATGGTATTAAGTCACAGAATATAAATTATTATTATTAATTACTCACCTTTTATCCAAAGGTCCCAGGTCAGGTTACATTTTTAAAAAAATCATTATTATGAAAACACAATATTAAGAACATGTTAAACCAATTTAACTTAATAATAAATAAATAACCCAACAGGAATAACAGATGTTGAAAAACCTCTGTGCTCCTTGTTAGAAGTAGCTTGTTGAGTGGGTAGCTGTTGCTCATGAAGAGGGAGAGGGCCAAGGCAATCCCCCAGGGGACTGGTGGTGGGACAACGATGAGTGGTCAGAGGGAGAAGAGGGAGCAGACTGGGAGGAGGAGGTGTCGGAAGCTGAAGAGGCAACAGGGTTTCGTGAGCAGCAAGAGACAGCAGCAGAGAGCAGTCCAGAATGAGAGGCTGGAGAGGTTGGGGGGGGGCAAGAGGCAGAGATGAGGCAGGCTGCTGAAGAAACCAGGGGGTCTCCCACTCCTGCTGCACCCAGCTCCCCTCCCTGCTGGTCTCCCAGGACCAGTGGAGGTATGAAGAGAGCAAGGCAAAGACAGAGAAGGCATCAGAATTTCAGATTACTTAGGAAGGAACTGGAGAAGGAGGAGACTTAGGTAGCTGTGAGAAGACAGGGACCTTCAGTCCTTGCAGCTGCCTCACTGGGGCAAGACCTACTGGGAAACGTTGCTGTGCTCAAAAGGCCTGGCCTTCTGAGTTGTTCCTATTTCTATGAAAAAAGAAAGTTAACTTCATTGACACTGTGTGAATTATTGCTGACCTGCTCCTGACACCCACCCTGACAGAAGCATGCAGTTGCACAGGCAGGATTGCCAGATTGGCTCCGCTGGTATGCAACCGGTTGACCAAGCAGTAAGCAAGTGTAGTGCTTCCATCCCACCCCAATGGGTTGTTTCAGTTCCTTGCAGAGGAAACACAGCAAAAACAGTCTTCCGTTTGCTTTTTCCACGAGTGGCTGATTGGATGAAGCTGTATTCTACTGGCTTTATCAACCTCAGCGTCACCCTCCCCTTCACCAACTAATTACTAGTAATGTTTTGCAGTCATTCTATCTCAGCTAACCCTCCCCTGTTCAAACCTCTCAATCTCACAACACTGGCTGAAATAATGCTTTAGCTGTAATTGTTTTTCGGTGTTTTTCACATTACAAGCGATCGGACAAGATGACCCGCAGGATCCCTTCCAACTCTCTAATTTTATGATTCTAGCTGTTTTTAGAATGTTTTAGATGTTTTGGAACACTTTAAAAAAACCGGACATTTCCCCCGCTCTGGGCTCCTTTAAGTGGAAGGGCAGAATATAAATTCAACTAATAAATGACCCCAGGATCAACTTCTTTGAAGACTAGTGGCTTCCTAGAATCTCAGTGCTGGTCTTTCCCAGCCTCGCTGCCCATTTTGCTGGAGAGACTGAAACTGGGATTTCAGCATCCAAGACAGATACTCTGGTGCCGATAAATGGACAACTTACAATCCCAGTAGTTTTCTCCCCCAAATCAGGCTACTGGTCCATCAAGACAGGGGTAGCCACCATGGTGATCTCAAAAAGTGGACTATAGTTCCTATCATCCCTGACCATTGGCAATGCTGGGTAACGTGAATGGGATTTTTAGTCCATACTCTGTAGATGATCTAGCCCAATATTGTATTCTCTGCTCAGCAACGGCTCCCCAAGACCCTAGGTCAATATTCCGTTTCTTTTCACCTCCACACTTCCTGCTTCCTCTTTCTCATTCAAAACCAAAAGTGTTCACCGCACAATTCCAAATGGCGAAGGTGTGTGTGTGCGCACACACACATTATTTCCCCCTCCCCTTAATGTGCCGTAGGCCTCTGAAACTCCAGTCAAGGTGCTAATCCCAAAATGAAAATCTAGAGGAAGTGAGAAAAGCCTTGGATGAATATTTTACCATTTAAGAAGTGATGACAGAGGCAAAAACGGAATTCAAAAGGGATGCCTCTAGGGAGGTCGGATGGGAGCAAGGACGGATGCTATATAGCAGAATTTTCCCCATTTATCATTGACAAGGGGCCAAAATGAATAAAGTAAACAATATAAAGAAGTCTGCATTGCTGGTTTTGGAACATATAATGTCATTGATTTGCAGAAAAAGGCATGTTCATATACCTTTTTTAATTGCATTTCCATTCTGCTCTTCCTCCAAGGAGTCTAGGCTGGCAGCTATCATTATCCCCCCTCCACATTGCATCCTCGTAACAGTAACCCAGTGAGATGGGTCAGGCTATATGTGATGGTGACTGCTTGTTCCCCCCACAATCCACCCAGCAAGCACTGCGCCTAAATGGGGATTTGCTGATTGCTGAGTATATTTGTCAAAGCCTTTTACAAATTTTAAAAATTTGTATGGACTTTATGTCGGTTCAGGGTCACATAAGGACACAAGGAGACCCCTCTGGATTAGGCCAATAGCCCATCTGGTCCTGTTCTCACAGTGGCCAGCCAAATACCTGTGGGAAGCCTGCAAGCAGGACCTGAACACAAGCACACTCTCCCCTCCCCCTGTGGTTTTCAGAGGCATTGCCTCCACCATGACCAGTAGCCATTGATAGACTTATCCTCCATGAATTTGCCTAATCTACTTTTAAAGTCATCCAGATTGGTAGCCATCTGTGGGAGTGAGTTCCATAGTTTTAATATGTACTGCATGAACAGGTTCTTGTTTCTATCTGTCCTGAATCGTTCTGCATTCAGCTTCATTGGATGTCTCAGAGTTCTAGTGTTTTCAGAGAGGAAGAACTATTCTCTATCCAGATGCAAGGCATAATTTTGTAAGCTTATTTCATGTCAACTCTTACTTGTCTTTTCTATAAACTATCAAGTCCAAATGTGGCAACCTTTCTTCACAGGGTCTTCGCTTGCTCCATCTCCTTGATAATTCTGGTTGTATTAACCGGTTTCAGTTTTAACCTGAGGATTGCCATTTGTTCAGTTTTAACTTTAACTTTCATTTATTTGAATTAATTTTGGGGTGCATTTTAATTGATCAATTGCTTGTTTTTATGCATATTGTATTATTTATATGATGTTAGCCACTCTGAGCCCGGCTCCGGCCAGGGAGGGTTGGGTACCAATAAAAATTTATTATTATTATTATTATTATTATTATTATTATTATTATTATTATTAACATTTTCCAACTCTGCAATATCATTTTTTTCAGGTGAGGTGACCAGAACCGCACACAGTATTCCAAATGCACCAAAGATTTGTATAACGCAGTGAGTTACATTTCATTGTAACCCACAACTGTATAAAGACTGGAGAACCCAGTTTGGAAATCACTGTGTAAGAAGCAGTACTGCCAATCTCCCATCCCTTTGCATTTACATGTGAAAGAAGGCGCCTTTGATCAGCCGGCTAGCCTCACATTGTTCTATGGAGAAAGAATAAGAAAGGAAAGACAGCCTCTTTTATATCGCTGACAGCCGCTCCTAAAATGACACTGGTCCTTCAACAATGCTCAATATTTAAAATGTCACTATTATTTGGTAGGAAAAATGACAACACAGCATTTCTTTTGAAGAATGATATTGTTGCAAGTCAACATTTCATGTAGCAGGAATTCAGGACCTTGAATAAGATGGCAGACCAAACTATGGCTGCATACGCATCAAATGTTTAAAGCACATTTTCCTCTCAAAGAGTCCTGGGGACTGTAGTTTGTTAAGAATTGTGGGAATGGTAGTTGTGTGAGGGGCAAACTACAGTTCCCAGGATTCTTTAAGCAGGGGTGGATGTGCTTTAAATGTAGGGTGGTTTTGCAATCAAATCTGGATGAACTCTCAGTAAAGAAGCTGTCAGAGAAACTGTCAGTCTTCTGAGTGGCACTGGCTGCATTGGGGAGTACAAGCCAGTGCTGCAAGTTTTCAAGTGACTCCCAGGCTAGCAAATTTGTTTTAAATGTATAGTACACCCACCCACCCTGAGAGACAAGCTGAAGGGAGGAAAGAACAGGAAGTCAAAAATAGCACTCTCAAATTCTGTCCTATCTGGTCCTGCCAACATTATAGGACCATCACAAACCTAGTTACAGTACTTGGCTTTGGCAAAGAACCATGCTGGGCGGTTCCTACATGAGACAGAATTTGGGAGCAGGGATGAGTGTTATGGACTGTCTTGTTCTTAAAATGTATTTGCAGCCCCTCCTGACTAGCTCCTTCGGGAGCAACGAACGCTGTTCACCTGCTCCCATGAACAGTTTTTGGTAGTTTATTAGTGTCTGCTTATTTTTTTAAAAAATGAAAATGTTCAAGGGGATTATATATCCCAATCACAAGAGATTAAATGCCTTTTTCTGTAGCTGTGATGGAGGAGCAAAAGGCAGCTTAGCCGTATTGATCGTTCCAGCTCATAACTAGTTCTGTCTCCGTTTGGCTTTGGACCTGTGGAGCATGTGGCTTGGTCTCTCCTGCCCAAACATCCAAGATTGCTGCTGTGTGTCACAGCCTTGCCTCAATCTGACAGGCTCTCTGGGATCAATTTGCGCTAAACACAGGGCTGATGACCTAAGGCTGAGAAAGTTGACAAATGCATTGTGGTGATGAGGCAAATGGATGTCAGTGTGCAGGTAGTGGGGCAATTTACAACTGTTTGGGCTGCAGCCTTCAGGCCATGTCTAATAAGGGTGGCGGCGGTATTGGGCACATCCCAGCCAATGCTAAGCCCCTTCAAACATTTATTTCCTTGGGAAAGCAATGCATAATCTTCCTACAGCTGGATGGGAGCATTCAAATCTCCTACAGCAGTGTTGGGGGATGAGGGCCACGTTGCTTTCTGGCCATCTTCTGGAGGTGTCTCATGTCAGTGGTCGGTGGTACCAGAAGCACCAGTGGTCAGAGAAGTAAATGTGCATGGTGCTTTTGTACAGTAGGCACCCCTGTCTATTCTCCACCCAGGAGAGAAATGGAGGATATGTGGCATGAGGAGGGCCTGGGAAAGAGATGTGGAGGGCCATAGCCAGCCAGAGAACACGAGATTCCCCATCTCTGTCCTGTGAGTGACTTGGCTCTAGTCAGGTAGGTAGTCTGATGCAGTCAATTTTTTTTAAAAAAATTGTCCAGTAACACCTTAGAGGGGACACGGGTGGGGCTGTGGGTTAAACCACAGAGCCCAGGGCTTGCCGATCAGAAGGTCGGCGGTTTGAATCCCCGCGATCGGGTGAGCTCCCGTTGCTAGGTCCCTGCTCCTGCCAACCTAGCAGTTCGAAAGCACGTCAAAGTGCAAGTAGATAAATAGGTACCGCTCCGGCGGGAAGGTAAACTGCATTTCCGTGCGCTGCTCTGGTTCGCCACATGACCCAGAAGCTGCATGCCGGCTCCCTCGGCCAGTAAAGTGAGATGAGCCCCGCAACCCCAGAGTCGTCCACGACTGGACCTAATGGTCAGCAGTCCCTTTACCTTTACCTAGCTCCTTAGAAACCAACTAAGTTTGTTCTGGGTATAAGCTTTCGTGTGCATGCACGAAGAAGTGTGCATGCACATGAAAGCTTATATCCAGAACTACTTAGTTGGTCTCTAAGGTGTTACTGGACAATTTTTTTTATTTTTTATTTTGCTCTAGTCACCAATTCTTGGCCTAACCTACCTGACAGGTGTGACACAGGGGTCAATTGGGCACATGCCCAGCCCATATGCTGTCCTGAGCTCTTTGGAGGAAAGGTGGGGAGAGGGGCAACAGAATTAATAACGGCAATACTCCTCCACTGAATTTTTTAAAAGCACTTTTATGAAACGCCATGCAAAAACTACTTCTACCTCTAAGAATATTTTTCATTTGTGGTGGGGAAGCATTAGTCTTTTAAATTTCTCATCGCCTTGTGCTTCAGGTGGTACCAGTGGCTAGCAGTGCTAATAAGCATCCTGATAAGTATCCTAATAAGACTACAATCCTTTTTTTCTTTCAGGCATGGAAGCACTATTGCTTGCTGCTGGAGCACATGGGAAAGGTCCCAGGTTTAATCCCTGGGAAAGACCCCAGAAAGCTGCTGTGTTAGTCATTGGCAGCAGTGTTGAGCTAGATGGACCAAGTACTCTACTTCCTATGAGCTTTGGGAACTGCAGTAAAACTTAAAATTGGTGCTTCCCCATAAAACTGGCAACATAGCACTGCTAGCTGAATCTGTGTTGATCTTCTGCAAATTTTTGTATAATGAAGGCTTAGAAAGAGGCCATGAGTATAAGGAGGAGGTCAGTTTGGTCTCAGGGTTTGGATCTGAAATGTCAGGATTTTAGCCTCCTTCTTGGGGTCTCCAGGGGAAAAAGGAATTTGCACCACATAGAATCTTAGTAGGAAATTATGTGACTGAGAACCATCAACACAAATCATACACATTCATTTTTTAAAACCGAGCATTTGGTGATGTCACAGGAGCACAATGGAACGCAAATTGAGCTCAGATTAAATCTAGATTTGTTTGATGTTTTGTTTTGTCCTTTATATTTCGCTGGAAGCCGCCCAGTGTGGCTGTGGTAACCAAGTCAGATGGACGGGGTGTAATAAATTATTGTTGTTGTTATTGTTATTATTATTATTAACCTAGTTGTGGTTGTTCAGGACAATCTGTATTATTCCGGCCTTAAGACATTTTCATGCTTTTGTGCCCGCAAGCATGCATGGCATCTGTCAACAGAAATATGTAACTGTGCTTCAGAAGCAATCCATGGTGCTGATTTTAAGATTGATTTTCTACAGTCCACCATTCCCTCTATTTCAATGCCACACTAACCAACATGATGGAGACTGTACCATCTTCTACACTATAGGCTACGCACCCATGCAACAATTTGGGGGGGTCTTCTCTCTGTGACTGCTCACTCTCTCTGCATGCGGTCTACCACAATCTAACCATCACAACAATAACAAAAAAACAGGTTGCTGTTTCAGTTATCAGGTTCCCCTTCTTCTAGCAAGATTGTCAAATCATCTGAGCCCCTCACTAAATAACCCAAGAACTCCACCTTGCTTTTTGGTTCACAGGGCCACAGCAGATCTGGGATTCCCATAGACAACGCCCCGCCTGCATTCCTGCCTGTGGCTACATTTGGTGCTTTTGCTTAAACCTGCATTCTTTCCCACAACTTCCTTCTTGCTGATCTGATAAGGGCTCCTTCTCAGGAAAGGTGGCTTCTACCTTGGAAATTGCACCCTGCTTGCTGCAGATCGTCAGGCCACAGGAATATAAACAGATGGCCTTGCCCTGACTTAGCCCAGCCCAGATCAGATTAATTTCCTGCAGCCAGCCAGCCAGCCAGCCAGTCAGCTGGTAGCGAAAGCTACCAGGCAGGGATTAGGTTATCATTTCCAAGGCCCAGAATTAATAATGACAAATTCATTAAGAGTTCCCTCTTGGGTAAGGTTGAGAGAAATATGTGAGATTCCCGATGCCTCCTCTTTATTGCACACCATTTTTATCCTCCTTGGTTCTTGACTCCCCCCCCCCCCCAGTCATTTTCTTTGCCCTTGACTCTTTCTTTTTCTTCCTTTCCACAAATTGGGGGGTAATTTTGCACAGAGTCGTTTTCTAAAGTGCGAGTAGGTGCACATTTAAGGCTCTCAGCACCCTTCACTCATTAACTTTAGGGCGTTTTTAATATATGGGTAAACAATTAAAATAGAAAGCCAAGTCTCCAAAAGGCAGTGCAAAGTATAAGCACAAAGTACAAATCTGTGCTTTTGTAAACACCCAGGCACGGAGACACGTGCCTGATAGAAGCCTTTTCCTGATGTCTTCACACATGATATTCTTACACGCGAGTAAGAAACTTCAGCCACGTGTGAAAATCGGGCAGGTCTGCGTTTTGCACCAGATCAGCACGGCAACCTTCCCACGGAGCGCCCACGATCCATCCAGCCCAGCAGGCACTTGCGTGTTTGTCTCACCTCCCGACCCATATACGTTTCCCCCGGGCAGCCTTAGTAGTGGAACCAGACGGGGCAGCGACCCTCCTCTTCCAGCCAGGCCTGCTGGCAGCTCTCTGAGGGAGGCTGGCCGGCCGGGAGAGGCGTCGCAGCCCCATAGCATGTGTCTGAAGTGGAAGGAGCCCATCCGATCTTTCCATCTGCAGCTCCGCGCTGCTGATCTTGGCTAAGGAGGTTGGGGGAAGCGGGCCAGGGGCGGGGGGCGGCGGAGGAGGGCGGGGTCTTCAGGTGCTCAGCACCGTCCTTCGCTCGCTGCGAGCCAGACGCCGTTGGAGAAGTGCGAGGCGGCAGTTGGGCGGCGAGAAGTCGCGGGGAGCGGATCGGGTCTCTGCCACGGCAACCTCGCGGAATTCTCTGCCTGCAAGAGCGGGGCGCGACGCCGCCAGCCCTTCCTCGGAATCCCCTGCATGCCTGGATCCCTCGGCTGCCGGAGGAAGAGGCAGAGGCCGGCGGGCTGGAGGACCTCCGCTTTGAAGCTGCTGCACTCACCGTTGGACAGTACTACCTCCTCCCTCCCTCCCCCCACCGCACGCACGAACGCACACATTCTAGGTTGGGCGCCCCGAGGGTCGGGCGAAGGGTCCAGAGAGGGAGCGATGCAAACGGCGACTGCCTCGATCCTCGACGTTTCAAGGACGGTGGTGATCCGAGAGGACGGCAACTATGCCCAGAATAACTACACGGGTAAGGAAAGAGCCGTCTTGGCAGCTGAGGGTCGCCTGAAAGGGGGGCATGGGGGGGGGTCTGCGCTGCGCTGTGCTTGAGATGGGCGCAACGACACAAAATGGGGGGGGGGGAGGTCTTGGATTGTATGGGTGGGAAAGCCCAGCCAGGTGTGGGATCTGGGTTTGGGCAGGTACCCCGAGAGAGACAACCCCCGCCCGCACACTTTCCCTGTCGGCATGATGAACCCCCTGAAAAGAGAAGCCCCGGTTTTCGTTTGGAAGGGCTGCTCTTCCAGGACCTGCCGTCCTTATGACTGCACGATGCTGAAGGATAGGCACTCTGCAGATGCCTCGAGGCGCTCTGGTTTGGAGCGTTGCTTGCTAAGCTCCAACCTTGGCGTTGAAACAGGTTCCGGGGCTGAGCCCTGCTTCTTTTCCGTGATGCGGAGGAGCCGCCGCTCAGGCGCAAGCCATGAATGGAACAAGCTCCAGAGTTCATCTTCTGCCATCAGCGCCACTTAAAAGTTCAGAGGTGGTTGGTAGGAAAGATCTTTTCTTGAGCCCTTGGGGAATTGCTGCTTGTCAGAATACATAGTCCTGGCCTGCAATGACCAGCGGGATGAGTCAATGCGAAGTTAGCATATGGTGCTAACTAGTTGGCTAGTGGTCAGGAAGATCCTTCAGAGGCTCACTCCTGAAGCCCTACGGGGTTCTTTCATCCTAACCAAACTCTGTAACATTTCTGAGGAGCAAATTGCTTTACATTTGGTTCCACGTTCAATCCCCAGCCTCTCCGGGCAACCCTGGGAAATAATTCTGGAGAACTGCTACTGTTCTCTTGCAGTCAGTACTGAGCTAGATGGATCAAAGGTAGGACTCCTTTTGTTTCTATCTCATTTACCCCAGCCTCATGAGACAGGCCACCTTCTTATTTTATAGACTTAGGGAGAAGTTTAGAGACAGTGAGTTGTCTGCAATACCACCTCCAGATTCACAGAGAGACCAGGATGCAGATTTCAAAGGCATTGAAGGTATCCTGTGCTGTATGTATCCTGCACGACTCTTCTCCTAGGTATGAGCTTTCGTGTGCATGCACACTTCTTCAGATGTTTCGTGCATGCACACAAAAGCTCATACCAAGAACAAACTTAGTTGGTCTCTAAGGTGCTACTGGAAGGATTTTTTGATTTTATATTTTGTTTTGACTATGGCAGACGAACACGGCTACCTACCTGTAACTGACTCTTCTCCTGTATGGGAAACATTTCCCTGCAGTGAAATAAATGTTGGATTGAGCTTTGTGGTGGGGGTGTTTGGAACCTATGAAGAGGCCCCCAAATGTGACATGCACTTCATTGATTCACACAGGCTGTATTTTTGGGTAACCCATATCAGATCAGAGGAGTGACTTAGGCATAGTAAAGCAAGACATAGGATAATATATCTGCCTGTGCTGTAGTTTGCCCAATCCGGCTACCTGGATCTGGAACTAGCTTCTGAATTTAAATTCAGATTTAATGAAGCTGACTTCAGGGCCAAAAATACACATTGTGTGAGAAATTCTTGCTTTAAAGTGGAAGCTTTCTCCTTCCACTATTTTCCTTATCTAACCTTTTCCATCTCCGGAAAAAAAAAGATAACCAAGCTACTTTTAGCCTACTGGAGGAAAGAAATTGCAGATACATCTCCCCTCTAGAGTTAAAAGCAGGTTGTTGAGTGTGATTTAGAATGAGAAAATGGTGTGCGTGTGTGTGTGTGTGTAAAATCATCAACACTGACACTGCTCCAGTCAAATGTGAAGCCCCCACAGCTGCTTTAATGTGAAAAAGAAAAAGAAAAACGATAGGCAATCTAATAATAGAGTTTCCATGTGATGTCTATTTTGGCTTTAGTATACTGTACCTACAGATGATTTTTCTCTTCCTCATCTTCAGAGGAAGCAACTTGCTTTTGATTTGGGCACCCTTCAGGATATCCTAAAAATATATGCTCATGATGGCATCCCAAAGTGATATACTCAATGCTAAATGTACCAGGGGAGATTAGGGGTGGGGGATTCATTGCTTTTGATAGGGGAAATCTAGGCACATCTAGGGACTCAGACGTGTGTATCTTTGGCCGGATGCGACAGTTATTCAGAACTAAGAAATCACCAAGGGGCAAACTACCCAGTAAATGCATTACTTTGAAGCATGCCAGGGGTTTCCTTTTAAAAAATGTAACAGTGAACATGCCCCCCTCATTTATTTTCATTGAGGCTATCAGGTGCCCCTGACCATTAGGTCCAGTCGCGGACGACTCTGGGGTTGCAGCACTCATCTCGCTTTATTGGCCGAGGGAGCCGGCGTACAGTTTCCGGGTCATGTGGCTAGCATGACTAAGCCACTTCTGGCAAACCAGAGCAGCACACGGAAACACCGTTTACCTTCCCGCCGGAGTGGGACCTATTTATCTACTTGCACTTTGACGGTGTAGGTAGGTAAGATAAGGATTAACTTTTCAGTCCCCAGCCACAGTCCCAATGAAACTAGCTTTCCCTGCCCTGTTGCTGTTGCTCTTCCTGGATGAAAATTCCCTCTGGTGTCTGCTTTTTTTTTAAAGAAAACAAAACTGACATGCTTCCAAGTGACATGCAGTTGGCCCTCATTTAACTTTGCTGCTCAGCTTGTTAGCGTCTAGAACAAATGCTGCCCAATGTCTTTCAGTAGAGGAGGCAATAAAGAGAAACCTATTCTGACTTGCTCAGTTTGAGCAGTGCAGAATGCACATCCTTTGAAAGAGACTAAAACCGTACCTTTCACTTCCCTCTTGCTGGTGCACCACTCATTTCTGCTTCCTTTACAGTCCTTACCGTAAAGAGGGAAGTGATGTCAGCTGAGGTCATGCAATAAGCTGGCCTCACGCAGAGCGAGGATTTCTCGGCAAGGACACTTTCAGTGGTCATTAGTGGAATGTGCTTGCAGACACACCGTGATACGGAGATTAGGACAATAGTAGGTATTGAAAGTCAATACTTAGGAGAAAATGAAACTGACGCTGTGGTGCAGCTCTCTTGAGAAGTCATCCATTCGCGGCGGCAGTAAACTTTATTTCCTATCCCCTTGAGCTAAAACGGAGGATTCATTGCGCTTTCCAAAATCTGTAACTGGGAGGAATGGCCTGCTGGGCAGTTCATGATGAGGATGATAAAATAAAGCAGTTTCCCTGCTTTTATTGCTATCTGGAATTTTGAGTGCAATGCTAAGCATTCACTGAACATCAAAATGAACGGGTACAGGCTGTGCCAGTGCTTTTCTTTTAGCAGAAGCCATCTCAATATTTTCAGCTAAAACCAAACAAATCTTTTGCAAATGATGCTCTCCTTAATGCAGTTTCAGTTTTGAAGTAAACATTCCATCTTTTTCTGATGTTCTGAAGCCAATATGGCCACACACAAGAAGGAGGTGTCAGCAGGGTCAGGGAAGCCCCAAAGTTTGCAGAACTATAAAACTATTTTGGGGCGAAACCCCTAAGTGAGGTGGGGAACCCCAAAAGCAGTCCAGTGAAGACTGGGTGCTGTCACTGAATGCTGACTGACAGTCAGGAAGAAATGGGAACCCATGTTGGAGAAGCAGTGGAATGGAGTGCTGTGAAGGGGGGCATGGCTGGCTTGACTGGAACAACAAACAGGAGAACTCCACAGGGCAATGTTTTGTTGCAGGTTCTACTTGTCATTTCATAATGGCTATTTATCAGCTGTCGTTTGTACCATACATTTTTGAAAAGGCTCATTTGTGTTGGTAGAATTGTATTGAAAAGCTGTAAAGACTCTACTTAGAGGAAAGGCTATGGGAAAAGAAGGGGAGCGTGTCAACATCATTTGGTTCGGAAAATTCCCTCAGCATGCTTAAGACATATAAATGAGCTTTGCAAGATGTACATCTTTGCAAAGCTGCAAATGCATATTCTCTAATGTTAAAAGTATATATTGCTGGATAAATCCACAGGTCCCTCCCTGATCACGTATAAATGTAACACTACCAAGATAGATATCTTGCATTTATTTTTGCAGCACAGATAAATATGAAGAACGGGGAAGTCTTCTGTTCCCCATTTGCAGCCCAAACGTTTGTGCCAGCGGCAGAAGTTGCCCGTCTAAATCTCCTGCTCTCGGAGCAACAGCACTGAGTGCACCTGTCTTTCACTGCCTTGTTTTCACTTGTATGTTTTGTTGCAAGGCTATTAGAAATGTAATCTACTTTGCTCACATAAAGCCTGATTCTGTGGGCTTTACTTTACTATTTATGGTACAGTAATGGACCACCAAGGGAGCAGTACACTAAGAAGAACGGCCTGTTCCAGGTTGGCTGCCTCGCTGAACCCATACAGCTTATCAGTCAAAGGTGCTGGGAGGCTGGCAGTTGAAGCGACAGAGTGACCTGTATGAAAAGTGGCATTTCTCTCTTATGTTGCTGTTCCACCCTCACTTACGAAACTATTCATACAGAAACGTAGTGGTGGGCATGCTTCCCTTTCCCAACAAATGTCACACACCCCTTAAATATGTTGCGGCGTCAAGAGAATGAAGTCCATAGCTCTTCCTGTCAGCTTCCTCAAAATTCCTCTAAGAAAATGGCTGCCCTTCTGCTTGTCAGCCCTTTGAAACAGCTTACGTTGGTGGTCATAGATCATGTGTGTCTGTGTATTGGGGTGGTTTGTGCAATGCATCAGGCTTTTCTAGAAGGAATTGTTGCTGGTTGTAGTTAAGTAGCCCACTGCAGGGCTGTGACGACAGTCCATAATGTTACGCTCACACAACTTCTTCAAGGGATGAGAATTCCTCTAATAGTGCAGCAGTAAAATTGCTAGCACATTTGCAAAGCTAAGCAGGGTCCGGTATGGTTTCGAATTGGATGGGTGACCGCATGTAGAATTGCAGGGGGTTGGACTAGATGACACCTGGGGTCCCAACCCTACAGTTATACGATTCTCTCTTTGTCTTTCTCTCTCTGTGTCTCCAAAAATCAATTCATAGATATACACACCTATGGAGACCTATATTGCATCAAAGTTACCTAGGGAGAAAGCTATGCCCGCCTGCTCCCTCTTCTGATCAGCTTTCCCTATTCAGAACACTCCTAAGTGGTTTTGTCTTGCATCAAGAAACAGTCTTCTAACAATTATCTCCAATGGAGACCCATTGCCAGAATACCCCAAGCTACTAACACCCCTTTGTCAAGTCTAAGACTCTGTGCCCTGCATACTGACATGGGTAGTCAGTGTGGTTTCCTCCAAATTTTGTTGGACTACAACTCCTATCAGTCCCAGCCAGCTTTGCCAAAGGTCAGAGATGATGAGAGCTGCAGTCCAACAACATTGGGAAGGCAATCCACATTGATAGCTCAGTCCATGTGAATTGGATTGTAAAACCAATAGCAATGAATTGTCATGAGAAATTTGAAAGAAACTGTATACAGGGAGTGGTCTGGGCCCTCTGATTTCCCTTGCCAAATACAGTTATGGCACCTAGTCGAGATAGATGCTCAAATCTTTTTTGTCATAAAACGATAAAAGAAATCATGTCAGGATTGAGACGGTGCTCAAGAGCACACTTAGAAATTCAGCTTCTCTTTGCTCAGGGGCTGGGTGAACAGACAAATTATCCTGGAGTGGACTTATTATTTGGAAAGACCTGCAGAGCCATAAAAATGTGCTCGTGTATGAGAAGGTAGACCATGCATATGAAGTGACTGCATGGGAGCTTCTCTGTGTGAAATGTTTACTGCCGATAAATAACTTCATTTACCTGAAAACCATCTATAACAGAAATTTTTCACATGTAAAACAATTTCTTATTCATAGACAAAGCAGACTGGACAGGAATTTAGTGAGGGGAAAGCGCTCTCCTGGTGCTGAGTTGCGTGAATGGTCTAGAGTCCCCACTTTACGTATAGGCATAATTGTCATAGTCCTGTCATTTCTCAGCTTACAGCAAAGGCCATTTACCTTATGGTTGCCATTACTGCCAAGAGACCCAATTTCACTGCAAAACAATGACTGACCAAAAACTAAAAGCACAAAAAATTGCTTAAATATTTTTGCATTAACGGGGGATTGGATGAGGTAGCCTTTGAGGTCATTCCAGCTCCATGGTTTTATGATCACTCCCAGAAATCACCAGTCATTTAACAAGAGGACTCATAGCTGCAGGCAAAGAAGTTCAAATTGCCAGTCTCCAGAAGTAAAACCAGTGCTTTTGTTCTGGAGTACTCAAGGAGTACCAACACCTCTTTTTTTTCTAGAAGAAAAGCACGGTTAAAAGTGTGGCACATACTGTAACAACTTGTGAGTACCGGCACCTTTTATTCTAGAAGAAAAACCCTGAGTAAAACAATATAATATTCCCTTATGGGGAGCTGCTTGAGTCGTGACTTTATTCCCCTCAGACACAGACCCTGGAGTGACCAGAAGAATTAAGAGAATGTAAGTCTCAATCAGTCTTTAATTCAAGGTTCTACAATAGCAATTGATTGCTTTTTTTATTAGTTAGACAGACCAGAAGCCTGAGGTAGAAGCGGGGTAATTAATCTGGCTAGAAAACTATTAATAATTCCCAGGCACTCCCATTTTAGCTGGCATACTAATGGACACTGGAGTCCTGCATTTTGGAGCGTAACAAGAGGCCTTATGGGGTCAGGCCAAAGGCCTTTCTAGTTCAGCATTCATTTTCCCAGATGCCTCTTGGGAAGTCCACATGACAGCAATATCCCTCTCATACTATTGCTCCTCCGGTGACTGGCATTAAGAGGTATGCTACATCTGACCCTTATGGCCATGAAGACTACCGGTAGCAACTATATTGATAGCTTTGTACTCCATAAATTGGTCTAATCCCATTTTAAAGCCGTCTGAGATGGTAGCCATCGTTGCATCTAGTGGCAGCCATTTCCAAAGCTCTGCAGCAAGGTGAAGGGAACAAAGGGCTTTGAACACAGCCAAATTGGCTCTCTCTCAGGGCATAGGCTGATGTGGTGGTTGGTTCCACAGAACTAGCCGTAGCTTAGTGGTAGAGCATCTGTGCTGTGTGCAGAAGCTCCCGGGTTCAATCCCTGGCATCTCCAGTTAGGGCTGGGAGAGACTTCCTCTCTGAAACCTTGGGAGAGCTGTTGCTGGTCAGTGTTGACAGTCCTGAGCTGGATAGATCAATGGGCAGACTCAGGGTCACAGCCAAGGATGCCTTCCTACCAATATGGCAGATAGCATCCCCACCCCCAAACAAAAAACCAGGCAAGTCCATTCTATGCTCATTGCATCCATAGAGTATCTTGAGTAAAGTTCATCAGGTGGTGGGAATGATTCTCATTGAAACTGGGCCTCCTCTTCACAGGAAGAGGGCAAAAGGCTTTGTCAGCGATTCAGAATTACTGTAATAGGTAAAGGATAAAGGACAGGGTGTCCCTCTGTGTTGCCCGGCTGCTTATAAATGATTTGTTTCAGTGAGGTTACCTTGTGGGAAATGCTTAGAGATAGAGTGTGGGCAGGTGGGGGTGAGCGAAGGCCTCACTTTGCAAGGTGCTTGCCTACCTTTCTGACTTAGTCAGACCCGAGCAACCTTGTGAATCCCTTTTCGGATGTCAGTGTTTCCAGAAGCAATGGTCCGCAAATCTGCACTTTAAAAAGCTGCCTGCTGCTCAGCCATGAAAAGGTCAAGGGAACTGTGCTTCTAGCAATGTCCGTCCTCCCTGTTCCAAGCGAAGAGATCAAAGGCAGGATATTGTTACGCCTGTATGACTCGACCCAGCAAGACCAGACGAAAATATTTCAGGCAGCAAAGTTTTCAGAAGAAAGTTTCTTTATTGCAATAAGGTGCATTCAGTAAGCAAAAGGCAAAATGCACCAAACTCACAGTGTGGGGTGGCCTTTTATACACTCTATGACAGAGCGAGGTCCACCTCCCAGCCTATCAGGATTAATATTCAAATATTGCACGAGCCTATCAGAACGTTACACATGCTCAGGTTGCCTTTGTCTGTTTCAAGCTGCTTTAGCCACCAGGAGGTGCCATATACTTATTCTAACTGCCTAACCGTTAACCCCCCTTTGCACCTACAACCTATTTTAAGCTGTTGCTAACGGGAAATCGCTTAGCCTGTGGTTAGCTAGTTGCTCTAGGTGTGAAGAAATGTGGTTAGCTAGTTGCTCTAGGTGTGAAGAAATGTTCCTTACAGTTCGCCCCAACAGGTGCTTGTGGTTAGCAACTTGTGGGTCAGTTCTCAGAAATCAGGACATAACAGACAGGATATAACAGACAGGATATAACTGTGGTGAGCTCGGAGTTTCCTCTTGCAAATATGCGGTTAGCTCTTTACAGGAAATCTTGCTGAGCTGCTGACAGCTCCAAAAGCTGCAAAGTTAAACTTTTAGCCAGAGCTAAAATGAAGTCCTTTTAGCCCTTTATATCTCCAATAAGATCATACCCTCTCCTGGCTATCTCTTTGTCCATTCTGTCCACACATATCTTGGTGCCTCATCTCCCCCCTTTCAATCCAGAGGAACAGCTTGTTCTGCTTCCTCTTCAGATTGACCTACTGAGATTTCCTTAATAACTTGATCCATCCAGTGTTCAAACACCTCTATAGGGTCCTCAAAATGTTCAGCAGGTTCCCATGTATCATCATCTGGCGAATAACCTTTCCACCGTACTTTGTATAGTATCTTATCATCTGTGGTTTTCATGTCCAGGATCTTTTCCACCTCATAGACATCCGTATCATATTCGTTGATACCTCTGCCGCTTTCCCCCATCCCTTCTCCTCCTGCAGTCACCTTCTCCTCAGCCCCACTCATATCTGCTGCCATATATGAGCCGAATGTTGTAATGCTGTCTGTGAGAAGAAACTGTGGCGTTCACCCTCCCCTCTTCTCCAGACAGTCCCTTGGACTGTAAGCAGTTACGTGGCAACCACAGGTATATTTGGTAAGCCTGCGATTCCTATACATAAAAGGACTTCCCACCCCCCTTTGGTGACTCTGGGTGGCGTGTCCCTGATGTGAAAGCTTCAAATTTCTTTGAGACTACACTGGAGGAAGTCGAACAAGAACTAGTGTTTCACCCCAAGTTCAATCCTCGAGGACTAAACTCTGGTTTTTAGTGTTACAGCTGAGTATGGCCCATATTTCTTATGGAGGGTGATGACATTTACTGGAGGACTGGAAGGGACTAATGAAATTAGTGTGAGAAGAATAGGATCAGTGAATATTTTACCTATTCTGACTTCTTGAGAGCGGTTGCAATGTAGCAAATAGTCAGGAATTACTTTCTAACAGTAAGGACTGTTTGGCTGTAGAATGGACTCCCTATTCTCTTTGCCAGTGAAAATACACCCACAGGTATAAAAAAAAAACTAGGTCCTCCCCTTCGATTCCCAACTATATACTCGCAAGGGAATAGAAAGGGGTGTTGCTACTTTGACACAGTCAATCTCAAGGGGTCAGCAGGATTTTCCCTTTTCAACTACCCGTCCAATCCCAACAGTCTAGACCAACAGTGTTAGCACCTCTAACACTCCCAATCTATAGAATTATGCTCTGTCTAACAACTGGTCGACAAATCACTGATAACAATGTCCTTCTGACCAATTTTCCCGATGTGGTTCCGCTGGAGATGGTCTCCGTTGCATAAAATGGAAGTTTCCGGTGGCCCGTGCGTCGAGTGACAGCGTCCGGTGTGTCACAGCAGGGGCTACTTCAATTCGGTCTCCCGTGCGCTGGGCGTCCTTGCCGGTCAGACGCAGCAGGGGAGACTGGTGCACCGTGCGTTGAGTACCTACTCCTGGCTAGGCACAGCAGGGTGTCGACTCCAGGGGGTCACCTCGGCCTTTCACCGCCGTTGGGGTGGATAGAGAACCGTGTATGGACCGCGTAAGAAGGTCGCGCTTCCACTCCTTCACCCACAAGCTATAGCCAGGCTGGAACTGATGGACTGGCTCAGCAAAGCTGCACGGTGTTCGTTCGAGGGCCCACCTGCTGAGGGAACGACAATACACAGACACAGAGAGACAGACAGACAGATAGAGAGATTATTTGTTTGTGGAAGGTGATATGCTCTTCCACCTGTCCAGTCCAGCTGCCACTTTCGTGGTTTCCTGTAGAGGAGTTCAGATGGTAACATCTTAAGTCTCTTGGTGGGAGCACTCCGGATCCGGAACAGAGTTATAGGGAGGACGTCTGTCCACTTCAAGCCTGTCTCTTGGGTTAATTTGGCCAATTGGATCTTCAGAGTTTGGTTCATCCTTTCAGTTTTTCCAGAACTCTGAGGCCTGTAGGCAGAGTGCAGTCTCCATCTCATCTGAGGTGTCTTGCACACTTCCTGCACTACCTGATCGATAATAGCTGGTCCGTTGTCGCTCCCTATGCTCCTGGACAGTCCAAACCTGGGTATTAGCTCGGTTAAAAGTTTCTTGGTTACTTCTCTGGCTTTCTCAGTCCGTGTGGGGAATGCCTCCACCCAGCCGGTCAGTGTACAAACAAACACTAATAGATATTTGTAAGTCCTTGCTGGTGGCAACTCAGTAAAGTCCACAATCAGGTTCTCCATAGGGCTGTATCCCACATGTTGTACACCCGGTGGGGGTTGCATTCCCTGCTTGGGGTTGTTTTTGGCACACAGGATACATCTCTGGGAAATAGCAGCAGTCAATTGAGAGAGGTTTGACATATATAATTTTCTCCCTAGATGTTCCCTAGCAGCAGTGCCTCCCAGGTGTGTGGACTCATGATAGTTTTTCACAATCTTGCTGGCCAGGTGTTGGGGCACAAACACTCGGCTGTCCGGGAGGAGTAGCCATCCATCTTGCAGTCGGGCTCCCTCCTGCTGTGCTCATTCTTGCTCTTCAGGGGTTATTTCTGGGATGAGTGCAGCCACAGTTGTAGGTAGAGGTTGCAGAGCCGCTTCTCGGGCAGCCTTATCTGCCTTGTGGTTGCCTCTGGTGACCAAATCTTTCCTCGCCCGTGTCCTTTACAATGCATCACAGCAAACTTTTCCGGAGCCCACACCGCTTCTAATAGACTTTCCACTTCTTGGCCATACTTCAAGGCTTTTCCATGGGCTCCTATCAGGCCTCTCTCCTTCCATTGAGCTCCGTGCACATGCAGGGTTAAGAAGGCATACTTTGAATCTGTGTATATATTTGCCTTACATCCAGCTGCCAATTGCAGGGCTCTAGTGAGTGCAATTATTTTGGCCTTTTGGGCAGAGGTTCCTGGTTGCAGAGCTTCTGCTTCTACAACTTCATCGTTGGTCACCACAGCGTACCCGGCCTTCCTAATGCCATTGGATACAAAACTGCTTCCATCGGTGTAGTATACAACATCAGGATCTTTCAGGGGTTCATCCTTCAAGTCTGGTCTGCTAGAGTAGACTTCGTCCATCACCTGGAGACAATCATGGTGTTCTATCTCCTCGTCATCTGGTAAGGGCATCAGGGTGGCGGGGTTAAGGGTATTCACCACTCTTAGGTGCACTCTTGGGTTTTCACACAGCAGGCCCTGGTATTGGGCCATTCGGGGGTTTGTCAGCCAGTAACTCCCTTTGTACTCCATGAGGGTGAGAACAGCATGGGGTACATTTACATACATTTCTTGGCCAAAGGTGAATTTATCTGCCTCGGTCACCAACATTGCAGTGGCTGCCACTGATTTCAGACAGGGTGGCCCTCCTTTAGCTGTTGGGTCTAGTTGCTTTGAGAGATAAGCTACAGGCCGATTCCAACTTCCTAACTTCTGAGTCAAAACTCCAGCTGCCACGCCATTCTGCTCGTGCACATACAGTTGAAAAGGTTTCTCTGCATTTGGCAGTCCTGGGACTGGGGTCTCCATTAGGCATCTTTTAATAGTCTCAAAGGCCTTTTGTTGTTCTGGTCCCCACACAAGGGGTCTTCCTTCACTCCTCTTGTACTATCATTCAGGGGTTCTGCTAAAACACTAAAGCCAGGATTTAGCACCAGCCTGCATTTCCCTAGGAAGTTCCACAACTGCTTCCTAGTGGTGGACTCTCTTATGAGACATGTGACTTCTTTCCTCTGTGGTGTGATATATTGGAGCCTAAATACTTGACTTCCTTTAGACACAATTTATGCCTTTCTCTGAGAGACTTTGTATCCTGCCTCCCATAACAAATGTAACAGTTCTTCTGTACCCCCTTTTCCTTTTCTTCCAAGTTTTGGCCATCTTTACCAATTTTTTTTAAATCCTTTCGGCCAGAATCAAAGGGGTTTGAGTAAGCCAAGTTTCAATAATCAGTCCAAGTGTTTCTGGACTCCTCCTGCCGCCCATCGTGGCAGGAAAGTGAGAGTAGTGTTTTTCTGAGACTGGCATTGCCTAGGGTCTTATATTAAGAATTATATGCAGGATATTTTTGGTCAACTCTGGGTATTATCTTCAGACCACACTCCTGATGGACCTTGGAGAGTTTCAGGTATTTATTCTGTCACTTTTCCCAAGAGTAAATGGATGGGATTTTGTGATCAGGGCTGGCTAAAGTTCCTAAGAGTATTCTCTAGGTACCATCAGTGACAATATGTTGGTCACTCGTGCAAATAGCTGCATTTCTGGTCCTTTGGGGATAAAATAATTTGTGCCTGTAGTTTGAGGGGACATCTCTTTCCAGTGAAGGCACTGGGTATTTGGGCATATACAGGAACTGATGGGTGAGGTGGCATCCTCCAATTTGACATTCCAAATGCCTCCCTGAACAAATCACTTGTGGCTCCCACAATGTTCACTGATTCTAGGCTTTTGGATTGTACAGGCGTGGTTATAACAGAATATTGGGCTCCCACCGAAACATCTCTGGTTGGTCCCTCTGGGGTATCTTCCTCCGAACACTCTTCCTCTTTGTCCTCTTCGTCTTCCTTCTCCTCTATTTTGGGGCCATTCTCACTTCCAGTGTGTCTCCCTTTTCCACATATGACACACTGCTTCCTTCCTAGCAACTGACCTTTTCACCGGCCTCTTCCTCGGTTCAGACCCCTCTGGCCTCATCCGGGTCACCGGTCCTAGGACACTTGTTGCTTGGCCTTTCATCCTAACATATTCCTTCAATGCCTCTTCTACTGGTTTCTTTCAAACGGCTGACCTCTTCACCGGCCTCTATCCCGGGCCTCTGGGCCCCTCTGGCCCTCCCGGGTCGCCGGTCCTCCTGGGGCCAAAGCTGCCTTCATAACCACTGCCTTCTCCTTCATCCACTTCCTTTACTCTGAGGGACATTACTTTGTATTGAGTCGCCTTGCATTTTGCATCTGGGGGGATACTGCTGCTAGCCACCTGTCCATGTATCTGGGTGACCCCCCTGTTCCTTGGTGGTGTTGGCCCACAATTTTCCTGTCAGGAGAATGTCAAATGTTCCTTCGGGGGGGGGGGTGCAGCCAGTGCCTTGTATGGGCCACTTCTCTGACACAGGGTTCTCAGACATTCAGGCGTCATTTTGACTCCGTAGTCTTATTCAACTTCATTTCAAGGGAGTTCTTACTGGCCCCCCTTTTGGAGCCTCCCCCTCCCATTATACTCCGGTTCATGGTTGCCTTCTTCAACTCAACACACGGTACAAGACACAAAAGGGTGGGGTCACAGGCACAGGAGTAAGGGGTCTCCTGGCTCACAGGTTTGATTAAGACAGACAACTCTCAGACGCGCGCCCACGTTTCGTGACCTGCCCAGTCGCCCGGAAACAGGAAATGCACTAGTCCGCGGTCCATCTCCAAACACAGTTTGGAGACCACAATCATTTGCGGGTTTCCTCTACGGTCTCCCTTCTCTCACCATTCACTCAGTCCTTTCACACCAGACCAAAATGTTACCTCCCAAAGTTTCCCCTCCTGTCCTTCCTTTCCTACCAGTACCTATGCGTGTGTGGTTTCGCCAGAGGACCACGTACCTGCTGGCTTACTAACATACACGCCGGGGAGCGATCAAATCCCCCTTCCTCTAATTAATAGAGGGTCACTACTCACCAAAAGCCGGCTGTTTTTCCTATGGTCCCTCGGTTCTTTGTCCGTTGCCACTCCTTGCAGGGCGGAGGGGGGTCAAGGTGCCTTCTGATCCCTTCCAGCTATCAAGTGGTTGCCGGTGCGCGCAAGTTCACAGGGGCTGTTGACTGCCCCCACGTCCTGTTTAGTAGGCAAGGGGCTGCCTCTGGTCGAGGGCTTAAGGCCCTATCCGAGTCCTTGACGGCACCAGAAATGTTACGCCTGTATGACTCGACCCAGCAAGACCAGACGAAAATATTTCAGGCAGCAAAGTTTTCAGAAGAAAGTTTCTTTATTGCAATAAGGTGCATTCAGTAAGCAAAAGGCAAAATGCACCAAACTCACAGTGTGGGGTGGCCTTTTATACACTCTATGACAGAGCGAGGTCCACCTCCCAGCCTATCAGGATTAATATTCAAATATTGCACGAGCCTATCAGAACGTTACACATGCTCAGGTTGCCTTTGTCTGTTTCAAGCTGCTTTAGCCACCAGGAGGTGCCATATACTTATTCTAACTGCCTAACCGTTAACCCCCCTTTGCACCTACAACCTATTTTAAGCTGTTGCTAACGGGAAATCGCTTAGCCTGTGGTTAGCTAGTTGCTCTAGGTGTGAAGAAATGTGGTTAGCTAGTTGCTCTAGGTGTGAAGAAATGTTCCTTACAGTTCGCCCCAACAGGTGCTTGTGGTTAGCAACTTGTGGGTCAGTTCTCAGAAATCAGGACATAACAGACAGGATATAACAGACAGGATATAACTGTGGTGAGCTCGGAGTTTCCTCTTGCAAATATGCGGTTAGCTCTTTACAGGAAATCTTGCTGAGCTGCTGACAGCTCCAAAAGCTGCAAAGTTAAACTTTTAGCCAGAGCTAAAATGAAGTCCTTTTAGCCCTTTATATCTCCAATAAGATCATACCCTCTCCTGGCTATCTCTTTGTCCATTCTGTCCACACATATCTTGGTGCCTCAATATAAGTAATATATTACTTGCAATATAAAATGCGAGAACACAAGGCGGGCTGCATATCCTTGCTTCAGCTAGAATCTGCCATAAAGGATAGTTGACTGTGTGGAAAGAATTAATATGGCATATACTTAAAATGACTTTGGTGCTCCAGGTGTAGATCCTTGTGTAATGAAAGCAGCACTGTGCATGCACAAGAGGGCAGTATCAGGAAAAAACCCTTAAATCCTTAAAACAGGCACTATTGCAAGCGTCACATCATACTCGTTCCACATTTGTAAGAAATTGGTCTTTTAATGTGGCAACACACACACACACTTTGGAACTCCCTGCCTATTGACATTAAGCACGCTCTTTCACTGTACTCTTTTCAATGCCTGCTAAAAACACTTTTGTTTAGGCAAGCCTATCCAGACATATTGAACATTAAAATGCGTTTTAACCTGGTTTTAGCTTATTGTTGATTTTGATTATTTTTGAATGTTTTAAATAGTTGTTTTTACTGATAATTTTATATTATTAGAATCAATTTATTTTATTCTTTTTGGGGAAAAAACCACTTGGATGTTTTATTACAATGAAGTGGTATATACAGTTTGTGAAATAAAACCAAATAAATAAATAAAGACATCTCAATAAGGACTTATGTAACACATGGATGGCGGCCACAGAATGCTGGGTGATGTTGGTGGGAGGCCGAAAATGGAGGAGTGAGGGAATGGAATGGAGTATCCTGGAAGGAGGTATGGCAGAATAGAAGTAGTCCACACCACAACATCCTGTCACAAGTTCCATCACACACACACACACGCACACACACACACACACACACGCCTGCCTTAGCCTTACTCTTCAATACTTTCTTTAGACAATGTAGGAAAAAGTTGTCTTTCTACTTTATCATCATTTGAGAACTGGAAAAGTGTGGTGCTTTGAAGGGCTGGCTTGACAGAGTTGTGTGAAAATCCCCATGCTTGAGATGCTGTGAAGTTTTTGGAAAGTTCTAGTTGTGGTGCTTGGGCGATGATGACCACTTTGCTCATGGAAATCTCATGTTGCACTAACACATGTGAAGCGCCATCAGAGTCGGACATATGAGCAAGGCCCAAAAAAGAAGTGTGTGGCTGAAATCATAATATATACCCTGTGATAGCAGTCTGAATTTCGACTGTGAGAAGCACCTAGAAAGCAGTTGTGGATGGGGTGGTGAGGCAGCACTACATACCTGACCTCTGGCTGGTCACTTTGCTGCCGCTTACTAGGAGGTACAGAGGGAGGCGATGGTGAGTCTGGCGCAGTGCAAATGCACCTGCAGAGTCAGTCCAGACTCCTGCCAGTGTGTTTGCACCATATCCACCTCCCTTCTCTCTTTATCTCCTGTTAAGCAGCTGTGATGTGTCCAACCAGAGTCAGCTGAGTGTTGGCACCCCAATGCCCGCTAGTGCTCAAAAGTCATATTCTCACCATCTTAGTTTGTTTGTTTTTAAGAATCAGATTAGCGATCTTTTAAGTTTAACATGAGGTTTGAATTTGTACTGAGCAAGTAATCAGACACAATTCGAGTTTGCCTCTCTTGTTTTCTAGGCAGATGTGCTGATATTGATTGAAAAGGTGAGGGCCATCTCTGCTTTGCTACATTAACCGAGGAAGTCTGTTAGAACTAATCTGCAGCATTTTGTTTTGCCATTCTTTTCATTACAGTGATAAACAAACTTAACTCGTGCTTGATCCCTGTCATCTTCCCCTCGTCCCCCAGGGTCAGGGGTGCAAAAGCTTGGGCACGGCAGTTTAATCATTTGTAGGATGTGCAAAGGCTTCCCGGTTATCTTATGCATATTTCTGCCTTGCCAAAGAACAGTGTTCGCACGTTCGCCACGACATTTATCTGCCAAGGTTGGTGTGCGATTTTCAACAGGGTAGGGTCACCTGAACGTGCATTGTCCGTATTATTTTGGGTGATGGTATAATTATGATCCCTTCTTATAAGCATAGGGCTGGGCTGATGGGAGCTGAGATGGTATCTGCTTAATTGTACAAGCTTAAGTGTATATGATTTGTACAATTATTGCATGTACAAGTATTTCATGTGTGGACGGGAATCCAGCCAGTTGTCCACCTCTCTGGTCAATACAACTGACTGCCTACATGATTCTTACATGAACAAACTGTAAACACGAAGGCTCTGTATGCATAGTGCAAAAAGCACACCCCTTGTAAGAACAGCCATTGTATGAATAGTGCTTGTGCTGTGGTACTAATGGATCAATCACCACCTGCCAGCCTAACCCACCTCAAAAGGTTGTTGTGAGAATAAATAGAAGGGAAGGAAGAATAATAATAATAATGTACACTATTCTGAACAACTTGGAGGAACTGTAGGGTATAAATGGCATAGTAAATAAATATGTACAAATGCTCTTACTTCATATTAAAAGATGGAATGGCTGACTAACTGGTCACGATTCCCACTGGTGTCTACTGCAGATCATTCAGAAGAACAGACCATAGGTTTACTAATTCTCTGCGATGAAAAGTACAGCTCTTGTTACCTTTCCTGTTCTGGTGAAGCTTTTTGGTTTCTGTCATAAAATGAACTGATCCACTCCTTTGCTTCCACTATTTTTATGGTTTTAGTGCAGGAATTCATGTGGCCCTCCCCTCCTCTGGGTTCAGTAAAGTACATTTCTGTTCCAGCAGTTCTGTAATGGAGGTCAAAATGGTGCGAAAAGAATGAGCCTCCCTTAGCCTTGAGCTGGGTCAGTTTGAAAATTCAGAAACGAAAACCTGGCTTACATCGTCACCTTCCTCCCACAGAGAACATTTCCTTGCCCGGCACGATCCAGTCTGACGGATGTCATGTCACTCTTACATCAGCATGGTCATGTTGCCCTTGTGAGATTCTGTAGATGCATCATGGGCATTATTTGGGGTGCTGAAGTGCATTCGAATGTGATAGCTTCCATGTTGTAAAAAGTTGAAATAAAAAGAAGCCCTGTGGAACTCTTTTCTTAGAAAGTGGGCTTGTAAGATTTATTATTTCTCTTGCAGAAAGAAAGAAGCTTGGCTGTTAAGACTGGGATCTTCTGTTGTTTTCATGTCGTACATCTTTTGCCGCTCAAGGTCTACAGGTTAAAGCAAAACAAATGCAAACTATTAGAGGTTTTCACATTGTGTGTGTTCAGATAATATTTTCTGTTCTTCCTTTTGTTACCCGCCCCAGTGGTGCATACGTTAAATCAGGTGTGGGTTACCCTCCAAATATTAAATCATGGGGATGGTGAACCTTTGACCTTCCAGCTCATATCAGCCCCAGCCAGCATGACCAATGGTTAGGGGTGATGGAAGCTGTAGTGCAGCAAGTATTTGGAGGGGCACAGGGACCTCATCCCTGCTGTAAGTCTCTAGACTCTGATTAACAGCTGGCTCTAACTGGCATGGAGGGTGAAATAAATGCATCTGTTGATATTTGTGTTTCATAGAGACAGAACATCCACTTGGTATCAATAGTCTGTTGCTTGTCTTTGTGTTTTCTTTTTCTCCCCAGCACACCCTTTTTCTGTGGCTGAGATTTAGTTTAAGCACAGCACCGTGACAACAAAATATGCCTCTTGCAGGACAGCACAAATTGATGACTATGACAGCTGTTTTTGATAACATGCCAAGCAGCTAGTAAATGTAATGTTTAAAAATATATAATCTCCTCTGGACCAAACTGGCTGAGCATGTTCAGTGAGCTACCTGAACATAAACCATGCTCTGGTTTGAAATGCTGGATAATTTATGAAGGTAATGTGTGCTCAAAAGAAGGACTGGGGAATGGGCAGCTTTTTTCCAAACAAATGCCCACACCTCCCTGCTTTGACAGTCCTGACTGAGGCGAGGTGAAGTATTGTTTCTTCTGCTAATGCTGGTTATACAAAGTGTGTGTGCTGCAACAAAAGGCAGGAAATTCCCTAAAACTACTGCTGAGATGCTGTCTTGGGCCCTTTCTGCCAATTCAACCCCCATTTAATCCTCTTCGTCCATTCCTGGATTTCAGCATCCTCCTGTTTGCGGTCTGCCAGCCTTCCTCAGACCCTCAGCCATCCTGAGCTGCCTGCCTCTGTCCTCTAAACCAACCTTGGACAATGGGGCAGATCTAGACTTGGGTCATGCTAAGAGGACACTCAATGACACCATGACTAATATAAGGCATATTCATGCCACCATGTCTCCTTTAAGCATGAGCAAGTCTGAATCCAAAACCCCATGGTTGTAGCTTTACTACTTCCCTTTACTACTAGGAATGTCCTTTCTTTTCATGGTGAAAATCTTCTCTGGTTACCCTTTGTTCTGAATACTGGAGATGTGACCTAGGTGACTATCATGCCTGGACTGAGAGGTGGTGTAGAAGCAGGAAGTTGACATACTCAGTGGAGGCCTTAGCCCGGTCACCGCAGTGGTGTGAGGGTGTGAGGTGGCAGAATGCCATCTCCATGGGGCTGTGGGCACCCATGCTCTGCTGCCGCCGCCCCCGCCACCGTGGAAGCACATCTGCGGCCACAGTGGGCCCCAACATAAGCCCCACAATGGACTCGGATGTGATGTTATGTGATGTCATGTCGTCATGATGTCATTTGTACGTATGCTGCTGGGCACCCACAGTCTGGGGTCTAAGTCAGTGCCTCTGGGGTGTGGGTGGGTGGGTGGGGGCACACACACACACACATCAAATATGTTTTCCTGTGAAATGAGTGAAGGACGCTCGACGTTCTTGTTCAGTCTCTTGACATCTTTCTTCCCAATACTGTGGTTTTTGTGATCTGGCAAGTTGGAGATTGATCTGTTTGCCTTTGTAATGTTTGTCTGTTTGTTGTACATGGAATATTGTACAGGTTGGAAAGAGGCTCTAACATGAAATATCTTTCAACGGGAGATATTTAAGTGTGTGTCCTTAATTTTTTCATTTGTTGGTGTGCTTTGTTTTTGGGGACCTGGCAAGATGTGGGTCTGTGTAATATTTCTTTATTTATTGCATGTTCAATATGATACAGTTTGAAAATTGAAGTTAAACACTCAAGTTTTCAATTATCAATGGGAATTCAAAGCGTTTAATTGCAGCTGGATTTTCCCGAGTTTTGTTGTTTGCTAATGGCTTCCTGTGGAATTAAGTAACAAACTTATTAATTAATAATGAATTAATTACACATACATGAGTTACACATGCATGCAAACCTATTTAGTAATGTGAAGGATTCCTGCCACTTTTGCATTCTGCGCACATAGAACCAAAACTAATGATAGATTCTCTGTGAAAAGCCTTGTTTCTCTGTTGAGGCTTGATTCATACCATCAGCAAGATATTTAGATGGAGGTTAAGATTAGAATTTTTATGAGAAAGTTATACATGCCTCACAAATGCATAGACTGGATTTTATTTTTTATTTTTTTTGCTTTTTTGTATTGAGTGCTGTGACACTTTTAATGGAACTCTTTTACGGTTATTGGAAATGTTGAACATTATTTAAACATTATCCCCAGATAACATGTCGGCTTCACTAAGGGCATGGGAAAGTTAACTTTTCTCTTCATTGCTGCTTCCATTCGAAAATATGGGCTGTAGTTAATAGGTACCATTTGGCACTGTCTCCAGAAGTAGCATGGTTGGCTGCACACATTTAACAAATGAGAGGCTATTCATGAGTACAGGTAGAGAATAATGATTAGGACTGAGCCAAATGTTCTCCTGGTTTGCTTTTTGCCTCAGAAGCAGAAATTTGGGGTGTCTGGCCCTATCCCTGTGTTTAATCTTTAATCCTGCATTTCTCATTTCTTCATGGCTGCTAGTAGCAACTTACATGTTTCCATTCTCTCGTGGTTCTTCAGTGCCACTATATATATATATATATATATATATATATATATATATATATATATATATATAATCAGTTTTATTTCTTCTTGAGTGGCATTATCCAATAAACTGGGCTTGCCATATTGCAAAAAGTAAAAATCTGTTTTTGGCCAGTTATTGAGCTTTTTCTGCAAAAATCTCAAAAACAAAAAAGAGAGAAGCATTTTGCCTATTTTTGAGAGTCATTGTGGTGTAGTGGTTAAGAGGCAACGGTGTTTATTGAATTCATTACTCATTAAGTTGAAAACTGCAAACCAATGCCTGTTTTACAGATCATCCTAAGTGTAAAATGAGAAGAAGGATGGTGGGATCCCACCCATGATTCTTCTTAGATATACTGTACAGTATACCAATCACCTTGCCGACAAAGGTCCGTATAGTTAAAGCTATGGTTTTCCCAGTAGTAATGTATGGAAGTGAGAGCTGGACCATAAAGAAGACTGATCGCCGAAGAATTGATGCTTTTGAATTATGGTGCTGGAGGAGACTCTTGAGAGTCCCATGGATTGCAAAAAGATCAAACTTATCCATCCTTAAAGAAATCAGCCCTGAGTGCTCACTGGAAGGACAGATCCTGAAGTTGAGGCTCCAGTACTTTGGCCACCTCATGAGAAGAGAAGACTCCCTAGAAAAGACCCTGATGTTGGGAAAGATGGAGGGCACAAGGAGAAGGGGACGACAGAGGATGAGATGGTTGGACAGTGTTCTCGAAGCGACTAGCCTGAGTTTGGCCAAACTGCGGGAGGCAGTGAAAGATAGGCGTGCCTGGCGTGCTCTGGTCCATGGGGTCATGAAGAGTCGGGCATGACTGAACGACTGAACAACAAAAACATACCAATGTGGATGTGTACTCTTCCTTTTCCAGCAGCTCTTTAAAAAACAACACAAACCATTCCATGGAAAGTTAAGTCAAAGGGCTACTCTTATAGGGAGGTGTGCCTACTCCAAATATGGGGACAGCCCATGATAGCAGAGTTATACATTTCCTTCCTCTTCATGTTCAGCCAGTGTGGTGTAGTGGTTAAGAGCAGTGGAATTGTAATCTGGTGAACTGAGTTTGCTTCCCTGCTCTTCCACATGCAGCTGCTGGGTAACCTTGGGCTAGTCACACTTCTCTGAAGTCTCTCAGGCTCACTCACCTCACAGTGTTTGTTGTGGGGGAGGAAGGGAAAGGAGATTGTTAGCAACTTTGTGGCTCTTCAGGGTAGTGATAAAGCAGGATATCAAATCCAAACTCTTCTATTTGGGGGGCAAATTGTGGAAAAAATCAACACTTCCAATATGGACATTTTTGCCGCTTTTAGATAATTCTGCCCAGATGCCATTTTCGACGGGTGGATACTGGCTATGTCTGGAAAATTCTGAATGTTTTGCAGCCTTAAATAAACTGGACACTGGATGGTGATGTCTTCGTGCTAGTAATCCAATCAGATTTGGCTATATCCTGATGTCTTTGAGGGCAAATGAAGTAGGGGAAGCACTTCTAATATAGATTATAGGCAATATAGACAATACTAACCAATCAAGGATCACACTGGCCCATTAACACTTTCATTGCCTTTTGCAGTGATCCCTAGAAAAAAACAATCCCAAGGGGTTGGGCTCCTGTTTGACACTTGACCATAGGAAACTGCCTTATATGAAGTTAGATTGTTTTCTTTGTCCACCCAACTCACTATTGTCTACTCCAGGGGTCAGCAACTTTTTTCAGCCATGGGCCAGTCCACCATCCCTCAGACCATCTGGTGGACCGGACTACAGTGGTGCCCCACTAGACGAATGCCTCGCTAGACGAAAAACTCGCTAGACGAAAGGCATTCGCTAGCGGAAGGCTGCCCCGCAAGACGAAAAAGTCTATGGGGCTGCCTCGCAAGACGGGGGAAAAAAATTTTCGTTGTGAAAACTAGCGGTTTGCATTGGTGCTTCGCTAGACGAAAAAATCGCTAGACAAAGACACTTGCAGAACAAATTATTTTCGTCTAGCGAGGCACCACTGTATATTTTTTGGGGGTGGGGATGAACGAATTCCTATGCCCCACAAATAACCCAGAGATGCATTTTAAATAAAAGGACACATTCTACTCATGTAAAAACACACTGATTCCCAGACCTTCCACGGGCCGGATTGAGAAGGCTGGATCCGGCCCCCAGGCCATAGGTTGCCTACCCCTGGTCTACTCTGACTGGTGCCTTATTTTGCAGGAGCTTAAGGCTCACAATTGTAACCTTCCATCATAGGTTAGTTGCTACAGCTCCTTGATCTACTGCCCACTGAATGCAACATCTGCTTCTTTCCCTCCCCAATGAACCACACACACAACTCCTAATCTGCTCTGGAGGCTTGGGGAACCCAAGAGGAGGAAGAGGAAGGTCCACTCTTGTGACATTCAGTACAACCCATGGATGCTCTGAGCACAATCAATGGGTTGCGGTTAGGTGGGGTCTTCCACTATCATCTCATTGCCCCTGTACATGATGATTGCGCACAGTATTTAGTGAACCTCATTGGGCTGTTAGACTGTGCTGATATTTGGGGTGGGGAAAATACTTCTGCTTCAAGTCGATGTACTTACTCTTAGGATGATGAACAAGCAGTCGTGGTCTTCTGTTTCAGAGCTTGTTTTCAGTTCAATCCTGTTTAGACACTCTGTTAAAAAGCACAGAAATTAAGTGATTCGGTAAATACTTCATCTTTCTACTCTCTATTTACTTTACAGTGGAATGATTGAAAGTATATAACGTGATTAAATTGTCCCCAGTGGCAAAGGAAGAAAACTCAAGAGTTAGCAACTAGTGATATATGTTAATTGCAGAAGAAATGAATGAAAGAATGGGCACTTTACATCTCTTCTTTGAGTAATTCACATTTGCAGATGGCATTGCACAGAAGCATAATTGTTCTGACAATACCCATTGCAGCCTATTTTTAACTAGAAAATAACAGTCAAGATGTAACTCTATAACACCTTTTGGATTTCCTTTAATTAGACCATCTCTATAATTATCTGAGGTGTTTTATTATAAGTCAGTTTTTCTATGCTGTTGATGGGTGTTTTGGTGCATTTGGAGGTTTTCATCTTTAAATAGACTAATTTGGCTGCTTTTTTCTTCTTCAAATGGTTGAATTCAGCAAAGGAAGGGCAGGAAGATTCAGTTTCCATGCTGATCCATGACAGAGAACAACATCTTATTGAACATCTGGCTTCGATGTACATAATAAAACTTAGCAGCTGGAAGGAACAAACCCACTCCTCAGAAAGTAACATAAAAGATGCCGGAACGAATCTCCCTGTGAAGATTCCACATACTCTGACAAGGGAAGATGCACTAGTCTCTCTTTCAGTTGAAATACTGAAAATTTCTTTAGGAGATTCTTAGCTCAAAACGGGCTTACAATACAGAAGCACAGATTTCACCTGGACATGGGGAGAAACTTACAGAGCGGGGAGGGTAGGACTTTCTTTTTAGCCTGAAGGCCACAGGACCTTCTAGGCAATCTTCTGGGGGTCACATGGGCAGGGCCAGAAGCCAAAGTGCTTGGAGCAACAAATACCAATTTACTCACATAGCCCTCTCTACCCTTTCTTCCAGTCAAGCAAGACGCATTAAGGGAGTTCAAGGACACATTCTAGACAGGCAGAAACACTCAGGAATGGTGAGGGATGTAGCCTGAGAGTAGTTCAGAGGGCCACACAGAGAGGCCTGGAGGACCAAATGCAGCCCCTGGGCTTGAGGTTTTCCAGACCCATTTTTGTTTTTGACGGGGCAAGGTCTTCCAAAATGATACCTCCTAGAGTGGTAGTGGGTTCAGCATTGCTGGAAGTCTTCAAGCAAAAGTTGGGTCAGCCATCTGATGGGATTCCTCTAACTGTGGGTTTTCTGCATCAGTTGTGGACTTAGACCTGGCATGGGCAAACTCAGCCCTCCAGATGTTTTGAGACTACAATTCCCATCATCCCTGACCACTGGTCCTGTTAGCTAGGGATGATGGGAGTTGTAGTCCCAAAACATCTGGAGGGCCGAGTTTGCCTATGCATGACTTAGACTAAGTAACCTACAGGCCCCAAAGATTTTGGCTGTGTAAGCCCATTACATTTTATTCTAGAGTCAATGGAAACTGGGCACTCCTTTGTTCTACCTAGTCTGCTCATGTAATCTAGAGATCTGCTGCATATTTTCTGGCCCCCAAAAGCACTTCTTGAGAAACCCATTTTTATTCTGATTGACTCTGCATCACCCCACAATGCATCCATTGCATTGAAAACAGATGTAGGCAGTACTGGCAATAGGGGTGTGTGTGTGAGTGTCCATTCCTACCCAATGATGTTATGAATGGGCATATACCAAGGCTGCAGTTGCCACTCTCTTTCTTCATTCCCCTGGGGCATGTGCAGGGTGGGAAAGGCATGAATAACCCAATCAAGGGGAGGATTTTCAAATGCTGATCAAGAAACCATGCACATTCTTGCGCAAGGCAGTCTCTAGAATCCATCTACATTGAAAACAGCATGTTGAGGACAAGTGTGAATGCGTCGAGATTGAGAATAAACAAATAAACAAACAAATAAATAAATACATTTTTGTGCTACAAAATGGTTAGTGTGTACACAGCCTCTGTGTTGTGGATGTGAACTTGAGATTTCCCTGTTGCAGTAAATTGTCTTGAGAGGATAACTTTTTAATTATTTGCTCAGATGTATAGCCTACCTAACACCTGCTGGTTCAGCTGGATAACATTTCCTCATAATGCTCGATGTGATTTGAGGATTATCTGCATAGATACAATGTATTTGCTATGGTTGAAGAACAATATGAAACTGTGCTAGTGCGTGAAATTGTGTTTATGCCAACAGCAGTAGAACCCAGTGAAATTAGGAGTGCCTGGTGAATGACATCTCCTGTAAGGGGCTATGCCAGCTGGGCATGTACCCTTCTAACTGTGGTGAATCCTAGGAATCAGCTAATTATTTGAGGTTGCACAAGCAAAGAAGTTAGCCCCTATCACCTTTATCAACGAAGACCATGCAATTTGTGCAGCTCAAAGGTGGCATAATATATTGTCTGTTTATTTCAGCTGTTTTTAGGCCACAGGGGCACCAGGGTTTCCAAGTGGTGTTCAGAAGGGTTACATAAAGCATACAGCGGATAAAACCAATTTAGAAGTAATAATAAAATTAAAAAGGCAGCCCTGTTTAGGAAAGTTTTAAATGTGTGACATTTTAATGTATTTTTAATCTTTGTTGGAAGCCGCCCAGAGTGGCTGGGGAAACCCAGCCAGATGGGCGGGGCACAAATAAATTATTATTATTATTATTAAAAGCTTCCTTAAAATGCCTGCTGAAATGGAAAGTACTTGATGAAGCACCTGAAGTTTGACAGAGAGCAGGCCTGTCTGATCTCAGCCAGGAGGTAGTTCCACAGAACTGGGCCCACAACACTGAGTAGGATAGCATTATCATCAATGGGTTGTTCTCGTCTTTTCTGTGTTTGGGCTCTGCATGAAAATAATACTGTCACCTTTTGCCTTGCCTTTTGGATTTACTTTTTTTTTTTTACTAAGAGTCTCTGCTCCCCAATACCTAGTGTTTACTTTTCTTTTACCCTGCATCTGTGTGTGCACATCCCCCTACCGCCTAAGGATAACACTTCGCACTGCTTGGGCTCTAATCCACAAAAGCGTACCATAGATATAATCGTTTAAGTGCCTGGAATTTGGTAATTGAGCGATGGTCGCTAAAGTCAGGTTGGAATAACACATCTTCAAGACGTTAAATTAAAACAACACAGATATTTGCTTACTGAGAAGCTGAGAGGGTTGCACACTGGACTGAATCTGCCCTGAGATCAACTGATGAAGGGCTGTATACAAATTTAATAACAATAGTAATAGTAATAGTAATAGTAATAGTAATAATAGCCTGTGCAGCTCCTCATTGGTTCTGTGGGTCCTCCCCCTAGAATATACTTTTCAGAGGGCACAGGAGGACTGAAGGAGATCAGCCATGTGAGCAGCCTTCTTCTGGTTATGCAACTTTTGGGTGCAACCTACTGTGTCTATTAGGCCTATAATTAAACTTCCACAAACTAATTAGAATTTTAATTAGTGTTGTTCTTCCATTAATTGCCCATCTTTTAAATGAATTTTCCATTTGTCTTTTTCTGTCCATTTTTTTGTTGGTACCATACAAATGTTTTATAGGTAGGTATTGTGAAATTGCTCTCTGGTCTTTTATTTTCTCATCAACAAAGCTAAATCCACAGCTTACCAACAGTGAAACCATATGGTAAGTGTTTCAAACAAAGTGCTCCTACTATGCAAATCATATAGGCAAGGCGCAGGATGAGATTATGTTTTGAGCTCATTTAAATCCTGGTAGATTTCATTTGTTCATTTTTCAGTATCTGGAATATATACGGCATTCCCCCATAAACTCTGCTCATTCTTAACTTTTCCTCCTTTGTGTATATAAAATTCGCATATATAATTTATAACCTATTTATTATTGATTTGAAAAAATATACACGGCGCTTTTCAGATTAAAATAAGCCTTTTTCCAGGTTGTTTTTTTTTAAAAAGGAAGTTTTAGAGCAGCTAATAAAATCTGAAATGTAAGTACAACATTGTGGGAATACACTCCATGGGTGCTTTTGCACCTACGATCGTTTATGTTTGTGTAATGTCAATTATGTGCACTATTTAACGTATACTTCCGAGTAAAAGCGAAAGTGAAAGCAGGACTCAGTAGGCGTCTTGCCACTGAGATCCCTCCAATTAGACTTTTTGGCTCCAAAGTTTTAAACTTGTTAATGGTCAGTTAATCTGCTTCCCGCCCTTTTCAAGGGCAGCAACAGTGTTCTGATTGGTAAAAGTATTGATCATGACGTCTGTTCGTTGTCAATAAAAGGCTGCGGCTCCCCGTTTTGGGCAGATAGTTAGATAGTTAGGTTAAGTCGGGAGAGATAGACGGTCTTAGACCGTGGGTTATTTGGGGGGTTGGTTGGGTTGGAAGAACGTGCAGGAGGTAGAGAGGTTAGATCGCGGAAGAATTGTCGCTTCAGGTTTAGTTAGTTTAAGAGAGAATAGATTGCGGAAGAATTGGCAGTTCAGGTTTAGCTAGTCTAGATAGGCTTAGAAAGGACAGGTATAGAGAGAAGTAAAAGCCCATGCGGGATAGCCAAAGCCATAAAAAGAAACCATGGTTGTCTGTCTTCATTTCGTCTTAATTTAATTTTTGCAGTTTATCAGTGCTTTCGTTTGGCCGCAGTCTTGGCCACCTTTTATTTGGGTACTTTGCTTAGGGAATAGCTTAGGAGGTCGCAAGTGCTTGCAGGTACAACTACGAGGCACTCATTCATCCGAACGACTCACACACCCTTCAGATTCAGCCTGGCGGACAACTCTCTTCACGGCGCGGTGTGAGTTAAGCTCCGGAATTACCGGCCATCCCGTCCGCAGGCTTGGCCGGCGCCCATGCAAGGACGCACGTGAGACGCTGGCCACAGATCCCCAGCAACTGGTATCCCGTGTGCAGTTGACCTTGTCCTGCGCACGGGAGGCTCCAGCAAAGAATCCCCGCCCAACATTATAATATAAAACAGTACAAAATATTTAGCGGCGGAGATTAAAACAAGAACAGTGATTTGGTTACTCAGTGTTTTCAAAAGTGTTTCAATTTCCACTGTTTCCATTTTAAAAAGGCAAAAAAATTCAAAGTCTGTGCCAGGCAAGTCTCAGGAAGAACATTCCGGAGGTGCGGTGCCACAACTGTAAAGGCCCTACCGTGTTTCTCCTAAAATAAGACACCGTCTTATATATATTTTTTGCTCAAAAAAACACAGTATGGCTTATTTTCAGGGGATGTCTTATTTTAACCATGTCGCATCGGTACGCTGCATAGCCACGCCTCCCCAGGCTGTTTTAATGGGAGGTGCCGCGTCACTATGGCTTATTTTCGGGGTATGGCTTATTTTCGGGGAACGGCTTATATTTCGCAAATGCATAGAAATCCTGCTATGGCTTATTTTATGGCTATGTCTTATTTTAGGAGAAACAGGGTATGTCTAAAGGTGGGGAGATCCAGGGGAGATTTAAGTGAGAGAAGGGGATTGTTATATGGAACTTGAAAGCTCAAAACTTTTGAAATCAGTGGTGCTTACTTATAGATCCATAGGATTGCAATATTAAGGATGTTTAATCTGGTATCTTGAAGGTTTGTTGTTTAAAACTATAGGGTGGAATTCAGCGTAGTGCTAAGGAGATTGTTTTATCAGTGCAAGCATTTGAGCTTGCCCCATGGAATTATTTGTTAACATGCTGTTATTGCGCGGGGGGGGGGGGAATCTCCTGACCCTCCTGAATGGACTTGGGGGAGGTGTAGGTGGAGGAGAGGGGGCAGAAAGCCTTGTTGCAGGCTAATTGTATCTGGCCCCATCTGTTTTCAAGTGGCCTTTTTGGATGCAAATGAATGTGTGTGTGTACAGGGAATCACAAAGCAAGTTTAAGCACACCCTAAGTGTCAGTTCAACCTTCAAACTAGAATAAGCTTAAAGGTAAAGGAAGGGTAAAGGGACCCCTGGCCATTAGGTCCAGTCATGGATGACTCTAGGGTTGCGGCGCTCATCTCGCTTTATTGGCTGAGGGAGCCAGCGTACAGCTTCCAGGTCATGTGACAGCATGACTAAGCCGCTTCTGGCGAACCACAGCAGCACACGGAAATGCCGTTTACCTTCCCGCTGGAGCTGTACCTATTTATCTACTTGCACTTTGATGTGCTTTTGAACTGCTAGGTTGGCAGGAGAGAATAAGATTAGGCTTGTGTTAAAAGACAAAGCAAAGTTTGCTGGTTTTTCAGACTATGACCAAGAAAATGTAATCATTTCAGACTAATGAGCAAACCATAAATTGTGAGCCTTTACAAAAAACTGATTCTGTCCAATGATTCTGCTTAGTGAACATTTTGTCAAATTATTTTCTCATTACCCAACTAAAGCAGCCAGAGGTTCAACCCCCCCCCCCCCAATGTTAAGACCGGACCCAGTGATTTGCCTACTAGTATTTCCTTTCTTGAAATACAAGCCATGGCAGCTGCAAATGGTGATGGTAACACTTAATCCTGTCTTCCCATCATGTGCTCCTGTTCAAATTTGCGCCTGGTAGAATTTCAGTGAAAAATAAATTTGAGTATAACATGAGATTCCAGTAGAAAAGATATGCTGATGTGGTATTTGGTATATACCTTCCAATATGTCATAGGTGAAAATGGGGACATCCTTGTGACACCCAACTTCCCAAGGATCACTGCCCAGGCTCTTTAACACCTTCCTGGCTTTCCTCCACTTTCTCTATTCAATTCAGCCTTCATTCTCTTTGCAGTTCTCTATGTTCCACCAGAGAAAACCCAGGAAGGTGTTAAAGAGATATTTGGAAAAACACATTTTCTACCATATGTGATCAGTACTCAAGAAAGCTGCTGTGTGTGTGTGTGTGTGTGTGTGTGTGTGTGTGTGTGCTTGTGTGCTTGTGTAAGTCTGGCTGTGCACTGCATGGTGCCTTGGTATTCACGCATGCCCACTGGCCTACATGTGATCTGAAGCCAAAATGTCTTCATTCGCCGACTCGGATATATAACTTCTAGAGATGACCCTGGGGAGGAAACTGAAACTTGAAAAATGACAGCTCTTGTGAAGTGCAGACAGAAGATAAAGACAGCAAAAAAGGAAAAAGGAAAAAGCTGAGACAGTGTTTTCCAGGGACTAATAAATAGGGACAATGCCTGACAAACAGGGATAGTTGGATTTAGGATAACCACAAGGAAGAGGGCAAATGAGGCACTGGATTGCATTAAATTTGCTAATTTATATGTATCCAGTGCTTTTTCCCCTCAGGGGACACAGGGGTATGCGTACCCCCAAACATTTTGTGAATCTAATGGGAGAAAAAACTTTTTTAAAAAATAGTTACTTCTCTAGCATGGTGAATCATCAGTTCCATTGCTATCCCCAATGGAGGCCTCATTTCCTGTCACTGTGTTTCCCGAGTCTCAGACGGAAGCAAGCGTTTAATGCAGGGTTCAGCAATCTTTTTCAGCCGTGGGCCGGTCCACCGTCCCTCAGACCATGTGGTGGGCCGGACTATTTTTTTTTGGGGGGGGGATGAACGAATTCCTATGCCCCACAAATAGCACAGAGATACATTTTAAATAAAAGCACACATTGTACTCATGTAAAAACACGCTGATTCCTGGACCATCCGCTGGGCGGATTGAGAAGGCGATTGGGCCGCATCTGGCCCATGGGCCTTAGGTTGCCTACCCCTGGTTTAATGTGTGAAGTAGGAGATGGAATCTAGCATGGTGATTGGTCAGTTTTGTAGTTTACACCTCCGATGGCAGCTTCATTTCCTTTCCCGGTGTTACCTGATTCTCAGACACAAGCAGAGGAATCAGGAAGATGTTAGTGCACACAACCTCATGCTGTGTAATTTACTGTATTTATTTCCCCCAATTTGAACTACAAAATGGTGATTTTCCTGACTCAAAATGAGAGTACCCCTAAACATTTTTTAAAGAAAAAAAGCACTGTATGTATCTATGCAAATTTAGAAGCGGTTATTGACAATTAGCAGAAATACAGTACATTTCACTATGGCAAAGAAGACGGAGATGTTGATGGGCGACTTCAAGGTCCTTCCGTACTCTCTCTTTTTAGGGTTCTTTATCTTTCAGTTGGACCTGGACTAGACAAGCCTTCAGAGAGAAGTCCCTCAAAGAGAGCGTTGCCCTCTGTAAAGTAGGACATGCGGCCACCTTCACTGGAGTGTTTGAATCCAACTAAGTCCCAGGGAAGAAACACTGAGTCTGGTCAAGGAAGATTCTAAACTGTCTCTCTAGATTAGAGAGCTAGGTCACTGGAACACCTTTCAATTCAGATAGACATTTAAATGTTGAGATGCTCTTTTGAACACAGGTATTAAATCTTCGGAAACACACCCTTTGTGACAAATTGGCTCCCCTTTTAATCTAGTCCACACATACAAGTAGTAATGACATAATACTATTAGGGCAGGAAGGGCCTGTCAGGCAAAGGACACGTAGCTTAATGGGCCATCGACTGACTAGTCCTAAGCACTCTTTGAAGGGATCAGGAGAAGGTAATGTTTGAAAATACACGGCTCAGGAAGAAAAGCCTACAAGCTCAATACTTTTTAATTACTGTACAAATACGACTGCAGGTAAATGACAACAGATAAAAAAATCAAGCATGCCACCTCATGGACATCATTTTCCGGACATTAATTTGCCATCTGACAAGTCATTTTAATATGTTGTGATGAGTGTGTGTCTACATGTATCTAAATCAGTAGTATTCAAGATTTTCTGCACTGCAATCAGCCCTAAGAAGAACAGTTGGTATCTTTTAATTTCTTTTTGTCCACCCATCTGATTTCCTTCTTTCCCCTCTGTTTACTCCCCATTCCTCAAATCAATAAAGCTTTCTTTGTTAGGACCAGTCCACATAGTACTTTGTCCTACTCAGCCTGGTTGTGCATTCACATTACAGAAAGTGAGAGTGCAGAGAGTGAGGTTATCTTCAGAACCGGCCACCCTGAGTTGCCCCCACCCCACTCCTGTCAGATGTGGGCTAGCAAAAGGGAATGTGTGTGGCCGATTTATGAAGCTTTTGTTGGTTTGGAGCCAGCAGGTCTGATTCTTGACATCCATGGTGCTTCTCAGTTCTTCAGTCTGAACAGCTTATGAGGATCTGACCTAGAAGAATACTCTAAATTCCTCTTCCTTTCCAGCCTGTCTTAGACTCACACTTTGCCCCCCCCCCTTTTGAGTATTTGTATTGCTATGTGACTGCTGATCTTGTTTCTTTCATCAGAGATCATATCTCTTGTCAGCACTATCCTCACTGACACCACCCCACCTGTGATTGGAGACTCTTCCTTGGGCCGTGGACTTCTTCATCTTGAAGAAACCTATATAGACACAACCCTACAACTCTTGTGGGACCTCACATTATGTGTACAGCTGTTCCCCCCCAATATATATATTATAATGTGGCTTAAATTGAACATAGGATCAAGTTCCATCAACATTTGTAAGATCTCCTTTCATAAACTGATTGATCCCATTTGTTGTAGCCACCCTCTATAACTGCCTTTTCTTCTTCTTCTTTCAGTAGTATAGTAAACAGCTGTACTGGGAGATAGTGATAAATTCCATCCTGAGTTTCTCCAGCTGAAGTAATGGCCTTGACTGCTGCCAACAATGTACTTATTAGTGATGTCAAGGACATAGAGTAAGGAGTGGATTGTTGCAGTAGCTGCTTTTTTGGGGCTGGCTGGCAGTGTTGGTGTAAAACTGCTCATGAGAGCAGAACGCTTCTATTGGTATCTTCATTTTGAATGCGCTGCACTGCCGTGATCAATTTTACTGATAAGTGTCCTCTAATTAAACAGAACGAGAAGATCACGACTTCTTTTAAACTGGGAAATGAGTTGGATGTAATTGAGCAACCGTCACGTCTAACACTCCTAATGGTTTTCCTGTACCAGTCTTTCATTTTTATTTTGCTGGTGATGAAGATGCTGCTGTTGCAACTGGAGACTTGAGCACCATAGTCTCCATAAAAAAACGGGCCTAATATGTACAGAATGAAAGAGATTGCTATTCAAGTGTATCCCAGAATAGAAGAAAATGCCGCAATACTGCTAAAACCTTTGAAATAAATGACGTGGCTATACAATTTAGTATTTATACCAAGCACTGCATTCAATTAAACTGAATTACAGCATACACTCAGAAACATATCCCTGTGTGCACATGAAGATTCTTCCCAGGAAACCGTGCATAGGATTGCTGCCATAATCATACTGTAGTGGTATGTTTAAGACTAGATGCTTTTAGCGCCTGTATTGTTTGGCTGTTTATTTAATTAGTCAATGAAAAGCATGTCAGAATACTTTTTAGCCTTAACATCCATACGACAATGTGAAGTGTTTATAAATTGCTTTGTGTCTGAACATGCTTCTAAGAATAAAGCTTTAATTTCATTATGGAACTCCTTGGCTTAATGTACAGTACCTGGCTTTGGTTTCAGCATGAGATATGGGACCAGGCTTCTTGCTGAAGAAGAGAGGGACCTCCATTTATCTTTTTGAGATTGTCAGAGTCTGACAGCTATGCACTTACAATCCAGTTAGCTTGTTTGCTTTTCGTAGCTGAGATCGAGAGCTAGTAAATCTTCTCCCTCACCTCTGATATTCTAATGCTACTACTTAGCATTTATAGAGCACATTTCAGGCATGTAAAGCAGTTCTATGCATCATCTGAGTAATCTTTATTGCCAGTTCTGTAATGTAGGGCTGCACATTACCTGTATCTCCCTATTGCAAATGGGAAACTGAGGCTGAGAGGCTAGCCGCACTCAGTATTTGTGTGTGTATGTACACGTGTGCGTGCTCTTGAGTTGATCCGAACCCAGGAATTTTGAGATTATAGTGCACGTATGTGCCTTCACTGTTCTGCACCGGATATTACCATAATGGCCATTTTAATCTGATGATAATATGGGAATGGGCTAATGCCAAAGATGTTGCAGGCCTGCTGAAGGAACACATTGATAAAGGCATAGCAGCTGTTTACTCTCTCTTTTTAATAGGACAATGCACCCGAATATTCCCACCTCACCTTGGCACATCACAGATAATCCATGGCAATGGTACCACCGTTGGCACAGTAATAACATTCCAGTGTTCTGCAGAACACCAGCTGATTGGACAAGGCATTGTCACATGCATTTGGAAAGGAAACAGCACACAGTGGACAGCAGACATTCCCTCTTGTAAACGTAAGTATTTCTCCCCCCCCCCCAACTGATTTGGACAATTCTTTTACCTTATCTCTTCGGACTTGATCCATAACACTGGCAAAGCTGGTGATGATGGATGTGTAGGGGGACAATGAATGATTGTTACTACCATATGCAAGAATACTTGAGTCACATTCTGTTATCACCAGCTACCATCAAAGAAAGGCTTTTGGAGAGCTTTGTGAGGGATATAAATGCTTACCCTTGTACTTGTTTCATTATTGCAACTGTGAGACATGTTCTGTGCCCTTTCTGAGAAAACTGCAGGTCTGACCAATAAGGCTGATTTTTTATATAACTTGTCTCTGAATAGCTCTTGCTCGCTCTCTTTAATTTAATGCTAGGCTTTTGGGGGGAAAATTGATTCATCTCCTAAAAATATGGATAGTTCTGTAAAGCGCAATTAGGCTACTGCCAGTAGATAGCAGAAAAGAAGAGTCTTTCACGTTCACAATGGGCCTTAAATGGCAACAATATTAGCCCCTTTTCACTCTGTGCTTTTTCTTATTTATTACATCAGTGGTAATGGTCCAACTGGGGGGAAAGAGTCTGCAGCCAAGCCATGGGATTTCAGCAAGTTGCTATCAATTCTAAATAGACCAGAAGTGCATCCACATATAATTTTAAAATGACAAGGGACTGTGTGGCTTGCCCACTCATCTGAAATTTGCTTGCAAAGCTGAACCACAGTGGTGCATTCCTGGTTAATTGTGTTTCCAATCACAGCAAGAAGCTGGCAGCAACAGGTACTCTTAAAGTGTATAAAAGCCATCGTTAGAAGGTGTCTTTATAAGATATTACCTAACTATCTGAGCCCCATGTTAATGTCTTGACATCCAGTTATTTAAATAAATCAGTATGCACATTATGCTCAGTTCTGGTTCTGTTCCTCCTTTTCTTTGCACTCTGGTGTAGATTGTGGGCTGCTTAGTCTGATATCACTATTGATGGCCAATATGTTCATGGCCCTGGATCTCCCTTCTTATGGTTCTTGAACTTCAAACCACAGCTGGAGTGGACAGCCCATCAATTAGAAGATTCTCATCTGATAGCCCTTCAGGAGAGAGGACACCAGGCCACCCTAGTACAAGCCATCAAGGGTGCCTAGTTTTGTGTGCTGACTTTAGCGGATGCAGCAGGTGATATAGCAGAACCAAAGATTATTAACACGTCCCTGATATCTACCTAGACCCAAGCTAACAGAAAGAAACAGCCCAAGGAATTATTCTACCTTAATGTAATATGTGAAACTGCCAGCCCCATCCCTACACTTGGACTAAGCACACACCCTGCCATTCTCCTTTTGTTTGTCAGACACTGATATGTGTCTTTGTTCAGGTTGTCGTTTCTTCAAAGGATGGCACAGGAGACAATGACTGCTGCTTACCTGTCTCTGTCTCACAGCTAGCCCTGTTAAATACCACACGTGTTCCTTTCTAACATTAGGAGTATCACTTTTTTATCTTTCCTGCTCCCTATTCTTTGGTGTGCTGAAGCATCACAAGTGTGTCCAGGGGCGTAGCAAGGGGGGGCGGTCCACCCCGGTTTCCATAATGGAGGGGGTGACAAATTATCAAGGAACAATTTATTTTATTTTATTTTATTTTATTTTATTTACTTTTTTAAATGCCTGCTCTGAAGGTCTTATCTTACTATACTAGGGATTATATAGCTATATATGAAATTTCATGCATATCGGTTAATATCTTGACCCTCCTCCACCAAAATAGCTGTTCACTTGGCTGTTTTCCTATGTCATGAAGGCTGAAATTTCAGTTCAGTGGAGCACTTACTGTTCCCAACCCTAACCCTGTGGAAAGCCATCTAATTAGACTTTAATTTGATTTTGAGATGTTTTTAGGAGGTAATTTAATTATTGTTTGATTTTATACCAATGTTATGTATCTGATGTTAGCCACCCTGAGCCCGACTTTGGCCGGGGAGGGTGGGATATAAATAAAAGTTTATTACTGTATTATTATTATTATTCATTTGTAAGAAAATATGAAATAACGTAAAACCATTTTTGCCGGGGGGGGGGGGGAATCAATGGGGAGGTTGACAAGAAATTTTCCGCACCTGACCTTCCCATGCCGGGGGGGGGGTGGGTTGACAAAAAATTTTTTGCCCCCGGGTACCAATTTACCTTGCTACGCCCCTGAGTGTGTCTACCAATATTGCATTGATGACGGAAAATCTCTTGCACTTCCTTAGACTTGAAAAAGTGTGACCCTGGGCAGCGTTATAGCTTTGCTTGCTGGGGAGATGAACCCTGACACTGTTATCCATAAACATAACCCATTAAATATCAACTGCCAGGTGAAGTATTCAGTTAAATTAAAGAGCTGTTCTAACCATTAACTTCTTTAAAGGTTTGCATCCCACTCCCCACCCCCTGCCCCATTTTTTGGTAGCTCTAGGATTTGTTAATGTCATTCCTTTAAAAATTCAAATGCATGAGTTGTATTGATTCAAGAGTGTACAGCATGTGGCCCACTTGTGTGGTGTCCGACCAAGGGCTTCATAAACATCCTAGTGTCCCCACCACCACCCTCCCTAGGACTGAAAGAATAAAGAAACAGTCTAGCACTGAACAGGCTGCAAAAACCTAATCGGTAGGCTGTGTTTGGATTGGTGTGCCACAACAGCGCCCAGGGCCGGCCCTCCCATTAGGCCGATTGAGGCAACTGCTTTAGGCAGCAGGTGCTGTGGGGCTTCTTCTGAGTCACCTGTCCATTCTGCTCTGTCAGAAGGCAGAGATGTATGCCTGTCATGAACTGCCTACGCTGACTTGCTGCTTCAGGTGTATGGGGGATGCTATCCCATCACCAGTGCCGAAGTAGGATTCAGCTGCCAGTCCAGTCAACTTCTGTTCATGGAAAGGCATCTTGCCTTTTGCCTCAGGCAGCCAAATGTCTTGGGCCAGGCCTGGCTGTGTCGGTTCTGAATTTGATGGGCTATGTTGGAAAATAAGCTATCCATGTCCTCTCCGAGTACTTTAACTTCCTCTTCTTGCTGCTGTCGCTGATTGGTTGGCTGTTCCCTCTGGGCCCAATCAGCAGTGCCTTCTAGAGGAAGAAGACAAGGTACATGCTCTTTGCTTTCTTGGAGAGGGAAGGTGAACACTCAGCAGCAGGAAGAAGGGCAGCAGCACAACCAGGAGACTCTAGGACTTGGCGACGGGACCCTTATTGAGGCATGGTTCCGGGCAGGGTGCCTGACAATGCCAGTCCCTGGCGCCAGGCCTGTGCCACAAGCTGTGCATATAGACAGAGTGCTTCCCCCTTCCTCCTTTTTTCCATTCTTCCTCTCTGCAGGATTAATTACTGTGCCAAGTTACTTGTGAGTATTTCATTGCTCACTTATAAATAGGATGCTTTTAAATAGTCTGCTTTGAGATGCTCCCAGGTTGAACAGAAGCCAAAACACTCCACTTGTCAGCACGTACTAAAGTGAGGGGTTCATTAGCAGGAATACAAAGGAGGTAGATATCAGGGCGGATGTCAGTCTCTGACTGTGTTTGCTGTATTCCAGCTGTATCCAAATACGAAACCTTTGGATTTAAAGTTGCCGTCATTGCCTCCATTGTGAGCTGCGCCATTATTCTGCTGATGTCGATGGCTTTTTTAACCTGCTGCCTTATCAAGTGTGTTAAGAAAAGTGAGAGAAGAAGAGCTCAAAGGTATGTCATGTTTGACGGGGAAAGTCGTTTCAGGGGAAAGGTTTAAGAGAGGTAACTTGAAGGCTCAACCATATGAGAGAAAGCATGTTGTTGTTCTACTGCTGATTTTCTTTGAGACTTTTGCTTTACAGTACTTGTTGTTCACAGAATTGTAGAGTTGGAAGGTACCCCAAGGGCCAGCTAGTCCAACCCTCTGCAATGTTGTTGTTGATGTAGTATGGAAGTGCAAAGTGGAAGATTCCCTTGGTTTCCCATGCTACAGTGTCTGAAAATTTGGGGATGTACTTTGCTGAGGGGAAGAAAGCCAGTTATGTGCTAGCATTGCACATCGTTTTTGGCTCTGAAAAAACTGGTAACAAAACAAGCGTTTAAAGCATTGTTTGATTTTGACAGCTTCTCAGCTTGATTCTAGTGATGATACCCCAGTGTTTGCTGTGCCTAGGGAGAGGCAGCATACCTCAAGGAAGCCACGACTCGTCCAGTCTGTGCATCACTCCCTACCATATCAGCAGCCATTCGTCTTCTGCTGCCACCTTGGAAACAATGTTTACACCATGCTGAACAACCATAGGCAGGGTCAGTGGAACAGAGCAGGCCTGACATTAGGACTGGGCTTAGGGAAGCAAATGTTGGGCTCCTGCTGCAACTGAGGCTGATCACTGACTTCCCTTTAATACAATATATATTAATATATGTATTTTGAGAGCAGCGGGACCCAGGTGGCGCTGTGGGTTAAACCACAGAGTCTAGGGCTTGCTGATCAGAAGGTCGGCGGCTCGATTCCCTGCCACGGGGTGAGCTCCCGTTGCTCGGTCCCAGCTCCTGCCCACCTAGCAGTTCGAAAGCACATCAAAGTGCAAGTAGATAAATAGGTACCGCTCCAGCGGGAAGGTAAACGGCGTTTCCGTGCACTGCTCTGGTTCGCCAGAAGCGGCTTTGTCATGCTGGCCACATGACCCGGAAGCTGTCTGTGGACAAACGCCGGCTCCCTCAGCCTATAGAGCGAGATGAGTGCCGCAACCCCAGAGTCGGACACGACTGGACCTGATGGTCAGGGGTCCCTTTACCTTTACCTTTACCTTGGAGAGCAGCAGTACTCAGCCTGGCACTGTGAAGAGAAGTGCGTGGCAAACTACTGCAATAACCACCACCATTTTCATTTCCCCTGTAGCGGCAGCTGAGTCCTGTGGTAACAAATTGTAGACTAGGCCAGGGGGGTCCTTTACAGACGGAGGGCCACATTCTCTTCTGGAGGCCACACACAGGTGGTGGGCAGGGCCAGAGACAAAAGTGGCTGGACCAACAAATGTATACTTTCCCTTTATACAGTAGTTTCTACTAGGGTTGCCATATTTTGAAGAGCAAAAAAGAGGACACATTTGCCGACTTCTACTTTTAACTATGGATCGGTATGACGACTCTACCCATGAAAAAGAGGATGTGTCCTGGAAAATGAGGACATATGACAAGCCTAAACACACACACACACACACACACACACACACACACACACACTTTTTCTTGAGGAACTGGCTTACAAAAGGGATAGATGAGTTGCCCTGGGCAATACGAAGTGAGTAACAAATTTAATTTATAACATGAATAATTTCAGGAAAAACTTATTGAGCAGGGATGGAAAACCTTTTACAGTACAGCCTGAGGGCCACAGTCCCTTCTAAGCAACCTTCTGGGGGCCACATGCAAGTGGTAGGCAGGACCAGAAGAAAGAGTGGGTAGAGCAATATATGCCAAATTACTCACAACCCCCTCTCTATCCTCCATCCAGGCAAGGAGAAGCCATTATCAGACCTCAAGAACACATCTAGCCAGGCAGAAATACCCAAGGAGGGGCTCAAAGTTTAGGGGTATGACCTGGGAAAGAGAAGAGATGTGAGATTCTTCAAGAGGCGAGGAGTGTAATTTCTGTATACAATTTTTGTAGATGGGGAGGGGAAGACAGTGGCATCTCCAGCTGGCAAATATAATGTGTAGCCCAGCTTCTTATAATCTCCAAGTTTCTGGGCTGTGGTCTGAAAATGCTAATAATCCAGTGCTATTTGTGAGGGTTGTACAAAGGCCACAAACAAACCTTGATTTTTAAATAACGTGGATAGGGCAGAAGCAAAGAACTCACAAATATCACCAAGAAAAAGAACAGACTTTTAATTCTATCACCTGACTGAACCATGGAGGGGTGAGAGATGTGTCCCTTTTGTTAAAGATTTAACTATTATATATGAGGAGGAAGTTAATCAGTATTATGTCCTGCAAATATAGGCCTGTGACCTGTGTTGAGAGGGCAACAGGTGGGTTGTCAGTGCTTTAATGTAAAAGAAGGAAAGCCATGAAACCAATTACCGTAAATTATTTTTTCAGCTGGAAATAGCCAGTGACAGCAGCATATCTTGTTTGTATACGTGCTGTTCAGGAAGGCAGATAATGGCAATTATACTTTAATTTCTGAGCTGAAATACAAGTGCTTCCATATTATATAATTGCAGGGTTTTTGACACCTGTCATTTGTTCTTACATCTGAGAATTGTATTGGACTTTCCCAAAGGCCAAATTCTTGTTTATGCAAGTGGATTAGATACTAGGGATCCTTAGTACCCTGCTAGATCCTTCCCCTCCTTATCCACTACCAGTAGCCCCCTCACACACATGACGATCTTTTGGGGGTGGGTTTAGTCTGTAAGGCAAAGATAAAAAAACCCAAAAAACTGTTTTGCTTCAAAATCAGAAGTTTGTCTTGTGATGGCAATTTTCCTGCATTTATTGCAGAAAACCTCAGTAAAAGTTTCTAAAAGTAATCTACTGTAAATGTAGCTATTGGAACTCTGGTGAAAGTTGTCCCATCTGTCTGTCCGCAATGACACTTCGTTAATGTGTGTGGCAACTTGCTCTGCTCCCAGCCATTGTCATGTTCACAATCTCTTAAAAGGTCAAAAGTAAAGACCCCTGGACGGTTAAGTCCAGTCAAAGGCGACTATGGAGTTGTGGCACTCATCTTGCTTTCAGGCCGAGGGTTGCCAGTGTTTGTCCACAGACAGCATTCCGGGTCATGTGGCCAGCAGGACTAAACTGCTTCTGGCATAACAGAACACCGTGATGGAAACCAGAGCGCACGGAAACTCTGTTTACCTTCCCGCTGCAGCGGCACCTATTTATCTGCTTGCACTGGTATGCTTTCAAACTGCTAGGTTGGCAGGAGCTGGGAAAGAGCAACAAGCTCTTGCCATATGTTAAACACTTCCTGCTTCCCAAATGGCACCTTTACCCACCCTGATATTATTTAATAATATGTATTATTATTTTCCAGATTTATTAGTTGTTTGCTGCACAGCTGCTCCAGAAGTCCTGATAGTGTGACTGATGGTGTGAAAAGCTACCAAGAGCTCAAGGAGCATGAAAAGCTCCCCGTCGCCCCTGTCACTCATGCATAGTCCCATACATCTTTACATGATGGATGTATACTTTCTAAAGCAGCAACAGAAAAAGAAGAATGGCAGTAAAAATAAAAAATTGAAAGTATCCCCTACAGATTTAATACTATTTCCTATTTATTTTCCCTGACTCCAAATTCGGCCTGTTGATATCACATGGTCTCTTTTCATGGGTGCTCTTCAGATTTGGGTGTCCTTCCTTTGAAACTCTTCTCTGCTTTGCTCTTTGCCTGTGCTACTGAAACCTTTTTTGCTCAGCCACCTGCCTGGCTAACGACACTGCTGCTGCCCATGTTTATTGCCATCCTTTCCTCTGTGTCCATTTTTTACAGGGATATGCAACTATGGTACCAGCTCAGAAGTGAAGAACTGGAAAACATGCAAGCGGCTTACTTTGGTTTTAAAGGCAGAAATAACAACAATAACAAAAAGATAAAGAATAAGCCAGTATTTGATGATGGTAGTAACATGGCGTACGACAACCGAGGCTTCTGCAGGTAAGGTAGCCCAGGGCACTGGGTTATGCAGCTTTGCAAGACCAAAACTCTTTATCACATTGAACAGTCTACAAAGTACCTTGGACTGATGTGAGCTGTTTGCTGAACGGCCAAATCAGGGTGTGAACCAATTCTTGAGGTCTGTGGACCCCTGTACTAGACAGCGGCAAATGACTGACATCTCTGGTGTTCATACAAACCCTTTATCACATACAATACATTGTTTGACTGTATGGGCTCCATTCAGTGCTAAAATGCCTCTGTTCTCCGCACAAAAAACACAGTTCAAAATGAAAACTTTTGATCATTCTTGGCATCGTGCAGTCTTTGTCTACATGTCATGATTCACTGGTTTAACTTAATATATATCACCCACGTGATGCAGCCTTCTTTGGGATAATACAACATAGAACACAGTATCAAGCTACAGTCCTGATTATGTATACTGTACATTGGAGCTATGTAATTAGAACTGGTCAGTGACTCTGATTTGGATGTAGTAACAGAAAGTGCAGCCTTATTACCTTTTGTAATCACCAGTGTAGTCTGCTGCTTGCATACACATCAGGTTCTGCTTTTCCTGGGCCTTGGGGCCACCCAATTCATGGGATGCAAAGTCCATTCAAGGTGTATGTGCTGATGGAATCTGCACCCTTTCACTCAATGCTCCTCTCCCTTCCTGGGAGGAAATCAAAATCTGATTCAGCATTTCACTTTTGCTTTACTATGATGTAGGGAATACAAAATCTGACAGAGCAAAGTTCGATAGTTTTTTTTGGGGGGGGGACTTTTGTTGATATCTGTCTGAGGCCACTGCGTGCATTTGGGTCATCTCCTTGTTCCATGCTTATCTGTCCTATAGGAGCACTAACCAGCCAACTGGTTGTCCCTTCAGAATAATTAAAGGAGAGACACAGTACCTCAGCCCCCTGGGCTGAATGCAACCCTCCAGGTATCTCTGCCCAGCCTGTGGAACTCTCCTCAGGCCATGCCCTTTCATAAACCATTTTTCATGCTTTTGCGTGGTTGGAATGTGTCCTTGAACTCTGGCAGTGTCTCTTGGAGAGGTGTATGGAAACCTTTTTGTGAGTGGAATGTAGCTGACTCTACAAAGGTAAGGAGAGCATCTGTCGCTCTCGCCATTTTTTGCCTCTGGTTTCCAGCCACCAGAAGACTGCTTATGAGGGAATGTAGTATAGCTCAGTTGGTAGAGCATGAGACTGGGTCATGGGTTTGAGCCCTATGTTGGGCAAAAGATTCCTGCCCTCGTGGTCTCTTCCAACTCTAGGATTCTATGACCCCAACTTATAGCAATATATATTTTTTTAAAAAAACTAATGTCATTTGCCTCTTCTTCCATTCTTTGCTAAGGAGGCAGGCAAGTCTTCAGTGCCCCTGAGTGATAACAACAGTAGGGCAATGTATTCATTACCATTGAGGGCATTGGTGGGGAACCTTGGGCCAGTTCCATCCTGCCAAGCCTTATTAACTGGTCTTTAGCACTTTCCCTAGGCCACATTCCTCACTGGCTCTGCTCCACACCATCCTGAAGTGAATTTGCTTGGCAGGAATGTGTCCCTGCTGCTTGCCCAGATGGAGAGATTTGTATGTAGAAACTGCTGACCTGCGTGACTGAAATGCAGCCCCTATCCAAAAACCAGAGTCCCCTTCTTTGTCTCCGGCTGCCCCATTACCTCTGGCTTGCAGCCCCTGGAAGGCTGCCCATGAAGGCAGTGTGTCCCCTACTCCTGATTTAGGGTTTTTAAAGGAGTCGTTTTACTTGTTGTGGGAGGTTTTATTTGGTTGAATAAAGAGTGTAGGCACAGTCTGCAATTTTTCTGGGAAGGAGATTTATTTAGAGCAGCAGGGAGCTGAGCTCTATAAGCTACCCCATAATAGCAATTGTTTTTATTGTCGGATATTCCACTCTTTGTTTTCGAATTTATTACTGCTTTTTTTTTTTTTTTTTTTTGCTGCTAGTAGCTGGAAGAGAGCGAAGTTTAAATGGCAGATGCATGTTGCAATAACACTCAGACTGGGAAGGTCGGAGGAGATAATGCAAATAAATTACATCCAATTCAGCTCCTGCTTTGACGGATGCCCGATTCTGACTCATAGGCCAATCCTGGGCAATGCTTTGCTCAGCACAGCCTTGTGCTGCAGCACAGGAAAGTACTTCAAGGGAAACATATGTGTTCATGCGCTGCAACATTTTACGGGAAATCCCCTAGCCTGCAGACTCTGGTCTACAAAGCACAGGGAGCTCTCTTGACAGTTCTTAAGCTGTTGGGAATCTCCTTGGGGGTCATCTTGGCATCAGCAGTATCACGTTAGCTGCTTTGCACTAGGTCAGACTTTTTCCTCCATCTGTTGCCTGCTGTGAGTGGCAGCCACTTTCCAGGGTCTCAGGCACAGGTCTCTCTCATTAGCTGCTGCCTGATCCTTTTAACTAGAGATGCCAAGCGTGAAATCTGGGACTTGCTGATTGCAGAGCAGGGGTCCTACCACTAGGTTCCACCATGCACCAGCCATCCCTATTTTCTAGTAGCCATCCCTGGAACTGCCATTGTTTTTCTTATTAGACCCCCATTTTTTTCTGGTGGAATTGCTTTTTTAAAATGTGGTTAGTGTGAATGGTGGGGTGTATGGGGTGTTAGGGATGGAGTAGTACCTCTGGTGGGGGACAGGTCAGGCTCCTTCTGGGATAGGTTGTCCACTTTTGATTCCTACCCTGCACTCAGCTCTCACTTGTGGCTCCCAGAAGCTGCCAGCATGCGACAGCAGCCACACCCCGGGAATGGCTTTGACTGGCCAGCTAACCCAGGTGGGAGTAGCTGATGGGTCTTAAACCCTCAGTGAGTTATGGACTTGCCCTGCGTGCAAAGACAGGCTCTAGCAGATTGAGCAGACGAGACCAATAGTGGGTCCAACGGTCAAGAAAACTCTGATCCTAAACCTTTGCTGCCTTGTGTGATTTCTTTGGGAGAAATAAAAAGGGCTAACCCTGCACTAGGCAAACTCGGCCCTCCAGATGTTTTGGGACTACAACTCCCATCATCCCTAGCAAACAGGACCAGTGGTCAGGGATGATGGGAGTTGTAGTCCCCAAACATCTGGAGGGCCGAATTTGCCTATGCCTGCCCTACACCAGTCCAGAGTGGAGTCCCTAAGATGGTTGGATGGTGCTTTGTATGCATTATTCTGGCACCTCCTGCAGCCAAGCTGGTGCCACGTGCTCTGCTTTCTTTCAGACCACATCAGTGAGGCCAAGAGGGGTGTCTTGTCATCTAGGCAGCTCAGGATCTCCATAAACACTGCCCAGGCTTGCAGCCTGGTGCCGCTAACGCATTGGTTTGACTTCACCCCCGGAGGCACATTCCATTGCCTCTTAAGACAGATGGATGCCAACGACCACAACAGTGTGAATGGCTGCAGTGGGCAACTCTCCAGTTTTTAGCTCCCTCCTTAGGATCAAATCTGTGACTGGGGCGAGGATGTGTCCCATTTCTATTTGACATACAAAAACGCAAATGAGCTATGTATTGCATGCCCATATGTCCTTGCCCAGACCTGAGGTCTTCATCTGAGGCCTTGATTGAAATGTCTCAGCCCACTGAGCTGGCAGGTGGCTAAAAGTGAAAAGGTCTTTGTAAACGGGGTGCCACTGCTATTTTTTTAAAAAATCTTGTCACTTTCAACTCTGTTTTAGCTTTGTTGATTTTTATTCTTTGCTCCCTGTTCTGCTCCTGATCTTACCTGAAATTCTAATGCCGCATTTTATATTCTTGTCTTTTTATTGTATTATATTGGGGATATTCAGAGTAGACCCATTAAAACCCCAGATAACCTTTTGTCATTGGGCGGTGCATAAATAACATAAACAAAATAATAAACAAACAAATAAAAACCTCTCATTTCACATGGTGGTGAAGTATTTTTTAAAATTACTTTTGGTAGCAGATTCTAGTGTAAGCATTAGCTTGGCTTTTAAAAGAGTGCAGGTTAGACCACAGCAAATTCAATTAATTACTGTATCGTTTCTCGCTAGCTTTAAACTAGAGTGATGCACCTGTAAAAAAAAAAAAAACCAATCACGGGAAACGGTACATTTGGTACAAAGTCTAGTGGCTACTTAATCAATTTTTGAGTTTTGAGGGGTTTTTACATATACTTAAAAAGCTAATTACACAGTGATTATATCCTAAGGCACTTCCTCAAAAGGATTAAGAGCTTGCTTTTAATTTTAGACACCTGCATGTAATAAAGTGCTGAGATTAGATGAATATGCAGTCCATATTTACATAGGCCTCATGGAGGATTCCCTTTTGTTATCTGAGGAATCTCACATTCTTGTGCTTATCAAGCAGAGGCTGCTAGATAACGAATTCCAAAAATTACATCCTTTACAGCCTCCTGTGTGTTCCCCTGCCTAACTGGGGCTGCAAACCCATTACGGAATGATGCCTAACTATTTTTATGATCTGGTTACCCCATTACATCGCAGAGTATTTATGTTGGCGCGCTTGAATGCCTTTCCGTCCGCTGTGTTATCTGGAAGGTTTAGAGGCACCCCTTTCCAGAACAGACTCTGCTCTTGTGGTCAGAATGTACCTGATTCTATTGACCACATGGTTTTGGACTGCCCCCTTTTTAATACCTTTCGTGAAGATTCTTCGATGTCCTCTCTATGGCTCAGGGCCCCCTCTAATAAACAACTCGTAGTCCAGTTCTTGTTGAGGGATGATTCTCCTGAAGTCACTAGAGTTATGGCACAATTTCTGACCAGGATTTCTGAAGTAAAATCTGGGGCGTTCTGGCCTGAATAATAGCACTTGTCTAAGATCTCTCCCCCCCCCCTATTTTACATCGTATGTCTTAGAATTTTAGCATATACAGAGGGTTTACGTTTGTTGTCTTATTTATGCCAATAAAAGTGTTGTATTGTATTTACATTTTTGGAATTTGTACCATTTTGTTTACTAAGCAGGACAGTCTTTAATTTAAACACAAATAAAATATATAAAGCAGCAAATACTTGGCATGCAACAGTCTGTTCCACTAAAATCTCAGAATTTCTATTCAGGGCCGTAGCTAGGGGGTGGTGAGGGGCGCAGGCAAGGAGGGGGCGCAAAATCTGCTAAAATATTTCCATAAATTTGTCTATAAATAAAAATATCAATTATTGCATCATAAGAAAAAGGTTTTAAATAGAGGGTCTTTATATGATATGCGGGGGGCCTGTTCCCCCTATTTTTTTCTGTGCCGCATTCCCTAGGGGGCGCAATCTGGACAGTTCTGCCAGGGGGGCAAGTTCACCTAGCTGTGGCTCTGTCTCATTTCTGTGCTAATCTCTGTGGAGCACAGATTGCTTTCCTATAGCCCTCACTCAGTTTCAGGGATATGAAGGGATGAGCAAGGCCACACTTCCTGGCTCCATTCTGTCATTCTCCTGTGGCTCCATTCATGTGTTATGGAAAGGCATGTCTGAGGTTGAGTTCATGCTCTGCACACTTTGCCCTGGTTTGTATATCACATTAAACCAGGGGTGGGAAGACCTCAGTCCATGGGCCACATTTCTGTGCAATATTTTTGGGGCCAGGTGCCTGGAGCATAGCATTACCCCCCCTTTTTTTGCTGCTGCTGCTGCTGCTGCTGCTGCTGCTGCTGCTGCTGCTGCTGCATCACACTGTTCACTCATGTTAAGCTTGTGGTCCACCAAGAGCTGTAGATCCTTTGCACATGTACTAATGGTAAGCCAAGTGTCCCCCATCTGTGCAGCTGATTCTTCCTGCCTAAATGCTGAGCCTTACATTTGACCCTATTGAAATACATTTTGTTAGTTTGGGCCATAGCTGTCAACTTTTCCCTTTTCTTGCGAGGAATCCTATTTGGAATAAGGGAATTTCCCTTAAAAAAAGGGAAAAGTTGACAGCTATGGTTTGGGCCCCGTTCTCCAATCTGTTAAAGTCTTCTATTAAGATGATTCCCTCGGAGATGGTGGTGGTTCTGGTGAACAGAAATAGTCGGAGGTGCCTACAGGAGACCGGACAAGAGCCTTTTGCTGCAAACCCTGCCCCTACTTCATTGCTTGAGTTGGAACCTCATTTTCCCTGATGGTAGGGCCAGCCTATGGCCCATTAATCAAAAAAACCTAACTCTTTTGGGCAATGTAGTAGGTTCTTGAATGCAAATCTATATTCACTGAATGACTTAACAGCCATTGGGTCCAATGTATTATGTGGCATGCCTTGAAGCTGACAAATGGGGTGACAGCTTTGTGCATCACTTAAGGGACATTTGTTTTGTAATGAATTAGACAGAATCGAATCTTCTTCTTCATCCTGAACACATAAATTATTGTAAACAGCAAGGCAGTAAAGAGGAATTTTCAGAGTAAGTGCAATCTGAAGAAGCCTTGTAATGCATTATATAACAAATGAAATTGGAAGACAACAAATGAAGTGTCATTGTAACACATTGTTTTTCAAGGTCTCTATCCTCCCTCCAGTTTGGTGTAGTGGTTAGGAGTGGCAGACTCGTAATCTGGGGAACCGGGTTCGCGTCTCCGCTCCTCCACATGCAGCTGCTGGGTGACCTTGGGCTAGTCACACTTCTCTGAAGTCTCTCAGCCCCACTCACCTCACAGAGTGTTTGTTGTGGGGGAGGAAGGGAAAGGAGAATGTTAGCCGCTTTGAGACTCCTTCGGGTAGTGAAAAGCGGGATATCAAATCCAAACTCTTCTTCTTCTTCTTCTTCCTTCAGTTCTGATTTTCACCACATGGTTGTGCCACTGAAATTTAAGGCTGCCTTGTGAAATAGCCTCATGTTATGGACGAGTTGGCTGCATATTCATTCACCTCAGGAAATCCCTCCCTGGCCCCACAGGCGGTGCTGTTCTGAAAAGACTGAACTGGACTTCTTACTTTGAAAGTCATACACTTTCCTTTTCTGGACCGGTTCCCCTTGACCAGGAGTGTGGAACCTTCTTCACCTCAAGAGACACATTCCAGGGGTGGGCAGGGCTAAAGGCAAAAGTGGGTGGAGAAACAAATGTGATTTTTACCTTTGTGCAGTAGGCTAGTTCCTATGCAGCCTCACATGTCCCTCCATCCATCCAGGGAAGCAAGAGGCATGATCAGAGCTTGAGGATGCATCCCACCCAGGCGAAAACACTCAAGGACCAGGGTGGGAAGAGTTTTAAGAGCCAGATAGAGAAGGCCCATATCTGCCCTTGAGAAACCGAAAGCTTTTTCCTTGCCCAGTGTTCAGAAACTGGTCTTCTTTCCATTACCTCTTGAGGCAATGGCTGTTGAGCATGTGGGGCAAATGCAAACAAGAACCTAAGGGAAATGTTTTGCATTTGACATCCAGTCTGTTCAAGTAAGAGCCCTGCATTTTTTTAAAGGGCCAAACTCAATGTGATGTGGGAGATTGGCCGTGTCGTGTTTTCTTTCCCTTTGGTCAAAGCAGCCATGGAACAGGTGTGATTTGGATTTGAGAGCTGGTGCTTGGCATGAGGAATATATCTCTCTCCCCACTCCAATGGATTTTCCAGTGGAAATTGTGTCCCAAATCTTCTATTAGCTGGAGAGAGGAGGTGGGTAAGACAAGACCCCCAGCCATTCCCAACCATCCCAACCATAGCTACTTTTAACCAAATCATATAAGGAGATATTAGGAGAAAGATTTTAGGAGCAGGGCCATAGCTCAGTGGCTGAGCCTATGCATTGCATACAAGAAGCCCAAAGTCCAATCCTTAGTATTTCCAGTTTTAAAGGACCAGCTAAGCAGATGATGGTGTAAACAATTTTTGCCTAAGACCCTTGACAGTCGATAATTCTGGACTAGATGGATAAATCGTCTGATGGCATAAAGTAGCTTCCTATGCTGAGGAATGTTAATCTAGTTTGGCTTTCAGAGCTGTAGATGCTGAGTATTGTTATATTTATATTTTTTCTGGCATGGTTGTTTTCAGAAGATTTAAATGCTACACACACACTGCACATCACCCCACTTTTCAAAGGCTCAACATTTCCCACTTTGCCACAATTTTATCTAGCTGAAATGCTAATGGGGGGAAAAAGCCCTAGTTCAGTAAACTAATTGCTGGGTGACTTGTAAAGGCTGTGCATTTGACTCTAGGTGTGAGAGGCTGCGTTTTCTCCATTAGTAGCAGCTGGCGTGTATTTCCATGAAAGAACTTTTTTTTTTTTTAGTAGGGCTGCTAATTGGTGCTCTCCTGCAGAAGTATTTACTGGGTATTTTTAGAAGTTGCCTCTGAAGACTGAGATGCTGTGGCTTCTCTGAAGCGTTGATTCAGAATGCTTTAGCGCTGTGCGTTATGAACAAAAAGGGAAAAATCTCTTAACAAGCAAGTGGCCCGTTTAGCAAAAACAACCAAAGCGAGCATCCAGGGGGGAAACAAAAACAAAACAGCAATATCTTGGCTGCATTTGGAAAGGAAGGAATAACTGTACACAATGAAGTGGGCTGCTGCCTGCGAGAGGTTATGCAAAAAATAAGCGAGTTGACCGTGTTTGGGGTCAGAGGGTGGAGATCACTTGGAGTATGGAAGATTAAGGGTAAGTGGGAGGTGGAAACGGAAGCGAGAATAGAATGACAGAGTGATGGTTGGAATTTATGTCAGAGGGAGAGGGTGGGAAGCAGAGGTATTAACTGACCAGGAATAGGTTTCGGAGATTAGTAGTTCTTACTCACATTCATCCCACACTTCAGTTTACTTCGAATTTGTTTTTACTCCTCCTCAAATAAACACTCTTGTCTGTTGACTGTGGGCAAATGTCAGTGAAACCCTTGCACAGAGAGTATGAACATGCTACCTGGGTATCTACACAGTGCTTTTAGCACAGACAGTGACACAAGCCCCTTAAAGAGCTGAAGAATGTTCTGCTGTCACAGCTTAGCATAGCCACAATTTAGGGAAAAGGAGTGCAAAGTCAGAATTAGGGAACTGATCTCCCTGTTTTTTATGGTAGAAATATAAAGTGTGGAATTCAATGTCACACTCAGCCTAAGTGTTTCTTCTTGCTTGATGGAACTATCTCCTGTCTCCTTCCTGTTGGGTATTCTGGGCGGATCTCCTGACCTTCCCAAGCAGTATTGAGGAGGAAACGGACACACACACACACACACACACACATAATGTGACAGTATATGCGCTTATATATATGACAGTTAAAGTGCTATGAGTAGGCTTCAACACCTCAGTACTTAGCAGCATTGTGTGGGGGCAAATTGAGGGAGTAGGCTGTCAAATGGGTAGCAAGTTAACTTTTTTGTAAAGGTTGCAATCTTTGTGAAATAGGGTCAAATGTATTTTTTAAGATGGTGTACTGTAAGTGAAAAGATTGGAAAGTTAGCTTTAGAAAGTTAAGCTGCATTTTAAAAATTTGTTTTTTTATTGTCAAATATCAAAACCCTCTTTTCCCCCTCTGTGTTCAGAGGGTTTTTGTCCTCTGGTACCCTTTAAGGCTTGATGCTACTTGGTGTTCCTAGAAGGCAAGGGGTCGGGGATTTCTATTTAACCTGCTGATTCCGTCCTTTGCCCTCACCAAGTACTAGCCCAGTTGCTTTTAGGCACAACCGAAGTCTGCTGCAGTGCAGCTGGGGCTGGATCTCAGGAAGTTGGCAGATGATGGGAGCAACATCTGTGCTATCATGGACAAAAGAGGGCCCACTCGCTCAGATACTAGTCACTGCAGCTGGTCATTACAGCATCCTTCCTTTCTTCTTATGTTCAAAAGCATTTTATTGTTAGAGGGCAGCCAGCCAGGCATGAACATGGCTGCAGACGCTAACTTTACTGCTTCTACTAAAAATATATATATTATCCTTTTCTTCCACAGAAAAGGGCTTTAAAAGTTAAAGTTAAGTCACGAACGACTCTCACTTTACAGGCCGAGGGAGCCAGTGTTTTCCGCTTCCGCAGAAGTTTTTCCTGGTCATGTGGCCACCATGACTAAGCCGCTTCTGGTGAAACCAGAGCAGCGCAGGGAAATACCGTTTACCTTCCCGACAGAGCAGTACCTATTTATCTACTTGCACTTTGACATGCTTTCGAACTGCTAGGTTGGCAGGAGCTGGGACCGAACAACGGTAGCTCACTCAGTCGCGGGGATTCAAATTGCCGACCTTCCAATCGGCAAGCCCAAGGCTCAGTGGTTTACACCACAGCGCCACCCGTGTCCCAGTTAAATTCCTTAAGAAGCACTCTCTGGACCCAGAAGTGTGTGACAACTTCCACCCACTTAACTCATGTTCTCACCAGCTGAGCTATCTAGCCTTCATATCCCCTTTGATGGCCCAAAACTTCAAAGGGTGGTGGCTGTTCAGTGCCAGGCATACTTAGAGGAGGCCAATTAGCTGGATGCTTTTCAATCCAGCTTCAGACTTGGTTTTGGCATGAAACAGCTTTGGTCATCCTGACTGATGGATGATCTGTCTGTATTGGGAGAAGGACATGGAGAGTGTGACCCTGCTAATTCCCCTCATCTTGCAACAGACTTTAATACCATAGTATCTTCTTGGATCAGCTCTGTGGGCTGGGAATCAGAAGACATGAGATTTTGGTCATTCTGCCACTAGCTCCAGGACCAATTCCAGAGAGTAGCTTTGGGAACTTTTACTCGGCCCCATAGCAATTGTGCTGTGGGGTCTCACAGGGATCCAGCTTGCCCCCCGTGTTATTTATGATAGTTATGAAGCCATTTGAAGTGATTATCAAGGGACTGGGGATGAAGTGTCATTGGTGTGCTGATAACACCCAGCTCCAGCTCCCTTTTCAGTAAGAGTCAGGAGAAGCTGCTCAGGTGCTAAGTCAGAGTTTGGGGTGTCAGTGAATTGGAGGAGGGCCAATAAACTGAAGTTGGCTTCTGACAAGATGGAGGTGTTGTAAGGTAAAGGTAAAGGGACCCCTGACCATCAGGTCCAGTCGTGTCCGACTCTGGGGTTGCGGCGCTCATCTCGCTCTATAGGCCAAGGGAGCCGGCGTACAACTTCCGGGTCATGTGGCCAGCATGACAAAGCCGCTTCTGGCAAACCAGAGCAGCGCACGGAAACGCCGTTTACCTTCCCGCCAGAGCGGTCCCTATTTATCTACTTGCACTTTGATGTGCTTTCGAACTGCTAGGTGGGCAGGAGCTGGGACCGAGCAACGGGAGCTCACCCCGTGGCAGGGATTCGAACCACCGACCTTCTGATCAGCAAGCCCTAGACTCTGTGGTTTAACCCACAGCGCCACCTGGGTCCCTGGAGGTGTTGTAGATCAGGTCTAAGATTTGGATGATCAGCCTCTTCTGGATGGGGTTGTGTACCCCTGAAGGATCAGGTGTGTATTCTGGGGTTCTTCCTTGCACCTTGTTGCTGGAGGCTCATGGCTGCGGTGGCGCAGAGCATCTGTTTCCCAATTTGGCTGGTTTACTAGTTCTAGCTGTTCAGGGACAGTAATCCATGTGGCAGGGTTGTCTATGATAATGTGATCTTTGTGAGATTGCTTTTGAACAGGGTTCAGAAATTGCAGGTAGTGCAAAATGCAGCTGAGAGATTGCTGACCAGCACAGCTGCATGAGACTATAGAACTCTGTGCTTGACAGATCTGCACAGGCTGCTTGTAGTGAACCTAATTCAAGGTGCTTCTGTTAAAGCCCCAAATCTGGAGGAGCATCTGCCCCTGTGAGTTGGTGGAGAGCTTCTTTTGGCTGTGCCGTCACCTAGTGAAATCTGAATGATCTGAACTCTGGATATTAATATCATCATTTTGTTATTCATTAAATTTATATACCGCCCTTCACCCAAATATTTCGGGGTGGTTCACAAATTAAAAATGCAGGATAAAAGCTCAAAATAAATAGGGCTTTTGGTATACTCTTCCCTAACCCTTTGATTAAGATAAATTTTAGTTGTATTATAACCATGAAATTATGTTATAAAATCTTGTTGCAAACGTACTCTGTATGCTTTGTCATATTCAAGCCATTATTGTTTCCACAACAGCTGCATTATTCCCACCAGAATGTTGTGCGTTGTAACACAAGCAAAAATTTCTACCCACCACCTTTCAGAACAAATTCCTGTGCAAAGCAATTTCCAATGTCCATCAGGAAACAGAAGAGCATACTTGTTATGTCTTACAGTGCTGGAGTCTTATTGCAAGTCCTGTTCACATTATTGTCATTAGGAACAACACAAAGGTGAATTAAGTTGATTCTTCTGAACTCAACTGGTGATCACTTGTCTTTTCCTATCTGTTTTATAATGAATGGAGGGATGCAAACTGAGATCAAAGCTGCACACAACAACAAAATTAAGACAGCCTCCCGCTGATGCAGCAAGACAGATCTGCTTATGAATGCAACCTTCTGCATGCATTTGCTGATACGGGTGTTCATGTGGATTCTCATTGGAACACTAATGAACTGGAGAAATGCATTTTTAAAAAACCAAATAGACTTATAAAAGTGTTAAGAAGAATGAACAATGATCAATCAGATAGAAGTAGCCAAAGAGTGCAAATAATACATCACATAAAGCACTTCCACCTTCTTAGTGTCCATGGGCATTTTTAAGAAATCCTAGAGTTCCTTTTCATTCAAGTATCCAAGCTTGTGGTGGTCTATGAACACAGGAACCATCCTTCAGATGGAAGATAAAGGGATGCCATGTTTTATCAGTCACCAGGTGTGGCAATATTTCACAATATCCCATTAATGGATCTCTTTTTAAAGAGCTGGCATATGAGTCCTTCCAGCCTGCCTTCTAAGTGAGTGGTGACTCCTCCCTCCAAAGATTATCTGGTCTTTACAAAGAATATATTTATGCTCCTTGGAAAATAACATTAACATTTATTTATTCATTTATTCATTTATTATTATGTCAAAAATTTCTATACTGCACTTCCATTAAACAATACCACAGCCATTCACAATATATCAGAATCAAAACACTGTAGCCAATAATGCATCATAACCAAGTTAGAAATCAATTGCTAGCAAACACCTGGGTGGACAGGTGATTTTTAAGCAGGCACTGACAATACATTACAGTTGAACTTGCCTTATTCTGGAAGCGAGGAAATAGGTTCAAACACAGAATCAGATATATTTCATGATCTCTCTCGTGTTGCCCCCAAATCTTATCACATGTTCACATTCCCTCCACATGTGCCATTAACCCCATGAGCCTTATACCCCTTCAAGCACAGGGGAGACATTTCCTCTTTATTACCAGTAGGGATGTGCAACTTGGGCACCAGACATTAATGCACAACTAGTTGCTTATCTCTTCAGCAGAATCATGGCCCATGATGACAGGGGACTCTGTTGACCTGTAACAGGTGAAATTGTTTCTAGGATTTTATATGCTGATGCAAGTGAAGAATTTGGCCAGGCAATCTCCTTTAGACACTGAGCAGAACCGGGCACTGAGTTAGATGTGCAGAAGTGGCCTTGATTTCAACAGAATGCAAGTGCATATAATATAATTGTACACTACGTTGCGATTGCTATAAAGAGTTGACAGTAAAAGGAACCAATGATATGGCTGAGGGAAACAAGATTTCGTGTGTATGTGGTGGGGTCAAAATTTGTGAAAACACGATCCTATCGCCCTGCTCTCCCACAACTTCCAGCGTCTATACCTGCAGTGGACAAATCATACTGAGTCAGATCATTGTTATTTGAGAAAATTTGAATTTTTCAAGGCTTTCATATCTAGTCCTTGGTGGCATTTGCACACTATCTAGCCACATGCAAAGGGCATCGTTTATCTAGATATCATTTGTTTTCTTTGACACTTTCCAAAAGAATATTGAACACTCCAACATAAAGCTTCAGAGAACACTATCACTCTGGGATCAATTATAGAAGTTGGAAAGCAACTGTAGTGTAAAGAGAACGTAACTTTTTTTTATTAAAAAAAATGCTTCTATCTGGAAGGGGTTTTTTTTATAAAAAAAAAAACACTCCTCCTGATAGAGGCCTTGAAAATAAAAGTAGTTTTTATGTGTCACCTGGTATCTAGCAATCAGATATAAATGCAGAAAGCAACCACACCTTTTCCCTGAAGTAATCTTTATCTTCCTGCCTCCTTTCCTCCCTTGTTGTTATATCACTTTGGCTTTTGACCTGCAACCACTTGTATTATTACCTCAAGAAAATTGAATTCTGTATATGACACAATAGGGGAAGTATGTACCTTTGACAACATATGGGATAAAGGAAAATATTACCTGTAACTGCTGTAGCCTTTCCCCTCCTCCAAAGCTGATTCCTATAAGTCTAAAATTAGGTCAATAACATTTTGTGTTGGATGTCGGTTTCCAACGTTTGATTGGAAAATCTTTATCCTTTGATTTTTCTGCGGCTTCTCAGAAGTACTTGCTTTTGAACTGTGTATTTTACAACGTGTTGCCCTTGAACGGCAGTTGTTAAGCAATCTGCACACCTCTACAGTACTTCCTGTTGAAATATATTGATTTCCTCTTTGGCTGTGCTAAGCTAATATGAGAAAAAAGTGGATGTCTCTTCTGAGAAATAGCTTTAAAAAGGTTATTTATGTATGCTACTACTGCGGCCCGTGTTTTGTTAGCCCCCAAATGGAAAACGAGCGAGGTCCCAACTAAAGAACTTAAGTTGATAGAATATGCTCAACTTGCAGACTTAACACATAGAATAAGAGAACAAGAATAACATAGGTTTAAAGAAGATTGGAAAACGTTTATGGAATATATGGGAAATAATTGTGTACAGCTGAAAACGCTGGCAACATTAAGATCAATTCAACAGTGTAAACAAGTTTTGATGGATGCAGTAATGGAATACTGAATGGTATAGTTTTTGTAAAATATTCAGGGATTTATGATATGTAAAATGAACCATGGAAAGAGAAGAAGGGAAGTCATTGACACCTAAAGGATGTGAAATGAGTATTTTAAATTGTAAAACAGAAAACTTAATAAAAATTATGTATAGATATAGATATGATAAGCAAATCTAAACGGTGAGGAAGGTAACCGAACCTCCCAAGGGAGGGACAACCAGAGCAGGCACCACCACAGTGAAAGCCCTGCCTTGTGGTGCCAGACAGGCCTTGGTTGGCAGACCTGGGGGAGGCGTGCTATATTTATTGGGTATTCCACATTTTTATCAGCTGTGCTATTTATTGACAAATTCTTTATTGCAGAGAAAAAAAATAAATCCAATGACAATACTATATCAAGGCAATAGTTGTTGTTTTTTTAAATTTTTTGAAAAAGGTTTCTTCTCTTTTCTAGCTTCCATGAAGAATGGGCTGGAGGCATCACAGAGACCGGCTGTTTTGGAGAAAACAATTTACACAGCAAGCCAGCCAAACCCAGCAGTGCACTTGGTCGACAGCTGGGACCGGGGCATAACGTTGCCATACATACCATAAGTACGATACATGTTGTCGAGGTCTATGGGCATGAAAAGGACCCGCAGGGGACAATGGATACTCATTTACCTGGATAGGCAGTTTCATAAACGCAACGAAGGATTTGCTGGACCAAAGCCAAATGTGAATAGAGATACCTGCTGAATGTGCCTTAAAACACTGTATAGAAATGAATCACTGCATTGTTCCCATGTATCAGTTACAATAAACGTCAGAATATCGACAGATTTAACAGATCTGACAAATGTTATTTGAAAATGCATTGGTTTTTTTGTTTTTAGATTAAACAGTACACCTCAGAATTTAACAGCAAGCCATTTCTGCAATTTGCTTTCCCAAAAAGAAGGTGATCCTATCACGAAAACAACGAAACCCGTATATCCGGTATATGTTTCTGTATCTCTGTTCTTAACGGTTTGTACTTTTGCTGCCTGTGAAGGTTTTTGACAGCAACAAGGACAAATGCACATGACCACGAATTTATTTTATCCTGTTTTTATAAGCATATCAGATAATACATGAAATGTATTTTTTCACAATAAATATGGGGGGATTACAATAAAGATTTTTAAGTAAGAAAAAATGTGAAATTTAGATGTGATTTCATTGTTCAGATTCCGAGGAAACCTCCTTTCTAACTTTTAGAGACTCTTTCAGGTGGTTCGGAATCTATCGGAGCCACCTTCGTCATCGGGGCCTGGTAGGGACCCCAAGATCTCCTGCAATGCGTTTGCAAAGTTTTTTGCAGATAAAATCGCTCAGATTCGGAAAGAGATAGACTCCACCGTGGGAGCAGGGCCAGGGCGGGAGAGTGCCAGAGTCCTGTCTAGTCCAGTTGCGTGGGATCAATTTCAGTCTGTTACCTCCGAGGATGTGGACAGGCTGCTTGGACGAGTGAAACCAACCACCTGTCTCCTTGATCCTTGCCCATCCTGGCTTATAAAAGCTAGCCGGGAGGGGCTGGGCGATGGGCTGCGCGGGGTGGTGAATGCTTCCCTCTGTGAGGGAGCCTTCCCAGCCCCGCTGAAAGAGGCGGTCATTAAACCGCTTCTTAAAAAAACATCTTTAGACCCGGCCAATATGGCCAACTATCGCCCAGTCTCAAATCTACCATTCTTGGGCAAGGTGATTGAGAGGGTGGTTGCTGAACAACTCCAGGCACGCCTGGAAGAAGCGGACCATTTGGATCCCTTCCAATCGGGATTCAGGCCTCACCATGGGACTGAAACCGCCTTGGTCGCGCTGGTCGATGATCTCCGGCGGGCTAGGGACAAAGGTGAGAGCTGTTTCCTAGTTCTGCTGGATCTCTCAGCGGCCTTTGACACCATTGACCATAACATCCTTCTAGACCGGCTAGAGGGGTTGGGAGCTGGAGGCACTGTTATACAGTGGTTCCGCTCCTTCCTCCTGGGCCGTGTTCAGAAAGTGGTGGTGGGGGATGAGTGTTCAGACCCCTGGGCTCTCACTTGTGGGGTGCCTCAGGGTTCTGTCCTCTCCCCCATGCTTTTTAATATCTATATGAAGCCGCTGGGAGAGATCATCAGGGGGTTTGGGCTGGGTGTTCATCAGTATGCGGATGATACCCAGCTCTACCTCTCTTTCAAATCAGAACCAGTGAAGGCCGTGAAGGTCCTGTGTGAGTGCCTGGAGGCGGTTGGAGGATGGATGGCGGCTAACAGATTGAGGTTGAATCCTGACAAGACAGAAGTACTGTTCTTGGGGGACAGGAGGAGGGCAGGTGTGGAGGATTCCCTGGTCCTGAATGGGGTAACTGTGCCCCTGAAGGACCAGGTGCGCAGCCTGGGAGTCATTTTGGACTCACAGCTGTCCATGGAAGCGCAGGTTAATTCTGTATCCAGGGCAGCTGTCTACCAGCTCCACCTGGTACGCAGGCTGAGACCCTACCTGCCCGCGGACTGTCTCACCAAAGTGGTGCATGCTCTGGTTATCTCCCGCTTGGACTACTGCAATGCGCTCTATGTGGGGCTGCCTTTGAAGGTGACCCGGAAACTGCAATTAATCCAAAATGCGGCAGCTAGACTGGTGACTGGGAGTGGCCGCCGAGACCACATAACACCGGTCCTGAGAGATCTGCATTGGCTCCCAGTCCGAGCACAATTCAAAGTGTTGGTGCTGACCTTTAAAGCCCTAAACGGCCTCGGTCCTGTATACCTGAAGGAGCGTCTCCACCCCCATCATTCAGCCCGGACACTGAGATCCAGCGCCGAGGGCCTTCTGTCTGTTCCCTCACTGCGAGAAGCAAAACTACAGGGAACCAGGCAGAGGGCCTTCTCGGTAGTGGCGCCCGCCCTGTGGAACGCCCTCCCATCACAGGTCAGGGAAATAAACAACTACCTGACATTCAGAAAAAACCTGAAGGCAGCCCTTTTTAGGGAAGTTTTTAATGTTTGATATTGTTGTATTTGGTTTCTGTTGGAAGCCGCCCAGAGTGGCTGGGGAAATCCAGCCAGATGGGCGGGGTACAAATAATAAATATTATTATTATTATTATTATTTTATTTTTACTTTCTCAAACCTGTACTTCAGCGAACCCACATTAAAGGTATCCATTTACTTAAAAGATTTCTATCCTGCCTTTCCCACATATGGCTGACCAAGGCAGTTGGGGACACGGGTGGTGCTGTGGTCTAAACCACTGAGCCTCTTGGGCTTGCCGTTCAGAAGGTCGGCAGTTCGAATCCCTGCAATGGGGTGAGCTCCCATTGCTCTGTCCCAGCTCCTGCCAACCTAGCAGTTCGAAAGCATGCCAGTGCAAGTAGATAAATAAGTACTGCTGTGGTGGGAAGGTAAACGGTGTTTCCATGTGCGCTCTGGTTTCCATCACAGTGTTCCGTTGCGCCAGAAGCGGTGTAGTCATGCTGACCACATGACCCAAGAAAGCTGTCTGTTGACAAACGCCGGGTTCCTCGGCCTGAAAGTGAGATGAGCGCCACTCCCCATAATCGCCTTTGACTGAACCTAACCGTCCAGGGGTCCTTTACCTTACCTTTACCTTTACCAAGGCAGCTGGCATACAATTAAAATAAAATAAACAGTTTGAAGACAAAAATCAAACTAAAACATCAGACAAAAAGCTGCAATCACTTTGGATAGAATGAAAGCTTATTCATAAACTCAAACCCTTGAAAGCCTTTGGTGAACAAAAGCTTTCACCAGATGCTCACAATAATTCAGGCATTATGTTATCTGTGTTCAAGTGGACTTATTTAGGGGGCTCAGGGATGCAAATACCAGTACAGAGAAAAGTAGGTATTTATTCACACACTGCATAATTAAATTTTGGAGACATTGCTGGCCACCATCTTGGATGGCTATAAAAGAGGATTAGACAAATTTGTGAAGGAAGATATTATCAGTGGCTCCTAACCCCGATGGATATGTTCTCCCTTCACTGCTGGAGGCACTGTGCTCCTGAACACCAGTTGCTGGAAACCGCAGAAGGGGAGAGTGCTGCTGTGTTCAGGCTCTGCTTGTAGGCTTCTCTTGGGCATCTGGACAGCCCTGATGGGAACAGAAAACTAATTGCTGGAAACCACGGGAGGGGAAGTGTTTGTGATGGGTTTTTGCTCATCAAATGGCTCTTCCACAGGAACTTGAAGACAGAGTGATGAACAGAGAGGGGAAAGCTACAGGGATGCTTATAACATATTATACTTCTAGATGGGAAATTCAAAATGGAAATGACTTGTTGGCTGTGAACCCATACAGAAAAGGTAAGGTATGGTCCACATGAAGCCCCTTTCGTTTGTGGTAGAGGTATTGCTGTGCTGCTGTTTTGCACAAATGAATCTCCCTCATGGGGCACCAGCCTTGCTTATAATGCATGCAAAGGACACTAAAAAGGAGGTGGGCCTTAAGCCACGTGGGGATCAGGTGGTGCTCGAAAGGACACCTTAAAAAAACCTATGTGCACTGACAGTTAACGCAAGTTAATGGAGAGTGTGATCTCTATTTTAACTTGTGTGGGGAAGAAAATCGCACCCCAGCTGTTTTTGAGATACAGCATTTTCTCCCTTCTGCCCACACTCAATGACACTTGGGGTAACAGCGTTCTGACTGGAGAGTGAGGTTCTCCCTCCCCACCAACTGTTTACGGAAAACCCGTACTACGAGCGCAATCGCATTCCTCCCATAATCACAAGTGTACCTTCACCCCCAGATAAAACGGAAGGTTCAGGGGAAAGAGCTTTCAAATTAAGCACGGGTATCTACATGGCATTGAGAAGTAGCATTAAGCAAATCTGAGGACTGTCCAGTTGTTGAGAGTAAAATGGAACACAAACCTCATACCTACAAATTCACTCCCACCTTCCAACCTCAAAGTTAAAGGCTGAAGATGGGAAGTTGTTGGAGGGGAGGCAGAGGGGGACTTTGGTAATGTGTTGCCCTGAGTGAGGACAAATTTGGTGTGCCCCCCCAACTTTGAGTAGGTACTACTACTACTAATAATAATTTTGTGCCTCCTCAGCTTCACATCCTACGCAGGGGAACTGCCCTCACTGCTGGCTGTGCTGGGGTGAGAGAGTGGTGTAGAACCGGCTCCGCAGGATCAAATCTATGCACACCAGTTATAGAGTAACAGGCCACCCATCCATGGGATTCCAGGGGTCTTGGCCCCCAACCAGTGTCTGTGCTCCTTTGGAGAACTGAAGATGAAGAGGAGGCTATAGTAGCTTTTAAAAATATGATTTATTTATATATTTACACCTGAATTTAGATGGAGGGAGTCCAGATCTTACCGCATGGTCATCTCAAGAGGGGCTTGTTCCCCACAGCAGGTGGAGTCCAAGGCATCTCTCTCTCTCTCTCTACTTGCCTTCAGCCAGTCTGCCAAAATGGTTCTGGGCTTTTCTCGGCTATCCCAAGTTTTCTGCCAAAGGCCCCAAACTCTTCCTATGACATCATGCCCAGTTACCCTGGCAACCTTCCAAATCCCGTCTCTGTTTACACTTCAGGGCAGGGGGGAAGGGCAGTTCTCTTGAATTGCCAATGGCCCTCAGTAGCCTGTATAGATAGATAGATAGATAGATAGATAGATAGATAGATAGATAGACAGATAGATAGATAATACTTTATTCGGCTATAAGCCCACAAGGTAAAACAAGTCAATAAATAAAAACAGCATTTTACATTCTAAAATATCAACTAAAATTTTCACCACATAATCTCCTTCGCATTACATACAAGCTCTAGATGTACCGTATTATGGCCTTAAAATTAAAGATGGAACATAGAGTTTACTAGATTTTTAATAATCATGAAGCATTCCACGAAGTCTTTTATATGAAAGAACTGAAATCAGGAAAGAACAGAAATCTGGCAACCTGTAATGTTCTATAAGAGTCAATGTCCTGGAGTAGATAAGCTAGATGCAATTAAGTTGGTTAGGAACAATTTCCAGAATGATTGAACTCAGAATCCTTGATCGGGGAACAATGTATAAAGGGCAATTTAACAAGATATGGTAAAGGGATTCTATTGATTTGTTATCACATGCACATAAAACAGAGGTTTTACCATTATAAAATCTATTGCTCAGAACATTTGAGGGGAACACATTAAATCTGGCTCTAACAAATGTCAGTAGCATGTATTGTTTCTTAATGGCCCTAGCTTGGACAGGTCATTTTGCATAGGCTCACTAGCCCAGGAATTCCTCTGCGGCTTGTATTTCTCCCATCACATCCCAAATAGTCAACATCTTACCATTTATTAATTTCTTGGGTTTAGGTGGATCCCATCTTCTCAAAAACCTATAATAATAACAACAGTAGTAATAGTGACCAGCTGGTTCACAGGGAAAGCCATAGCAGTAGAACAATGCAAGTTGCCATAAAAGTTATCATAAAAGTAGGATGAAAAAGCCCAGAATGAAGGTGGCAGGAGTGGCGATATTGCTACAGGTTTGGGGCATGTGTCATGTGCCTTGTGAGCAGGCAAGAAATGGCTGGAGCAAGAGATAAGGACTAATGTGCAGCAATAGGTGTGTATACAGAAGTGACAATATTAGAACACTGTAATTTATTTAAACAATCTGGTACTATTAACTGCAGAGTTACAGCTATATAAATAAACTGCACTCAGATCATTTGGCGATGCCTGCGAATATGCTTTGTTTGTGATAACTATCCCCCCTGGAACTTGCTTTATTGCTCATGTAAAAATTATTTATCATCAGAAATGAAGTGCATGAGAAAGATGAGAGCAGTGGAGAGTATTAAGACAACACATAAAGAGAACCCGTTCATTAAATTAACCTCTTCCAGTGTTTGCCATCTAATGAACTTCGGCAGGCAGCTCCTGTGGGCTCACTTTTGCAGTGGCAGCACAAAAGAGCATTCAGCCCTGGACAAGTCATCCTTCCAGCGAAGTCCCCATCTCTGAACTCCCACTACATGATCTGCACAAGGTGTTGCTGGCTTTCTGTTGGTCCTAGCAGAGCGAGCCAAGCCTCTTCCAATAGGAGCCCAAATAAGTCCATAAAGGCACTGAAAGAATGAGGACTTCAAGAATGAGGACTTCCACTGGCCCACCTTCAACACCACTAGTGCTCTCTGGCCAGATTCTTGGGGGGAGGGGGAGGGTTGCAGCGGGTTGGACCCTTGGGATACCTCCCAACTCTACAAGCTTTGATTCGGTAGGGCAAAGGCCTCCAGGGTGCAATTAGGCTACCCAGGTATCTTTTACCCATTATCTGAAGTGCTATCTAAGGTGGTTCTGGTTTGTATGCATTTATGGGTTAATCAGACACTGTGGTTTTACCAGACCTACAAAGGGGTACTATCACATCAGGGGTCTGATGCTAGACCTAATTAGGCTGTGGGCCAGAGCCTTCCCACCTCAGGAATAAGTAATGCATTTAGTCAATCATATGAATTTCATGGTTAATCTATTCATTGAACTTGCATATGGGTAAACATTATTTCTGAAGCAAGAAGTGTACTTTTTCAAGCTTAGATGCTTAGACCTTCCCAGTGTCTCAGGGATCAAGTGCATCTGGCTGTTAACCAGAAGGTTGGTGGTTTGAGCCTGTGGGCAGGATTCATGTACCTTCATGGCTGACATATTCTGAGAAGAGATGTTTCCTCCTGCATAAGAGAAAAAAGCAGCAAGCTCAATAATATGGTACTTGCCACCTTCATTTTTTTAAAGTATTAAATATATAGGTGTTTTTTTAAAATAAAAAAACTGCTGCACACTTATTAATTTGGGGCACATTTTAAGTTGATTAATAGTTTTAAAAGTGATTAATCTGTTATATTAAACAATGTAGTCCTGCTATTTAGATGCCTGGAACTATGCCATGGAAAATTTGTAGAAAGGTTTCACAGATCTTAGCAAGTCGTTTTTTTAAAAAAAACATTTCTGCCAGGAATACAAAACTTCTGTGGGAAGTATGCAATGTTTTGTTACAGCGTGTGCCAGTACACCTGTTGGCACATCCCATTTTAAGCACTTAAGGCAGCTTTTGCAGAGGCAAGTGTTGGAACATGCTGGAGAAGTTCAATAGAAGCGATTGTGTGCATACATATTTAATAGCTTTACTCAAGTGTTTTTAAAACTGCAAAAGCCTCATTGCTTGATATTACAGGACAAATGTGATCAGGTCACAGTGACCCTTTTCTTCCTTTGTGAACCGTTTACAGAGCGGGCATCCATTTATTTTCCAAGGACGGAATGGAGACCTCTGCTGGCCAAAGCCTTAAGGCGGCTCTCAGATTTTACTTTCGCTTTTCGCCCTCCCGAAGTCGTCACTGAACTTCCGTTCCTGACAGCAACTTCAGTAAGGGGACAGATTTTCAACTTGCCCTATTTCATGGATTTCTTTCAGCCATAGCAGGAAAAGCTGCCATACCCATGGACAATGCTCTTCAGAAAATGTAAGTCATAGTGAATTATTTATCCTAAAGCTTGTGTGCATAAAGAGGTGGGATTTTTAAAAAGACAAGACGAAAAGCCTTGCTTTGAAAACAAGAGAAGCTGTAAATGACTTTGGGGGGGGGGGGAAGGGAGTGCCTGCCTGCAAGTCTGATTCACCCAGACTTGGTCCTTTTTGTGTGAATGTCTTTTGCATTCTTATTGCTGGGATATGTCATTCTTCCTGTTCATTATCTTTAACAAAGAATCTGTCTGTACAGCGATGATAGGAAAATAGTAGTCATATGGTCTGCTAACCCTTTTCAACCGAAAATAATATTTTGGGACTTGTTCTTCAGTATAAAGCTTTCTGCTTTTGTTTTCAACACCTGGCAACATAATATTTTAGTATATATTTAGCACATCACAACGACATGCAATGAAACATTACGCTTGAAGGGAAAAGTTTCCACACTGATAATTTTATTTGCGGATCAAAAATAGACGCACATTCTTCCAGAATTGCTACTGTGACCAATATTATCATGGGATGGCTGTGGGCTTGCTTTCAAAATGATTTAGATTAGTGTTTTCCTTCCAGCTTGGAAGTACAATGTTAACTGCCCCCTCCCCAAAAAGCACATTCCCCAGACTTTTCTGTAAAATGGAGGATTTATTGGGGGGGGGCACACAGTTCCTTAGCTATGGCAAACTTTAAGGGTCCTCTTATATCTGCCATACCAAGGCTCCTTCAGATGGTGCTCTTGGTTCCTATTCTACATTAGCCACCTTGTCGATTCACCAGGACATGGGTTGACATGATTAGTTTGCAGCAACTCCTTGGTTGCTAGTATAATGATTGTCAACATTGGCTACTAAATGGAGTCCCTTGCGTCTTTGTAATTTCTTGCTTCTAGACCTTTTGACAATTCATCTGGGTTGCAGAACTAGCAGTAGCATTACACTGTACAGTACTGCTTCCACCCCCCAGCCACAGCATTTTCACCAGTAGACAACAAAAACTCAAAAACAAAAACAGGCGAATCACGCTCTCCCCAAAATACTTTCCCACTGCTTCTCCTCATCCCTGCTGGTGCATCAGAGACAACGAGAGCCATAAGGCAACGCCCTACCATGTTGATCTAAGAATGTATGTGAAATGCAGGCACAACAGAAGGTTATTTGTTTTCAAGGTTGTTGCCTGGGTTAATACATCCAATGCAGCTCTGATTGCCATTTCAATTTGTGAACTCCACCCAACTCATTCTGTTTGAAAAAATAAGCCTGGCATTGTTCTCATGGTCAGTTACGCCAAAATGAGGAGAGCTTCCGATTAGTTCAGGGTCTGATCCTTACCTATATTTCCTTTCATTTTCTGAGTATTAAAAATGATTCACGATTGAAATAAGGGCAGCGTTCTTCAACCTGGTGCCCTCCAGATGCTTTTACTGTGGCTGATGGGAGGTTGGTGGTTCAAATCATCTGGATGGCTGGGGAAACCTGGTTGTTTCCTTAGGGCAAGCATGATGCTGTAAGCAACCATGTTTATCCAGGGGTTAGTTATATACTGGTACTTAGCACAAAATGGAGTGATTATTTTAATGTGCAACAATTCAAGCATCACGCTGGGAATGAATATGAAAACATTGCCGGTGCAAGGTAATTGTCAGTGTTGTGTTTGGGCATGGCAACCCAATATTCAAATCACAACTCTAAGCCAGCTTAGGAAAATTCAGAGTTCTCTGCCAAGAACAATTGAGGTGTAAAAGAAGAGAAGCACATCTCTAAACATTTGGGGACATGGGCATAGCCAAGGGGAGCAGGGGGAGCAGCTGCCCTCCCCATCATGTAAAACAATAGAAATACTTAACTAACTGACCAATCCCGTTGGTTCTGCCCCCCCCCCCCAAGTCCAGCCGCCCCTAACAAAAATCCTGGCTATGCCCATGCTTGGGTACATACACCTGGCAGACATAAGCTGGAAAGTTGTTTGGCTTGGCAAAGAAACACAACTAGTCTGACTACCTGCTCAGTACAGTTTTTAGCATATCAAGAGTTGTATCCAAAGTAGCACAAGTTTGTCCCATCCGTTCGAATATTTCTGCCTGCACTATGGGACTTTCCCCCTCTCCTCCCCCCATGTGCCTCCTAAATCAGTTCTAGGGGTTTTCGCCAACCTTCCGGAGCAGATTTGGGAAGGACAGAGAGTGTACACAGAGGGAGATGATGAGTCTAGCTGTGCAAGCAGAAATCCTTGCAGTGATGGGGTATGTTAGTTTGATATTGCCCTAACATTTTATTAATGCCATTATCTCAATTATATGTCCAAAAATTTGTTGTGCCCCAATGAAGATGCCTTAGAGTGCAAAGCATGTATTTTTGTTGTTGTTCTTGCTCAGTCGTTGTCGTGTCCGACTCTTCGTGACCCCATGGACCAGAGCACGCCAGGCACCCCTATCCTCCACTGCCTCCCGCAGTTTGGCCAATCTCATACCAGTCGCTTCGAGAACACTGTCCAACCATCTCATCCTCTGTCGTCCCCTTCTCCTTGTGCCCTCCATCTTTCCCAACATCAGGGTCTTTTCCAGGGAGTCTTCTCATGAGGTGGCCAAAGTACTGGAGCCTCAGCTTCAGGATCTGCCCTTCCAGTGAGCACTCAGGGCTGATTTCTTTAAGGATAGATAAGTTTGATCTTTTTGCAGTCCATGGGACTCTCAAGAGTCTCCTCCAGCACCATAATTCAAAAGCATCAATTCTTCGGCGATCAGTTTTCTTTATGGTCCAGCTCTCACTTCCATACATTACTACTGGGAAAACCATAGCTTTAACTATACGGACCTTTGTCGGCAAGGTGATGTCTCTGCTTTTTAAGATGCTGTCTAGGTTTGTCCATTGCTTTCCTCCCAAGAAGCAGGCGTCTTTTAATTTCATGACTGCTGTCACCATCTGCAGTGATCATGGAGCCCAAGAAAGTAAAATCTCTCACTGCCTCCATTAGCTCTAGTTATATGAGGATTTGTGAATACAAATGGCCTGGGTGACACGTACCGGTATGTGGTTTGGCCCCCAAATTGGCTGCTTGGCCTTCAATAGCTTCTGCTGCACATCCTAATGGTTTAGGGTTCTCAGAAACTTCCAACCTCTGATGATTTCTCAACTGAAAGGACTTACACCAGGGTGGTTCATTTGGTTAGTTTATTCAGAGGACTCATTTTGAAGAATGAAGATGAGCAAATGTTAACCATTCCTTACCAAGTTATGCATCCCTCATTATCATAAATCGCTTTCCAACCCTTAGACAAATATGTTGCACTCCCTAGCAGACTTATAGAGCATTTGCTCAGAGGGAAGTCCCACTGAATTCCATTGGGCTTACTCCCAGGTGAGAAGATATAGATGCCTAGTTTCTTATGAAACAGTTGATTTTAATATCCTGAGGTCCGAGCTGCAGGTTGTCAATCATGTCAGCAACACGTCAATTTTATGTAGTTAAAATAATATTTAGTTTCATATTTAATGTTGATCTAATTATGACAGTGCTAATCAGATGCCCAGGATGGGAAATTAGGGTGTTGGATCAGTGTGATTTCTGCTTTTCTATCTTAGATCTGTATTTAGCCACTGTTGCCTATGGGGTGTAACACACTGCCCCAATGATACATGTATGTATATTTTTGTGGACAGTGGAGCCTATACTGTTTAGCAATAACCAAATAATGCATACACAACACTTTTGCATATACACCAGTGTTTTTCAACCACTGTTCCGCGGCACACTAGTGTGCCGCGAGATGTTGCCTGGTGTGCCGTGGGAAAAATTGAAAAATTACTTTATATATAGTCAATATAGGCACAGAGTTAAATTTTTTAACATTTTTTAACATTTTCTAATGGTGGTGTGCCTTGTGATTTTTTTCATGAAACAAGTGTGCCTTTGCCCAAAAAAGGTTGAAAAACACTGATATACACCATAATCCATACGGATTTATTTATTTTACAAACTTATATTTGTAAGTTTCTATTTTTATTGTGGGTATCTAAAGAGACATGTGGTGCAGATGGAATTACACCCTGCTTACTTGTAATCAAGGTTACTTTTTTATACTACAAAATATATCAAAATGCATTTTATCTCCTACCTGCACACAAATGGATGAGCTCATTTCTAATAATAATAATAATAATAATATAAACTGCATATGCAAATTAGAAAAAAAATGTATAATTTTTTAAATTAGAGAACTTATGTGAAAAAATAAATTATGTTGTTTGAAATTGTACAATTAATTCTTTCCAAAAGTGGCAATTAATTTTCTGTGTCTAAATTTATGTCCACCATTCAAACTACAGTACAAGAAAATTAAATGTGCCATCAACTCTTATTTATAGTCATGAATTATATTTCAATTCACAGGACAAGAAATGGAAATGGAAATGCTGATAGAATTTTGTCCTTCGGTTCAATATTGTTCCTATCTAAGCATTTCAAATTGGTTACAAATTTAACCTTTTAGAGCTGTGATAATTATACCATTAGAAAGAAATAATTACAGCTACAAAAAATGTTTTACAGGGCAATTCTATGCATATCACTTAGGAAGTAAACACACATAGGCAGTGCTTTTTTCTGGGGGGGGGGACGCAGGGGTACGCATACCCCTAAACATTTTGTGAATCTAAGTTTGGCCTCATTGAGGAGCAGTATTTCAGGAGGAGTAGGATAATGAGAGTACCCCTAAACATTTTTTAAGAAAAAAAGTACTGCACATAGGAGACTTAGAAGCCCATGAATGACAATGAATCAAATACTCCATCCATTGCACTATGGTGGCTCACTTTGTGACAGCCTGTGTGTGTGGATGTCTATGTGGAGATTATAATCCCTGCCTCATATATGCCATTGGGAAATGCAGTCACATGACTTCCAGTTTTCTTCTATGAAAAGTGCACTTAGAGCAACTTCGGACATAGCCCACACACGAGGTCCCCCTATGTAAGAAAGCTCACTGCTAGCAGATTGTGCAAGTTCTTTGAGGTTGAACCCCACACGCTGGCCATTTATAACCTCTGCTTTCAATGAGACCTACAGCGTTTGCATTCCTATTTAGTTTGAGTAATCCAGATGACATTACCCTCAAACACCAGTCTTGATGCTTTCCCCCTGTAAATTCAGGTTTACCCAGTTATGGGGATAATCTGATAACCTGGGGAGAATTGGGCTCTAAACCACTTCACTTGGGAGTCAAAGATGATTTGTTTCAGTGTTTTTTTGGGTGGGTGCAACACCTCTGGAGCTCCCACCCTTTGTGCTTGGCATGTGAGCATAGGTTTTGTGTAGTGGCTGTTGGGACTGGTATGGCATGTGCAGTTCTGCCCCCCAATTCATTGTAACAGCATTCCAAGTTTTCTGCTCAGGTCCAGATATCTAGAAGTGTAGATGGATACTGCTTCTGGAAGCAGGCACTTGATTTATCCAGACTGGGAGACCACAACATGTTATCAGATTCTTCCCTAATGTGTTTATGTTTTTATTTTTAAGCAAGCATTTATTTGCTATTCTCGTGAAAGAACAGGGGCACTTCCAAACAATTTTTTTTTTACCCTGATTTGTTTGCAGGGAGATTTAATGTGCATTCACTAGAGATTTGCTTGTGGGGAAGTGAGATGTGCCAAAAGCAAGCAAGCACACACTATCCCATACTTTCCAGCGCATTTCTCCCTCATTTTGCTTACTTCAAAAAGTTTGTTCTTTCAAGTTCGATGCACAAGAGCTCCAAATGAACTTTGATCACACAATTTAGATTTGCCAGTACAATCCCACCTGAAAGTAGGGACAGCCTAGAAGCACCCTCAGGCTCAGGCCTAACTTCAGCATCCACCCCCAAGCAAAAACTCAATACAGTAAGCCTGCAATTTACATGAACAGGGGTTACGTTCTGGGGATTGTGCCTAAAGCAGGTGGGATTGCTGAAGTATTTTTTCCCTGGACGCCTCCCCCCCTTTTTTTGCCAAGTGAATAAAGCTGAATGTGCACAATGTGCCTACATTGGGGACTTACCACACACATTTCTTGGTAGTTTATCTAAAACAGGGTAGTAGACAGCTTTTTCGGTAGCTCATGCAGGGGCAGACTTTGGTCATCTTTCATATTATGGTGCCTGTGCGAGACCAAAATCTGGCATCCCCAAATGGGATCTTCTCACCTGAAGGAGCATCTCCACCCCCATCGTGCCGGGGTGCTGATGTCCAGCTCCAAGGGCCTCCTGGCGGTTCCCTCACTGCAAGAAGTGGTTACAGGGAACCAGGCAGAGGGCCTTCTCGGTAGTGGTGCCCGCCCTGTGGAATGCCTTCCCATCAGATGTCAAGTAAATAAACAACTATCTTTTAGAAGACATCTGAAGGCAGCCCTGTTTACGGAAGTTTTTAATGTTTGATCTTACGTCTTGTTTTTAATATTCTGTTGGGAACTGCCCAGCATGACTGGGGAAACTCAGCCAAATGGGCAGGGTATAAATAAATTATTATTATTATTATTATTATCATCATCATCATCATCATCATCTCAATTTTACCCCCCCCCCCTTCAGCTTGGTGCCCTGTGTGCCAGAATCCAAAGCAGGCTCATCTTTTTACGTTTACCACACCGTTTGCTCTTTTGCTCTGCACCATGATGAACTCCCAAGGAAAATCTGGCGCTTAGGAGAAATGAAGCCCCAGGCCCCAACAAGAGCACTTGGGATCGCAGCAGCGTATGCAACTCCCTGCTCCTCGCTGCGCACGGGAATGGAGGGGCAGCTCTTTTTCCCCTTGCCCAGACAAGTGAGAAGGGAAAGCGCGCGACAATTCCGTCGAGGAGCTGCGAGGGAGAAGCCGCTTTCTTGCCCTCCTTGTCAGCCGGGCGGCGGCTCCTCCTGCGGCGGTCCTTCTGGCAACTTTGCCTGAGCGCCGCGTGGCCGAGGACGGCCTGCAAGCGGAGCGGCGCGTCCGGAAGGCCTCTTGCCTGCCCGAGAGGAAGGAGCAAGACGCGCCCGCCAGAGCTCGCAGGGGCGGGACTGGCAGTGGCGGCGGCGGCGGCAGCTCGAGGAAGATTTCCAACCTAGCCGGGCCGGCCTTCCTTCCCGCTGGACGCCATTATGCCAGGTTCGTACGCCCCTCGGAGGAGGGAGAGGACGGCGGGCCGCCGCCAAGTCCCGGCTGCAGGGGGCGCACAGAGCAGGGCGGCAAGGACACCTCGGAGGGCGGGTGTGTGTGCGCGTACAAAGGAAGCCCCAGGGGCTGCTAGAGGAGACTTTCGCCCTCCTTTTGCATGCACCGGAGCAGAGGTCTCTTCTTACCATTGGGCATCCCGATCTTGTCTGCGGGTGCCTGCTCGCGTTTTATTTCCGAGCAAGCTTGCGCGAGGTTGCAGACGCGCAGTGCCTCCGCCCGTTGTGCATGTTCGCTCGGGGAGTTTCTCTCCGAGCGTGCGTTTAAGCAGCCCGATCTTAGGCATGTTTACTCAGAAGTAAACTCTACGGAGGTCAGCACACGACTGCCTTGCAAGGCGACGAAAGAATGTGCCCTGCACAACTTCGCACCCTCCCTTTGAAAGACAGCCTTCAGTATGTTGGGAGATGCTTCTCCCCTGGAAGGAAGTTGTTTAAACCTGCGTTTCTGTTTGTTGCCTGCAATCCTACACCCTGTTACCACCCACGTCGATCTTAATGGGACTGTACAGTTACGGTTGCTTTTAGACATAGGTTTGCTCGCGGCAGCTGTTTACAAGCATTGTGTTTTTTTAGAATTTATTGATTGTCACCCGCTTTAAAAACGCCGAGTTCTCTTGCTAACAGCATAACACAGTGGGCAAGGGAGGGCACTTTTTCAGAGCAGGAGTTTCAAAAGATGGAAGTAATATTTATGCCAAGTGAGTCAGCTCCTCCGCCTGAGTCATCAGCCCCGGTAACAGAGGCAGCCTCTGTGTAGTACACTGTGCAACCAAGTAAATACTACTTGGATAAACTTTAATAATAGAAGAACCTAAGAAGAGCCTGCTGGATCAGTGAATCTAGTGATCTAGGCCAACATCTTGTTCTCACACACAGTGGCCAACCAGGTTACTGTGGGAAACCAGCAAGTGGCATTCGAATACTGTACAAGAGCACTCTCCTGGGGCTTCTGGCAGTTGGTATCCAGAAGCATTGCTGCCTTGAACTGTGGAGGCAGAGTGTAGCCATCATGACTAGTTGCCATTAATAGTCTCCTCCTCCGTGAATTTGTCTAATTCTCTTTTAAATCCATCCAACATCTAGAGGGCCACTGGTTTTCCCCAACCCTGCTAGTGAGGTTGCATCTGTTGAGCACTAGGCTATGTTGCTTGGTCTCAAGATGCCCAATGAATAATTGCATTATATAATATAAATGGGGTGGCTGCATTTAAACCAGGAGTAGGCTCTGCACATAATGATGCTGCATATTCATTACTTTTTGCAATGCTGCTTACATAGCCATTGGCAATCATGCAACTAGAGTGGTGCCACTGGTTAAAGCGTCAGAATTGCCATTAATAACAACAATAATATTTGACTTGCTAGTCACTTGTTGCGCAGATGTACAAAAACACACACACACACAATAACAGCTACGGGAAGCTTTGGCGGAATTGATACTGTAAATAAACACAGCAAGATTATTTGGTTGTGTAAGTAAAAAGTTCGAGACAGTAACACATCATGTAACCTGTTATATACATATTAAACAGCAGCTTTTACTGTGAGCCAGGTTAGTATAATAGACTGTAGAAGCTACTTTTCCAAAAATAGCTGTGATATTCAAGTTGCTCATGCTAGAAGAATCTGAACATGCGGGTGCTTGAGATGGAAACATTTATTTTAGCTCTCATGTGAAGGTGAGACAAAAGTTAAGCAGACGTAAGATTGCAATGATCAGAGGCCGTGCTTTTTATGTGACTGATGCATTTGGCCTATACAGAAATGGTTTGCTGATTCTGCTACATTGTATAGACTTTATTTCTAAACGCTGACCTTCAGATACGCTATTTTCTTGAACTAATGCCTGCATGTTTCACATGGCTGGTTGCTTGACCTTTCACTTAGAAGGCATCACTTCAAATCCACCTTAGATCATTGGAGACTGAAACTTATCAGCATCTGCCAGCTGTCCCCTGATGCGAAGCAATTGTGGAGTATTTGCTGTATCTCTGAGGACAGATGTCTGCTATTTAGCTCCCTCCCAACCCCTGAGTTGGGAAGCCAAGGAGCCAATGAAAGTTGGGAAGCTAGTTTGCACCCCTATGAATTATCTCAGGTGTTTACCCCTGAACACTTACCCTTCAGGGTCTTCAACCTTTTTGGATTTGGGGGCATATTTGGGAAACTGTTGTGGACACCACAAAAAATGTTTCACAGAAGGAAAGCTGGTGATGCTCAGATCCCCCTGCCAACACACACACACACTACAACAGGGACCAAAAAAGCAGGCAACACCTCCCACCACTCCAACCAAACAAGATGCTTTAAAAATTGATACCAGCATCATGAATGGGAACCAGTTCCTAAGTCAAGCAAGATAGAGATAGCCATTCCCCACTGCTTGCCTCCAGTGTCTGGATCTCAGAGAGAACACCCAAAAAATATGCAGATAGGACATAAATGAGGCAAAAAAACAAAAACAAAAAAGAGCTCTCCAAATCTATATCTGGAAAACCTCCTGAATTTTAATGGCTGTGTAACATCTTACTTTCATATAATGATCTCCTCTTTATTTTTGGCCTCCAGCAGCAATAAAATCCTCAGTCTGTTTGCAGAATCTGCACCAAACTATGGATTTGTTTGATACTTTCCAAGAACAGAATGGAAGTGGGGAGAAAGCTTTAAACCATCTGCAGTTATCATAATGACCTGGTCATTCAGCAATCATTGTTAGTGCTATAATTGCCTGCTTTGTGGGAAGAGTAATCTTCTCTCATTTTATGATCTGCCTGAAGGCCAAAATGATGAGCATTTTGCTTTGTTAGCATTGCTTGTTGTTTGGTGTACTAAAATAGTTGCATTATTGTTTTCTCTATTGCTGAATTACTTTGACGATGTAAACTGTGGGAATGTGGTTTGTTTTGGGATAGGCTTTGGATTAAATGTTGAATGAGCTCTTTGCATGTGTTGTTTTTTTTTAAAAAAAATATGTGTGGCAATACTGCAGTTATTTAGTTTAATGTTGTTGTTGTTTAGTCATTTAGTCGTGTCCTACTCTTTGTGACCCCATGGACCAGAGCACTCCAGGCACTCCTGTCTTCAGTTTAATGTTAACACATGCCAAATATAATTATGCCGTGTTTACACATGCCAAACATAAATGTGTTCATGGTAATATACATGTATACCTCCAGTTTGCCATAATTGGCCGAGGAAAGTGCTAAGCATTAAGGGTGGAGAGTGCAAGCCTTGGAAACAGTGGACTCAGCTATACAACTGCAAATAAAATATTTTAAATGTGTTGTAAGGTGCAGTATACAAATGTGGCACTAGATGGCGACAGTGAGCTATGCCAAATTCAATGTATTTTTCAAAACGTTTTTTAAAAAGCCATTTTCACAGCTTTTTTTTTATGTGTGTAGATTCTACCAGAGTGTGTATCTTTAAGAGCTCCAGGGTGATGACAACAGGGGCAATGTTTGCATGTAGCACTAAGGCAAACCATGGTTTAGCATGAACCTACTGGTGCCAACTTTATTCTTCTCTGGTTCTTCTTAGCAACCATAGAAGCTAAGCCAAGGTTTCAATTGGTGTGTCCTCTGGTGCTCTGTCCTCTTTAACCAAGATCTGTAGCTACAGGTTGTGGTTAAGGAGTAATGAGTTTAACCATGATACTGCATTCAGGCAACACTCTAAGCCAGACCTTGGCTTTGCTGAGTTTAGGAGCAAAGTGGATGCAAGCTATTGCCCAGGAAAGTGCATGTTCATTCAGTCCTGGGAAGCCATAGTTACTGTAACTTGCGGTGTGACAGGTCATTGTATGGCACTAGTGACCTCGGCATTCCCTGGGCTCATTGCTGGCATTTTACTCCCTGGAGCCTACAGCAGACGGGAGAATAAGACAAGTGAACAAAGCATTGAACATTGACAAATGGTAAGGACAAAACTCAGGTCTGTAGCTAGCAATTCTGCAAACATTCCTCAAGCATGGAAGATACTGGACTGTATACGCCTCTCCATTGCAATGAAATGATGAGATTTCTTCCTGCCTTGGATTTCTTTCCTCATCATTTTGATAGGCTGTTTCCTTTTTCTCTGATAAATAAATAAATAAATAAATAAATAAATAAATAAATAAATAAATAAATACCAGTGCCTTAAAAAAAATTACTGGTATGTCAGTCAAGTTTCATTGGCATACCTCTAGTCTGCCTTGCATATCGGTTTCCACGGTGGAGTCCAAGATAAGGCCGAATTCATTTCAGCATCTAGTGATTTCAGAGTCTGTGATCTTCTATGGTTATAGCTACATGAGGGAATAAAGCCAGGGCTGGATTAAAAGATTACGGGCTGGATATTTTCAAAAACCCATTTTGTTAATGGTGATAGAGCAGTCGTCAAAGAAATAAAAATGAAATAGTTGATCTACAATGATTTTTAACAACAGCACATTTATATTTAGCTGTTGGCACGTACAATAAACAAAAACAGTACTGTACAATGGGAGTCCTATTTACGATTTGAGATTCTGCATTCTGTGCTCTCCTAAATAATAAGAGACTGATTAGAAATCTTCCAAGTGTTAGGCATATGCCATTGTTTGCAAATTGTCTTGTGATGTGTCCAGATAAAGTCAGTGACAAAACCTGATTCTAATGGCAGTAATTGACGCCCTCAGAGCTATTTCTGAAGGAACTTTGAAAGGTCCAGGAGCACACTTGATGGGACTGTGGTGCGTTTAGTCGAAACATCCAAATTCTGTACTTTGGAAAGTAGAGTTCCTTGGAAGTTTGCAATGGGAAGATCAGTAATGGTGGACAGACCAAGTGCTCACACAGCACATTTTCAGAATTATACGTGTCCACTGGCCTGAAAAGGCTAGTTACCCCTGCCATACATTTATCGTTATGCTCCAAGGTTAAGGTTAACACATTTCAATTGCATGTAAAGGATTTTGAGCAGACGGAACTCATAGAAAGGTAGTGTGTGTGGTGGGGAGGGGGACTCTCCTTTCACACAATGCAGCCTTGCATTTGCCGTCGATTGAAGAAAATAAAAAGGAGCCTTGCCTGAAATCCCAGAGAAGCTTACATTGCATAATTATGTGTGCTGCATAAAATACAAGATTTGTATGGGTCAGCACAAAGCTTCAGATAATAACAGTTGTTTGGAGGCATAATTTAAAGAGCTGCAGTTGTAGGCAGGATTCCAGTTTACTGAAATACATTAAAAAAGAGAGAGAGAGAGGTTTAACTGATGTAAACTCTCTTCGCTGCTAATATGATCTTGTATGTTGCTGCATATGTGACTTGTAGCGGAAGACATTGGAGAGAGCCAAGGGACGGAAGCCTCCCTGAGCTCGGCCTTGCTTTCCTGTTCATTCACAGCACTTAGGCTACATACACACCACATATTTAAAGCACATTCCTCCCTGCTCGCTCTCCAAAATAATAATAATATAAAAAAATCCCAAGAACGGCAGTGTAGCCAGCACCCTTAACAAACTGCAGTTTTTTCTTTGAAAAAGGAAATTAAATTAAATTAAAATGTGTTTTAACTGTGTGGTATGTATGTAGCCTTAGACACAAGTTCTACCTCGTTCAAATGGGACATTCTCACAGGTAAACCTTGGAACTAGAAAACTATGCCGCTAGCTCCAGACTCCCAAGAGTACCTTGGCCTCAGTTTCTTAAGCAGCGCAGCAAATGTCTTAGGGAACTTAGGGTGGTGGCATCAAAAGAAGTTTGTGATACGGCAGGAGTTTCATTTTTAAAATCTCACTGTGGATGCCCGATGCAGGGAAATTACATGAATTTGATGTCTAATTTTCTTGACGTATACTGTGAGGAGTTCATATGGAAGGACTATCGTGTCATGTCATGTGAAGCCTCTTTCAAAGACATTTCAATCATCATGTTAGGAAGTTTCCAACGGGGAGCATCAGGTATTCTTGATTTTCTGAAATGGCACTGTAGAATTTGACATACGGAAGGAAAAAAGGCTGTTCCCTGCCTCCAGAAGTGTACAGTCTAGGGGTGGGTCCACACATTGGGGGGGGGGGGAACGCTATAAATAAATCATAAATTGTTATAAGAAAAGAAAAAAACCCTGTGTAAAAACGCATAGAAATGTTTTGTGTTCTACAGCGTCTGTTTATAATGCATTCAAAACACTGTTTTTTGACTAATGTAGCTGAGTCCTAGGTTTCAAAGTGGTGAGGGCACAGTATAGGAAGGAGATGACTAATTTAAGAGCCACTGCTAATTTCACCCCTGGGGACAGAATATAGTTGTGGGAAATTTTGTCCTGTGTGAAACAACCCTAATCATTGATATGCTGTGTTGTCACCATCTCTGTGTTTGTCTTCAGTTTCTCCTTATCCACATCCATGTATTTTCAGTGCATCTTTCAAAACGTAGCTCTTGACCTGACTCCCACCCTCTTCTATCTTCCTTTCTCATCACATCCTGAAACAAAAGAAGATTATATAACATCTCAACTGGAAAAGGATTTTAGCAAGCAGTATAATGAAGCACATGGTTTTTTATTGAGGTGCATTGAGACAATGCGAAAAAAGATGCTTTGCTTGCCATTTGAACCATTAATTTTATGGGGTGAATGGTAACAGTCTGTTGGAAATCCAGCTGAAACTTATGGAATTGCAAATGTTGTGCAATGCCAGTAGGAAGCTTTTCTTTTTTCATTTTAATGGGAATGACTCAGGCTCTCAAAGAGCCATTGCTTATTACAATAATCGTGGGAGGTTTTTATGAATATTTTTTTTGGGGGGGAATATCACATTTTTTAAAAAGAGAGGACAGAATCTGAAGGCAATGAAAGGTTTAAAGCTGAACAGCAAAATCATCCTCTGTTAAGGCCATCCCGCTGTTTTTATAGCAGAATCTGGATTTTGAAGCACTGATTAGCAAACAAATCCCATGCTCGGCTATGCAGCAATAAAAATACAGCAATTGAAATTGTTCTGAGGTCAGGTTAGACTGCACAGTTTCCCTTTTAGTGGCTAGGATTTGAAGGCAGATATAAAAATTGAGCATTCCAACTTTTAAAAAATGCATTTTTTACTGAGGCCTATTCAGTTGTGATATTGCCCAATCTCCTAAGCATGTATAGGAGATCTGGAGCTCCCCAATTCTGTTCTGTTATTTCTCCGCTGAGCTTGTCTTTGTCTCCCTCTCTGTGTTCCTCTGCATCTTTTCATTTTCAAAGGTAACAAGGCTTATATGCAGCTTTGTTTTCTAACCATTAGCTCAGCCCAGGCACCCCCAAACTTGGCCCTCCAGATGTTTTGGGACTACAACTCCCATCATCCCTAGCTAACAGGACCAGTGGTCAGGGATGATGGGAATTGTAGTCCCAACACATCTGGAGGGCCAACTTGGGGTTGCCTGGTTCAGCCCCTCGTAAACTCACTTCTGATCATGGTTGCAAAACTGCAACTGTGATGTTGACCATAGTTGGCTCTGAAAAGAAAAGGAAGATGTGAGTTCACATGTAGAGTTCAGGAACGTGAAGGAGCACATGAGACCAGAAGCAGGATGGGAGAGTAGCTTACACTGCACTGGGAAGGCTGCTGTGTTGAAATTTAACCCACGTGGAAATGCCTCCCTACACACACACCACGCGCGCGCACACACACACACACACACGGTCTTGGTGGGCTACCACTGATGGGACCTCATCTCATGGCTTGTTGGTTTTATCCGAGATATTGTACACTTCAACGTGTAAAGATTGCATTGTATGTGAAATGCACCCTATAAATGCTCCGTATTTGTATTATTCATCTTTCATGAATGTCAGCTGTTCTTAATGGTTGCCGAGAGCATTTATGGCGCTCCCAGGATGTTCCTGAAGCTTGACAGTGCACATGAAGTCATGCCCTAGTGTGAAACATTTGGTAGCTGATGTGGATTATATGGCACTTCCATCCAGTTGTGCTTTGTGATACCAGGGGCCTAGTTTTAAATGTGTTGCTTCTTCTGATTTGTAGATCCGACTTACTGTGATCGTTTACGGCAGGACATGGCATTCCTAACGAGCAACGGCAGGCTGAGCGAGCAGCTGGTTGACAAAATTATCCTTCAGCTGAACAGAGTTTACCCTCAAATTCTTACCAATAAAGAAGCAGAAAAGGTAATTGAAGGAATCCCACCTGCGGTGTTTCTTTGCTATTGCTGTAGCTCATTTGACCCAGGATTAGGATTGCTGATTTTTTAAATGCAAAACTTCTGGTACCTCATTGAGACTAGGGGTGGTGGCACCCAGGAGAACCAAAGGCAGCTCTGGGGAATTCTCTAATAGGACTGACAATGGGAACCGGAGGAAAAACTATTTGTTCAGCTAAGGTATACAGCAATTGAACTTCCTTAAAATCCTCTCCACACATGATCAGCCCTTCCCTGCTCTTCATTGTTCCTCTTAACACAAACCAGACCAAAACTGTGGACCTGATAAATTCAAGCAGATAAGAAAATGAGCCAAGTTTAGAAGTGTGTGCTTGAATATGAGAAAATGAGAAAATGAGCCATGTGAAGTGTGTGCTTGAATAATCACACAGAAAACACTTCCCAGACATCTGTACTATACATTTAAAGCGGAATCATACAACCACAATTTCCCTCAAAGAATCTTGGGTACTGTAGTTTGTTGCCGAGAATTGTTAGATGACCACCATTCCCTTCACAGAACTACAACTGCTAGCACATTTGCGAAGCTAAACAGAGTCCGGTATGGTTTCAAATTGGTTGGGGGATCGCAAGTTGAGTTTCTTGCATTGCAGGGGGTTGGACTAGATGACTTTTGGGATCCCTTCCGACTCTATGATTCTATGAACTCTCAGAGTGATTTAACACTCAGTCTCTCTTGCCAGGGAAGTTGGGGAATGGCAGATCTTCTTAATCAGTAAAGCCATTGCAGAGAATTCTAAATGCAAGCACCCCTTCTTTATCATCTGTAGAAACCAATCAAAGGGGAGTCCGGTTAAATCTAAGCAGGCTTACTCCCAAGTAAGTGTGTATAGGATTATACCCTTTTATAGCATAGGAACACTAACCCTGATGGCCAGTGAGTGAACCTATGCAGATAATTGCATAACACTCCCTCTCATGTGTGTGTGTGTGCGCGCGCGCGTGCACGCATGCACACGCACACACACACACACACCTACCTGAGTTGAGAAAAATCCCCCACCTCTGTTTAATTCTGGTTGTTTAAAACCAGTTCCAACAGCAAGGTCTTACAAGACCACTTAGACACTTAAGTGATTAAGTGGTATAAAAATAGCTGCAATAATTTAGGTTTTTTAAAATAGAGAATCCTTCTGAGACCAGCTCCTTGGCAAAATGCAGTGGCAAATGAGGAGAGGGGGATGAGCAAACTGCTTTCTCCCCTGGTTCTTCTCAGATCTTCTTAGAATAAGCTGAACGCTTCCAACCACCTCCCATTTGGCAAATAGCTAGGCTAATTCTAAGCATATCTGCGCTAAACTGGATCCAATCAGGTGCAATAAGGTCCGATTGCTGCGCCAGCTACCTTCTAGCCTCCTTTCTCCCACTTCCCTTATGGGGGTGGCAGCAGCAGCAGCTGTGGCTCCAGCTCTGTTGGTGAGGAAATCTCCCTCTCCTTCCTTCTCGCTGGCACTTGCACTGCTAAGCCAAGGTCCAGAAGAACTGGAAAATATCATTTCTCCACTGCTCCAGAAAAAAAAATATTGCATTCCTGGCACTTCACAGGCTTTTTGTGGTTCCTTCCTCCCATGAGTGGAACTGGAGCAGAGGGTTGGGTGGGGGTTAAGGAGAGAAATGCGAGTTCTTCTTTGGTTTGAATTCAAATCTGAATGAGGGAAGATCTCAAGAGGGCTCTGCGTTGTAATGCTTGTCTCTTGTTTGAGGAGAGAGTTAACAATTAGCTGCAATCTGCAGTCCAAGGACTGATGAAGCTCAGTGACACCCGTAAATAGGTAGGGAATTCCTTGCAGAAGGTGGAAAATGGCACCCACTTCATAGATCCCTATTATAATACCTTAAGCTAAAGCTGTTTCGTCAAGGCAAACCATAAACGTTTATGTAAACAAGCCCCAGGTCTCAAAATGCTGTGGTCGTACACCCACACCGTTTGAACTCTTCTTCTGAAATTACAGCAAACATTTCCATGTGTTCATTCATATTCTTGAGGCAGTGTAGTCCTCTATTTGCAATCCAAACATCCCATTAGGAACAGGATTTGTCCGTCTCACCAGATTCAGTTATCTCTTTTTGCATTCACAGACAAGTATGCATTTTCACACTAATGAAATAACTATTGGATTCCTAAGAAAAAGTGTGCCACTGTAAAGACAGATAAATCTTTTTCTCACTTCCAAATGCGAATGCTTATGACTGACGATGCTGCGATCTTAGATTCTTATTTCTGAGCAGGTCCAATTTGTGACCGGTTAGGCCGATCTCTGCGTATCTGGGAATTTCTGTTAAAGAGGAAGGTGTAGCATGTGGCATTGATCGAGATCACAAAAATGTTCTTGTACGCAAACTGGAATTTCAAAGGAAATGGCTGAACTGTGCCATAGATCAGTATACATCAAGCAACAGAATACAGTGGACGCTCGGGTTGCGAACATGATCCATACGGGAGGCACTTCGCAACCCGCAGCGTTCACAGCCCGCAGTGCCGCTTCTGCGCATGCACGGGTTGCGACTTGGCACTTCTGCGCATGCGCGAACGCTGAAATCCGGAAGTAACCCGTTCCAGTACTTCCGGGTTCAGCGCGAGCGCAATCTGAAAAAACGTAACCCGCAGCATTCGCAACATGAGGTATGGCTGCACTTCTGAATACCAATCTTGGCACTATCTGACTAGCCATTGTGGAAATGGGATGCGACCCTTGATTTAATCCAGTAGGACTCTTCATAGGCAGCTGTTGACTTGCTGGGAACTGGAATTGGTCAGAACATGAAAAAAGAACGTAAGAGCCCTGCTAGATTAGGCCAGTGACCCACCTTGTCCAGTATCCTGTTTTCACAGTAGTCAACCAAATGTCTGTGGGAAGCCCACAAGCAAGACATGAGCACAGCAACATTCTCCCCTCCTGCAGCTTCCAGCAACTGGTATTCAGAAGCATTACTGCGTCCAGCAGTACAGGTAAGGCATAGCCCTCAGGCTTAGTAGCCATGGGTAGTCTTACCCTTCATGAATTTGTCTGATGTCAAGCGTCAGAGGATCCAACCCCCATGGTAGGTTGCCTCTAACGGATAAGACAAGGAAGTTCTTGCCAATTGCTTTTTATTCAATGTTCACAGAGGCTTAGAAAGGCAGCCTCTTGGAATAGTGGCATAAATCTCCCCTCCCCAACTCTCCCACTTCCTCATGCGCCATCCCTTCTACGGTTGGCGCTGGGGGCCCTTCACTTCTGAGACCTTTGCTCTCCTATTTTTAAGGCTCGCCAATTCTAGGAGATGGTGGGTCTGGAATGCTTTCTAGTGATAACGTGTCTGCCAGCTGCTCCAGCTCTGCCTCCTCCTTCTTCTCTCCCATTACTTCCCCCTCATCTTCCTCTGAGCTGTGATCTCCCTCAAACTCCTGTTGTAATTCTGAACTGTCTTCTTCTCCGGAAGGGTCAGGCTGGGGAGGCGTTCTCCACCATTCCTCCTCTATCCACCTGACCTCTGATCCTCTTCTAAAGCTTATTTGTATATTATTTATATTATTTATATAAGCCACCCTTTGCACAAGCCGCATACAAGACCACTAAGATTAAAAGAATATCTAAAATATCTAAATATTTATATGTGATTTCACTTTAGTGCTGAACGTATATCCTTTTAGGTCTTCTGCAAATAGTAGAAAGACGGGACACCGCTGCTTGTTTTTCCTATTGTGTACAATTGAGAAAGTCTGTTATTTATTTTCCTTTGGAATAGCTAACTCTCATGACATAGAAGCACCATAAACAATTTGTGATAGAATCTTACGCTCTGCTATAAAGAACGTTTAAACAAAAATATAAAGCTACATTTGTATTCTTTCACGTACCATCGAAGGGAGGCAGAGGTTGCTTTAAAATTGGTGTTGGTTTGTTTTTTATATCCTTGGCTAATAAATGCGTTCCCACCCTCCCTGCAGTTCCGAAACCCCAAAGCTTCTCTTCATAGTCGGCTGTCAAACCTAATAGCCCACTTGCAGAAGGAAGGCGACAAACCATGTCAAGAATTCTACCGTGCTTTGCAGATCAATGCTGAACAGCTGTATAACAACTTGCCAAGCAGAAGAATTCTAAGTAAGTCGGAGTGCTAGCAGATTTCTTTGGGTGCCCTGTTACAATGCTGCCTCTTCTGGGACTAAGCGGAACTTTCTGTGTGCTGTTTCTTAGATATACAGTGGTACCTCGGGTTACATACGCTTCAGGTTACATACTCCGCCAACCCAGAAATAACGCTTCAGGATAAGAACAGAAATCGTGCTCTGGCGGCGCAGCAGCAGCAGCGGGAGGTCCCATTAGCTGAAGTGGTGCTTCAGGTTCAGAACAGTTTCAGGTTAAGAACGGACCTCCGGAACGAATTAAGTACTTAACCACAGGTACCACTGTACCTAAAAACTGACCAAATTATATGTGGCAGACAAATGCTTATTTATAGCTGCTGCAGTTGTACTTGCACACCAGTTTGGCAATTTTGAATCTTTGTTTTATATAATAATAAATCTGGCAGCTTTGCAACCTTTTCAAATATTTTGTGTTCCCTTTATGAGCTGCAAAGGCTGGATTCCGGACTAAAGTGGTGGTGTTGCCCAGGAAAAGCGACCCAGTGCTTGGCTTGGAGTGTTTTTATTCTATCCAGGGTCTTTCTCCCACTTTTGCACAGGATCAATGCGAGATTATTTTGAGTCCAGGTTGTTTTTCTATGTAGTCAGCTCAAAACTGCAGCTTTTCTTCCACAAGGGATATCTCCAAGGTCCAGGCTTTGGTTTTCTGTTAATGTTTATTTTAAAGGCAAATGTAGCTATATAAATAATCAGCCAGTCATAAAATCAACTGAGGTTCACATCATTTCCCAATAACTTTCAGGGGGATTTCTGTTTTTACCCAGCTTGATAGCCGGTTACAATCAGTTCTTCATCTCTGAGAGACGTTAGTAATAACCAATTACATTTAAATACGTAGTTCTGCATCACTCTTGTTTCTAAACTGACAGAATGTTAAGCAAGAAAAGTGCTCTGTTCAACTCTAGACAAATAAGATAAACGGTTACTGGCCAGCTAGAGACATACTTACCTCAGCTATATCTAGTCTGGTCTGGAATCTATTTAGTCCTTTTTGGGCCTAGACAATTCTGGCATTTTCAGAGCGTTTTGCAGTTGTATACGTGTGTTGTTAACGCTAGGCATACCGCGTTGCTGAAACTGCCCTATGATTCTTCAGGGGGCCCATTTGGAAACATGCAAAACTGTTTCGTGGGGACATCAACTCCTCAGACAAAACCGCAGTGAGGAAAAAAGGTGCAGAAAATGACCAAGAGGCTGGAGCAACTCCCCTAGGAGGAAAGATAACAGATTTAGTTAAGTTACAGGTAGGTAGCCGTGTTGGTCTGCCGTAAGATTTAGTTAAGTTTAGAGAAAAGGTGAGTGAGCGAGGGGCGGGGGGAGCCACATATAATCAAAGTCTATAAGATTATGCACAGTGTGGGGAAAGTGAGCCCAGGGCCATTCTGCACATTATGTGGCAGAAAACTCAGGTTTGTGATGTTAGGTGTAGGTGTTAACAGAGAACTGCAGCCAATCTTGGCTGCCTTTTATATGCATATCTGCACAGTACCTTCGTTCTCCAAACATACATATTTTTCCATGTATAAGACACCCCTATGTATAAGATGCCCGCTATTTTTGGGGACTCCGATTTAAGAAAATGGGGGGAGATGACCCCCCTGTGTATAAGACGCCCCAATTTTTGGACATTATTTTTCAGGGGGGAAACCTAGTCTTATACACAGAAAAATACGGTACTTTGTCCCCTTCATTTTAAGTCTTAGGTTTACGCCTAAGAATGTAACAGAAGAGGCACCTCTGAATGGAAAGTTAAAGCTGGTCTTCCCCTGTGCCAGCCCAGCTCCTTAGCCATTGACACCGGACATGGAGAACAAAGGAATTCTGGAAAGTCATGCCAGAATTGTGATGCCTTTCTTGTGGAGACTGGCTTTTCCCGTTTTTGCAACTCTGTAAAGCAGGGATGACTAACCTACACTGCAGCCCTCCAGATGTTGTTGGACTCCAACTCTCATCATTCCCAACCACCATGGCCAATAGAAGGGTATGATGGGAGTGGTAGTCCAACAACATCTGGAGAGTTCAAGGCTGGCCACCCCTCTGATAAAGCACCTCGTACTATGATGGTGCTTTAAGTCTGCAATCGTAGCCACAATTACCTGGGAACAAAGTTCATTGAGCTGAGTGGAACTTACTTCAAAGTCAGCCTGCATAGGATTGGGCTGTTAAGGTGAAGACCTACGTACATTTACTTGGGAGTAAGGGCTTATCCACACTTAACTTTTACCCTGCACATTCCAAGAACTGGTCCATGCTTTTAATGCTCCATGTCAGAGCACTCCCCCCCCCCCAAGCAGAAAAACCCACGCATTATAGCTGAAGCACAACAAACGACAATTCAGGTTTTCTTTAAAGCACCTGGAAAGTGTAGATGAAAGGGAAATGTGGATAAGCCCCAAGTCTCACAGACCTGAGTGAAACTTCCTTCTATGTGGACATACATAGGATTGCACTGTGCATGAAATTGAACCGCAGAATCATGGGGAGAAATCAGTCATTGGCTTTGACACCGGTGGCTATAAAATACCTAGTTACGTTCACTTAATATATTTCTTTGTGTCATGGGAAAGATTAATTCAGGAGCTGACAATGTATTTAGCACCAAGGGCCCATATTAGAAATATATCATGGACTGGATGGTGTCAGCTAATCTGAATCTTTGACTCAATACGTTAGCAACCCAGTTTGCAGATTGAAGGCCACAGTCGACAGCTAATGGGCATATTTCTTCACTGATAGCCTTTGTGCCAATTATACATTGCTGAGCTAGCCAGAAGTTAACTGTCTTCAAAAGCCGGCATATTTTCCAGAACTCTGCTTTTCTGACTTTCAGAAACCATGTAGTACTGGAAACCTTTATCCTTTGTGAGAACACAAACATTAATTGATTCCATCTGTAGCTGTGGGGCAGCGTGTTCAAGTAAGAAAGCGAAAAGATCAGTCACAACAGATACTTTTGGCTATATTTAAAGGTGAAGTAGCTTCATTCCAAACTTGAGTTCTAGGCTGTTTTCCACTTGTGTCAAATAAACCTTTTGCATGATGCTTTCCAGCAAGCAATATGCTACACTGCAGCTGTGTGTAATGAAACCCCAGAGGACTTCATCCCAGTTGCAAAATGCCTTCAAGTTTGAAGGAGACAATTCACAACTGCAAAGTCCAGTGTTCTTCAAACTTGGGTCGCCAGCTGTTGTTAGACTACAACTCCCATCATCCCTAGCTAGCAAGACCACTGGTCAGGGATGATGGGAGTTGTAGTCCAGCGACAGCTGGAGGCCCAAGTTTGAGGAACACTGGATCCCTTCCCACCAGCCATTTTCCCTCTAATACTATGCCCGCATGCACACTCATAACTGCTAGTATTGTAGCGTTCCAGACTCATGCTTACCTGGCCAACTTGGGTCTGCGAAAATGCATGGAAAAAGAAGTAGGAGGGAAGAGGAGTTTATGGGGAAAGCAACTGGTGTTTAAACAAATGTTTGAGAGATGCACAAATTGCACGTTCCAGCTACATTCAAACCAGTGTATTCTCAAATGGTGCCAGGAAAATGCTTAACAGTTTGAGAGAAAATGAAAAACACAGGTTTGCTCAAGATTCTTCTGAACACAGGCATTTATCCTGCTATGCATCTTCTACACTTGATAAACTTTTGAGATGTCCGCATTGCACATGAGCTGGGTCAAAGTGGAATGAAAATCAGCGCTTGCGTTATTGCAACTAAATTAATCTTTGTCGTGCCAAGTGACCTGCTTCACCAGATGTTCCTGATGTTGGCTGAAAAGTGTGCTTGAAAGTATTTTTCAGAAATTTTCCAGGGTAGGATCCACATGGCAGGCTGGTGCGCAGCACTTCAGTGCTTCCACTGAGAGCAGCATGAAGGTTGATCTGCAGGCGCAACTAAGGATAAAAAGTCCTTGGAAAATACCACAAGCTGTCAATTGGCTGTAAAGAGCACAAAGATTTGAGTGACCTTGGAAGACAACAATTGTTGGCTTAAACAATGGCATCACCTGTAATTAAAACTTATTTAGCATGGAAAGAAAATAGATATGTGGCTTAATACTTGGCCTGTCATTAAAGTTCTCTCCCACCCCACTTTTAAATGTTGTTTATTCACTTTTTATAAGAAATGCACAAAGATGATAAGCTGGTTGCCTTTGGCCCTACACTTGCAAACCAACCTACGCAAATGTTTAAGCCAACAATTAGCAGCCATTTTATGTTACGTTATTGTATTACCGTATTTACTCAAATCTAATGCTCACCTTTGTTGGCCAAATTACATTGTGAAAATTAAGGTGCACATTAGATTCAATGGCACATTGACATTTGCCAGCAAGTACTTTTTTTGTTTGTTTTAAGGTTCTGAAAATTGAGGTGCGCATTAGATCTGAGGGCTTGGTAAAGGTACCCCTGACTGTTAGGTCCAGTCGCGGACGACTCTGGGGTTGCGGCGCTCATCTCGCTCTATACGCCGAGGGAGCCGGCGTTTGTCCGCAGACAGCTTCTGGGTCATGTGGCCAGCATGACTGAGCTGCTTCTGGCGAAACCAGAGCAGTGCACGGAAACGTTGTTTACCTTCCCGACGGAGCGGTACCTATTTATCTACTTGCACTTTGACATGCTTTCGAACTGCTAGGTTGGCAGGAGCAGGGACCGAGCAACGGGGGTTCACCTCGTCATGGGAATTCAACCCGCCAACTTTCTGATTGGCAAGCCCTAGGCTCAGTGGTTTAGACCACAGCGCCACCTGCGCATTAGGCTCAAGTAAATACGGTACTTTGAAAACTGGTCCTTGCTTTCCTCACATTTTGCATGACGTGCTTCAGACGTGTGTTGCGCTGAATATTACACTAACTCTTTGGTGTGTTGCTTTTGTTTCTAGAAACCTCAGATTCCACAGGGATAAACCCTGAGAAGGAGAAATGTATTCTAAATGACAGGGGTAAATAATGCGTGTAAAGTATTGTTGGCTAAATCAATATTGGACAATAAGGTTAACAAGGAAAACATATATAAATATATGTTGCAGTTGAATGTCATGATACTAATTCTAAGTGTGTTTGCTGTGGGCATGTGCTTTGGCTTTAATAAATGAAAGATATGCACGTATAATCAAGATTTTTTTCCAGTAGTAATTTCTCGGTTGTTCAAACTGATGATGATTATTGATATTAATTATATTTGCTTGCTGTCCTTCATCCGAAGATCACAGGGCAGTTCACAACATAAAAATACAAAATACACAATAAAACAAAAACAAAGGAAAACCCATAACCCCCTGCCATTTTATGTAATGTAAAATCCAAAGTTTTCTAGGGATGAGTTTAGCAAACAATCTAGACACCACTGCAATTAATAGGCGTTGTTCAAGAGCTTGTTGGCCCCATTTATCTCACTGGGCATGCACGGGAAAACTGTGTCCCTGATCTCTAAAGTACTAACTACAGTGGGGCACAGCCTTTTACGCCACATGCATTTTTAAACATTTGCATAGGCTTCAGTAAGTTTCTACCTTTGAGTGGCGACTCTATATTAATGTTAACCCACGCCCATGGTTTTTCTTGGTACAGCTGCTGGGTTTGTTTTGTGGAGCTTCTGAGTTTGCAGATCTGTGGAGTGGATAAGCTTAAGGCAGCAGTGCAAATAATATTTAAGATGCCTGCTCCACTCAGCCAAGCCATTCCACCCTCTTAATGCTCTTGCATTGGCCCTTACTGTGCACATTTAAAGCCAGAGGGCAGGGCAGGACAGCAGGCATGCAGTTACGGTTAACGTTGCTTTGTGGAAATACAGCAGAGTGCAGTGATCACCTGCACACTCTTGGCCCTTCTGTTCTGTTCCAAATTTTGGGTACAATCAGCGCTGCACCCACTGACCCAGCCTTGATCTCTACACATTCAGAGATGCTGTTTTCACAGAGCCTACATGTGCACACCCGTATTTCTGAAGGCTCAGGTATGCATGACCCAGGACCCTGGAAAATGAAAGGTGCATGCACGTCGTTTCTGTGCAAAGGGTGCCTTTGGGCATGTGGAGGGCAACGCTGGGACTGCTCATTTGTACCCAAATAGCATATTAGGGGTTCTTAGACTAGGAAGAGAGAAGAAGCCCTTTTTGTTCTATCGCTATAGCAGGAGTTTAACTGCCTTATAGTAGTTGCACACAAAGCTCACATAGTTAAGGGTAGAAGGGAGGCTAAGGAGGCGGGAAGGAAGAAACAACTAAAGACAGAAACACAGGATGGTAGAGTCGGAAGGGACCACAAGGATCATCTAGTCCAGGCATCATCCGCAAACTTTGGCCCTCCAGATGTTTTGGACTACAATTCCCATCATCCCCGACCATTGGTCCTGTTAGCTAGGGATCATGGGAGTTGTAGGCCAAAACATCTGGAGGGCCGCAGTTTGGGGATGCCTGATCTAGTCCATCCCCCTTTAATGCAGATATATTTTGCCCAACGTGGGGCTTGAACCCATGACTCTGAGGTTAAGCATCTCGTGCTCTACTGACTGAGTTATCCTCTGGTCATCATAGAGAAGCCCTGTGGTATTTCCATAGGAATCGTTTGGTTGCCTGAATAATGTTTTAATTATTATATTCAAATAAGTAGCTAATGACAAGTCTGATTTAATTTTATAGACTAAAAGATATTAAAATTTCTGGGTTATATCCATTGTTGCATGAGCAGGCAGAATTTCTCCTTCCTCTCCTCTCACTGCATCCCACCAGTTGTTCTCCAGAGGTTCCCTACAACCCTTCAGAGCACTTTTGGGGTGTGCACAGGAGGAGAGGAAGGGGAAATGCCAATTCTCAGGTGGAATTCTGCTCCATTTATACAAGGACACTATTAAATGCGACCCTAACATTCCCTCTCTTGCCCTGCAAGTTTTTAATAAGGCTTAATTTTTCTAAAAAGAAAAATAAGTAGGCTAACAAGCAATAGAGGCTTCACAATGGTAATAATAATTGTAATAAAAAATAATTGCTGCAGGAAATGGTGATTATATATTACAGTAGATGAAGCCCAAAGCAAACATAATTGTGCCAGTTACATTTGAATCACTGTAGTCACAGTAACAACAATGATAACTGATGAACCATTAATTTGAACACATAATTTTAATCCTCCTCTGTTGGTTTTTTTTTATTCTCTAGGTCCTACATTCTTCCTTGCCTGCTTCAGCATCGCCGCAGGATTAGCCTTCTACATGTATTGCTGTAACTCAGGTAAATTATTCTTGCTGTTTTTTTCTTTCTGAGAAGATAGGTTTAGTAGTTGTCTTGTTAGCCTGTTTATCTTGGCATAAAACATGTTTGGGGAGTGTTCTTGCATCAGGATCATGAAAGAACACACCAGAAAAGGCTGATGGAGGGGGGGGCAGCTATTATAATTCATGGCTACACATTTTGGCAAGACTGACAAGTTCTCCATAAGCTGCCTGGAAGTCAGAAATATAAATTGGGTGAGGAAGATATGAGAGCCAGTGTGGTGTATTGGTTAAGAGTGGTAGACTCGTAATCTGGTGAACCGGGTTTTCATTGGCTCTGGTCCTATCTCTCAGGTTATTTTCAGATAGTTACATTCAGTGATTGTCTTTCAGGCCCCCGAAAGTTGTGTTGTTGTGCCATCTGGTCCCTAATGCTATGCAACCCCTACATGAAAGCTATTTGGGGCAGGGTGTCACAGGTATGCTGATGACACTCAGCTCTACCTCTCTGAATAAGCTGAGCCTTTGCAAGTCTTGGACCAGTGCCTGCAGTCAGTGAGCGAATGGATGCAGGTTAATAAATGGAAGCAGAAATGGTGCTAAATAGTGGTTCAACCAGGTGGACATTTGCTAAGGAACAGGATGCCTCTGAACAAAGACTCACTCCACTGGTGATCAGTGTTAGATAGAACTGAGCTCCCCTAGTAGCTGAGTAAGTTCTTTCATGCAAAATCCCCGGTCCTGGTCCCGTCGTCGTCGCCCCCCCCCCCTTATTATTTTTCAGCAATCTAATCTTGGGAGACGGGTGTGTGTGTTAGTTTTTGTCTATTGTTGTGTGGTTGAGAGTCACAGAAACCCTACTGCAGATTACATAGAGATCAACCAGCAATTTCCAATCCACTTCTTGCTGCCTCTGCTCTACCCTGTGTGTCCTTGTAAACAGAAGTGTTCCTTTTTTAGTTTAATCCTGTGACCCACTTATTATTTGGGCTTTTTTGCAGTGATTCCTTAATCCTATATTGCTAGTCTTGGGAAGCTTTCTGTTTGAGTTTGGTAATATGGAAAATGAAGCATTTTGGGGGTCCAAACCTGACAAGGCAGGACAAAAAAAAAAAGACCAGTGGGAAAGAAACTCCATAGTACAAAATCATCAGGCTGATATCAAACATGCGGAAAACTCTTTATTATCCCTACAATTTGGTTGTCAACGCTGCAGAGTTGATTTATAGCTAATTGTAGACTTAAGCAGAAGCAGTGATTTGAATAAATATTTTATTCATGACAAAAATAATCAGTCACTCAAAATTAGGTGAAGAACTCTTCTTTTTACAAATCACAGTTTCTTCTGTTACATAATTTGCAAGTCATAGAATGGAGCAATTCTCCTTGGCCAAAATTCCGGCAAGTTTTTTTTTTTTTTGGTCAAATATCATTTGTGGAAACAAAACCCATTATGGCTGCAAATCTGACTCAATTCAGCTTTTTTTTCTCATTTCCACTCCCCCCCCCCCCGGTTCATTCTAGATTCAAAAGTCCTAGGAGGAGCCAAGAAGATTCTGGGGTTTTCTCCAATCATCATAGGAAGACACGTTAGGAATATTTGTATGTTGTACATGGAAGACGCACCAAGAAAGAAATAAGAATAAACTGGCACACCAGTCTAGCATGAAATTTTCCTGCCGGCGGAAGGGCTACATTGTCAAAAGATATGCTATTTTCTTATACCAAAGATATAACTAACCTGTGGCTTCAGCAGTGTATATTTGCTGCTTCCAAGGGCTTTTAAAGGGTCAGCTATATATGCCTTTTACTTGTGGGAGTGGATGTTTTTATTTTTTGTACAAGCTTAAACTATTTATCACTTGAATTAAAAAAAAAAGAATTTTTAATGCAAGCTTTTAAACATGTGCCCTCAGTCATTGCAAAGTCTTAAAAGTCCTCCCATGTCCTGTATTTGTATTCTATTCTGGTCTAGAGGCACACCGAAAAGTGATTCCCTCTGCAAGATGGGCAGAGAGCTTTTGCTCAGTGTTTGAACCCTAATATCTGCTTGGGGGGGGGGGGGGCGGGCAATCTTTATCCAGACAGCTATGAAGTCCACATGGAAGGCCTCTGAGTTGCCCGGCTTCACAGAGAACAAACAGAAGGATTCTACTGAATATCAGTGGAAACTTTGTGTTACTGCTGGTTGAAGTTTCCTCAGAAGACATCATGCTTTGTGCATCAGTTAATCCATTAGCAATGGTGGGAGAGCCTATGTGCAATTACCTATAGTAAACTCAGGTGGCTTCAGACAAGGGAACTTTTTTTAAAAAAATGCTAACTTTAGAGCAACACTTGAAACAAATTAACCCCAAACCTTTTTAAGATATAGAGGTTGTCGTCTCCTCCTCCTCCTCCTCCTCCTCCTCCTCTTAAATGGTAGACTGCATGTTCTTTCTATACTTGGTATGCAAGAATTCAAAAAACAAACGCCTGTCTTTTTCTTTGTTGGCCATCTGTGCAAGATTTACTGCCTATCCTGGGCCAGAGATTCCAGGCGCCCTGTTTAAGGTAGGAGGGGAGGGGGGAGAAATTTGGCAGGGTCCAAAATCCTGACCTGCATATGTTCAAGGTTAAATTGAGGAGGGTGGATTGTGCATTTTAAGAGCTTTTGTTTTTGTTCCTCATGATACCTATAACAGTGTTACTAGTAAGACCCCCTAAAAAAACCCTACCACACAACCCTAAACCAAAGCCACACCTCCCCATGCTTTTTTGAAGCTGGGCGGGGCCCAAATTAATTGGTGCCTCTGGAATGTGTATAGCACCATTTAATTGTTTGTGAAAACTCATATAAAACCAGTGAGCTGGCCAGTAATAGAAAGATTACTAAAGCATAGCTTGTGGTCTGAAACGTGTGTGTGTGTGTGTGTGTGTGTGTGTGTACGTACGTCTGTACATGCAAATATTTTCTCATCCTCCCTAAGTGATTCCCTGCTAGGTTCCACCTTCTTTGTGTAGGTTTCTAAGGACTGTTTTCGTTCGACTTCTGGAAGGGTAGTTACGTTAGTCTGTTGAAACTAAAACAGTAAGAGGTATTGCGGTACGTTAACAGGTTTATTTATGGCATAAGCTTTTTTGGGACTAGAGCCCACTTCATGATCGGATGAAATGGACTCTAGTCTATGATACCTTGTGCCATAATAAATTCATGTTTTCTTTAATGTGCCACAATCATAGAATTGTAGGCACCTCATTGTTTTTTCTTTTGCTAAGGGCCGGATTCTGACACAATGCTAAACTATGGTTTAGTGCTTTGTGAACATATTTAGGTATGCGGATGCTTCCCCCTGCCCTTGCCCCCTCTTCCTCTGGCACGAACTCATGGAGTTCAGAACTTTTTATTTTCAGTAAGCCACAGTTTGTCATTGAGTACAGACCCTGAACCATGGCTAATCTTTGCTATGGTTTAAGTATACAGCCTAATTTCATAAACAACAGTTTGAAGTTTGCCTGTTTCAATAAACCACTCTTATGAATGTAAGTGGAAGCTTCTGGTTTCCTTGTGGGTGTGCAAGGGGAGCTGTGGGCAGTGGCGTCGCTAGCCTCTGCGCTGCTGGGGGTGGCGGCAGCGCAGAGGCACCCCCTGGGGGAGGGGCACGACGCGCGCGCCGTGACGTCATCATGACGTCACGACGCATGTGTATACAGAAAGGGGGATTTCCCCCTTTCCGAGGCTTTTTTTCGGCGGGGGGTGGTGACCAGCGAGGAGGGGGTGACAAGCGTGACCCCACCCCGCTGGTCGGCCCCCCCCACCGAAAAAAAGCGGCGGAAAGCGGAAAAAGAAGCAGAGCGGCGCTTAAACGCGCCTGCTCTGCTTCCTTTCCAGGCTTTCCCCGCCCCCCCCCCCCGCGGTTTTTTCGGTGGGGGGGTGGTGACCAGCGGGGAGGGGGTGACAAGCGTGACCCCCACCTCGCTGGTCGGCCCCCCCCCCCCCCCGCCGAAAAAAGCTTCGGAAAGCGGAAAAAGAAGCAGAGCGGCGCTTAAACGCGCCTGCTCTGCTTCCTTTCCAGGCTTTCCCCGCCCCCGCCCCCCGCGGTTTTTTCGGCGGTGGGTGGTGACCAGCGAGGAGGGGGTGACAAGCATGACCCCCACCTCGCTGGTCGGCCCCCCCCCGCCGAAAAAAAGCGGCAGAAGCACCCCATCCGTGTGCTGCTGCTCCCGGGGTGACGGAGGGAGCGGCGGCGCGTGGGAGTAGCGGGAGGGGCCGCCGCTTGTCACCCCGACCCGCCGCTGCTCACCCTGTCACTGGGGGCGTACCGCCCCCACCGCCCCTCCCCAGCGACGCCCCTGGCTGTGGGGAGCTGATGAGTTATTATGGAGGCCATAATGTGAGGGGCAGCTGGAAAATGGCCATAGGAAGCTCTGGGGCTGTGGGGTATAAATTAAATCAGAACACCATTCATAGGTGCAAAAAAAACTTTGTACTTACCAGTTTTCACTATTGTTTGGGCAGACGTTAAAGTTAAAATGACATCATCAAGGTTATGATGGATGGATGGATGGGTTTGTTTGTTTTTTAAATTTAGCCTCACTTGTGTTGTTTTATTTAATTTGAGATACCTGCACTGTTGTGTAACTTGAATAGGCATTTGACTTTATGGGTATAGCTTTAGCCTCTTTTCACGGTTTGCCTTACAGATATATCAGATTTAAGGTGTCACCATCACCTAAAGAGACTGAGCAAAAACAGCTGAGACCACACCCAGCAGCAGCTTCATCTACATACATTTCCTAGAATCACCACGAGAGGGAGAAGGAGCACCATAACCTGTATGTGAATTACTTTGCAATAAACTACACGCAGAGAGGCCAGTATAGAAATACTAGATTGTTAACTCAGTCTTGTTCTTAGCTTGGCTAAGAGAAGCACCGTTGTGTCTGTGCTGGGGAATTCTAGTTAGACATGTTGCTTTCATCAGATTTCCTTCCTAGGATTTCCTGTGTGGTTTGAAAAGAACACTTGAGATTTCAGATATGCCAACAGAGAGGCACTTGGATTTAATGTTAGCAAATATAATTTAAAATGAAACATCAGTTCAATTACCGCTTAGGATTTAGGCACTCTGTATGGAAGAGTTAAAAAAAAATTATCTTCCTATACTCCCCATGTGTAGGAACATGTTATAAAGTAAGAATTAGACCTGTCAACTGAGCTGTGTTTCTGATTGCTACTTGGATTTTCCAATTAAATAAATGAGTCTTAGTTACAAAATAATGTCTTTTAAATCGAGGCGTCAGCCACTTATATTCTACACAGCAGTAGGAGTCAAGGGCTTAGCCGTTAGTCATTTTAAAGACAATCGATAGTTTTGTGATTGTTGTTGTTCAGTCGTTCAGTCGTGTCCGACTCTTCGTGAACCCATGGACCAGAGCACGCCAGGCACGCCTATCCTTCACTGCCTCCCGCAGTTTGGCCAAACTCATATTAGCACCTTCAAGAACACTGTCCAACCATCTTGCCCTCTGTCTTCCCCTTCTCCTTGTGCCCTCCATCTTTCCCAACATCAGGGTCTTTTCTAGGGAGTCTTCTCTTCTCATGAGGTGGCCAAAGTACTGGAGCCTCAACTTCAGGATCTGTCCTTCTAGTGAGCACTCAGGGCCAATTTCCTTGAGAATGGATAGGTTTGAGTTTTCTTGGCAGGGATACTGGAGTGGTTTGCCAGTTCCTCCTCCAGGTGGATCACGTTTGGTCCAAACTCTCCACTATGACCTGTCCATCTTGACCTGTCCATAGCTTCCCTGAGTAATTCAAGCCCCTTCGCCACGACAAGGCAGTGATCCATGAAGGGGAGTTTTGCAATAGGAGTATCTAATTCTAGTGTGGAAAGGATATTGTCCACTTAACCTTTTGGAAATAAAGATTTTGACCGTCTGGAAACTTAAGAGCTTCTTGCAGCCATGGGGAAAAGGGTGTGTGTGTGTGTCTTGTGGAGGCTCCTGGGGCATAATGGCATTTTTCACTTAACTTCCCTGTTCCATTTCTCATGTCGCTCCCAAGAGACCCAGAAGATTTGAGGGACAAAAGAGCTGCAGTTGAAAAGGAAGATCATATTTGAAACCCATTCAATTAATAGGATTATTCTGTGAGCAGACGGCTGCTTACAGGACTCTTCCACCAGTGGAACCTTAGGAGTTAAGTCAGGGGATTTATTTAGAAAAAGGGTGTTACTTAACTTACGTTTCAGAACATGCTGTAATGGAGGCTGTGACAGGGCAGTGTGTACCTAAGAATTCTTAGAAATATCAAGCAGCTTCAAAGTTTACTTTTAGTATCAAAGTTAAAGACAAATAAATCAGGTTCGAAAGTTAAGCTATGGCTCCAGCGAGGATTGAAAGTAGTTTTAAAGTGTCACACTGGCTATGTGGCCAATATATCAACCGGCTCCAAAGTAAACAACTCACGCCATGGATGCTAGAAGCATCTAGAAAGAGAAATTGCATTTTCTCTCTCTGAGCAATACCGAGAAGTGTTAAAGAGCAGGTAGAATTCTAGATTTCTCTCTCTCTTACTACTTGCAGGGACAGGGAATAAATCATTTTGGTGTTGTATATGTACATAGAAATGCCTGGGTCTTTTATGCATTGTGACAAGCAGAGGCTCACTTAACATGTTGTTTCTGTAGCCTACTTGCAAGTAAGATGCCAAAATTCATGGTTCAATCTTTGGGTGAAATGACACCTAGCATCAAGGTCCATACTTTCTGGATTTCATTTCCTCAATCTTCCCCCCACCAGCCCCAATTATATATTCCTGTAACTCAGGATAACATTTGCATCTGATGAAGTGGACTGTGCTCCATAAAAGCTTGTTGTTGTTGGTATCTCTCTCTCTCGAGACAATGGAGCGCACCTCTGTGCATGAAGTCAAACCACTGCATTTGCAGCTCAGAAGTGACCTCTCCCAGGTTCAAGCCTGGGCAGTAGGTATGGAGCTCCTGGGTTGCCCAGATGACAACAAAAAGCCTCACTGATGTAAGTGACAACCTTAAAATGCACTGATTGTGTAGTTTTGTCATAACTATGGATAACTGTGGTCTAAACCACTGAGCCTAGGGCTTGCCGATCAGAAGGTCAGCGGTTCAAATCCCCGCGATGGGGTGAGCTCCTGTTGCTCGGTCCCAGCTCCTGCCCACCTTGCAGTTTGAAAGCACATCAAAGCGCAAGTAGATAAATAGCTACCACTCGGGCGGGAAGGTAAACGGCTTTTCCGTGCGCTGCTGTGGTTTCTCCAGAAGCGGCTTAGTCATGCTGGCCACATGACCCGGAAGCTGTCTGTGCACAAACGCCAGCTCAGCCCTCAGCCTGTAAATCAAGATGAGCGCTGCAACCCCACAGTTGTTTGCGACTGGACTTAACTGTCAGGGGTTCTTTACCTTTACCTTATGGACTAATACTGATTTTGGCGAATGCTTTCTTAATTTATTCCATCCATTGCAAAGTTGCTATTCTGCTCAGTTTGTGGTTTGTACTCCTGGAATATGGTTACCCTTTGCTTTCAAAGACGAAACTCAGTGGAATAGCTGCTCAGCAGTGCTTGACAGCTCTGTGTTCTTGGCACAATTTCCGTGTCTTGCATGTTGCTGCTGGAGGAGCACTGCCACTGATTTTTGTTTGTGTGCATTCAAGCAGGATGAAGGCAGGATCCAAACCAACTCGTTTTGTTTATCGCATTGTCCCTGGTTAAATTTTAGATTACTGTCGTGATTTGACCACTAGCGGTGCTCTGTTCAAAATGTTGTGTGTTGTTATTAATGTAACAATCAAAGTGCCTCACAATGCTTTAGAGCTGGACTATTGTTTTCCCGATGGACTTGTTTCCAAAGGAAAAGAAGAACAACTTCTAACCAAAATCCTTTAGAGGACAGTAAAGAGCTTTAGAAGATGAATTCACACAACCAAATTGGTGTGTTAAGGTGGCAGGTTTAAATAATCTCAGGAAGCCTTGCACACCATCCCTTCACCATGGAGTATTTGTTTACCTGCTTATAGCTCCGCTCATATTTGCCACTTTGTTCTAAAGCTTCTCTTTAATTGCATTGGAAGTGGGTGTGGTAAATGTTACTCAACTGCAGGCATAGGCAAACTTGGCCTTCCAGATGTTTTGGGACTACAGCTCCCATCATCCTTAGCTAACAGGACCCAGTGGTCAGGGATTATGGGCATTGTAGTCCCAAAACATCTGGAGGGCCAAGTTTGCCTATGCCTGCTCAACTGAATCAATCATGTATAGACTCTTCATTGTTGGCCTACGGCGTTTTCAGACCAGCCCTGGCTGAACTTCCCCAAAGGGCTGTTCAACTCACATTCTCAGCACATACTGGTTGTATATTGGAGAAGCTCATATGAATAAGATGAGTTACAGGTGGGTAGCCGTGTTGGTCTGCCATAGTCAAAACAAAATAGAAAATTCTTTCCAGTAGCACCTTAGAGACCAACTGAGTTTGTTCCTGGTACGAGCTTTCGTGTGCATGCTGTTTCAGTGTATTTGAAGAAGTGTGCATGCACACGAAAGCTCATACCAGGAACAAACTCAGTTGGTCTCTAAGGTGCTACTGGAAAGAATTTTCTATTTTGTTATGAATAAGATGGTTTGGCACAATGAACATGCAAAGGGAATGATGTTTAAATGGCAGGTCTGCAGTTGGATTTGCACCAATTCAGGTTGAATAAGGGCACTACGCTGGTGTAAACATGTCTTTGCTATCAATAAATACGCTAGCGGTGTAGATAGTCATAACATAAAAACAGAATTCACAGCAGGTTCTCCAGTTGCTCTGCAAGGATGTCTTCGCAGCGAAATGATAGGTGTGCATGGCAGCAAATCAAATGCTGGCACAGCCTTTATATTCGATCCTCTTATTTTTCTCCAACTAGGCTATTCACTTTTTATTTATTATTAAAGTACCATGTGAACCTTCCTGTACCTATTATTTGTTCATGTTTAATATAAGGATTGGGGAGTGTTATTGGGGAAGGTGATCAAGTATGATCTAGTTGAGATTCCTGCATTGCAGCGGGTTTGGGCTAGATGACCCTCAGGATCCGTTCCAACCCAAAAATTCTGATTGTATGACATCACAGGCTCATCTGATTGGAATTTGCAGAGCCGCTCCCCCATCCACCCCTGAGCTGGACCCTAAGGAGGACTGAGTATAAATTAAGTGAATGCAGTGATGTAGTTTTCAGGGGAAGCCTCACTGTTACGAGTTATGAGTATCTTCACTCTCAGATTCTGATTCTCTCAGGTATCTGCTGCAGCTCCTACAGTATTTGACTTGATTTGGGGCTCAGATTCCATTTCATAAAATGAATCCCAAGGTTATGTCTTTTTTATAAAAGAAACATTAGATATAAATATCACTTGTATATACAACTTTTTGGGTCTCTCTGTGTACAAATTTCCCAAAAAATCTAAGCATTTGACACTTGGGAATTTTTACTTATTTCTGATAATGACATTCTTAAGTGTATGGCCAGTATGAGTGAAAGAAAACTATAAAATGCACTATAAAATGCTTATTTCTTTTTTTAAAAAAGCAATGTTGACTGTACACGGTTGTGTGGCTTTAAGAACATTTGTGTTAAAAGCAAAATAAAAATGTCTCAATTAAATCTTGAAAATAATCTCTCTTTGGAATCTGCTTTCTAGTATGTTGTATTTATTAGCATTGCTGGATAGCAGGCTTTTTCATACAGCACTGACTATTTTATTTATGTATTTATTTAAAGGTTACTAGGGCTTGGGTTTGGGGAGTCGGGTTTAAACTGGAGATCTGACAGAATGGATGCAAGCTGTAATTCTCCACTGTTGGAATGACAATAAAGCCTAGTCCGTTTGAAGGGAATAAAAAGGAGGGGGGGACAGGCAAAGGTGCGGGTGGTTGAATTGTGGCAGGATAACAACCTCAGGGGTTGGAAGCACATACCGTATGTGCTGAATGGAGGAAGTGGAGGCAAGTAAGAGGCATTGGAGCGAGCATCAGAGTGGGCTCCAACATTTCACTGAGAAGAACAAGGATGCTTCACCCAGTCATCTTAGGTAATCACCAGCCTTATAGATGGGTTCCGGCGTATTCTCCACGGTCTGTAATACCTCTAGGCCAGGCATGTCCAAAGTTTGTTTCGGGGGCCTAATCCAGCCCCCATAGCAGTATATGTCCTGGTGTAAAATCCTGAAAAAAACTCAGCAACTTCAATCCTGAAAAAAAGCTCAACAACTTTGGTCGGCCCTCACGCATGTTCACTTCATCAAATCCCGCCCTCTTTGAAAAAAATTTGGGCACCCCTGCTTCCTGTTTCTTTCAAGACAGGATCTCACCACATCTAGACTAAATTATTGCAAGTCACTGTCCCTGAAGACTTGTTTTCAAAACTTCATTTAGTTCAGGACACAGTAGCAAAGCTGTTAAGTAGTATTGGCAACAGGGCTTGTATCTTGCCAGTACTTAAATGAGCTTCGCTGACCTCCATTTTATGTCCAGGCACAATTCAGTGTGGCAACTTTGACCAGTGAAGCCCTAAATCGCTTGAGATTGGGGTATCTGTTCCCATTTGAAAATGCCTTACTATTAAAGCTCTCATCCACCCTTGAATTGAGGTGGCTGGCAGTAAGGGGCGGTGCCATTTCACTTGTGTTACGTTGTCTGTGGCATTCCACCCCTCACCCCACAAAAAAGTCTATTCACCAAAATGCTCTCTTTGGTGGTGTTGAAATGCCAACTAAAAACGCCTATTTATGCAGGCTTTAAATGGGATACTGTATAAGTGTAATCTAATATTTTTATTTAGTGATTTAACACAATTATATACAACTTGATTGTCACAAAACCTCTAAGCAGTTTACAAGAAATGCTAGAATTGTTTTTAAAAACATTTGAAAATAAATAAAATTAACAGTGAGACCGGTAAACATCTCTCTTTCTGAATAATAATAATAATAATATTTATACCCCACCCATCTGACTGGGTTTCCCCAGCCACTCTGGGTGGCTTACAGCACATAAAAAATGGAAAAAACATTAGACATTAAAAACTTCCCTAAACAGGGTTGCCTTCAGATGACTTCTAAAAGTCACGATAGTTGTTTGTTTCCTTGACATCTGACAGGAGGGCGTTCCACAGGGCAGGCGCCACTACTGAGAAGGCTTGCCTAAACAAAAAATGTTTATTGCATTTAACCAAAGTAATGTATGCTGCCTAATTGTGGTAAAACCGTAAGCGGTTTGCAAGAAATATTAAAATTATCAATAAAAAAATTAAAACAATTTACAGCATTAAAAAGATGTGTAGATTTTGCTCCTAAATTGCAGTATGCCACAGCACCTCCCTCCCTGTCCCCAATTTACAAATGTATGTTTCTGGGGTGTGTGTGCAGAATTTAGGAGGCCAGTTTTAGCTTGGCACTAATTATAAGAAAATGTATGGTGACTTTTGTGTACGTGTTGACAAGAGATAGTGCTAAATGGTGTCTCCCATAAACCAGGACATTGACCCCTGAGGCAGGAAGTGCTGACAAGATAAACGTGCTTCCTTTTGGGCAATAATGTTTCTTCATAGTCTGAATTTTGTTTTATGAGGCTCAAACGACCACGCAAAGGAAATGGGAGGCGTTGAATGGGATATTCTGGGGAGATATAAGGAAACGGAACATGAGAGATAGGCATAGTGAGCAGGAATGGAGCAAAGGTGGAAACTCTGATAATGTAGAGAGCAGATTAAACAAAACAAAACAAAAAGTTGTAAAGGGAAGCAAAACAATGCAACCCTTAAGTCACTTGCTATGCAGATTCCCGTAAAACGAGAGGTTTCTTAGCAGTGTTAACAGCAGCTTATTGCGGCTGCTTTAGTGCTCATTCGGGAAGTGGGGATTATGAAACCATATAAAATCATAAGGGCTAGAGGGGCTTTGTCAGCCCTGGGGTGTGGAATCTTTGGGCCTCCAGATGTTGCTGAATTACAACCCCCATCAGCCCCAGCCATCACGGCCAAGGGCCAGGGATGATGACAGCTGCCAGCAACATCTGGAGGGACACAGGAGCCCCATACCTGATCTAGTCCAACTGCCAGCTTGGTAACAAGAGATTTCCCAATTCTTGCTTCAGTGGTTCCAGGTGTATGCAGGCGCCTGTCTGTGTTCTTCTCCCAGGTGTGCATAGGGGGAAGGAGGTAAGCACCACAGCATGTTTAGCAGCTGCTCTGTGCCAGCCCCAGGGCCCAGTCATTTGCTGGCTTAAATAAAGGTAAGTTTGGGGATTGTACGGGGCCAGTGGTCTTTGTGTAGGAAACATTCACAACTGCATATTATGGCATCACTAAGAGGTGGGAGCTGGGAGCAGCCTGTGACAGACTGCAGCCACCAGGCAATGAGGCTTTTCATAATAGGAAGATAAAAAAAGAAAACCACAACCACAGAGCGACTTGCTTAACTGTTGTATATCCTATATCAACCTGCTGTCGAAGGCTCAGCCACAGGGCACGTTAAAAGGGCAGAAATTACACAGAGGCAGATCTCAACGAAGCATTAGGAGACAGTTGGACTGTGGAACAGGCTGTCTTGGGAGGTGCTGGGATTTCTCTCACTGGAAATAAAATAAAAAATCCCTTCCAGTAGCACCTTAGAGACCAAATAAGTTTGTTCTTGGTATGAGCTTTCGTGTGCATGCACACTTCTTCAGATACACTGAAACGGAAGTATCTGAAGAAGTGTGCATGCACACAAAAGCTCATACCAAGAACAAACTTAGTTGGTCTCTAAGGTGCTACTGGAAGGAATTTTTTTATTTTATTTTGTTTTGACTATGGCAGACCAACACGTCTACCTACCTGTAACTGGAAGTATTTAGGTTTAGGCAGAGGCTGGATAACAGCCTTTCGGGGATGCTGTAGCCGGTGCAGGCTTCATCAAGCAAGGGTAGCTTGGATGACATCTGAAGTCCCTTCGAACTCTGTGATCATGAGTAAAGTCAGCAAGGTCAGCTGAGAAGGGATTACAGAAAAGAACAGGGGTATGCTTCAGTGGTCCATATTAGCACACAGTTTCTGGCATGGGGGTGGGGGGAACGGAGAAGTTAAAGGGTAAAGGCAATAATTCCTTGAATGGGAAACAAATGAGAGCATTTTAAAGCTTTGTTCTCCTCACCAAATGTGTTTCTATCTCACCAGACCATACTTTGTGGAGAATGTCGATCGGAAAGAGCCATTCCCTGAATACCTGATTAGGTTAATAGGGAGGTTAATAAAACTGGACTCCAGGCATGATGAACCCTTCTCAAATCAAGGGCCAAATTTTCTGGGGGGTGGGGTGGGGTGACATGCTTGTGGTGGGCAGGGCTAGAGGCTAATGTGGGCAGAGCAGTACATTCCATTTTATTTGTACAGTAGGCTAATTTCTACCCACTCAACCACCCCACACTCTTCATCCAAGTAAGCAAGAAGCACTGTCAGTGTTCAATGGCACGTTCTGGCCAGGCAAAAACACTTAAGGAGGGCGCAGAGCAGGGTCAGTGAGGGTGTCTTGCCGGGGGAGAGTTGCAAGGGACAGAGAGATACCAGGTGGAGGACTCAACTGAGGTTCCCCCTGCATTCACAGGGGTCCTCGTTCACACCAGATTCATGTTTTAAGTACTGCAAATGGATCAGATGGTCTGTGTATATGAAATGAAACAAATGATATACACAATGAAAAAAAATGCTTTATTTATCAGAGAAAGAAAATTCATCTTCATCACTGGAAAACATTTTTTCAGCGGCAGTAAAAAAATAAAGATCCCAACCTGAGTAGAAGGATCGGAAGCATTGCAGTTCCTGCCTCCAGCAGTGGGCATTTACAGGCTTTGGGATGAGGCACTCAGGATAGAAAAATCTGGTCCTCTAATGGCTTGGAAGTCATTAGCATTCTCCTTCCTCCCCTGCACATTTCTCCCATTTTAAAAAAAATTGCATCTATATGTTTTATGCTGTACAGTGCTATCCTCTATATGTCTACTCAGAAGAAAGTCCCATTGAGTTTAATAGGCCTTTCTTCCAGGTGACTGTGTATAGGACTTACAGCCTTAACACAATATTGAGTTAAAAAGCATGTTTAAGCTTACAGGAATAAATGTGCAAAAGTGCACTCCACTCCACATGAATTGCAACCAACCAGGAGCATGGAAGACAAAGGCAAATCCTAAGCGTATCTGCTTAAAAGTCTCTTCCAAGTAAGTATTCTTTAAGATTGCATCCTTAATGCCACAAAAGTTTAAGTAACTATATTTCTAAAGCTTTCTTTAAAAATCTGTAAAATCAGTGCTATACGTTCTGTTCTTGAAAAAGTTCACAAAAAAACTGCACTACCTCTAGATCATAAAAAAGCATTGCACTTCTTCTATAAATGAGAAATCTTATTTTATTGCACCATTCACTGTGCCAAAGGGTTGAATATTGTGCTGCATTATTTAAGCAGCTGAAATGGATGAGAAAGCACAATACATGTTAGCCAAACCAGTCCTTAATTCTGCAGCCCTTTAAGTAACATTTATATTCTAACACGACACATTCTTCTTCTCACTAACATACAGTTTTAGAAAAATCCAACCATTTTCACTTAAATAGAACCACCTCATCTCAAGGGACATCTGTGCTCTTCTTATTCTCTATTTTCCTACTGGCAAAACAGAAAAATAATAAATTCTTTTGGTGATAGCCAACTTCAGTCATCCTCAAAGTAGACACACTGAAATCGATAACCTTAAGTAAGTATACAAATTTCAGTGGGTCTACTCTGAGGGTGCCTACCATTGAATATTACTCCAAAAATTTGTCCCTAATAATCTGCTATTCTTACAATCAGTGGGGGGAAATAGCAACTGAAATGGTAAATGAAAATGCCACACTTTCTGACTAAATACCTTATGTTCTATGTACATTTAAATATTTATACATATAATAAATGAAAACAATAATGGAATACAATAATTACATAGCTATATCTTAGGAGCAGGTTCTAACATACAATGCATTAAGGAAAGTATTGAGTATATTTCCTTACAGAAAATATGTGTGATGCATACAATTGCCAGCAACAGTATATATTCAAGAATAGTTTTGTTTCTTGTGCTCATGCAGAATTACTAAAGAAAGCGTTGAAAATAAGAAATCACATTGGGGGGGGGGAAATGGTGATAGTACAGCAGAGAGTTAGAAGCCCTAAAGCCCATTTTGATGGGTAAGCATGCATACCTGTCTTTCCGACTGAAGATGACCTTTGCTTACAATTTGAGAGTTACCTTTGGAAATCTGGAATAAATGCACCATGGCTTTCGTAGAGTGAACCTGAGAGTTAACTCAAGTAAAAGTAGATGTCTCAAGTACATCACTGCAGAATCGGAGAGGTCTGAACAGAGTCTGGGAATGAAAAGTCTCTGGCCTTTCCCCCCTGAAGGACTAAAAATGAGGAAAGCTTTAAGACTTTCCCCTAAAAAGTTATCTGCGAAAATCTTTGTACAAGAAGGATCATACGAGAAGTGCTATCAAAAGACAGAGGACCTTTCAGTGGAGAGTTAATGTTGACTAATGCTGCAATCCTAACTCCACTTACCTGGAAGTAAGCCCCATTGAGTTCAGTAAGTCTTCAATGAGTCGGCATTGTTAGAATCACAGTCTGAATCAGAAACTTTTGGGCTATTATAATAAAGAACTGAAAGGAAACCTCTCTGGGGTGCAAGTCTGGGCTGTTTGCATGGAGGGCCTGGGCTGCCCAGACAACAAGACCCCCCTCTTGGCCTTGCTGATGTGGTCCAAAGCAAAGCAATACATTTGGCACCAGCTTGGCTGCAGGAGTTGCCAGAAGGGAGCATAAAAGACACCATCCAACTGCCTTTGGGACCACTTTGGATTTGTGTGTAGGCTTTACTCTTCAGCCTTTTCTCCTCCCCAATTAGGGTTATTTCACATATGATATTTGTATATATTTAGAGAGGGTTTGGGAATATTGTCCCCCACCCCCCTTTTTAATTTTCTCTCCTGGATCTCCTTATATCATTTGTTTTTATAGTCATTCTTTTACAGAACTGAAACTACTGGCCACCTGAGCCCTCAAGTATGATAAACTATAAATCCAAATATATATCCCCCCACATTGCTGTAAAAAAACCCACGAAGCCATGTCCATAGTGAGCATGAGTCTACAACCATGTGCCATATTCACATACAACAGAGCGATAGGGTACACATTTCCCCTCATACATGTCTTTATAAATGTAATGTGTGCAATCCTTAGAGTAAATATGGAGCAGGGGTCAGCAAACTTTTTCAGCAGGGGGCTGGTCCACTGTCTCCCAGACCTTGTGGGGGGCCGGACTATATTTTGAAGGGGGGGGGGAGAACGAATTCCTATGCCCCACAAATAACCCAGAGATGCATTTTAAATAAAAGCACACATTCTACTCATGTAAAAACATGCTGATTCCTGGGCCGTCCGCAGGCCGCATTTAGAAGGCGATTGGGCCGCATCCGGCCCCTGGGCCTTAGTTTGGGGACCCCTGCAGTAGAGTTTACGCCAACACTTCTGTAAGGACCCAGCAAACTCAGAAAAAAGTACAACAAATTAATTCTAAAAATAACTCTGGGGCTGAAGCCTTGTTTCTCTGGAACACTTGGATTCTGAAGCAGCATGAGGTATAATGGCCTTTGCAGAAGAGAAAAAGCTCCAAATATGAGACATTTTGCAGCTAGGATTACTGTTATGTAAAGATTTTTTTTTTCAAAAAATAGTTCATTTTTTTGTTAAATATTGGGATCAGAAAGTTGAGTTTTGCAAGATGAACTTGCCTTCCTTTAGTGCAGAATTTTCAGCTGTCTTTCTACTCCTGTGAAGCCCATACTTTCAAGTGTAGAAATCACCTCCTTTCTCTGTTCAACATATAAGGCACAGAGAGCAAGGAATTCCGAGCTGCCAGTGGAGGCATGGGCTAACAGTTTCTAGAGAAGAAGTTCAATTGAAAGAGAATAATGCTTTTTTGAATTGCTTCAGATTCTTCATGTTTTCCATTTAAGAGATACTGGCTCAAGTTCGTAACGTTTATCTCCAACATTTAAGATCTTGGGTCTCTAGAAGAGAAGAGAAGAGAAGAGAAGAGAAGAGAAGAGAGTAGTTAAAAGGATGCAAGCAGAATGGTGACTACGCGGTATTTTGTAAAACAGACACTCCCTTTTGAAGTCACTTTACCATTTCACCCCAGAATTCCCATATGACCTTCCAGTCCTTTTTGATTCCTACTGTTCTGTGGTGTATCCTAAATACGAGGATAAGCATATAAAACTATTGATCTTCAGTTGGTGAGTCATGGCGCACAACTGGGTCACGCTGTGCCCCCCAGTAGATTGCACCAGCGACACCACCACTTTCCTTAAACTAGAAATGGGCATGCCATTTTACAAAGTGTAAGAGAACACGTCTCTACATGAGGAGCTTCCAATCTGAATTGTTGGGCCTGGACCTGCCATTAGACAGAGTAAGCAACCACCCCAGGCAACAGGTGTTGGGAGTAATGGCAACAGCCTCCAGCTGTTCCTCCCCAGCCATTCGTCTTTTTGTCAACTAATCAAAATAATCAAGGGGATGGAACAACTCCCCTATGAGGAAAGTAGTTGGAGAAAAGTTATTCTCTGTCTCATTACACTGGACCTCATGGACATCCAAATGTGACTGAATGTTTGACAATTCAAGATGGGATAAAATACATTACTTCTCCATGTAATGGAACTATGGAACTCGCTCCCACAGGAAGCAGTAATGGCCATCAACCTAGATGGCTTTAAAAGGAGATTAGACAAATTCACGGAGGATAAGGCTGTCAATGGCTACTGGCCGTGATGTTCCATCACTGTCAGGGGAAGTGTGAATACCACAGGTGGACAGAGTGTTGTTGAGCTCAGGTCTTGCTTTCATGCTTCTCACAAGCATCAGTTGGCCACAGGGAGGACAAGATGCTGGACTAGATGGGTCATTGGCCTGATCCAACAGGCTGTTCTTATGTTCTAATATTGGGCATGCAGATGGCCTATCCCTCTAAATTAGTCTGCTGCCTCAGATGAGGATACCATCTCATGACCAGGCTTCCATATCTAGTTTTTTTGCCTCAGGCAGTTGCCAGTTTTGCTGGTGACTGCATGCCTTTCTTTTCTGCTGCATGCCACAGCCTTGCCCTTTCTGGGACACCCCAGAAGGCAGAGCTCTCCAAGTGCCCCAGTAGCTCCTTACAACTCATTTGCCTTAATATATTTATTTATAAGCTAACACTTCCTAGATAACATGCTGCCTGAAATACGGTTTCTCCTCCTGTCACTTTGATAGATGGTATCAGCAAATATTGGTGCTAGTGTTTTGACAAGGCAATGTGACATTTTAGAGTAGGTGTACTGTCAGAGGGCCTAGAAATTCCATCTTGGTCCAAAATAACCTGAACTTGTTGGCGTTTGTGTCAACAAGGGTGAGGGGTGTGGAGACACCTTTCACAGTCGCTCAAGGGAATTTTACCAGCTCCCTGTAAATGAGAAGACTGTGTAAGCAAGGAGCCACCCATTTCCAGTGGTCGGTCTGTCTTTCTCACTGCTGCCCTATCTCTCTGAGTGTCTGTTTACATCCCCGCCACCCTCTTGTCCCACTTCCTCCTTCACAGTGGAACAGTGCTGGGTTCTGCTTTTCTAACAATTTGCTGACTCTATTCCTTTAGCATTCTCATACTTGATCAGCTCACTGCTTGCTCCGCACTTCTGCCTTTCTGCTGCCTTTGGAAGGGCTAAATGTGCAGCACCAGTAGTAAACGAGTATTTGTGGAAGGTGTGAATTTCCATAATGATTTCTTATATTAACTAGGCACTGACTTTGACCCTTTACAGGCAGGGGGAGGGGGGAGGGAATCAGGGTGGTGCTTTGAGGCATATTGGTTTTCTTAAAGTGATCTAGTGAGGAAAAATCCCAAACAGTTCTAAATTTCCACAAATATGTGGTTCAAACTGTGGTTCAGAATTTCCTAGGCTGGGTTTCCTGTAGAGACGAGGTGAAGTGTATTGAACAGGGGGAAACACTGTCCAGTCTAAAACTGCGTATTTAGGTTACGTCAGAATTAGTCTTTCATATATTTAATGCTTACAGATGTGGTTTAATGCAAATTCATGACTGCATTAAAAGGTTATTTATTATAATATAATGACAGAGGACACTAATTTTACTGTGCTTTTACTCATGGGCAACAGTGAAGAGAAAACATTTCTGCTTCTGTGAGAATGTCATTTATGACAAGGGGAGGAAAAAGAGGGGCTAAAAGACCACTAGTTATTCTTTCTTTTTGCATTCTAAATCTTTATTCACATCCTGATTCAGTGGCTGCATTCGAACACAATGCTAAACCATAGCTTAACATTACACAAACGAACCTCAGACTTATAACTTGGTGGGAATGTGAAAAGTTCAGAAGCTTTTGCTTCCATTTTCAACTAACTGCAGTTTGTTGTTATGGGTGAACCCAGACAACACCAGTCTCATCGTGGGAAAAGAAAGTCCAGAAGCCTCAGGTTTGTGCATGGAATGCTAAACTACATGCCTGCCACAACTGTGTCAGGAAAATCATGAGGAAAATACAGATGAGGAAGAAATACAGGCTGCTCCATTCAAGGGAGGGGCTCCCTCAGTGCCTCAGCTCTGGGGACTCTTCCATGTTCCTCAGACACAGAGACCCACATCACAGATGAAAAATAATATGGAAACGATATTATGGGTAGGAACTCACCTTTCTTTGACCTATACTTTTGAGTCCATTGGCTTCTGAACTCCAAAGGCCGTAATGAAGATATTCACAACTACTATAATAAACACCAGTCCAGTTGTCAGATTATTGATGAAATCCAGCTTGCCATGTTTTGCAGGATTATTAAGGTCATATTTGACTGCAAGGGGGGGGGGGAATAACAAAAAAAATATTACCAATGAGAAAATATGAGATATTTGTTGTTGTTATTATTTGAAATCTGTTAGAGGGGGGAAAAGATATCAGCAAGGGAAGGTAACAAAATTTGTGTGCCAGTACTTTGGCCACCTCATTAGAAGAGAAGACTCCCTAGAAAAGATCCTGATGTTGGGAAAGATGGAGGGCACAAGGAGAAGGGGACGACAGAGGACGAGATGGCTGGACAGTGTTCTTGAAGCTACCAACATGAGTTTGGCCAAACTGCGAGAGGCAGTGAAGGATAGGCGTGCCTGGCGTGCTCTGGTCCATGGGGTCACGAAGAGTCGGACACGACTGAACGACTGGACAACAACAGATCTCAAGAGAGATATGTGTGCCAACTATTTGAATAATAAAAAAGCAAAAAACAACAACATTATTCTTGGATGCTTTTCGGTAGCTGTCTTGACAAAGAATTCGCAACCACAGGCCAATATTTGAAGTAGTAGATGAAATGAAATGCTTTTTTTTATTAAGGAAATGATTGCTTTAATCATCCATACAAACTAGACGTTATCAACTGTAACAGCCAGGGAACCTTTTTCAGCCTGAGGGACATATTTTTTCATCGGCAATCTTTGGAGGCCACAAGCCAGAGGCAATGTGGGTGGAGCAATTGCTGGAGCAATTTTCATTGCATAAGTGGACTACATTCCAGTCACAAAAGCCACATACACACTCACACGCATGCACCTGTCCCTGTTCTCCATCAAGGCAAGCATTGCCACAGTTCAAGGACACATTCAAGCTCTTGAGGGTGGCTTGGAGCAGGCCTGGTGAGGGGGCACGGCTTGATAGGACATGGCCTGAAGAGAACACCAAATGTTTTACAATTTAAAATATTCATTTAAACAACCTTAAAATATCGGTAACTTCCCTTCTCTTTCCACGGATCATAAATCCCCGCATATTTTACATAAGCCAAACCGTTCAGTATTCCATTATTACATCCCTCGAAACTTGTCTCCACTGCTGAATTTATCTTAATGCTGCCAACGATTTCAAGTGTACACAATTCCTCCCCATATACTCAATAAACATTTTCCAATCTTCTTTAAATGTACGTTCTTCTTGTCCTCTCATTCTATATGTTAAGTCACCAAGCTGAACATATTCCATGAGTTCCAGTTACAGGTGGGTAGCCGTGTTGGTCTCCCATAGTCAAAACAAAATAAAAAATTCTTTCCAGTAGCACCTTAGAGACCAACTAAGTTTGTTCTTGGTATGAGCTTTCGTGTGCATGCACACTTGAAGGTATCTGAAGAAGTGTGCATGCACACGAAAGCTCATACCAAGCACAAACTTAGTTGGTTTCTAAAGTGCTACTGGAAAGAATATTCCGAGAGTTTTAAGTTGCCACTCTTCTTTAGTTGGGACCACGCTCGTTTTCAATTGTGGGGCTAACAAAACACGGGCTGCAGCAGTGGCATACATAAATGACCTTTTTTGACACCTGGGAATTTCCATCTGAGTTATCTCCAACAAAAAGGACTGGGTTGTTGTTTTTTACAGGTCCACCACATATGAAAGAACGCTCCCTCCCGGCCTGAGGTCTTCAACCCCAAGCTAGAATGTTTCTAGAGTTTCCCTAATTTTATGTGACATTTTGTCATTTGCTTTGCTTTATCTGTTTCTTGCTACCTTGTTACCAGAGGCAGTGCTGCTTAAGATTATTTAAAAGCCACTACCACAGGTTTCTTCCTGGTCTCTCCTACCTTTGAATTCTAAATGAGCTCACTGCTCACTTCCTACTGCTTTATTTTTTTACTAAAGAAAACATCTACACCTGCTCAACTAAATGTCATGGACTTGCAATTGATGGGCTTCAGTTGTGTGAAACACCATTACCTCCTGTTTTCTTCCATTTTCTCTTTACCTGAGTGGATGAGGTGGAAAGAGAGCAGGATGAAAAGAGAGATGGAATCTGCATCGTGTTATTTTTACTTCCAGGTTTTGAAAAATGTATAAATGGGCCGTATTAAATATGCATGCTCTTGTATGGAACTGCATGAAGTCTGAAGGAACTGCTCCACATTTGGAGAGAGTGAAGGCTCTCCTCAGACGATCTTCCATGAGCAGATTTTCCATAAGGCAGGAGATGACTAGGGCAACTTGAGCAGTGATGGTTTTGTCTTGTTTTTCCTACCACGGAAATGTGTGAGACGGAAACTATTGTGAGAATATGGATGGGAGAAATTGGCATTAGCAAAGACTTAGCACCAAAGTCTCCTCTTATTTTGAATTGTTTAAAGTGGCTTGTACAAAATAAGAAGCACAGTAAAAGTTCCAACTACACAGATTCCTTATGTTTTATAAATATTGCTTTTCAAAATGCTCTCACTTGTCTAGAAATAATGTAAAATTGCTTAATATTTAATTCAGAGTTTTAAAAATAAAGTTTGCACAGACATGAGGCAGAGTCTAAAGAATCAGTGACCCATGGTGCTATATGATGTAAACTTCCTGTTCCTCCAAAATTAAACCCGGCCATGTTTCTCCACAAGCAAATTCCTAACAATGCAACAGACCAGGCTCTCCTAATTGCATTCTATGAGGAATTAGGAGTAATAAGGGAGAAACTAGGCTCAGTTATTTCAGTATTCAAATGTGATAAGCTGCTGATACAGCACGATCAATCTACAGTATTACAGAGCAGAGTACTATGAAAAAAATATATTAGTAACAAAGTTCAATCATCGAAGAGCAATATACTTTTTTCAAAAGCATTAGGCAGGATGGGTAACTTAGCGTCCTACTGAGACAGAGAAAAGCACCATGAAGTGACTGGAAATGATCCAAAAATGCTTAATTTTAAATTCAGACTTTTCAAAATAAAGTTTGCAGCTGATATGAACCACGACTCAAAGAACCTGTTGAGAAATGCCAGACTAAAGCATATGCAGGTTCAGCGAAATCTCTTTTTCTTTATTTGAACAGAAGACTTCCCATATTACATTACTATCAGCTTTGGAAACTCCCAAAAATTTCAAAAGCAGTATCTTGTATTGCTGCACTCTGTGGGAAATGTGTGCCCTAAAATTAACTTTGGTGTACAGACTCAATCATGTGGATGCTATCCTCTTTCTTCTAAAATCACAATAATGTGATTCCAAGAAATGCAAGCAGTCCAGAGTGACCGCTATTACACAACATGGTTTTCGAGAGCTGACATAGCTGTTAGGAAAAAAATACCATAATGCTCTAATCAATGAGGTAGGCTACTGGCAGGAAAGGAACCAGTGAGCTTAGGATGTAACTCTCTGGTTTATGCATTCAGACATCACCCAGTTTCAGATGATTCACCAGCACTGGGGATGTAAAGTATGGGTTTGGTTTTTTTTTTTTAAAAAAAAATGCAACATTGTCTATTAACAAAGCCAGGCTCAGAGCTTTCAGAGGGAATTGCAGTAATCTTATTTCATTATTGTAGTACTACACAATAGAGCTAAACTTGAAACCGTTCTTAAGTACAGGTATTGTTAAGCATTTTATTATAGTAATCCAATCCCACTGTCATCTCACGTTGCCTAATCTATTTCATCCCCCTGCCAAGAAATGAAAATGGTCTTACAATTATTACAGGGTTTTTGGTACTACAGAATCTATGGGATGAAAGGCTGTATTTGGTTGCCTTATGAATAAATTTGAACTTCAGTGCCACCAAAAGGAGACATTCCACATACAGAGCGTTTGCTCTCTGTTTCTTTTAAAGTGTGATCTGGGCAGGTAATCTTGGCATTTTAAAACAGGTTAATAGTTCGCTTTAGCTCAATTCCCAATTCAACTTGCAGCAAGGGAAGTAAATTTATGCTCTCATTTGCAGCATGGCAATACAGGACACAGGGGTAAAGGATTTCAACTTCTCTGGGCTCTTGCAATTTAAAAGACAGATAAAGGGGGAGGGGAAGAGTCCTACTGCTAAAATATGGGCTTGGTATCTGGCAAGAGAAGCTGCCAGGCCACATTTGGTACAAAACATCTCTCTGGCTACGGATCTGACCAATTCCTTCCTTCCCTTTCTGCCCTAAAATGAACAGGCCAAACAAGCAAAATGAGCTGCTCCTATAAATCTCTCAATATCACTGTGTGGGTAGGGGGGAAAGTAGCCCAACATTTGGACTACCCGGTTCTACCCTGAATCAAGAAAAATGATTACTGAAGGCAAAGTTCGAGGTGAAACTGAGGCTGCCAATAAACCAATGTTTTCAACCCTGCCCTTTGTACTGGATGGTTATGCAGGAATCTTTTTGCCCAACGTGGGGCTTGAACCCACAACGCTGAGATTAAGAATCTCATGCTCTACCAACATTATTTGTTATGTATTTAAGATATATATTTTTAATAAAGCGTAAAAGTGCCTTTTAAAGCCAAGCCCTCACAACGTGCCTTCATTTCATACAAACAAAACATAAAATCACTGCATTTAATGAAAACCTCTGGTTGGGTACAGACTCACTCTTCTGTGAAAAGTGGATTTTTGGCAGGGGGTCAATTAGAGAGGATAGGTGGCTGTGTGGAGAAAAAGGAATTGGCAAAAACTGCCTTCTCTGCTTTTGCTCTTGGGAGCACTTAGTTCAGAGACATCTGCTCTGAGCAAATTTGGATCTAACTCAATGTTCCACAAGGTGTCTGAGAAACGTTATCCCCTTCCTGACCAGCTGACATGGAGAGGGACAGCATCCTAAGCTGCTTTTCTTCCTTATAAATTGACCTCAGGTTTACACTTTCTAAACAGATGAACATTTGTTTCATTTCTGCTTGAACCAAGCATAGTAGCACTAGTAACTTGGAACAATGTTCCTATTGCAATCAGACAAGCATCTACAATCCTGATAGTTTGTTGCCTGTTTGAAACATTTTCATTTTCCTCATTAGAGAATGGATTTTATTCAGTGTTGGTCACTTGTTGTGCATTTAATGGTTTTATAATGATTTAATTGTATACCACCATGATATTTATTATGAGCTGGTGGTTTATAAATATTCTTTAAAAAGTAAAAGCAAAATGTGGTGAGTGACTGATTATCTCCTGTTGCAGAAGCAGAAATGTCATTTAGCTACTTTCGTAAGTACCTCGGAACATTCTGTAATAGAAAACTATTGTGATGTTGATAAGATGCCCAAGGGAACCGTATATAATAAACCCATTGTGGTGAAAGGCTATGCTAGCTTTGGAGTTATCCAGTCACAAGTCCTTGGCTTCCAAACCATATTTACCACTTTCCTTTTCAAAACCTTGGAGGGCTTGCTTTTGAAGCGATTACTGTACTTTTATTTCCTAGTGAGACTACAGTGTTGTAATGCTATAAGCCAAAATAAAACTATTTATAGAGTTGAGAAAATGACAGAGTAATTAAAATACTGAGTATGACTTCCTCAGCATGGAAGAAGAGTATAGTTCAGAGGGAAGAAAAGTATAGTTCATGCTACATAAATTCAGGGTTTGGAAGGACAGTTCCTATATACTTCTTGACCTAAAAATTACTCCTCAGAAACAAATGCCATAACTGTAGTCTTTTGATACTTTTTTTCCACAACATGAATGATAAAATTTCAGGAAAGCTTTCAGAAAAGAATATATTTAGTATCTTATTTCAGCAAATATTTCATGTAAGTAATTCCATGTCAGCCTTGCAAAATAACCCAACAAAAAGTTACAGTAGCATTTGGACATGTATTTCCTAACCTGCACATGTTCGTAGTCTGATGGAAGTCTATTTTCTTCATGAATTGGAACCCCGATCACACAGGGCATACAGTCTGCTTTCCCTTGGTTGATGTCCCTCGCAAAGTGTGGGGATACGACTTGTGAGGGACCTATGGATTAGGCTAGCGGTTGGCTCCACCTTCCCCACTGACACAATTGCAATAACATCAAGGGGACTATCTGAGAGGGGCTAATCAATAATATTCTTCTTCAAAGAGAACTGGTCCTGTATTGTATTTATTAATGTATTAAATGTATTCATTGTGTCTCTCATGCAGTGTACAGAATCTGATAAGAACATAATAATAATAAAATATAATAATATACCCACCCACTAATATGTAACTATTTAAAGGAACTTTGTTATAAGAGTAGGATATAGCTATTTTTTAAGGAAGGTTTTTTTTTAACATGCCCATTTTAAAATAGAAAAATGAACACTAAGATTGTAACAATTATTTTTGTAAAATACAGCGGTACCTCTGGTTACGAACTTAATTCATTCCGGAGGTCTGTTCTTATCCTGAAACTGTTCTTAACATGAGGCGCCATTAGTGAAAGCGTGCCTCCTGCTGCGTACTCGTGCCTCTGGCACACGATTTCCGCTCGCATCCCAGGGCAAAGTTCGCATCTGGGAGCAACTACTTCTGGGTTAGCTCAGCTCGTAACCCAACATGTGTACAACCAGAAGCGTTCGTATCCAGAGGTACCACTGTATTAGCATGCCTCTTTTAAAAACAGAGAAATGAATACTATAAATGGCACAAAATGAGAAGAAATTCATGTGACTATACATACCAAGGAATATGAGAAGCACGCCTACTATGATCTGAAGTGAGAGCGAGAGGCCAATGAGGACAACAAGTGGAACATAGGTTGGAAAGGTAGGTCCTTGGTCCACAACTGCTTTGAGCTGGGATGCATTCGCCATAAGCAAAGCGATGTCCAACATACTTTCTGCCGCACTCTTCTTATTGGCATAATGGTTGATGTTAATTTGTCTGTTTCCTTGCAGCCATTGTGTTCGAGGCTGAAAGACACAATATTTCAAAGAGTAATGATTCAGGCAGCATTAGAAGCATAGTCAGAGTGTGATAATCAATGCCCTGTTTCCTATCAATTACAACTGTGTTTAAAAGTACATTGTACGGGAAGCAAGTTGCAAAGAATACATTTCTTTTTTTTTTTAATACGAATTTATTAATTTTCCATAACAAACAAATACAACACCAACATTAACCCAACACCTAACTGAAAATAGACAAATACAAATACACCAATAATTCTTCTTCTTATACCATTAAAAAAAAAAATCTTGTTCGAATCTTGGCACAGACTTCCCCTGCCTTTTCACCTTCGGTTCTAATTCCAAATATTACTTTAATAACACCATATACTAAAAAAATTCAAGTTCATTTTAAAAAGTTCACATCTAAACATTCTTCTTAAAAAATCTTGTTTTCTAATATACAATATTTCTCCCGTTCTTAACTTGACAAAAGTCAAATCATATTCTAATTCATATTCATTCCACACAAGATTCTAATTCTTAACACATTATTCTCAAAATAAATCATATAAATACAAATATCCTCCTTCCCTAAAACTGCTGTTAATAACAAAAATTTAAATATCCCTTTTCTTATTCAAAAGCTTAAAGTCTTGACACACCGGTTTCAGGGTACCATAATATATCATTTTTTCTTTACCCTTAATACAGTTCACCCTATCCCCCTTCTGTCCATTTTCTTTACTCGTCTTACTTCAGAGCCGCTCCTCGAAATATCCTTTTTCCTTACAAGTCCACAGATCCAGACAAAGTCCAAAACACTCCTTGCATAGAGCATCGGGGTACACGCATCCTCTTCTTCCAGCTTCTCCGGTTCACAATCCCATTCTTCTTTTATTTGTAGACATAATAGTTTTTTCACCAACACTCCCGAGCTCTCACCTCGAGAGTTAGATACAACAATTCTCCCCGTCCTGGGTCTGCCACCCCCGAAGGACGTTTCATTTTCCCAGAGTCGCCAGACCATTTTGTCCTGTTCTTCAATCATCCCTTTCAGCTCTTTGCCAAGGCTCTCTTCCAATGCAGCCATTTCCTGAAAAGTCTCCTCTGTGGGGTATATCTTTTCTGACATGTCCCGGTTCAATATCACCAATTTTTGATTGAGCAGTTCCAGTCTCAAGAAAGTAATCCTTTGATCATCACTTAACTCATAGTTCATAACCAACTCAAACACGGAACCCAGCATGGCAGAAGCGGGCATAGGTGTCAAATTACAGTTTCGACTTCTAAACTTCTCCATCTTAGTGCCAGTAACTTTCCACTCAGTCACAGTCTTTCGCAGCCATTTTCCCTGTAACCAGGGCGCAAGAACCACAGATTTTAAAAAGAGATATTTTCCACAAACTTGCTCCCCAGAGGGAGATCAAAAAGAGTCTCACTTATCAAAATTCAAATACTTTGTAGCCATCACTGTAACAGCAGTCACTTAAGCTGGTTACTTTCTATCCACCGAGGGGAGGGAGGCAGGCTTCCTTTCCAAATACCTCCCGGATCGTTAAAAAAGAACGAAAAACAAGTCCAATCAAATACTCACAACCACCGGGTTTCTTTAGTTCCAGTCTTGACAGGTAGAACATTGACGCTCATCGCGGGCGGCGACCGCCGCTCCGCGTCCCGGTTGGGGCATGTCCCCTATAGCCCGGCTCTGTTGTCCCTTCACCCCCACTCCCCCTTTACAGGGGGAACGAGGGAAGGGTTCAGAGCCATAATGGGCCCGCCGGGGAGCCCGGGGTGCGGGACGCTCTTCCCGCACCCCACCGGAGCCCCGCTTTGCGGTAGCGGGGCTCCAACCCCCGGGACGGACTGGGTCACCTCACAGCCGAGGCAACCCACGACCGCCCGCGATGGCGTCGCCGCAGGAAGTCCGTTGCAAAGAATACATTTCAACTAAGCAAACAAAGAGGGGCTGGCTTTGAGCAGTGCTGAGATGGGGTTTCCCTTCTATGTTCTGTGGCAGGACAGTGTGAAATAAATACAGAACACCAACTGGTCATGGTTGTCTCAGGCAGCGCTCCTTCGCCATTTGAAAAGTTATGTTCTAGGGAAAAGTGAGTAAGATGGATATTCGTTTAAAGTTCTGGTTAAACTGTAGGAAGTAAGAGCTTCAGAACTACTTGGAGAAAGTTGCACTGTTTGTCAAAGATAAGTTTTATACTATGCTGTCTGTAGCTGTTTTTTAAATCACCAAACATGCCCCATCACAATTGCAGAATGAAGTTTATTACCATGATTTGGTTTACATTAACAAGTTCAGTTAGGGTTGCCATATTCCAAACAGTGAAAATCCAGACAGAAAAGTTGTGGCGCTTTTTTTTGGGGGGGGGGGCAAAGTTGTCAAGCTTTTCTGGCAAAATCGCAAAAAAAGCCATTTTAAAAGCAATTTTAATGGGCTGCCATATGGCCAGATTTTCCCGGACATTTTTGCCGATTTCAGCCCAGACACTACAGTATTCCAAATAGGATGTGTGGCAACCCTAGCAGTGGTGAGCTTTGTGCTTTCAGATATTTGATGAAATCTTCTGTAAGTTATACATTTCACCAGACCTTAGGTTTCTAAAGAGTCAAACATGGTGCCACTGATGCCCTCAGCCTGCCAGCCAATCTGTGGTGAGCCCAGCCACCCCCATGTACTTCCAAAGTGGTTTCACTTTTGCCTTGGTCAGCTCTCGCTATCCCGCCTGCCAAGACAGGTGGTCCTTCCTTCACTGTCCCCTCACTTTGCCTATTCCAAAGGGAAGAGTGCCCACTCCACGTCTGTGTCGGGCTACAGCACCAGCCCCTCCGTCTCTCATGTGCTTCTGTGCCCCAGCATCTATGCCACCTTGCCGCTTCCTATAACCAGCCATGTTGGCATCCTTTCCCTATCCCAATGTCTTGACATTTGCTTGGAAGAAACTCATTTCTGTCCCAATGTCTTGACATTTGCTTGGAAGAAACTCATTTCTGTTCTAATAATTAACAGGGTGGAATTAAAATCAGGTTGAATGAGAGACTTCCTGGCAAATGACAATGGCTGGTCAAAAGCTTCTGCTCACAAATCATTGCTTTCCTACCCCTTACAGGTGGGTAGCCGTGTTGATCTGTCATAGTCGAAATAAAATAGAAAATTCTTTCCAGTAGCACCTTATAGACCAACTGAGTTTGTTCTTGGTATGAGCTTTCGTGTGCATCTGAAGAAGTGTGCATGCACACGAAAGCTCATACCAAGAACAAACTCAGCTGGTCTATAAGGTGCTACTGGAAAGAATTTTCTATTTTGTCTCTCCTACACCTGTTCAGGTGCTTAAAGAAATGGGAGTGCCGGATCACCTCATTTGTCTCCTGAGAAATCTCTATGTGGGACAAGAAGCTACAGTTAGAACTGGATATGGAACCACAGATCATGCATAGATTTGAAGTAAAATGTAGTTGGAGATATTTCCTAACAGCATAAATCAAGCTTGATGGGGGGGTTTTTCTGCTGACTTCCAACATGCCCTTCTCCTTTCTTGTCACTTTTATTTGAGCTCTAAATTGGGGGTAAGGAACTCTCCTTGAGAAGTATGACACTTCAGTATTGCTGCAATGCAATGTAATGTGGAGTGGGGTTTTTTGTTTGTTTGTTTGTTTTGGAAATTTCCCAGTATGACTCATGCTTTTCAGTTTACAAGAACATACTTTCTGTGCAGAAAGAAGTTATATGACTAGTTGCAAAACATAAAAGAAGTCAGTGTTTCACACTAATGGGAAAAAAGATGATTTAATAGGGTAAATTTCCCCTAATTTCAGAGTATCTTCCTATATACATAAAAATGTATGACTGTCATCACGCTAGCACTCTTGTGCACATGCGCAGCTGGCCAAAGAGGGAACAACTTTGGCATTTTTGTGTGGGAGGAGAGGGGACCATGGGAGCCAAGTTATCCTGAGGGGAGCCTATCTGCTGCCAGTGGATCTTTTTGCCATTAAACCAGGGTCAGTTCCATAGGGACCTCCATGAATGAGGACAGCAACATGCTTAAAGGCATGCACAGATAGTGCATCTTTCTCTGGGCAGGCAGAGGCTTCAGGAAAACAGGAGTGGTATACGGTAGGAGAAGGAGTACACATGTAGCTCCCCTGACCCATGCGAGCCACTGGGTGGAAAAGAAGCAACAGCTCTCTGGTTATTACAGCTCTTTTTTTGCACTTCTTCCTGCCCAACACACCTCCTGATGGGTGGAATGGAATAGGATAGGGTGAGACGGGGCTAGGAGAGGAGACAGGAAATGATTAGAAGCAGTTATAAGAGCAGGACGCAAAAGCTGCATTGGCTCTGCAGAAAGGAGGGTTGGGAGAGCTAAATGCCAAAGGAACAGAGCTGGGGTGGTGAACCTTGTGGGCGTCTCTGAAGCAGAGACTGGTCACTGCTGGTACCAGGATACTGTGCCATGTGAACTTTTGGTCCTACTCCAGCAAGGAAGCTCTGAGTTGTGGGGGAAGTGGAACTTCAATGTGCAATATTTTGGTAAGCATTTCCCAACATTTACTTAATAAACAGGTTTCTGACCTTTTTGCAGAATATACACACTTGGGCAGACCTTGCCTGCAATCAAAATATCTAAGGCTAAGAGGGGACCCCAATATCCGGACCCAGAAAACTTTCTCATATATTTTCAAGATACACACATGTGCGGCATGTACTTTCACCCTACTGTCATCTGGTAAACACTGGCCCTGGATCAGCAAAAACTCATCAAACATTTCAAGCCTACGAAGAACTTGTGGGGGGGGGGGAAGAATATTGTTTTATGGTTGAGTTTTGGGAGCTGGACAACATCAGATGTTATCTTGTTTCATAGGAACAGGATGCAGAAATTCTCTTGTTCCATTATTGACTCTGGTGAAACAGATTTTGTAGAGTTTTGAAGCATTACAGAAACATTAATATCTGTGAACAGTGACAGCAGTGGATGAGGGTGACACAACACAGAAGGCAACAAGGCTTCTATGATGCCATCTGGAAAATAAATATATTTTCTTTTTCCAGCCATTCGCATTCCACTTCATTTTTGCTTTCTTGCCTCACTAAAGAGGTACAAATCCTCTTGTTAATATAAATCATGGGTAGGCAAACTAAGGCCCGGGGGCCGGACCTGGTCCAATCGCCTTCTAAATCAGGCCCGCGGACAGTCCGAGAATCAGTGTGTTTTTACATGAGCAGAATATGCCCTTTTATTTAAAATGTATCTCTGGGTTATTTGTGGGGTATAGGAATTTGTTCACCCCCCCAAAAAAAATATACCCCCCCCAAGTCTGAGGGACAGTGGACTGACCCCCTGCTGAAAAAGTTTGCTGACCCCTGTATAAACTAAATGCATGTGTTTTCACACCTCCCTGCTACTGGCCCCCTGTTATTAGAACTTTATTTTTCAAGTTACATTGGTTTTTGTGCAAATACGCCCACTTTTTATTCCCCTAATTTTGAATACCATCTTTTTGCACATCTGTGCATGCGGGATGGTGTAGGGTGGGGCATGTTGTTGTTCAGTTGTTCAGTTGTGTCTGACTCTTCGTGACCCCATGGACCAGAGCACGCCAGGCACCCCTATCCTCTACTGCCTCCCGCAGTTTGGCCAAACTCATGCTAGTCGCTTCGAGAACACTGTCCAACCATCTCATCCTGTCGTCCCCTTCTCCTTTTGTCCTCCATCTCCTTGTTGGGGCAGTGCCCTCCATCTCCTTGTTGTTAAAGTGAAGTCAGGGGTCTTGATTTGTTAGTATATTTATACATTGTCCAAGCAGCTCAAGATAGCATACATACACCATCCACTTTATCCTGATAACAGTCTGTGAGATGGCTCAGCCCGGACCGAGGTCACCCATTAAGCTACATGGCAAAGTAGGTCTCCATTGAATATGGGTCCCCCTAGTCTAACTCTAACCACTGCACCACACTGACTTTCCCCCCTGCCCCCATGAACACAATCTGCCCTGCATTTTTTAAAGAGATTTGTAAATTACCCTTCATAGTATTTATCCAGGTTTCTATCAGGAATATACATTTCTGACATCTTTTTGTGATAAACAAGTGCATACATGAAGAAAACACACAAATATTAACTGTTGTACAAGAAGTGCCACAAACAACACAGTCCGGCACTGAGATACTCTATTTTTTTTTTAGGAAGTGAGGCAGAGCTGGGCATCTCCCTCCTGCCTAATTCCCAGAACAGGAAAATGTTTTCGTTTCTGATTGCTTGCATCAAAACTGCTGAAACGGCGGGGTAGTGGGGGGGGGGGGGAAGAACTGAGACTTTTGTTTGAGGGAAGATATTACAGGGAGGAGCTGCCTCCCTGCAGCTCCAATGCAGCAGCCCATTTCAACCTGAAAGAAAATAATTTCCCACTCCTTATTTTGGGGCTCTATCTTGGTCTTCACAATTATAAACCTATGATTAGCAAACATACATTTTAATACTAACTGTTTTTCTGGTGGATTAGACATCATGTTTACTTATAAAGTTTTTGGAACCATGAGATGTACAGAATTGTTTTATTAGTTTTGAAACTGTGTTGTTTGGTTCTTCTTTGTTCTCTTTTTAACTTGCTTTTTCTTTTAGAAGCTTTACATCTGTTAAGCACTTGGCATGTGGGTGGGTATTGTTCTGGTTAGCATCTTACACTCTGTTCCCATCAAGCATATGTTTTCTAAGAGGATAGAATTAAAAACATTTAATCTAATAAAATTAGCATCTGATCCTTCAAAAACCTAAATGAAATGCGTTAATTTGAACCACTCGCAGGAATATGTGCAGTTACGGTAATTCACAAGATCGTTTCTACGATAAAAATCTTAATCGTTCCATGAGTTGAAAATAGCTTTCCCATTTTGAAAAATATAAGCATGCATTGGATTGGAAGGGAGGGGGGATGGAGAGGGGCCAAGGAGGAATTTTCCCACCTTCCTCCCCCTTGTTCCACTACTTTCTAGTATTTTCAAAATTCCACAGTCTTTGCTTGATAACTCTACCAAGAAATTTGTTTAAATGTAGGTAAAGAAGCAAAAGGGGGAAGGGGACTCCCTCTTTAATACTGCCATTCCACGCTGGAAAACAAAGAGGAATGCAGCTTTTTCTTGCTATCATGCTCATCTGCTGCTTCTTATTCACTTTCCCAACTAAGGCAGGACTATATTATTGGGATGTGACATGGCTCTTCAAGGTAGCACTGCCCTAAGTAAGAATTGTGTAACATTTGTCATCTATAAGTTAAGCCCTGGCTTAAACAGAATCAAGACCTGAACTGCTTTTAAGATGTCCAGTTAAACTCTACCTATGTCTTTCTTTGCCTCTTCAGAAATCAGTGACTTTTTCCAAAAGCATGTCTGAAAAACATAGTACAGATCACTTGTAGCAAATGCCAAAAGAAAATATAAGACAAATTTATTAGAATTAAATTGGAAACCTCAAACATTTAATTACCACAATAAACTGCTTCCCAGAATACAAGTCATTCAACATCCATATTCTATTTAGATCTTTTTGTATTCTTCAGTAATGCGTAAGACTCTTGATAGGAATTTGCATTAGGGAAGCTATTAGGCCTGTGGTAAAGTATGATTTAAATACTACAACGAGAGAACATTTTCATTTATAAATAAAGCCTGTTAAAATATTTGACTAGAATCTAGAAGAAATGTGGACCATTCCCCACTTCCCTGCTTCTCTACATGGTCCCCATGCGAACTAGAGACTTCCACGTTTAATGGTTGTAACACTGATGCTGTGCCAAACCATAGATTTAAAGTAACAGATAGTCAGGCCCTTAAAATCGTGCAAAACCACACTAGAGGGCTTGTCTACAAAATAGCTTCATCACAAAGAAGATACATAAGAGCAGCCTTGACACAATGGACCATTCACACCAGTATAAGGTTATCAGATTTTTTTCAATGAATCCGGGGACACTTTAAATGAATGAATGAATGAATGAATGAATGAATGAATACTACACGTTCGGGAGTTGATGCTGCAGCGATGGTGGTGGCAGAGGGGTGGCCACCGCCTTGACCTCAACCACCACGTTTCCCCTTCCTCCAAGGCTTTTATCTCCTTTCTCCATGAGCCTGGACAGCCCCTGAGTGGTTGGTTCTTTGGTGGTGGTGGGGAAGCAGTGCGAGGTGAGTCAGGCATGGAAGGCAGAGAAGGAGGGCCGAGAGTGGCGGTGGCGAAGCTCGGGCAGCGCAATGCCTCCCTTCCCATTGGAGCAGCCCCAATCCCATTCCTACCTGCGTGCAAGCAGGAGGGGGCGGGGATCCCTCAGCTGGGAAGGGAGGCTTCCCATTGCCTGAGAGATCCCCACCCTGCTCCTGCTTGCACGCAAGTAGGAGTTGGGAGGCTGCTCTGATAGGCAGCATGAAGCCTCCCTTCACAGCTTATTTGCTGGGGTCAGGGAAGGTGGAGGCAGCCCGGAAGCTGCATCTTAGAGCCCCTGCACCACCATCATATGGGGACCTCCGAGCAGCTCCTGAAGCCAGTCAGAGCCAACTGCTCTGGGCTGCTGAGAGACTGCTGTTGCTGCTGCATTTCCTGGGGACATTAGATGAAATCCGGGCACATTCCCGGGATGGAATTTGTTGGGGGACTTATTCGCAAATCCGGGGACTGTCCCCAGGAAACGGGGATGTCTGGTAACCCTACACCAGTACCTATCTTTGATTCTTTCACATTACACAGAGAGTTTTTATGCCAGCAGCACATTATTATGGCCAGTGCTGAGACAGGAACTCTCCACAGAATAATTATACGATGGATGATGGCACAAAGTACATGAAGACTCCCATCACATGGAGACCATTTCCAGCTTCTGTTTTATAAGGAATGTAACATGTAGACAGTCTCACCCCCAAATCCTGCATCTGTGACCTCATGGGAGAAAGTGTAAGCTGCAGACTGGCTTATGCCAAGGCCATAGCTGTCAACTTTTTCCTTTTTTTAAGGGAAATTCCCTTATTCCGAATAGGATTCCTCCCAAGAAAAGGGAAAAGTTGACAGCTATGGCCAAGGCTAAACCTGGCCTTCAAATGCAAAGCTCAGTGGTTTTCAATGAATAACCCCACCCTGTTATAACAAACATTTGATTCAATATAGCGAGGACTTGCGCCATTCAGTTAAAAATATATATTAAAAAATTTCCTTTTTGAAACAAATTTCAAGCAAATACATTTTTTTAAAAGCATTCGGAGATTTGGACCCTGATTATGCAAACTCCAGAAACAGGACTCCTGAAGCTCTTGTACCAAGAAATAGGGAAAGGTTTGCAGAGAAATTGCTGTATGTCTGCATTTCACACTCACTCACAGCAGTGAAGTTGTGTCCTTGCATTATAGTAGATCCACATGTGAAAACATTCTCATCTGTGGGTCAGACTTCCTGAGATGAATGGCAGTTTCTCAAAATATGGCCTTTATGTTTTATATCCTGTCTATATATCAAGGTCTTAATTTACTCAGGAATATTCTCTTGGAAGATGTTCCAAAAAAAAAATCATATCCAGCAGAATCTTGCTGTGGCTTGTAGGCATACTATTATGTTGCAGAAGTATTCATGCCTGCACATGGACCTACATTTGGATAAGATGAGAATATAAACAGGGATCTGAGTCATAGGATTAATGTTATGACACACAGGCATTTTCTAATGCCTTCACGCATGGAGTAATTAGCTGAAAGTCAAATTCGACCAGACTAGCAGTTCTGTACTGCTAGTGATTGCTTTTATACAAATGAGAACCACTGAACTGTGTGCAGCTCCCTTATGAAAATGTATATATAATAAAAATGGTTAGCTAGCAAGCCTAATTGTTTAACTCTGCATGATAAATTTGGTATGCAAGTATGCATTTCTGGCCCAACTAATATTACCACTGGCCTTCAGAACATACTGTATTGGGTGGGGCGGGGGGGAAGCGGGTGTAATGCAAAACTAAACCTTCCATAAATATGTTATTTATTTATTGTAATTGTTATATATTTAACTCACTCTGTCCATTCTTTACTTTCACACCTGGTCAGAAGTTACTCAAAACACTCATGTGGGGCAGGGAAAGAAAAATGAGCTTGAGGGTATGAATAGGGTGCTTGGAGATATGTGGGCTACCACTTGCCAGTTTGACCCAGTTGCGTTTGAATTAGTTTGTTTATTTAAAAAAAATACTTATAATGCCACAATTTAATTTTAAAAAGCAGTTTTCAACTGTTAAACAGACTGTTGTAAATAAAATCACATAATCCCCTCACAAATTAAAATCACAAATTACTAGCTAGCTATTCCAAAAAAATATTGTTCCTAATTGCCTGCATAAGCCTGGCAGCATAACCAAGTTTTCAGCAGACATTTAAAAGTTAATGCAGAAGGTGCCTGCCGAATATCTACTGGAAGAGTGTTCCACAGGACTGGGATGATTGATAACACGAAGACTTGGTTTCTTGTCGACATCAGATGAGCCTCCCCAACTCAGGACACAATCAACAGTGATCTAAGCGACAGCTGGGATATAAGGGTTCAGGTGATCCCTGATATAAGGGTTCAGGTGATCAGGTGATTTGTACTTCATCACTACCAGGGCTACGGCTCTAGTGATCACCAGTGGATCTCCACAGATTCTAGAAATTTCTAACCATCACAACTTCTAGTTCTTCTTTGCAGTGTCAGCTTATTTGCTTTCATTCAATTTTCCATGACCACCAAATCTCATGTTATGCCCTAAGATTGGTGTTCTTGGATGTGAAGAATACAGTATAGATCTGAGTGTCAACAGTATGCTGCTAACATTGCACTCCAAAACTTCAGGCTCTCTCTACAAACAGTTTCATACAGATGTTTAAAACGGCTGGGATAAAACCATTTAAGTGCAGATAGTTGTAGAGAACTAAAAATAACAGTCTGCCGGTGGCTATTTCAGAAACTGTCCCAACAGGGAGAAGTGGAACCACTTAAAAGCAGTCCCCTAACTCTTGGCAGGTCGATCAGGTACTCAAGTGGAATGCCATGGTCTTCTAGATCAAAAGCTGTTGACAGGTCCAGTAAAATCAAAAAAAGATTTTACTACTTCTCAGCCTCCAGGCACCGCTCATTCCCCATGGCAAATAAACCAATCTCAGTCTGAGGGCCAAACCAGAAACCAGACTAAAGCATATCAAAAAAATGTCTACCACCCAAAGTTGCTTAAAGTTGCAAAATAAGCTACAAGTTCAATCATGTTTCCCCCCAAAAAGGTGAACTAAGAAACAAATCAAAAATTTGAGGATTTGCCACCAGCCAATAATCCATTTTCAAGGCGGTTATGATGAGAACTCCCACTCTGACAATATCAGGCTTATGCTTAAATTTTCTTAGACAAAGAGGAGACTGTCTTGAAACACCACGCTCATGAACTGAAGGCCCTTCTCTTGAATCTATGATATGCGGGGGGGGGGGGGGTGTGTGTTCAGTAGTTGGTCAGTAGTAACTGAAATGCATTCTGTGTCTTAAGAGGCATTTTCAAGTGTCCACAAATCTATTCAACAAATCACCAGTAACAAATGCTTCTAATCTTCTTAAGAGGAGAACCCAGCAGCACATATCCCCTCCTGGGAGTATTCTTACCCTATTCTAACAACACGAGAACACCCCCCCCCAAAAAAAAATCTCTTCCAAACTAGGGCAAAAGCAGACAACCTGAGAGAGAAACGGGGGTTTATTTATAAGATTTGGACAAGAGAACATCCAATACGAATGAGAGAAATCCTCACCTCCCTCTCCCAAGTCTTCTGCACTTGCCAGAGGAACTGGGTGAGGGGATGAAGTTGGTGGTGGGAACAGGAGCTGACTAGGAAGCCAAAGCCTTGGCCTTTATGGTTTTGAATCTGTTCCGCCATTGTTGTGTGTTGTTTTGAGCTGTGGCACTGAATATAAATGCCAGGGCTGAGCCTTGGTGCACCCTAGCACAAAGGACCTTCTGCCATTTTCAGACAGGACAAACAGCTCCAATGAGCAAGTGGATGCCAGCTCCCCATCCAGCAATATCTCACACATCAGAGGGAAAAGGGAAATGAAATTGGATCTAAGGAAATTTGACAAGAGGCTGTTTGTATGAAATTCAAAACAAAATGGGCAGGGCAGGGCAAACAGTACCAATGCAATATAATAAAATCTGTTGACAAGCTGGAACGTTTGCAGAGGAGGGCAACCAAGATGACCCAAGGGTCTGGAAACTAAGCCTTATGAAGAGCGCTTGAAGGAGCTGTGTATGTTTAGCCTGGAAAAGAGGAAACCGAGAGGCGATATGATAGCCATCTTCAAATAACTTAAGAGCTGTCACATGCAGGAGGGAGCGCATGCTTGTTTTCTCCTGCTCCGGAGGGTAGGACTCGAACCAATAGCTTCAAATTGCAAGAAAGAAGATTCTGACTAAACATTCAGAAAAGCTTTCTCACAGTAATAGCTGTTTGACAGTGGAACAGACTCCCACAAGAGGTGGTGGACTCTCCTTCCTTGGGAGGTTTTTAAACAGAGGTTGGATGGCCACCTATCATGGATGCTTTAGCTGAGATTCCTGCATTGCAGAGGGTTGGACTAGATGACCCTTGGGATCCCTTCCAACTCCAAGTTTCTACGATTCTATGAAATACAGGCACTGCAAACTGTGGCACTTCCTTCAACAATTTTCATCAATGTAATTTCAAGGAATTTGGACGTGCTCTCTTTTTGAAGTCGGTAAAAGACAGAACATCCATTTCTTAAATGATCAAACCAAATCAAGACCTTAGGAAACTAGTATTTGCCACAGGGTTGCTTTAAGAAGAACATCTAGGTGGATGGGCCAGTGCTTCAAAACAGACTTCCAGTGAAATCAGGTTCTGTTGCTACGGATACTGCTCCACACCTCTTTTGTCTCTAAGGTGGTAACTGGGTGGGTCATGGAAGAGACACAAGTAAACTCCAGTTGGCAAGCCCTCAGCTTAAGGACATGAATTCCACCTGGGCCTGATGCAGTTCCCTGCTCATTCTGAAGTCTACATGTCACCTGATCACTTGTTTACATTATTTTGTAGATGAGTAGAAGAAAGCTATCTTCTGGCTCCTCATCTTGTGGGCTATTTTCATTTCCAACACTCTTCACAGTGACAGTGATGGGTAATAATAATAATAATAATAATAATAATAATAATAATAATAATAATAATAATAATAATTTGTACCCCACCCGCAGCAGAACTAGGGAACTCAAAGCCTCCCTCCTCCGTCGCCCAGAAGCCGCCCTCGCTGTTTACACCCTGCCCTTCCCCGGAGGCCGAGATTTGTGGGAGGCTGGCTGAGATTCGCGGGAAATCCCTGCCAAGCAGCAGCCAGGCTGGCACTGACCTCACCGCTTTTCCTAAAGGCCTTTCGGCAAGGCAAGACAGGTTCCCTCTAAGTCCCCCTTTCCCCCAGCTGCCCCCCAGAGCGGACTTTTGCCCGTTTTGCCGCCCTGGAAATAAACAAGGCCCCTCAGGGTGCACGGCGTCTGAAACGCCAGCTCCCCGTCTCCTGCTGCTTCGCCCGCCTTCCTCTCGCGGACTAGCGGCAAGCGCGCTCAATAGCCCGCGGCGACTGCAAAGCTGTTCCCCGCGCGCGCGCGCGCGCACTCACTCTCCCTTTCCCCCGGGGCGTTCCTTACTTGCTCGAGTGGCGTCGCGTCGCCGTTCTCCGCGGTCAGCCCATTCATCTCGTGGGTGTTCGTGGGGGAGCCCATGTCGCTGCTGCTGCTGCTGCTGCTGCGGGAGCTGCCCTCTCCGCCTTCCTTCCTTCCTTCCTGGCCAGCCGGGAATGGGAGTCGCCACTCCGGGACGTCGCCTCCGCCTTGCTAGGCCCGGGAGCTCCGCTCGCGCTGAGGGCTACGGGCACTTTGGAGAGCGCGAGGAGGGAGGAAGCGAGAAAGCGGAGCGCCGGGTTTCCTTCCCGCCTCGCAGCCTTGCAGGGGGGGAAGCCCCGTCCCGCCTCTGAGGGCCGGGCGATGCTGCAGATGGTGAGCGGTCAGCGGTACTTCCCTTTCGCCTGCTGGGGCGGCGCCGATGGCGCGCTGCTACTGTTTGCAAAGGGCAGTTTCTTCTTCTGCTGCTGCTGCTGTTGGTGCAACCTGGGCCTGGCGCGTGTCGGGCTCTCCTTGCCAGGGAATGACTTAAGCCGGCGGCCCGGCGCGATACCTATTTTCCAGGAAAGCGGCCCGCCCTCCTTGTCACTGCCAGAGGATGACGGCTAAGCCCTTCGACATCTAACAAAGGCGGGAGACGACAGCTTGCTCCCTAATCATCCTAGTGGATTTAACAATGCTGCAGTCCACATGGCGAAATGGAAGACACCCTGACAGTAGATCAAAGTATATTCTTTCCCTAAGTAGCCATTCACGTTTCACAATGCATTTGTTGTTATTCAGTCGTTCAGTCGTGTTCGACTCTTCGTGACCCGACTCTTCGTCACAATGCATTAAGGCAGCTTTAAGCTTACACAGGGCTCTTCTTCAGACTAGATCATGGGAAGGCAAACTAAGGCCCGGGGGCCGGATCCAGCCTAATCGCCTTCTAAATCTGGCCCATGGACGGTCCCGGAATCAGCCTGTTTTTACATGAGTAGAATGTGTGCTTCTTTTTTTAATGCACCTCTGAGTTATTTGTGGGGCCTGCCTGGTGTTTTTACAAGAGTAGAATGTGTGTTTTTATTTTAAAAGCATCTCTTGAGTTATTTGTGAGGCTTAGGAATTCGTTCATCCCCCCCCCCCCAAAAATAGTCCCCCCCCCACAAGGTCTGAAAAAGTTTGCTGACCCCTGGACTAGATCTTCTAGAAGAAATCCACACACACAACCTGACATGTTGCTTATTCTTGTCTGGATATTTCTTGATAGTGCCTAGCTACATGTTTACACGCAGTTCCTCCCACCTTTTATTTTACTTGAGAAGCAGCCTCAGAGGTTGATAAGGGAGCAGATGAAATAGCAGTGGGGTGATCTTAGCCGAACCCCTTCTTGCCCTTTGTCCAGTCAAAAGTACCTACATTTTGCCAATTTGCTTGCTTGGCATGGGGGGAAATGTATTTATGTATTTTAATTGTTAGTTGAAATTTTAAAATGACATTGTTAAAGAGAAAAAAACACTCCCAAGGTGGCGTATAATTAAAATACAATGCAATTCCACAACAACAGAAACACGAAAAGCTAGTTAAACCACGAACATCCTGTACCCCCAAAAGTTACCAAACTACAGTATGCAATAATGAAAGCCATCAGCAGAAGGCAGAGATCAGCAGGTCTTCTGGGCTTTCCTAAACACATGAGTGATGGGAGTCTATTGAATTGCAGCTCGCTTAGCATATCAGAGATGTGAGGCACTGCAGCATCCTAGAAATAATTGGAGCTCAATATCTTTGTCTTTGCAGGGAGAAAAGTAGCTTGGGCAAGGTGATTTTGAGTGGGCAAATGGCAGGAAGGGAAAGGCCTATCCGTTTGCCTGCATTTAAAAGCCTGCTTGTGCACTCTTTTTCTTCTTTTTTTAATTGAATTTATTTACAACACATAAACATACACTTGTCAAACTAAACATAGAAATAATAATACAAAATCAGAAGATAAATAAGTGCACTCTTCTGGTAAGAAAGCCTCTTAGCCTAACACACCTACCCCTTCTGATCACCAGCAACAAAGTATGATTATCACGCCGGGAAGGAATAGCTTAAATAGGGTTCACATATTTCCAAAAGCAAAAATCAGGACAAAAAAGTTTCTTTGGGTATTTGTCCAAAGTTGTTGAGCTTTTTTGTGAAATCTCAAAAATCTATAATGAAGTTTTTGAGCTATTTTAAAGCAAATTCACAGAAAAAGTGCACTACAGACATGGCTTGCGATACATCAAAGTCCCTGTCGTCGTCATTGTCATCCCACAGCTGCCTCCAAGAGTGGACATTTCAGCTATTTCCACCCAGACACAGTTTACGACAGCCAAATCCCAGACGAATGGTGACCCTAAACTTAATATTCAGGCGTCAGCTACCCACTTTCACTTCCCTGGTCTTTATCTCACACCTCCATCTTCAACAAATTGAAGGGGTTTTTGTTTGTTTTTACCTCCACTTGCTGTTCTTTCTTTCTGTAATTGTTTTCATTTCTAAAACACAAAAAGCAATAATAACAACAATAAAGATAAAAGATCAATGGAAGAAAGGAAGGGTGTGATCGTATTCCCAAAGTAGCATTATAGTTCCAGAAAGTTTGCCTTCACAAGCACAAATGTTTTCCCAAAGGAATCCAATCATGTTCCTTTACTTAAATGTATTTAATAAAGGGATGCCAAACTTTAGGGGACTCGTCCTTCATTTTAGGATGGTGATGAAGTTTTGGGTAAATGGTCCATATCTGGAGTTACTAATAGGCTTGCATGTGACCCGTAGCTGACTTCAGCTGAGTTTACTGTTCTTTGTTCATGTAGTAGCAGAATCTCCAGCCAGCCAGAATCTTGTTTCCCAGACCAATAACAATGAGTCCACCACGCCCTCATGGTGCCCGATTTATGGATAAGCTAAACAAGCTATTTAGCTTAGGGCCCCACTCTCTTGGTGCCCCCCAAAAAATTAAAGGGGAAAAACTGGATGTACATTTCCAAAATATAAGATAAAGAACAAATAAAATAAAACCTACATACAGCAACAGTGTTTTGTGTTGTGCAGGCTCCTAGTAATGGGCCCCGCCTGCTAGCCTGCTCCCTAAAGTATCACTGGTTTGCTCATTTTTATATATAGGGTGCCTACATTCTGCATGGACTAGTTGCAACATGTAGCATACAGCTGCAGACTGCAGTACAGCACAGTTGAATGCAGGTCAAGCTGTTGTACCTGTTATCTAATATTAAAATGCATACTGTATTTTGTTATGTGCAGATGGCTTAGATACCTATTAGGTCCATAAATTACCCTATAGCATATATTCAACACAAAAACAGCAACAATTTGTTGCTGACAAAGGACAGCTGGACATATAAAGGGCCCCATTACCTTCAGTAGCTTAGGGCCTCATCAAACCTAAATGCGGTCCTGATAAATACTGTAATATTGGCTTTGAACAAAACACTTTATTCATAGCTGTCAACTTTCCCTTTTTTGTGGGAAATTCCCTTATTCCAGTGCTGTTTCCCATTGCAAAAAAGGAAAGTTGACAGCTATGGCCGTTTCCCAATGCAAAAAAAAAAGGAAGGTTAACAGCTCTGACTTTATTACATATCTGGCAGATAAACTGACAACACGGACTTCTAGCACAGCACTGATCCTTAGGGGAGCATTTCTAAGACAACACACCAAGAAGGTATAGTACCTTAGGCATTAGGAATATAGAACAGCACCACCCAGTGGCTGATGGGGATTGCTTCTGCTCTTATTACCTGTACTACAGTATACTAAAAGAGAGTGCCTTTCAGAACAAGCAGCTACCAAGGTTACAACATGGTAACAGCAGAAGGTCTCCAACCTTGACATTTAACACTCTGACATCATTAAGATCACACAAATCTTTCCCAAAGCACACACATAAACAAATAAACAGCTACTCTCTGCACCTTGCAAGTGGATTCTTCTCAAATTTTCTTGCAGGTGAATTTGCTAGGATTTTGGTTACATAGAGACAGGGCTGCTTGAAAATAGGGTTAAATATAGTTTCCACTTTCCAACTATTGCTAAAACTAAATATTTATCTATGAGTATTAACTTGCAGTTTTAGATGGTTTACTAAAAAGGTTAAAGGCACCAGTCTTTAAATGAAGTCATAGAGCCAATTCTCACTTCTTGTGCTTGGGTAAATTTTCTTTAGTACAAACAATCTGTGCGGTCCATCAAATGTTAAAGATTTATACATGAAAGACTGGGTGTATTTTCTTTAAAACCTCAAAAATGATCTGAGTTTTTGGTTTTGTTAAAAACAAAAATCCAGGATGTTGGTACAATAATATCTGGGTTTCTGAAGAAGCACAAATCTAGCATTGCATGCACACACTCTTTGCAATGTTTTCTACTCATGGATGCATACCAACCCACCAAGTAAGGAGAGAATGAACTATTTAGTAGGTCAGCGTAACACAAGGCAAAGCACATTCTCTTATTGTTACCCTGCCTTTCTAGGTCAATTCTATAAAAGTACCATTCTAGCCAACAAAAAGCATCTAATTAATTTAAGGCTGCTTTTTCTTCTTTTATATCTAATCTAATATCTAATTGACTGAATGATATCTAACATTAGGAATTTCTGTCACTGAAGCTGTTTCAAAGGGAAAGTGTATAAAATATCGTTGTTGTTGTTTTGCCAACAGAGGTATTAATGATATGATTAAAAGGAAGCAAGTATACTCTAAATTGAAATTAAAAAATACAGCTATCCAGGAGACAGACGTAAGAAAATGAAAGGACCATTTACTTTAAAATAGAATACCTGGAACAGAATTCAAAGCCTATTGTACAAATGAAGCAAGAGACTTTATTTTATATATTTGGAAAATAGTGAATGGAAAGTAGAATGCAGAAGGGAGATTTATGTTATACTGCCTGTCTCTGGATCACTAGGTATGATTACTGCAGAATTTGTGCTCTGAATAATGAACAAACTAAATTGTAAAAGTTTGCATTACATGAAAACCTATTAGCAGGAGATGTGAATGGCATTTTAAATCTTAAAGTGGACAGATCACAGAGCCAGACAAAGTCTGTAAGGAAACATAAACAAGCTGGGATCCTGAAAAAAAGCATGTATAAACATGAAAGATTGATTGCTAATAGATTCTTGAAGATACTTTAACACAGAAGAGAAAGACAGTTTACAAATATATATATATATATATATATATATATATATATATATATATATATATATATGTACACACACACACACACACACACATATATATATCTTCCTTTTCCATTTCACAAAAAAGCCACCGCAACGCATGGCCGGGCCAGCTAGTATATAATAAAAGTGAAGCAATGTCACTGTGCACCCCACATTGGAGTATATGTAGTGTCATGTCACAATCCTGGATTTGCATGAAATCAGGGCAGGGCAGGAAAGCAAGGGTGAAGGCACAGCAGCGGTGGCCATGGCATGGGACCAAAAAAGGAGAAACCCTAAGAGGGGGCGGGAATTGTAGTTAAAAGCAATGGCAGATATCTGAGTAAAGCAGGGATGGAAAGAACTGAGAGGAAAAGGATGCTTTTAAACAACAGCAGCTGTTTGAGTAAAGCACTATGAAATACTGAGGGCTTTGCATCTATTATCTCCCTCACATTTGGCAGCTGAGGAATGGATGACAGAGAAATCTGAGTACAGCGAGAAGGGACAAATACTTAAAGGGGGGGGGGAATAACTGTTTAAAACAAAGGCAGAAGTTTGAGAAGAGCAGGGGTAGAGTGACACTGAGAGGAAAATGGCATTTTTAAACAACAGCAGAGGTTTGAGTAAAGCAGGAATGGAGAGATACTGACAGGGGGAAGTGGTGATTTTAAACAATTGCAGAGGTTTGCATAGAGCAAGCCAGGGTGACACTGAGGGGGGAAGTGGCAGTTTTAAACAAGATTTGAGTACACCCAGAAGGGAGTTTGGAAAGGCTCTGTTGTGTTATCTTCTATGCTATGCCCATCTATTCTAGCTCTCCTTGTTAAAACTGGTTTCTTTGTTTTCTTTAAAAAAAAAAAAAACACCTTGGCGCAGGCCAACTTGAATAAAATATTGTGGGGGCCCAGGTAAGCCCTGCCTTGCATGATGCAGTGCACACACTCTATTTGAATGGGAATGCCCATCAACTTTGGGGGGGCAGCTCCCTAAAATATTTTATTGTGGGGGCCAAAGCCTATGACTTGTGGTCTTCCATCCCTGCTTTACTCAAACATCTACTTTTGTTTAAAACCATCATTTTTCTTCTCCCCACATCTGCTTGTCTTGTACAAAAAGTGGTTTGGGGAGGAAGGGGTTCCAATGAAGAAAACAGTTCTTATGAAAGGACAGGTTATTTAGTGGGAAGAAAATGGTGCTATAGTAAAAAATAGTTCTCCAGTTATTCTTTTTGAAAACTCAAGTTCCATATTTTTAATAATCTTTAAATCGTAATTGTCTGTGGCTGGAGAAAGCGTCTAAAGAGATTCCCAAAGTGAAAAGAACATTGTTGAAAGTTGACCTAGGTGGCCATTATAAAAGCTTGTTACATAAGTTGGCGATTCCAAGCAAGTGCACAAGTTTAAACAAACTTGATGTGATACAGTACTCTCTCTCACATGGAAAAACGGATGTCACCCATTCATGCACAACAGAAACAAAGCAATAGATATACAAAGAAAGTTGAGGGGGGCATTGATTCACATGGGAACAGAGATTACAAATCCAACGCTTGATGTCAGTAACAGTTGCTGTTCCTTCAGGGCTTTCACCTTTTTCCTGAAATTTATTGCACTTATTGCAGTTCACTTTATATATCCTTGGGGCTGTAAGAGTATGAATACAAATTGCTTTAATGGATTTCCTGTCATGCCTCTCTGTGTGCTTTCCTAGTTTGGGATTTTTGCGAGTACTTTCTTTCTCCTCCATAGAAATGCATTGTGACACTCCGTAGCAAAAGCCAAGCTATGTTGGTCAACAAACCTTTCCTTCCTTTCTGTCGGCTTGACTGGGGTTTCCTGCTGTTGCTTAAAACGTAAAGCCAGATCTTATTTCCTCCTCTCTTTTTTTGCAGTTGGAACAGTAAATGAAAAAATTTCATATAATTGAAGTGGTGTGGACAGAATTATCAGGAGATCACTAAATAGGACACAAATCCACAAAATACATTTCTATGACTTGCTACTGGGACAAGTTCCCGCAAACTCTCTCTCATGTTCTGTTTAGCATCACATCAAATTGTGTTGTGAACATAAAATGAAAGTTACAGCTTCAAACTGGCATGAGTGCGGTGCTTAAATGTTGGAGACAAAGTCTCGATCTCATAAAATGGACTCTTCCCTGTCTATTTTTCAAACTGCTGGCCCTGTGAAAAGCAGACTAATGGACAAAGGATCAGCTCTCCTACATTCCAACAATACCCAAATATTTTGTTATATAACTATTCATTTGTTGTTATTAAAAAAAATAATAATCAGGAGGACTGAGTCTTTTCTTTCCCCTCCTCTGAGGATGGGTGATACAAATGAAACATACCCACAGGGGTCGCGATTCTGCTTCTTCTCTTTCCCATCACTGCCTCCAGCAACGTTAGTCTTTCAGCTTGTGTTGGATCAATGCCATTATCTACACAGCCATGCAGGAAGCGAATGAACCATGCTACATGTTTTATAAACCAGAAGCAGCCCATCAGATTGAACTGTCCAGGTATATAGAGAAGACCCATCTGTGGCAAAGCTGACGAATGAAAGGGGTTTTATCTTCACGGCACTGCCTTTTTGATTTATTTAACAGGACAATATAACGCAGCCTGTTCTCCGAGCAAAAAAGCAGCCATTGCCCCGGGAAAGTTGTCCTTGCATGAACTTGCATTCCTGCAAACATTAGTGCTTGCCTTGCCGGTCTCTTTCCCCCGGGCCTGCTCTCTTTTAATCAGCAGCATGTTTCTGTGTGGGTCATCATGTTGATAGTGCATATCTATATATAAATAGCATCCGTCTACTGCAGCCTTTTGACTGCTCCACATTTTTAAGGATGAAGACATGCCTGTGAAAAGAAGGCACTTGACAATGCTACAGACAGCTCCGCCGCCACCAAGCACTTTGAGGATTTCAGGGAGAAATCATCAGCTGGACTCAAGTCGCACTTTGAAAGGAGAGGGGGAAGAGTGCCTGCTCATCCAAGCCTTCATTAGTTTCAAAGAAAAGGTCTCTTTCAGCTGCCTGCCAACAGCCACTTCACGTCAACAAAATGGGAAAGGGGGGGGGGTGGAGATGGAAAATGCTCGGTCAGAGGGCAGTGGCAAACAAGGGCGTTTGTGCAGTGCTGGCGAAAGTGTTCTGCTAGCCAGGCTCTTTGTTTACAAACCAGCATTGTAAGGGGCAGGTGATGTGCAGCGAGATATATTTTGGGGGAGTCCCTGAGGGTGGCCTGAGCACTCAGCACACAGCGATACAATGCACCCCCACCCTGCCGGGTCCTTGTCGGTGTCTTTGTGGGCAGCAGCATGGTTTCAGCCCTGTGTTCAAGTGCAGTACTTTACTACAACAAATGGCGGCAGCATAGACATGTACGCAAAGGGTGCATGTAAGAGTATGTGAGCCACTAGTAGCTGGAACAGGGGCATGTTTTTGTCTCATCCCCTACCCTGGACCAAAACTGCAGTCTATTGACAGCCAGCCCATCTCTGCATAGTTTCAGAGGCAGATTTAGGGGAGCGCGACTGGTTCAGTTGCACTGGGCGCAGAGCCTTGGGGTTGCTCACATCAGTTTGGGTTTTTGCCTTTTGCTTTTAAAATAGTCCTCATGAAAAGTCACCAGCAAATGCCTTCGAAGGCTTGTGTGCATTTTTGCCAAATACATCTATTTTTTGCAAGGCAGTTTCCCCTAATTTAATGCATTTGAATATTATTTTTACTAATATGAGCATTTTAATGCACATGTTACTCTCCTATATGAATTTTTGTCAACATTACTTGGCTGGAGAACCAAATTGAAAAATGCACAGCAGCATGAATTTTGAAGGACAGCAGTGTTTTGGTTTCCATATTATTTCAGAAAGTGTTAAATTTGATTCTCCCTTAAATGTGAAATGGATTCAGCTTCTCAACCCACCATCTTAGGACTCTTACAAAACAGCAAAGTGTGGAGGTTTCTCCTCAGGCTTTTCACTCTCACAGCCTACTTGTTTGGCTTCACATTCAGCTGAAGAAATGTTCTGGAGACCTCAAAATCTTTTCCACTCCTGTGTGACATTCTAGCTGTCCCTTACAACTACAGACCCTCCAAGTGTCCCTATTTTCCAGGGACATACCTAATTTAAAGTAGCTGTCCCGGTTTCTGTTTTTATCCTGGAATGTCCCGCTTTTCCTTAGGATGTCCCTATTTTCATTGGAGAAACGTTGGAGGGTATGGAGTTATCTGACCCTCAAGCCTTCTGAAGGCAATCCTGTATAGGGAAGTTTTTTAAATGTTTAATGTTTTATTATGTTTTTATATATGTTGGAACCTGCCCAGAATGCAGGGGCAACCCAGTAAGATGTGTGGGGTATAAATAGTAAAATTGTCATTATGGAATGGGACGTCCCTATTTTCATCAGAGAAATGTTGGAGGGTGTGCAACTAAGATATCTCCTTCACTGTGGGTTTTAGTCAATCCTATTTATAAGGTTTAAAATTGGCGCTTAAGTATTTGGAGTCCCAAACAGCACTTTGTGTTTATCACCCAAAAAGTCATGTAATTCTAGAGGTGTTTCAGGAGTGGGAACCCATTTAGAAAAAGCTGGCTGTTCTTTTCTGTGTCTCTGAAGACTGAGCTTTGCCAATTTTATTGACAAACTATTAGGTTGAATATTGCCTTTGTGTTTCATGATGAAAAGTAGATAGCCTGCAACTGTGCAGCTGGCCCCCTAGAAAGAGGAAGTTAAAAGCATGCTTTTCATTTCTTTTAAAACATTTTCTTTTTCTTTCCCCGGTTTTGTAAAGGTCTTCTGCAGTGCTAGCAAAACAGCTTAAAGAACATAGCGCCCTCTAGCCCGTCTAATGTGCAATTAACATAACGAGCGAAAATAATGCCACAGAAGCGTTTCACAGCACCAGTGATAGCACTGATGGAATAAACTTGCAGCAGCAAGGAAGACAGCACTTGCAATAGGCCTCACATACACAGTCCTGGCTGCCCTATGCTATGCAGTGTCAGTGTAACACTGCACCTGTTTTAGATTAGGTCAGAGCAGCTCATGTTTCCCTTACGTTCATGGGGAAAGGCTAAAGCACCAGGGGCGTTTCAGTTTAGAAAATAAATAAATAATGTGATAAAGGCTTATAAAATGATGCATGGTGCATAGGACGATAGCACGGATGAAAGTGAATGACAGTAGTTTCAGGACAGATGCAAATACTCTTATTGTGTCTGCATGTTAACAGTAACTTCAGGGAGTAATTTGCATCAAGAGACAATGCTGGACTCTTTCTCTCCCAGCACCACAGCCCCAATCCAGATCAGATACATGCACACATGCACACCCCACAGCACCTCTTAGCAAAAGGAAAAGAGGTCAGGATAACTGTTAGATGTCACCTGGCGTTCAGTCCTTAAAAGCAGACTTTCCAGGATTAAATCAGAAGCCGGAATGGTTTTTTGTAATTCCAGGACTGTCCCTGGAAAATCGGGACACTTGGAAGTTATGCACCGGATGTGTATTGAGTGGTAATGTAAACCAAACCTCCGTGAATGGTGGCCTTTGACAGCCAGGTGCCCTCCAGATATTTTGATCTAAAACTTCCATTAGCCTCAGTCAAAATCTGGAGGGCATCAGGTTTGTTTGTTTGTTTGTTTGTCTCATAAAAATTATACACCACTTGACTGAAGGCTGGGGAGGCTCATACCCATGGCTCTATCCCTGATAAATAAAAATAAAATGAGGCATTTTCTCACTGATGGGAAGAAGGAAAGAACCGCCCTCCATTCATAATATCACAACTTTCTTTGGTACCGAAATAGTCTCTCCTGCCGCCAAAGACTCACCATGATGTGTCATAAAACTAGCTTAAGGGTCCTGGGCTTGCACTGGGTACAGTTAAGATTCCTGCTTGTCAGGGCAGTTTGTTTAGCTCCACTTGTGAAATTGATTAAACGTGTAATATAGAAGAGATTAACATGAGGCTCGAATAGCTGCATAATAAACCTAAGAGGAGGGTGACAAAGTAGCATAACAGGGAGCATAGCATGCTCTTTGAGTATATTAACATTTTTGGGTAGGATTTCCAATCAGCTGATAAAAAGGTACTTGGTGTGAGTAATTTAATTAGGCGTTCAGAAAGGTTTCTACAGTTTCCTTCAGAAGAGCTTTAAGAAAATAAATAACTTGGGCCAAAGTGGATTAAACTGGTGGATTAAAAAGCAGCTTTTGTGAGGCAGCGGAAATGAAAGGGCACAAACCTCAGGAGAGGAGGGCGCAAAACAAAAGCCAGGCCTTGGCAACTCCATGAGGAGGGGACAGTATGTTTAAGGGTGCCAGCGAAGTCATGTGGCATCTGTGAAGGGCAGTCCAGCATCCATAGCAGTGCTGCTAAGGATGCAGCCTGGGGCAGCTGTCAGATCCTGTATACACAGTTGTGGGCAACTGGTGAAGCTATGCCACAGCATCCCCCGAGAGAGTGTCCTGAATCATATACAGTCGTACTGTACCTTGGTTTTCAAACAGCTTAGTTCCCGAATGTTTTGGCTCCTGAATGCCGCAAACCCGGAAGTGACTGTTGGTTTGCGAATTGGAAGCCGAACACCCGATGGGGCTTCCGCGGCTTCTGATTGGGTGCAGGAGCTTCCTGTAGCCAATCAGAAGCTGCGCTTTGGTTTCTGAACGTTTTGGAAGTCGAACGGACTTCGGAAACGGATTCAGTTCGACTTCCAAGGTACGACTGTACATCCAAAGCACTGATATAAATCAGGTTAACAGTCATGGTTTCCCCCACCCAAGAATCATGAGAATTGCCGTTTGTTAAGGGTGCTGGTAACTGTAGCTCAATAATAATAATAATAATAATAATAATAATAATAATAATAATAATAATTTATTATTATTTATACCCCGCACATCTGGCTGGAGGATTCTTTGGAGGAAGCCATGATTGTTAAAGAGGCATAAGTGTGCATTGAATGCATGGTGTGGATGTAGCCTTGTTGTTTAGTCATTTAGTCATGTCTGACTCTTCGTGACCCCATGGACCAGAGCATGCCAGGCACTCCTGTCTTCCACTGCCTCCCGCAGTTTGGTCAGACTCATGTTGGTAGCTTCGAGAACACTGTCCAACCATCTCATCCTCTGTCGTCCCCTTCTCCTTGTGCCCTCCACCTTTCCCAACATCAGGGTCTTTTCCAGGGAGTCTTCTCTTCTCACGAGGTGGCCAAAGTATTGGCGCCTCAGCTTCAGGATCTGTCCTCCCAGTGAGCACTCAGGGCTGATTTCCTTAAGAATGGATAGGTTTGATCTTCTTGCAGTCCATGGGACTCTCAAGAGTCTCCTCCAGCACCATAATTCAAAAGCATCAATTCTTTGGCGATCAGCCTTCTTTATGGTCCAGCTCTCACTTCCATACATCACTACTGGGAAATCCATAGCTTTAACTATATGGACCTTTGTTGGCAAGGTGATGTCTCTGCTTTTTAAGATGCTGTCTAGGTTTGTCAGCCTTACTCTTACTCTTAGGTTTGATGTAGCCTTACTCAGGACCAAACTCCATGCCACATGAATTATGCGGCTTGTTTTTTACTGCAAGATTTTTCTTTCCCACAAGCAGCCAGCACAGGGCCTCTGATCTGGTCCGAGACCCTCTACTAGACCCTGCACCAATTGTGATCCTGTTCCAGATCCTGATCCCTCATGCCTGCTGTTTGCATGGGAAAACATTGCCCATTGCGAACTGCCCTCACCTTCTCCAATGCAAGCAGCAGGTGAGAGTGGCCTGATCTGGACCAGGACTGCAGGAGGGGCAAAAGGTTGAAACCTTTCTACGTTGCAATAGCAAGTTGAACTCCTGCTTATTGCAGACCCCAAAATGCTTCGCCATACAGAACTGCTGGTGCATACCTGAAAATTAATGGATTGCTTTGATGCACAGCGTGACTGAGAAAAGCTGGCACTGGGCAGATGGAGCAAACCTGCACCCAAGACTGTCTGCAGCAGGAAAATAGATTTATTCCCATGTGGACATTTGTGTTTTATTTGGCAGTGGCCACTCACTCACTGAGGACTGCAGCCAAGTGAACCATTGCCTGTGCAGGGGACCGGGCAGTACTCAGACAAAGACATCACACCCGACACTCTTCATCTTCCCCTCTTCCATTCACATGCCAGGTCCTTTGATCTCATGGAAACTTAAGTGGGCAACTCTGGTAAGTTATAAATGGCATTTTTATTCCATGAAGCTGCAAAATGTGCACATTATGTTCTTGTCTTGTATCCCTTTCATCCTCCACTTACTCTCCACAACAGCTTGAGTCATCAGCCTACATTGGATATACCATAGTTAGCATGGTTTTGTAACAGCCTTAACACCTGCCTTTTCACTTAGGCCTCTGGGGGGCATGTTGAGTTGAGTTGTTCGATGAAACTGAAACGCTGTTTTCTGCTTTGCATTTGATACAAGTGTTTTAAACTGTTGAACGGTTTAGTTATTAGCTTATGGATGTTTTTATTGTTGTAATATGAAGATTGAAAATCATGCTGTGATCCTGAAGGGCAGTCTAGAAATACACTGAGTGAAAATGATGGTGATACTTCTCACCCCAAGGTCCTGATCTGGAAGGGACTCTGGCTCTATTTGTGAAAGAAAAATCTTGCACTCAAAGGCAAACAGTGTGATTAATCCCATGAATAATGTTCATTACATTGCTGGTATGGGTCTTCCGCCTGATAATTCTATTTTCTTTACTCTCTTCATTTGTGTACTTAGGCTAAGGGATGAACTCTACACAAATCCAGAGTGGAGTCCCTGAGATGGTTGGATGGTGCCTTATATGCCTCCTTCTGGCAACTCCTGCAGCCAAGCTGGTGCCAAATATTTTGGTCTGCTTTCCTTTGGACCATCTCAGTGAGGACAAGAGGGGGGCCTTGCTATCTGGGCAGCTCAGGACCTCCATACCCACTGCCCAGGCTTGCACCCCAGGGAGGTCACTTCAGTGCTGCTAACACAGCGGTTTGACTTAGCCCTTGGAGGCACAGTCCATTGTCTCTCAAGACAGAGGGATGCCGCCGCCAACAACAACTTTATCTTTCCAATTTCTCTCTCTCATGTGTGTGTGTGTGTGTGTGTGTGTGTAGAGAGAGAGAGAGAGAGAGAGAGAGAGGAATAATTTTTTGTAAAGGTTTTTTTTTAAGCTACTGGAAAGCTTACATGTAATGTTTGCATTTCTTCCTCTTGAGTATTGTACCCTTTGCCAAGCTGATGCCTTCCATATATTTAGGACTGCAACTCCCATCAGCCCCAGCCAACAGTTGAAGGGCACTGGGTTGGCGAAGGCTGGTGTATTGTTATTTATTGCCTTCAGTATATTTTAAGGATTTGTCTTTGGTTGCAAGAATGTATTTAAACTGAAAAGCGGACTATACATACTATTCAATAAACATGCAAATACATGCAAAAACTTAAAGTTGCTCCATGAACTGACTTTTCGTACAGGTCCCATTTACTGCACTGCATCTTGCGCTACAGAATGTCAGGGTAGGTTATGTCCCCAAAGGCTTCATGGTGGTCCTCTTGCACATGTATTTTAATGGGACCTGTGCTGGTGGAGTGTGCCCCAACAGGGATGGTGGAAAAACTAGTTCACAGGTGAACTTAGTGAATTTGCACTTTCTGAAACAGTACACCGACTGGAACACAGCCATCATTCCAGAGTCACATTTCTTCAAATTTTGCAATGCAATTCTCCAGCCAAGTAACGTACACAAAAATGCATAAACCAGGGTGAAATGTTCATGTGAATGTATATATTAGTGAAAATAACATACAAAAACACTTTACATAAGGAAAAAAACACTTTGCACGAAATGTGTATATTAGGGGAAAGTGCATTCGACAATGTGATGAATTTTCATGAGGACTTTAAAAAAATCAAAATGTTGTGGAAATGCAGAGAATCAAATTTAAGACTGGAAAAATGAGAAACCGAGAGAAACCAACAATGACAGATTTGCCCATCCCTCGCCCCCAGAAGTCAAAAATTAAAGAATCCAAGAACTCTGGCCAGGCGAGAGATCAATTTTAAAGTCTTCAAACAGTTTTATTAATATAGAAGTACCAAGGAGGCATACAGAGAAAATCTAGTTGAGGAAGAATTAGCAAAACAGGGCCTTGTCCTGGAATGTATTTTGACTGGAATTTGCTTCTATATTAATAAAACTGTTTGAAGACTTTAAAATTGATCTCCTGCCTGGCCAGAGTTCTTGGATTCTTTAATTTTTGATTTCATCCCTCGCCCCCAAGCAATAATTTTCTATAGACTAAGGGACTGTTTTCTGGATGCCTTACTTGTGTCTTATACAAGTGCTGCGGGTGCTACAGGATCAAGTTCCAAAACAAAACCCTGAAACTATGCCTTGAAGGAGGCAAAACAAAGAACAAGGCATCATACAGAGCTAGCCTTACCACAGGGCCTATTGTGTGCTGACTTCAGATGGACTGTAGTAACAAGCACAAAGAGCTGCTTTGAGGCAGGGGTTATCTGATACACTTGGACACCACTGCTCTGGTGAAGAGACTTCCGCTGTGCTGAAAAGAGAAGCCTGCATCCATATCTCCTTCAGGGGAACCAAAAACTCAAGAGTCCTGAATCCATTAATTGGGGGCACCATTTTACTCAAAACGTTTTGCTTGATTATTCCGATTCATTAATTGACTAATGAATCAACTAACATTCCAGCTCTAACACAAGTAAACGTAATATTAACAACAACAACTTTCCCCTCAAATGTACAAACCTCCTCTTCCTTCTAGCAGGTTGCTGAGGAAGTGCTGTCAATCCTAACAGTGAAGTCTACTCTACTTCACTGTACACAAACACAAGATTCCTTTGGCATTAGGAAAAGTAGGGAAGGGAAGCAAATCCTCTGCTTCATTATTCTGTTTTTATGGCAATATGATCATGTGTGTGAATTGATTCTTTCTAGCTGCCTGTGAATGCGCCTCTGCTTATCATTGTTTTGGCTGCTCCATTGTTCCATCAATTTTTGTCTCCAATGTGCTAACAAGTCCATAATCCTTTCAAGCTTATTCCGCAGCTGTGTTATCTGTGGAGACTGAACAATGCTGTTGCAGTCTGTGGACATGTTTTTGTCACAACTTGGTGTGTGCGCATGCTTTGTTAATAGAGGAAAACAGATTCCTCTGTTGCTTACAAATGTACCTTCCTTTAAGGTTAATAACCCATGAATAAAAATGCAAAAAAGGGCAATTTTTCATATTGATAGCTTTTGTAGGTCTTTGGATCACCACAGTTCCTAAACAATAGATCCGTAAAAAGAAAATGCCAAACAGCACATCACAAGCCTGATTGTTTTTAATAACAACATCAATAATTGCACCATCGATAGTTGTATTTTCAAATGAGCTATGAAAAAGGACATTGTGTGTGTGTCATTGATATTTACAGTATATATATCTATCTATATCTAAAAGAGGATGGCATTCAACTAAGTGTTTTTGCCTTCTTTAATTTATTAAGCATAACAATATATTTCATAATAAACAACTCTCCACAAGTAGAACTTTTCCTCCTTGATGTACTAGCTTTCTATTAGCAGGGTGTAATTTATTTATTTTTAAAGTATTTTTTATTAAAGACTTTCTTGATTTACAAAGGTATGTGCAATGTCTCTCTCATATTTTTCCCCCATGTAACATTTTTACAAATCAGTTTTGTTTGTTGAGACATTAGGAAGAAAAGGGGAAAGAGGTGGGCGGGATGGGGAGGTGGGCGGGATGGGGAGGTGGGTGGGGTGGGGTGGGGTGACGATGTTTCTATTTTACTTAATATGAGTAGGGTTTGGTGTCAGCGTTGTTTGTGTAGGTTCTCTGTTGTTCGCTTGTGCTCCATTGGCGGTGAGAGAGGTCGGGGTTGGTGTAGGATGTGATTGTTCATTTGTGGTTGGCTGTGGTGGTCTTTGGTTTCCTGTGTGAGTGGGGTGGGTGAGTGTTTTCGATCAGGTTAGCCATATTGATTTGTACGCTGTCGGTAGATTTTTGTCATTGTCTTGTTGGGCTGTGTGTGTGATGAAGGGGAGCCATATCGGGGTGAAGGCGTCTTCTTTTATTTGTCCCCGTGTCAGTTTCAGCTTACTGGTTAGTTTTTCTAGTAGGGCTGTTTCCCATATTACTTGGTACCATTGGTCCATGCTTACTCCTGACAGGTCTCTCCAGTGTCTGGTTATGATGTTTCTGGCTGCTGAGAGTAGATGGGTTATGAGTTCTTTATGGTGTAAATGGGCATTGTTGTTCTTGGAAGATGTTTAGTAAGACCAGTTCTGGGGTGCAACTAAGTTTTATTTAGAGTTAGACCCACTGAAATGAATGAACATGACTGGGGCCTTATCCAGACTGGCAATTGTTTCACTGCTTTTCCCTGAGTAAACTTGCTCTTTAACTCTGAATTGGAGCAAATGAGCAGGTTTCCCCAGGGAAAGTAGTGGGACACCAAAGGTACCCCTGACCATTAGGTCCAGTTGCGATCGACTCTGGGGTTGCGGCGCTCATCTCGCTTTACTGTCCAAGGGAGCCGGTGTTTGTCCGCAGACAGCTTCTGGGTCATGTGGCCAGCATGACTAAGCTGCTTCTGGTGCACCAGAGCAGTGCACAGAACTGCCATTTACCTTCCCGCTGGAGAGGTACCTATTTATCTACTTGCACTTTGATGTGCTTTTGAACTGCTAGGTATTGGCACTTAAAGGTATACCTCAAGCTACAAAAATGGACCTCTGCTTGTGCAACAGGAATTCTTCCCCTCTTCCCCCCCCCAAAAAAGAATTGGCTCTGGGGGGAATGTGTGAACTCACAGAACACCGCATGGGTGGAGAATGTGTGTGTATGATCCCAACAGGCAAGCTGAAATGTTTTTGCTCATGGAACAATCAGAAGAACGTGACTCTGAATACCTCTCATTATTTCTAAATGCAAATCATTTAAAATATGACTTTCTCTGGATACTTGGTATTATAGACTTTCATTCTGACCTAATGCAGAGCAATAAAAAAATAGTGCACTATGGAACACGTTTTTTAAAAAAAGTTGGTGATGTCACCGAGGATTAGGTCATTAGTACGGCATGGTGATTTAGTTCACACAGCAGCAATTAAAATACATTATAAACTTCATATGACCTTCCCTGTGAACATTTACTCCATTTTCTCTACTGTCATCAGTGGTGGTGATTTTTTTTTTCCTTTTAAAGGAACTGTAATCCTAGTTGTTAATGAAACTGTCATTCTTCAGAGGATTGAGCACCGAGAAGACTGGTTGCTAGGCAAAGGCACAAATTAACTGTACGGATGTGTTTCCGGCATGACTCTGTAAATTTGAACTGAAGAAAGCCTGTGAATTAAATAGGAGATGTGTGTTTACATTAGAAAGCCAGATATAATGCTTTTTTTTTTTTTTACAACACATACTGCAAATGTTGACATTGTATTTTATTTTAACTTTTTTTTGGGGGGGGGGGGGGGTGGAAGGACAGAGTCCAGGAAACATGAAGCCTTAATTGGTTATTATCTCCTCATGTGGTTCTAATTACCGGGCTGAGCCTGCCAGCCCCATTGTCAAATCTCCCTCCCACTGTCCCCACACACATCCAGACATTGGGTGGAAGGTTTGGAGAGAGAGAGGATCCTGCCCCCATACTTGTAGGCTTCCTTGTGTAGGCATGGCTTCCAAATTGTTGTTGTTTAGTCGTTTAGTGGTGTCTGACTCTTCATGACCCCATGGACCAGAGCACGCCAGGCACTCCTGTCTTCCACTGCCTCCCGCAGTTTGGTCAGACTCATGTTGGTAGCTTCGAAAACACTGTCCAACCATCTCGTCCTCTGTTGTCTCCTTCTTCTTGTGCCCTCAGTCCTCAATTTGTGTTGAGCAAGCAATCAGAAGCATTTTTTCCAGGGGGTGGGGAATGGAACATTTCCAAATAGAGCGAGGCAATTGGGGTTTTAGTTGATTAATGAATAGGCTTTGCTGGATGTTGCCCTTGATATTTAAAAGTATTTGCTCATTTGCTATTTCATTGACGTTGCTCTGTTTTTATGGGGTAATAAGTCCCCAGACAGTGCCATTGAATGATCATGATATCAGTTTGGATATACATTTTATGGTTTGCACATAATTCCATAACAGGAACTCCTTAGCCTTCTCTTTCAAGCATAGTTTTATCCTATAATATAGATTGAAGGTTTAGATACCAAAGTGCTCATCAGAACTACTACAAAGCCACCCCCCAACCCAAAAACGTATCACAGTGTTGCAAAACCTTCCCAAAGATAAGTGATTAGGATTGTGAATAGCTAAATTAGGGACGTGAACCCATTGTAGAGCATGCAGACAACCGCTTTATGACTACTGTCGTACCTTGGAAGTCGAACAGAATCCGTTTCGGAAGTCTGTTCGACTTCCAAAACATTTGGAAACCAAAGCACCGCTTCTGATTGGCTGCAGAAAGCTCCTGCAGCCAATCAGAAGCCGTGGAAGCCCCATCAGACATTTGGGTTCCAAAGAACATTCGCAAACTGGAACACTCACTTCCGGGATTGCGGTGTTCAGAAGTCAAGACGTTCAACTCGCAGGGCCTTTGGGATCCAAGGTACGACTGTACAGTGGATGCTCGGGTTGCAGACGTGATCCGTGCAGGAGGCGCGTTCGCAACCCACAGCGCTGCGTCTGCACACGGGCGGGTCGCGATTCAGCGCTTCTGCGCATGTGCAAGTGCCAAAACCCGGAAGTAACCTGTTCTGGTATTTCCAGGTTCGGCGCAGTGCGCAACCCGGAAACACACAACCTGAAGCGTCTGTAAGCCGAGGTATGACTGTACTATGTTCAGTGTTGGGGGAAATGTCCAGCTCCTGCTAGCATAAAAAGGAAACAATCTGATATATGCTGAGCTTTTTAGAAGAGATACAGATATGGTAAGTAACTAAGGATGGAGCATAAATTTGATTTTGTTTGCATTTTAATGAGAAACTACCTAATTCACACTTCTCAGAATGTTGTGATGCAGTATTTCCCAGCCAAACAATGTGCATGTATTAAGGGAAAACATGCATAAAATTGCATACATTAGTGAAAAATCAAATAGAATAATATTATGAAAGATTGCTTCTTTTTTGTGTAGACTTGTACACAGTTACTGTTGTTAAAAGTTTTATTATTTTGGAAAACAAAAGTTTCTATTAGTCAAAACGGCAAACAAAATGTGTATATTACAAGAAATCCACATTAAATGCTGATGAATTCTATGAGAATTTAAATTTAAATAAATAAATAGCTGCGGAAATATGAGGAACCGATTTTAAGATTGGGAAAATGAGAAACGAGAGAAACTGAAATTGGTGGATTTGCCCATCTCTATAACTGGGTATTGCGAGATGAAACTTATTATGTTCAGGTCCTTGATGCGTCAAGTGCTTTAGTCAGGAAACTGACTGTCGATCACCAGAGCATGAAGTGCTTAGGAAGCATGGGAATTAATTCAATAAATACTCGGCAAGAGGGCAGTTGAGAAGCTAACAGGTTGGTTCTGGATGTTTGCAGAGTGGAGCTAACTATCTCACTACTAGCAAGTGATACTTTGCCCTATGTTCACTAAACTTGTGTGCCAAAACTTGTCCCGGAAGTCCTTGCATGGATTTGATTTGTGGCCACTAATTTAGGTTTACACTTAAACCAGCGATTCTCGACACTTTGGGGGATGGCAGGATTATTGGGGGGGGGGGGGGAAGCTAGTATCACTGATCAAATTCATCAGTTTTGCTGATTAAATGAAATAGCTTTAATGGGATTTGGAATAAATGTGCAATTAATTATTTCTGTTTTCAATTTTATTGTGTTATTATTTTCCCCAGTGGGTCATGCAAACCACTGTTCTGAATAAGGCTTTTCACAGAGAAGGGGTATTGGGGATGAGTTTATGGAACCAAAAAGGTGGTGGCCCCAAAACGTTTGGGAACTGCTGATTTAAACTATTAAACTATTTTATTATTTTCTGATGCCTCTTGCCTACTCATGCTTAGTGGTTTGCCACCACCGTGCAATTCTATTCTCATGGGGCACTTCAGCAAAAAAAGACCTAGTTTTTTCTGGCCCTGACATTTGTTGAAGCAAAAGTAGAGCAAAAAGTGTGAGCTGAAATAGGAAGAATGTCTGAAAAATGATTTCTGTCCAGAGCGAAGTTGAGTCCAATTATACCATTATATGGAAAGCTACGAAGACTGGTCGCTCTTGAGTATTTCCAGATCTGTAGTTTTCTGCAAAACAATTACATTTTGGTTCAACAAGTATCTAGGCAACGTTCCCTGTTGGAAACTCAATTGTACAGCCAACAATGGCCATTATTTCCAGGTTTTACAATACCTTATTTTTCAGTTGGATCAACAATATCTATGTTTCAACCAGAAACTGCTTTTTGTTCTGATGAAAAAGGAATGAAATGCCTCATTACCTTTTTAGCCCCAGTTTACCAGGCTCAGTACAGGCCAAGTGGCAACAGACAGGTATGGTTTGGGGACTCAGAAGGAAAACCCAGGGCCTGACTCCCAGCACCTGCTAAGCCAAGTCAGTCACCTCACTACTTTGGCTAATGGTAGGGCTGGGCCTGTTCTTTGGCATTGCAATCTGCTCATTTGACCAAACCCCAGCTATGGGAACTCCACCCCAAAGGAAATCGGGCAGTTCCACTCTACACCTGCATTCAGGAAACATCTAAAGGTCTTTTTATTTATTTGTGGCAGGCAGTTTTATGGAGTTTTTTTTTACACTGTAGGTTTCAGCTGTTGCCTGTAGTATAGTGTTGCTCTGAATTATTTTAATGTAATTTTATTATTATGAACCACTTTGGGAAGGTCGAACAGGTTACACATTTGAAATAATAAACAAAGTGTTAAGTTGTGGGTGGACACAGCACACGACACAGTGATTTCCAAACAGCTCTTGTTTATTCTCAGGCTGGAACAGAAGTGAGCTGAAGGCCTCAGCAGCCTGCTTATATAGAACTCAGCTACAAAGCAACAGTAATAACTTTCCGCAGTTAACCAATCCCTGAAAGTCACTTTACAATCCTTCTTTTGCATATGCGGACCTGAGTGAAAACTGCAGCAGAATGAACTATATACACACACCCCTAGTGGCCTAGGGTGAGAACTTCAATACATAACACCAAGAAAGAGTCCATGCATTTTTTGTTAAATCATAGGATTATTCTGAAAAGTTTTGTGTTGTTTTTCTCCTGCCTCCACTTCCGGTTTTTTAATCTTGTTCTCATTTTGCTTACAGAGGTGCTTTTGTGTGTTTTTTTAAACTGCAACCTGTATGCTTCTTTGGCTTTCTTTTCCTTTTCATTCCTAAGCAGTCCAAAACATGTTACTAATAAACTAAATTAAAAAAAAATCACTTCAATCCATAGCTGATACCAGCTGACTTTAGTACAATAGGATAATGAGGAAATGGAAATGAGCTTTGTGGCTTATCCTTTATTCCATACAAAAGAATGTCTGCAGTGGCCTGCAGGGCCGTATTGAATTGGGATCACTGAAGATGAATTGAAAGAGGAATAAAAATGTAACCAAAGGAGGAAAGACAGGCATGCCATCATCTCCAGACAATTTCATGAACGGATTTCTCATGTTAAGTTGCTTAGAACCAACAGAAAGGTTCAGCGACAGTTGGCTAAAAGCATTCTTCCTGAGAGGAGAAAGGTTTAATGAGGGGTGCAATTTTCACATATGTATGTTTTCAAAGAAGCAGACCTACAGTTCCATCACATATTTGAATTGGCTCTTAGGTTTTTGGGGAGTGTGACTCCAATCCACAGAATATTGGTAGCATCCCCTTCCTATGGAAATTAATGGGACCTAAATTGCTTATCAGTATGTTGACCTGTTGCTTTCAATAGGAGTCAAGTGATGACACTGTATCCTTTCTATAATAACCAGGGGACAGTTTTAATCCTATAAGAATAATCAGGGTGTATGGGGTCTTAGGGGAGGAGTAGTACCTCTGGTGGGGGACACGTCGTGCTCTTTCTGGGGTAGTCTGTCTGCTTTTGATCCCCACCCTGCACTCAGCTCGCACCTGCGGCTCCTAGAAGCTGTCAGCATGTGGCAGCGGCCACACCCTTGGAATGGCTTAGTTGGCCAGCTAAACCGGGTGAAGGTAGCCGATGGGTCTCAAACCCTCGGTAAGTTAGGGACTTCCTTCGCGTGCAAAGACAGGCTCTGGCAGATTGAGCAGATGAAAGCAGTAGTAGGTACAGCAGTAAAGAAGGCGATTTCTGCACATGCTGGAATTATGGGGCAGATGGGGCTCATCAACCTGGGAAGGTAGCCCATCTAGGAGAAGGAAAACTCTGGTCCTTAACCTCCGCTGCCTTGCAGAAAATCTTCAGGAGAAGAAAAGGTTAAGGAGTAAACCCTGCACAAATCTGGAGTGGAGCCCCTAAGATGGTTGAATAGCGCCTTGTATGTCACCTTCTGTCAACTCCTGCAGCCAAGCTGGTGCCAAATGTATTCTTCTGCTTTCCTTTGGACCACATCTACAAGGGCGAGAGTGGGGACTTGTCATCTGGGCAGCCCAGGACCTCCATACGCACTGCCCAGGCTTGTGCCCCAGGGAGGCCATTTCGGTGTTGCTAACACAGTGGTTTGACTTCACCTGCAGAGACCCACTCCACTGTCTCTCAAGACAGATGGATGCCAACAGCAGCAGCTTTAGAACACAGGTTGCCAAACTTTTGGGCACTCACTTGCAAGTCAGAGAAACTGTAGTGTGCACCCCACAACCAAGTTCACACCACAACCTATTCTATTGGCCAAACAGAATGCATCCTTTGAGCCTTATTTTGGAGATGAGAGAAGACACTGCGGGAGCCAGAGAAGGCTTCTGTGACCATCTGGCATTGGCATCCCTTGTCCTAGAAAAAGCACACACAGCTAAGTACAATGCACACATTCACAAAACGCCTTTATTACAAATGCTGCATTTGCATCTGACATATTTCAGTCAGTATTATATTATTTGTGGGGAAGTCACCGTACATCTGGAAAACGCTACATTCTAGAAATATGTGCATACCTGGCAGCAGTGCTCTAGCTCTCTCTCGCTCTCTCTCCCGGATGTTTTAAGCAACAATGGGTTTTAAAAAATATATTTACATAGTTTAGGAGCTGCTTTTGTCTTTTCATGATGTATTCTCAGAAAGTCTTAACACAGGCTTCCTCAACCTCGGCCCTCCAGATGTTTTGAGACTACAATTCCCATCATCCCTCACCACTGGTCCTGCTAGCTAGGGATCATGGGAGTTGTAGGCCAAAAACATCTGGAAGGCCGAGGTTGAGGAAGCCTGGTCTAACATCAGAGGAACTGATTAGGTGCTCCAGGTGACACAACATTTCATCTTGAAATGAATGCAAAGAGCATTGTTTTTATTGAACAAGGAACTGAAGGAGGCTCAGGCTTTGAAGACAAAATTAAAATCTGCTGTCTATTCCAAGAATTTGCAGAGAGGTGGATTATGCAGCAGAAGGGTATGCTGCCCAAATAAACAGAGTCGGGATAAACCGTTTGAGTTTCTTGGGCCTTTAGAAGTAAATATTGGCATTGGCAAAGCAGGCGTGATATAATTTTTCTTAGAAGGAAGAGAACAGGGATTGGAATGCCAAAGAGACAACAGTTCTTAAAAGCATCGCCCCCCTTTATTTATTTGTTCAAAGAATTGAAGAAGATATCAGATTGGTAATCACGACCTGTTTTTCTAGCAATGGCAACAAAGAGCAAGGAAAATCCCTCTCAAAATAGCATTTCTGTAAAATAGAATTTCTGTTCTGGAAATAGGACCAGATCTGGATGGGGTCTCATTTCCTCATGAAGGTTCAGGTTTGTAGCTTGGAGGTACTTGTCATTCCTGCAACAGTTAAGCCTTACTTGAGCCATCAAACTCCTGCTGCAATGGTCAACACAGCCACGCTAGAAAAGATGGTCTGCCAATAATCTGACTTTGTATTTTATTCATCTCTTGTCTAGATAGCTGTAATCAGAACCTCTTTAAAGATGCTTATCTATCACCCAGCTGTCAGTATTTAAAACCCTGATCGATGACAGCACTAAACTTTTCCTGGTGTTTTTAAACATTTAAATTGCAGGAGGATCTTTTTCACAGTAGAAAAAGCTTGTCTTGCAGCTGTGGGGGTGGGGAATTATCAGTCTATCAAATTCACATTTTCCAAAACAATCTGAAAACCATGATAACCAAAACACAGACATCCTTCAAAATTTGAACTTATTTGAATTTTGCATGTCAGTTCCACAACTATTTTTTTAAAAAACTGAATATATTTGGGGAAAGTGTGCATAAAAAGGAATATATATTCATGAAAATTAAATACAAAAATGCATTATATTAGGTGAAATTGCTTGCAAAAATGTGTACATTAGTCAAAACTACATACATAAATGTGTTTTTCAGGAAAAATCTGCACTAAAAGATGATGAGATTTTTTTTAAAAAAAACACACACAAATTGCTGCAGTAAAGCAGGTAATGGAATTTACAATTGGAAAACAGGGAATTTGGCAGTAAACATTCATTTTAAATGCTTTTATCACATTGTTTAAAGTGTGTTGGGGGGTGTGAACAATTGTATTGTATTTTAGTAACTTTATCCATATCTTTATTATATGTTCAGACCTTTTGTGGGATGAATGTTGCATTTTATTCTTGTATACATTTTAGCACTTATATGCATTTAGCACTTATATGCATTCTTATATATAAGAACCATGAACCTTGGTAAGCTGGATGTGGCAAAAAATGAGACGGCAAGAATAAATCTTGACATCCTGGGCATCAGTGAACTAAAATGGACAGGAATGGGCGAATTCAGTTTGGATGACCATCATATCTACTACTGTGGGCAAGAATCCTGTAAAAGAAATGGAGTGGCCCTCATAGTCAACAAAAGAGTGGCAAAAGCTGTACTGGGATGCAATCTCAAAAATGATAGCATGATCTCGATACAAATCCAAGGCAGACCTTTTAACATTACAGTAATCCAAGTTTATGCACCAACTACCGGTGCTGAAGAAAGTGAAATTGACCAATTCTATGAAGACTTACAACACCTTATAGAAATGACACCAAAGAAGGATGTTCTCATTATAGGGGATTGGAATGCTAAAGTAGGGAGTCAAGAGATAAAAGGAACAACTGGCAAGTTTGGCCTTTGAGTTCAAAACGAAGCAGGGCAAAGGCTAATAGAGTTCTGTCAAGAGAACAAGCTGGTCATCACAAACACTCTTTCCCAACAACACAAGAGACGACTCTACACATGGACATCACCAGATGGGCAGCATTGAAATCAGATTGATTATATTCTCTGCAGCCAAAGATGGAGAAGCTCTATAAAGTCAGCAAAAACAAGACCTGGAGCTGTCTAATTTTGCAGGCTTGGATTTGCATAGCCTTCTTTTGTGTCTGTCTAGCATAAAAAAGACAGACCCACTGAGGGCAAGGTTCCTTGCCAGCATTCTGAATTGCCTTTGTGATGACACCATGTAGCCAATCAGATCTGGCTATGTAGAGACATCATGAAGCCAATTCAGAAAGTGACATAAACTATTGCTGTTTTTTAAATCTCACCAATCCACCAAAACTGGGGTGAACAAATTGGGATGGGTATTAGGGAGTTAATGAGTGGTGCCCTCATTTCATGTCAGTCTTACTTTGGGTGGCTTTCCCCCAATCTGCTTTTTTGAAATAAAATGAAATAAAACATCAGTTTAGGAACCTTGGGGGCAATTTTCAAACAAGAAATTTGTGGTGGCACAGGCTGTGCAGAAGGGCCACACTGAACAGAATCCTTCATGAACTGGCTACTTGAAATTTTTCAACATGTAGGAATATGAGCACAGCTTTGCTTATGTGATCACTGAACATACACTGTTTGCAGAACAATACAGAACAATATATAAGCATTGGCAGGCAATTCCTTCTCTGTAACATAATTAGCACAATTATTAATTCGGCCTGTGTGTACGCCCTGGACAAGTGAGAAGTAAGAATGGGTGTAATTTTTCACCCAGAGTTTCCGCTTTGTGGCGGTGGTGTTAAGCCGGATGCAAAGCTCCCTCCTTTGCAAAAGAATTATATTTTAATACTAACGAAGCAAGTCAGAGTTGTCTTTTTATGCCCTATGTGTCTAGGCAGGTGGTATGGACTTAGGAGAGGGAACTGATGAATAATTCACCACAACAGAAATCCTGCCTCCATTCCTGACTGTGGGATGTTTGAACAGACTGTGTGATATATTTGTCTAGATGTTATCTGCTCATCTATCTCAGCTATGTGATCTCAGCAAAGCCATTATCCTTCAGCCAGCCGCAGTCTCCCAGCAGCTACATGGAAATGGCAATATAGTGTGTATCCCACACAACAGTTCTCAGGCAGTGCAAATGAATCATTTTGAACACATCTCTGGAACATCTTGCTGGGTGAGGATCAGCTGTTTAGGCTGATTAAGAATTTTTCAGAAAGCTTTGAATGACCTGTTTTACTGGAACTAATGCTTTTTATGCTGTGTACCATTCTTTTCAATCTAACCACTTCCTTGGTTTCCTTACTTTGCCGCCCTGTGTGTGTGTTTTTAGAAGTACGCCCCACTCTAATCAGTGTGTTTAGGATTGATGTTGAGTATGTAAAACTTTCTATGATTCTATGATTCTACCCAGAAGGACATCACTGGGGGTCCCTAGCATAAACCAGGAGCAGGGGAAAGTAGAGGACCCAAAGCGAACCTCTAAGACAATACCATAAGAGAATAAAACACAGGGAAGCTGACAAATTAAAGGACTTTATACGCCCCAATGGGGCTCATTCCCCAACTCTAGATGCTCCACAGCCACTAATGGATCATGAAGAACAGCAACAACAATGAGCCTCAGTCAGCACTCACTTGGCAATATAAGGCACCCCCTTGTTAGTATCTTGCTTGGGAGGAGGAACCAGGGAGGACAGGGCAGCGTTTCCTCAGTTACTCAGAATCATAGAATCATAGAGTTGGAAGAGACCACAAGGGCCATCCAGTCCAACCCCCTGCCAAGCAGGAAACACCATCAAAGCACTCCTGACAGATGGCTGTCAAACCTCTGCTTAAAGACCTCCAAAGAAGGAGACTCCACCACACTCCTTGGTAGCAAATTCCACTGACGAACAGCTCTCACTTTCAGGAAGTTCTTCCTAATGTTTAGGTGGAATCTTCTTTCTTGTAGTTTGAATCCATTGCTCCGTGTCCGCTTCTCTGGAGCAGCAGAAAACAACCTTTCTCCCTCCTCTATATGACATCCTATATGACTTCCTGGGAGCTGCTAATACAACAGCATTCATAGACCTGCTCTTAGCCAAGCGGTTGTCTGGACAGCTCCTCTCTTGCTCAGCACTAGACTCTTGGACTGCTGACATGTCTGGAGAGCTCCCCTGCCTAGTTCAGAAGTCTGGCATGGGAAACCATGGTGAGTAGAAAACAGACGTCGTGATTTTACAAGAAAAGTAACCAGTGGGGAACATACAACATTCATCTGCACAAAATGTCCAACTCCTGTGGCTGTATTTCTTTGGGGGGGGGGCGGGGAGGGAATGAAACAGCTTTATGCTATACATTTGGCTAAATTGTCTAGCAGTGAAATGAATGACTACTGCAGACAGGGCCTTTTCAATGGTGGTACCAAAACTTTGCGACTCCTCTAATAGTGATGTGTCGCCCCCCCACCCCCCACCCCCGGTGGTGTTTCGATGCCTGACAATGGCTGCTTTGTCTCCAAGGGCTTTGGGAGTCCTCTGTTTGTGTTATAGGTTGGCTGTTGGTTTCGGAGAATGCTCTGTGGATCTCTGTGTTGGTCTCAGTTTAAGGATGCATTTAATTTTTTACTGCTGTGCTCTGTTGCATAATCGGTTTCATTGTATAGCCACAGTGTATATTTTAATTTGTTGTAAAACAAATAATAAAACTGGCTTTTCCCACTAGAACGAAATCATGACCAAGTTGATTGTCAGAGGAAGGCTATGAAAGGGGATGTTGCAAGGCTCGTCTGTCCGGCTTTTAACCAGCCAAACCAGTTTCCTCCCCCACTCCTCTCTGTCACTCAGCCATTTTATTTT